>NC_051319.1:44336184-44952184 GCF_015220235.1 Choloepus didactylus | reverse complement strand
TCAATACATAATTGAAAAGATATCATTCTTGCCCTTAGGAAATTTTGCAGTTTAGTGAGGAGGAAAACATGTCGACAAATTCAAACACCAGAAAGAGTGAAATTCATAGTTAGTATAATAAATGTACAAATGACATGCAATAGAAAAAGACAGCTGCTTTTGTGTCCTGAGGTAATCATAGAAAGTTCTACTGAAAAGTCAATGGTAAAGTGACTCTAAAAAATGTTGAATATCACAAGTAGACCTTGGTAAGAAGGGATAGCAAAAGAATATGCCAGACAAGGGAAAGAACATGGGCAATGGCATGGGAGATTAAATATGATGGCATACTTGGGAAAATTAATTTGTTATGATTGGACAAAGGGAAAATTTATAGGCGGTGAGGCCAGATAATAATTGCCTTATGGACATAGGAAATTGAGGAATCATTGGGAAGTTTTATGCTGTGCAGGAAAACTATACCAATTAACTTCGCTCTTGGGGGAGAAAAAACTGAAAACAGAAAAGTTAGGAGATTTTGACAATAGCTAATGTCACAAAAGGTGTGAGCATGAGCCAAGGCAGTAATAGTAGGCTAAAAAGGAAAATTTTGCATTTTTTTTTGGAAATTAGGAACAATGGGATGTTAAAAGGGAGGGAGAAATCTGGGACAGTTCTTTCATTCTTGTTTAAGTGGCTGAGTGGATGAGTGTTTCATATCAGCACATAAAGTTCTATTTAATGCACAATATTGCTAAAACTTTAAATTTTACATCTATATTCTGTGGCAGTGCTATCTTCTCAGGATGCTGGGAGATAGGGCCAAAAACAGATTTCCCCGAGTTCCCATATTTCTGTCTCTAGGCATAGTACAGCGTGATAAAGCTGTAGCAGTGGAATGGAAACAGAGATGGGCACTGCCCTTTTCTTCTTTCAGTCCCTAGCTGGAAAACATTTGAGTTAAAGCACATTTGTTTCAGAATACTCTTATTCTCATTCTTTATGTAAACTAGAAAGACTTAATGTGCAGAAACTACTTTGTAACTGTTAAGTTTTGAGGCTAAGCAACATTACTGTGTAACAATTTTTGTTGTACATAAGAGCATCTTTAAAACTTTGAAATTAAAACAAGCTCCCCTGCCCTGAAATAGACAACCTTATAATCAGCGCCTACAGAGGATGAAGCTAACTCTACATTTCTGACTTCTGTTGAGTGGTAAGTAAAAAATAGGTGAAGCAAAGGAAGATGTGCTATTGGTCAAGTGGTCATTATGAGAATAGAATGCACCAATAAATTCCTTTTAAAGCCCTCTTTTTCTTCTTTGTCACTTTGTATTCTCACTTTTCCTGTTTTATTTGGTAAGCCTTGTTTAAGACTTGTTTTAACATAAGCACATCACTTAAACAAGTGATGTAGAACTTATGTAATGTATTCATAAGAGGTCCACATTTTATTGTCAGATACAAAGTTAAACTTTACATTAAAGTTAGAAAGTATTCTAATAAAACCATTCCTAACAGTCCCAACCCTTCTTGGTGATATTAGGGGGCAGAGAGAATACACAGGTAATGGATTGTTAAAGTCTTTTTATAGCAAGGAAGGAAAAACTTCTTCCACCATCTTCTAATCAATGGATCTTTTTAGGCAATGGTGCACAAAGGTAAATCTGTTGAAACATTCATACAGCTTTCATGAACTATTATCTTAGCTAATTGCAATCAAGGTAGTGGGAGAAGAGAAAACAAAACAAGGCAAAAACAACAAAAGCATTAACAACCAATAGGCATATGACCTACTTAGACATTCATAAATCATGCAGATTATTGTTATCCTTTTCTTAAATAATTCAATTTTTTTTTACTGGATGTTCTTTCTTCTATCTGTAGCACAAACTCCTCCCAAATTTCTTCCCAATTCTGTTACCAAGCTAGAGCTAACTGAATCCTAATTACCATTGCATTCATTTTTGTTTTTTTATTTTGTTTCCAATCATAAAACCATCAGCATGATATAGCCCCATTACCAGAGTATAGGGTTGGTGTGTGCACGGATAAGGACTCAAATGTGTATTCTGTTACATTTGTTGAAATTCCCTGTTGCATTACAATAGATTTCCCCCATCTGAATCCTTTCATTTTCAGTTCTGTCCATTCAGCAGGAAAAATGTAATAGAAATGGATTTATCGGGTTGTATAAGTGATTGTAACCACTTAATTAGGTTCACAGATTTATTCATACTATTCCCCAAATGTGCAGCAAAAAACACCATGTCTTCATTTTTCTGAAATTAGACTAATTTTCTCTGGTAGAAGAAAATCTAAATTTTGGTTCACTCCAGTAATTTTAGTTTTCCTTCTCTTCTCCAAGTAGGGGCTCCCACTTAGGCCATATTTTTCAAGGGAGAAAAAGTGCCTTTGATTTTTGTGTGATGTTATTGACCTGCCCTTAATCCTAGTCCTTTCCCTGAATCAACTGCTGAAGCTTGAAGTAGATGTAATCCATGGTCTGAGGTCTCACCTTAGTCTGGTCCGGTGTCCTACAGGGTAGGTGAAGGCTTTCATTCAACTTTGCTTTTGCTTTTCCTACCTATGCTATGGATGTCTCTAAGTTCTGACTTTGATTCATATATGTTCCTAGCCCAGGCTGTCTGCTCTGAAGCCCTCCATTATGCTACCACTACCTTACAGTGAAATTTCCCTTCCAACCATTTATGGGTAGACCCTCAGCTAAATACCTCACCCTCACAGAGACAAGGGAAAACTTCCTGATGCCTTTCATGAAAACCAAGGGAAGAGTAAAAATTCAGAACCTCCCTAGGCCTCTGCCTGGTCTACCAACTATTTTACTTTGATGTCCCACAATTTATGTTGGTCTGGGAGAGCCTATGAAATGATCTCTTCCAAGAGTTTCAAACATAAAACATAAATTCAGGCAAAAGACCCTGTTCACGGCAATTTCCTTAAGCAAAACTGTCTTCATCACACTTCACCAAATACCCAAAAGCAGAGATGGTGGCCCTTCCTGTCTTTCCTCTCCTTTCTCTCACTCTCTTTCTTACCTAATCATTTCTGGCTAACAGGAAATATTTATCTCTTGCTTTCTCTTCGATTCTTGACTGGGGTTAATTTATTTTCTAACCTCTACCTCTAAGGAAGAGACCTTCATGGCTTAAATTATTGGCACAATGAATATCATTTATACATTAAGATTAAATTTGATCTGACTCATTCAATGTTGACAGCTGATATGCTGAAGGAATTCAGAAATCGTTTTTCCCTATATAAGCATAACTTTTAGGCCTGTGGTGGTGCTGTAAAATAGAATTTTGGGTATCAGAATTTGTATATTAAAACTTTTAACAATATTAAGGCAATCAAAATCTTATTGTAGACATCAGAATTTGAACAGTTTTTTCCTTCATTCCTACTAAAATAACTCAAAATTAAGTTCTCCCTCTGTCTCCCTCCTCCTCAAAACAAAAAAGAAGAAAAAAAGAGAAACAATCATATAATTGGATGCTTCAGGCAAGCTAGGAAAAAATATGAAAGAAAAAGATTCATTAATATTTTTTGAATTATTACCAATGCTTTACATTTTAACTCAGTTCTCTGCCAATGTCCCTGATTAATCCAGATTAGTTTTTGTTATTGAACATTAAGACAATAATATAAGCCTGATTCTACTTATCTAATAAGCACATTTATCTAAATACACTCTGTGATTCAGGTATCATTTGATTATGAGTTCAAGTATGGAATTTGGTTGTTTTAAGAATCTTCTAAATCTTCATGCATAGATCATTTTCTGAATAATGCAGCATTGTTTTTATTAGATTCTCACAGAGATCTATGACACACAAAATGCTAAGAGTCTTTATTCAAGAGAATGAGAAAGAATAAGAAAATCAATTTAAATGAGTTACAAAAAAACAATGAAGGGGCACTCATTAAAAAGGCTGGGCTATGGTTGTGTTGACAGAGATGATTTTTTTAATGATGATTTTAGGTAGTTGTCTTTATGTTAGAATTTCTTCCCTGAACAATAGTCTTCTTCACCTCACTTGTTTCCCCAAGTGTCCATTCACTGCTTTCTCTAATCCACTTCCAATACAGCTGTCAGGAAGATCTTTCAAAAATGCAAATCTGATCATGTCACTTACCATTCAAAGCACTCTGCTGGTTCCCCATTGCACTAGGGAAAAAAAAAAAAGCGAAGTTCTTAGTATTAGAATTAGAATTAGACTTGGCAAAGTCTTCAAGATTCTTTATGATCTGGCTGCTACCCTTTTCAGCCTCTGATGTGGTGGACTCTTTAAGTCTTTAAGTTCACTTTAAGTTTATTTCTCCAGGACCATGTTAAATGCCATTTCTTCTGCCTAGAATTCTTAGCCTGGCCAGGTTCCATTTATATGGTGGGTCTCATCCTAAACATCATCTCATCAGAGGTTTGTTAAGTCTCCAACCGGATTGTAATCCCATCAAAGAAAGAATCTTAAACGTCTTATTCTACCTTTGTACTCCCAGTCCCTGGCTTGGCATTAATCAAGTAGTTGCATATTAATCAATTATGTCAATAAAATAATGAAGTGTGAAAGCCAAATAGAATAAGTAAAGATGTGGTTTTTAAGGTAAATAACAGTTATATGAAAAATGATTTAATTTGAATCACATCTTTTCCACTCTATATTGCCCCAATCAATTTGTTTAAAAGGGGATAAATGACAAAATGTTAAAAAATAACTAATTACAAAGGTGTGGGCCATATTTAGGAAATGAAGATGGAATGGTGAAGCACTCTGGGGTTAACTATAGAGAGAAACTTGTGACCACCTCTACTCCTGAGGAAGCAAGAAGCAGTAGTTACCAAACAGAATACATTCAGATGAAACCCAAGGCCTGAAATAGAGGAATGCACCACTGTCAATCCACAGTGGCCCAGCAGGGAGGGAACTAAGGGAAAAACACCCTGGGCCTTATCTTTCTCCTGACTTAAGTTCTCTTGCTGGTTCCTTTCATTGGTTACACCCAGTGAGAAGCCAGAGAGCAAGGGGATCCTACTGATACCGGGCACACAGGTCAACACTCTTGTTCACAGAGAAGGGTGGGAAAGGATGGTGAGCAAAGCTGGAGAAGGAAAATAATAATTAAGTGGTAAGAATATGATCAAAGTAAGAAGATGGAGAATAAGTCTGACTTCACTGAGATACCTTAAACTGGTTGTTAGTTTACAATAAATGTTAACAGTTGGAGTCTCGTCAGCAACTCATTACTTTTTTCCCTATTCAATGTCTTGAAATATTTTCATATAATATGCTTGCAGAAAAAAGAGATTTTGTCTCTTTTTATTTTGTGTGACAAAATAAATCTGCTTAATCTTTAAAAGTAGCATCTTATTTTAATTATATGGTGTATGTGTGTGCATGTGTGTGTGTATATACACATATACATACACTAGCATTGAATCTACTGTTAGTATTTTCTGACCCTTAAACTGATTGATTTGTGCACATGTGCACAGCCAACAAAATGATTCGACTATTAGCATGGATGATATGTCAACTTAAATACTTATTTGATGTTGATACATGATGTCTGTTGTCAAATATGATATAATCTGCAAATTGATTTTATATTTTTCATTATCAAATGGGTGAGAAAACACTTGAATTCCATTCACAATTATTTTGATAAAGTATTAGTGTTCCAACCTAATGAAATTATAAAGAAGAAAATCACTATATTATAGGAAAAATATTAGTGTTCCAGCTTAATGAAAGTGTAAAAAGAAAATAATTGTTACAGAGAAAGAATAAAACACAGATATGTTGGAATTAAACTCTTTCAGGCTTTTTTTCCCATTCACTTAAAGTTTATGTTTTCTATGTTTATCATTGAAAAATCAGCAAATATGAGTTAACTATAAAGAGTTTTAATTTAAATACATTATATAACAATATAATTATATATCATTATTCTTGTTTATACCCTTTGTTCTGTAAATATCTCATAAAGGATTCAATTTAACTCATCATGCCAGAGAAAAAAAATGTTGTTTTAGTTTTTATTTGAAACATAATTTAGGCATTTTATTCATTATACTGTATTACACAGTAGTCACAAATTACCAGATTTGCAGATGGAAATTTTCCATTTTTTAATCCTGGATGGAAATGTGAGGAAATACCTTTGATGCTTCAATCAACAGTTATTTTTAAATGTGTAGTTCATATCATTTTAGGTTATACAATGGTTGTGTCATGGATGAAGTAATGGCTTCCCTAGCTACTGCTTAAAATAGTTAACAATATCAAAGGAGTCCCCACTGCCTAGTGGCTGACATTTACCTTAGGTCCCCTAAAAGCCCAATGTATTAGTTAGGGTTCTCTAGGGAAACAGAACCGGTGAGAGATATCTATGAATATAAGATTTATAAAAGTGACTCATGCAACTGTGGGTATGCATGAGTCTAAATTCCATAGGACAGTCAGCAAACTGGCAGCTCCAATGAAGATGTTCGATGAACTCCTCAGGAAACGAACTGGCAACTTTGATGAACTCCTTGGGAAATGCTTAGCTGGTCAGCCGTAGAAGTGAAGGTCCTCTATCTGTCTCGCTTAAAAGTCGTCAACTGATTGATTGGATTAAATCCAGCCAACTGCATTCTCTCATTGTGGAAGACACGCCCTTCGTTAAGTCATCAGTCACAGCTGGAGCCAATTGACTGAAGATTTAATAAACCAGCCTGTTGGTTTATTAACCAGCCACAAGCATCCTTGCAGCAATGGTTAGGCCAGTGCTTGCCTGACCAGACAGCTGGGTACTATCACCTGGCCAAGTTGACACATGAACCTAACCATCACACCCAGTATAGGAAAGTACCACCTTATGGAGTTTAGCTCTCTGAATGTATGTTTGAAAAGGGGCACAGAGGCAAAATATCAAGCAAAAAGAGTTAGATCAAAGCAGTGAACAAAAAATGTAAAACATTGCTTTTATTATGTATGTGTGAGGAAATCCTTGACATTGAATGTCCTTAAAAGTATTTATTCTTCTACCTCCCCTTATTATTTCTTGTCTGCAGTAGTTGTATTTATGTCCTGACAAATCTATTTTGCTATCCTCCAAAATAGATTTTCACTGTTGACATAGTTATCTACTAAAATCTAAGTCAGATTAGGGTAATTCACTGGTAAAAATGTAGTAGTGAGTCTCTAGGACCTTCAGGATGAAATATAAACTCATTAAATTGATAGTGTACGCATCATTGCACACTATCTTGGGCACCACTACAGAAAAACAATATTTTTACACAAATGGATAAATTATAGGTTTGTCAATAGGGAGAAAGAAGATAAAACAGTTTCCAGAAGAAGAATTTGATAACAATGTGCAACTGGATTTGAATGGGGAAAGAAGTAGCTTAACATAGTTGATCTATTTGAAGCCACTGCTAGGGTTACAGTGAATAAGGTGTATTCCAGGGAAGTAAAGGAGGAATGGAAAGCAATAACAGTTCGTTCAATATTTCAAAGGAAGTATTAAGAGAATTTATTATTGAATTGGATTAGAGTGGGCCTCCAGAAAGAAAATTCAAAGATAATCTTCAATTTCCGGTACTAGTACTCAGAAAACAGCGTTATAATAAAGAGAATTAGAAGTTGGATGGAAGATCTTACTTATGAAATAACATGATGATCATGTTGTAGGTGCTTTTATTTTGAGGTGAAAATGAGGCACACAAGTGGAAATTTCCTCCATAAAGCTGGAAATGTAAACCTAGCTTGAGGTCCAAGCTATGGATATGGAAGTTATCAGCATAGGAGCAATCATAATTGAACAAAAGCATTTCTTTACATTTCTCTGATGTAATGAGAAGAAAGATAGAGAAAAACAGAAACAAGGGCTGAGTCATATCAGCATTTTCTGTTTGGAATCCTCTTAATCCTAGCTTTCCAAGCTTCAAGATTGGATCACACATGGTGAAATCTATTGTCTTCCTATTTTATCACTAAATAATATAGATAGTTAGATAGATTGCTTTCTTATTTATGCTCCCATATTTTTTTTCTCCTGTAGAAATACGTGTTCATATCCATGCATAATTGCTGCACATGTATCTCCATATAGTAAACTCCATGTAGTAAATCTTTAGATGAATTGCAAGTTAACCTGCCACAGTTTATGAATACTGGGCCTTGTCTTATCCATAGTTATCTCACCATTCAAGCTCAAAATGTAGTTCCTTTTTCATTTTCATTTAATTTAATTGATTATACTCATCACTGAATATGAGAATAACAAGATTGCCCCCCATCCAAAACATATTAATGAGATTTGGTAACAAGATATCATCGGGAGTCATGTTCACTCAAAATTGCACATTTATTATATCAGTTACTGGGTATGTTGGTATCCTATTCTTTTAAATGAAAATTTGTCTTCTATATCCTTAAACCTATACTATTCCATCTTACCTTGATATCAGCTGATGGTCTTCATCTAAACTAGAAACCATCACACAAGAGCCACCTCATCCTCCCACAAACACAGTTGCCAGCATCTTCCTCTAATTTCCCCATTTCCTTTGGTAACTATAGATTAAATATCTCCAATCCTATGTAAAGCCAGTCCTTCTATATGTTAACCCCTTTCACCTCAAGCACTCCTCCCTTTTGTTTAAATTAACAATTTCTCATTCTTTCCTGGACCTTTCCCATTAGCAAGCAAACATGGTAATTCATATTAAAAATTAATCCATTGAACCAACATCTGTCTCCAGCTACCAAACTGTGTCGCTGCTCTACCTCACAACAAAACTTCATAAAGTAACTGAATAAAGTCCTGCCTTTTACCACTTTGTTCAATTAGTATCTATTTTGATCAATCCATATTGACTTTTTCTAGTAAATTGTACTCATGACTACCTCTCTTATTTAGTCTATCAGGAGAAATCAGTGCAACTGACTGTTTTAGTTTCTTAGATCTGCTATCACAAATAGAAACCAATGGGTTTGCTTAAAAAATGGGGCTTTTTTGGCTCACAATTTTGAGGTTAAAAGATATCCACAAGACTTGCTTTTTTCCCAAAGACTGTAATGTTCTGGTGTTCGCTACTGGCAATCCTTGGGGTTCCTTGGCTAGTATTTCTGTTTCTCATCACATGGCAATGTCCTCTCCATTCTTGCCTCTGTGACTTCTGGGTTCTCTTTAAAATGCCTGACGTAATATGGATTAAGGCCCACTCTGCTTCAGTTGCCTACACTTGAACTGAAAATAGCATCCTCAAGAGGTCCTATTTATAATGGGTTCACATCTAAAGGGACATAGATTAAAATTAGGATGTGGGTTGTTGGGGTAAACTGTTCAAACTACCATGCTGACCTATACCTCCTTGAAATTCTTTTCTTGGCTTCTGTAATACCATACCCTTCTGGATTTCCTTCTACTTTGTAAAGCATCCTTTTTATTCTCTGCTGCTTACTCCACTATTGAGCTTGATCTCTAAATATCAGAGAGTCCTAGGTTTTTGTCCCATGTCCTCTTCTTGTTTTCTCTTCTGGGTGATATCATCCAGTTCCAAGGCTTTAAATATTACACATATGCTATGATTCCCACTATATCTCAAGCCCTGAACATACCCATACACTCCAGACTATCATTTCTAACTGTCCAACTGACCTGCTCATTAGAATGTAGTAAGACCCAATGACCCAATATTTCCTTACACATTTGTTTCTCTCTTAGTCTACCTAATCTCAGCCAATGTTACCACCATGCACCAACTGTTTTACAAGGCAACAATCTATAAGATTTTAATGATTTTTTTTCTTTCCCTAGCTCCTTATATTTCATGCAATTCCTATTGCTGATTTCTCCAAAATATATTGTAGATCTGTCCAAACTACTTGTCCTAGTTTATAGGCAATTGTCTAATTCAATAACTTTGCTACAGTTACAGAGCTTCTTTCTGTTTCTCCAATAAACCAAACTGATTTTTTGAAGCACATTTATAATGGCTGCCCCTTCTCTCTTTAGTGTCCTTCTACTTGTTCTTTGTTTAACTAGCCTTTAACTGATATTCAGAACTCAAATTAATCTTCAGCAAAATTTAAATTAATGTAATTTAAATTAAATTCACAGAGACGTTTAACCACATTATTCAATCTAAAGTAATCACTGAGTTACTATCACTCACTTCAGATAATTTAATTTCTATATGTAGCCCTTACACTGCCATGTTGTTTTAAAAATGCCTTCTTACCTTTTCATCCTTTACTTTTTCTCCCTTCCTTCCTTCCTTCCTTCTTTCTCTCTTTAGATCATTCATTTTTTTTTACTTTATTCTTCTTTCCTTACTTTCTTCATTGCCTCTCCCAATTGCAATGTAAACTTCACGTAATCAAGGGTGTTATCTCTTTTTTAACCACTATATCTCCAGTAATTGAAGAGTGATTTCCATAGAGCAGGCTAATAAGAACTTATTAAAATCAATAATAGAATATTTACAAAAGCCAAGTACCCTTTAAGGCAGGGATGAAGAGAAAAGAGCTAAACTTTATGACAAAGATAAAGAGATATTTGTCCACAGTGGAAGAGTTCTACGCAGGCTATTTTAAATGATAAGGTTGCTAGAAGGGGGGACATTATGGAATTAGTTTAAATATCAACATAATAAAAAACAAATAAGACCATAAAAGAAGTGGAAATCACTAATTAATTATCACTCTCCTAATTAATCTATTTAAATTCACAACATATATTAAATAACAATTGGGCATTAAATATGTGTTTTTATTCTCAGCTCTTAGAAATAGAACAGTACAAAGAATGTTCATTCCAGAATTTTCACTACATCTTAAGAATATTTGGATTAGAACCATTTTATGAATGATTCCGCCATCTTGTTTACAGAAAAAGTGGCATAGAGAGAGGGTAACTAGTTGGTTATTCAGACGACAGGCTCACTGCTTCTCCTTGGACTCTCCACAAGTCAACAGTTCTATTTTCAGTTTTACATGTCCATGAGAATGATTTCATCAGCTTACTACATTGATTAAGCTCTGAGGGATTAACTGATGTATGAATTTATAACAAGCAACATTGAAATGTATTGATGTGGAGTAATACGCAACCATTAATAGTACAAAATATGTTTTCTTTTCCCATAATGACCTCTACCAGGAAGAGCTATGTTTTTGGAACTTTCTTAAAGTCATATTCAGAATAAATGGTAACAGACTATTATAGTCTGATGCACCTAGCTCCATGACAAGTGAAAAAGAAGTAAAGAACAAAAAAAGAAAAAGAATAATCCTATTACCCTAAGGTAAGTTTTTAAATGTAAAGATTTATTTATTTTTACAGTGTGCTAAAAGAAAGAATGAATTATCAAGAGTACAATACATAAATTTACACATGGAAGTCAATCTGTGTCGCAGAACATAAAGTTCAATTAACTTACTCAGTTTGCTTAGTTTAATTCACTGACATCTACATGTCTAAATAACTGCTAAAAATGAGAATAATCTTGTAGAATAAATATGCACTTGAAGTGCTCATGTGGCCTAGTCAGAGCTAGGTCAGGTGTGAAATATCTCTTATTGGTGATTTGTTTTCTGAGGCTTAATTGTGCCTTTCACATGTAATAGTAGAGAGAAGAGAGTAGACTTCTGATGTCCCATGGAATTCTCAACAGATTTTTCTGGTTGAGAGTAAGGGAATAAAAACAGAGAGTGGTTCAAAATGTTTCTGTTGATTTGCTAAAATTTAAAGACTGTGCTGCTGCTTTTGCTTTGTTTTGATTTTATAAAACATTCAGTTTCTTTCCTATTTTCAAGACACTCCTGGCCACGTATTTGCCAAGTGGAACATCACAAGTTAATGAAGTTGGGACATTTTGTTTCTATTAGTAAAATCTTTTCTATCTGTTAATTAACGAAGAAGTTTTATTCAAAATCATTTTGAAAAATACTATGGAAAATTCCAAATACTCAAGTAGATTTTTTTCTTCTATTGTAGCAAAATATTAGGCAAAATGCTCTGTAAGTTCTTTCTTCTATCGCCTGCCCCTTTGGTGCTGCAGTGAAGCCATCATTTAAAGCGATACCACGACAGTAAAGCCAGCAGTCCAACAGCATCATAGTTTAATCTCAGTGTGCACAGGTGTCTGTGGCAAGTTTAATGAAGAGTTTGATGAGATATTACCCTTTTGTAGCACCATCTCACTGAACTGGTAGACATTTTAGTCAATCTATCTTTAAGAGTAATTCTCCTGGGTCTGACTGAAGATGACTGAGTCTGAACAAACCATGTTTGTAGGAATATACAACAGACTGAGTTGGTTAAATTAAACATGTCCATAATTTCTAAGAAAATAGGCATTGAAATCATACATATATGTTATTAACTTATTCAAAAATCTATTTATTGAGTGCCTACTAGGTTCTGGGTTGAGAAGCATAGCAAGGTAAAAGAAGTCAAGATACCTGCTCACATGGAACTTACAATCTAATATGGGAGAGACAGAAAAATAAATAAGGAAGCATATAAACAAATATGATAATTTCCAATGGCATTAAATGTTATGAAGTCAATAAATCATGGCCAAAATGGTGAGAAGGGATGGCTTAAAGGAGTCAGCAACTTTAGACATGATGACAACTAACTCTAGGAAAAATGGC
The DNA here is from genome assembly GCF_015220235.1 of Choloepus didactylus. Taxonomy (NCBI): domain Eukaryota; kingdom Metazoa; phylum Chordata; class Mammalia; order Pilosa; family Megalonychidae; genus Choloepus; species Choloepus didactylus. The sequence goes on along the minus strand of NC_051319.1, from coordinate 44,939,525 downwards.
ATCTCTGAGGAGGTAATTGACTTCAGACCTGAGTAAAAAGAACTATCAATGTGAAAGCCTGGGAGCAGAAAACTCAGGCAAAGAAAACAGAAAGTGTAAAAGCCTTAATGCAAGAAGAACCTTTGAGATTTATGGTTTCAGGAAAAAAAAAGTCAAAATAGTCAATTGTACTGTAGTAAAGTTATACCAAGGAGAGTGTAGTAGGTGATGAGATCTGAGAGAGAACCCAAGTCATGTGGCATCAGGTTATGTTAGGGAATTTGGATTTTAATAGCTGTGCAATGGAAACCCATCGAAATATTTTAAATATTAAAATGATGTGGTCTTATGTAAGTAAATTATTGAAAGACACACTTTCATCTCTTTCTTTTTCCTTTCTTGTTTCTTTTTTCTTCACTTTTCAGCCCTTCATTTATATAAAAGCATGTGTATGTATATGTGTATGTATAGATGTTTGTGTATATACATATATAAATCAAATAAATCAGCCTTGCAATGATCCATAGGCCTGTGAAGTCCAGCCATGTTGAATACTCAGGGACTCATCAACATTTTCTTTCAACTAATGATGTGATGCATCCCAGATGTTAAATGAACCCATTCCCAGATGTCCTCCACATTAAGCAATCACAGATCTAATGAATTGTAACTTTGTAAGGTGTGTTTTTAAGATTTGTGAAGTAAATGGGGTGTCACAGAGATTTAGTTAGGAGGTGGGAAACATATGTTTGTTTTAGGGTCATTTTTGAATATGTGTGAGGACAATAAACCTCCAAACTTATTTTTTAGACTGTTTCTATTGGTGAGGTTCAAAGTGTGGGTAGGCATGGAACTTTTCATTGGTTCTTTACAGCAAAAAAGTACAGATTGCCATGCCACAGAATGGTCCTATTTTGTATTAATAAATACACATTTTAAACTTTCTTTAATCAATATTTAGACATTTATTAATTCTAAGTATGCATCTTTCAAAGTTTCACAAACAAACTTCCAAATGCAACGAGCATATATTTGCCTGTCTATGTCTGTATGTATATTTAAAACTATGACAATTCAGTTAAATCAAAAAGGAAAATTGAAAGTGTACAAATGTTGGATTTCACTAGAAGATCAAGTGTCTGTGTATACCTGTTTTGTTTCAAATGAAATGTTGCAATGTCTCCAAATGTCACTTCCAAAGATCCACAGGACTATCACTTATCTACTGAGTTGATCATCCCTCAGAGAACAGCGGTCTTTGTTTTCTATCCCCTGCATTCATCACATTTGGGAAAACATTCAGGGACCCAGTGACAAATAGAGTGTACTAACATTATTTAAGCTTTCTTTATCTGCTTCTTTGGTTGTAGACTTTAAACGCACATACAAAACACAAAGATAAATCCCAATACTTAGAGCCATTTATGATCAATGAACCCAGAGTTTTATTGAAATCCTTTAAAATTTTCAATAGATCTAAAGGAAAGATATTTTTCAAAACAACAAGGAAGGCTAGTAACTTTTGAAACAAATGAAGTATAAGACTTTATGAAAGCAAAATAATATTAAACAATGAAAAGTCAACTTTTAAAATACATTTTTCCATTCATTTGATTTTTTGGAAGTTCTGATTTTATTCTCAAAGCATATGACAATGTGTGCCTTAAGAACAAATTTAAAGCAAATCCAGAATTGTTGCTTAAAATGGTAATCAACACAAAATGAATAATTTGATTCACAACAGGAATTTAAAGGCCAAAAACTTCTAATAAATCTTTTACCTCAGTGAGTCATTTTGACAAGTGCAATTAAAAAGAAAAAGAAAAAAAAAGCTGTGGTTGGCAGGCTCTACAAGTTATATCTTGGCCTGTCACCAAAACTCTTGCCACAGGACGTGAATTGTTTCCTCAGAGCTTCATAATATAAGCTACTGTCTTTGACCTTTGGGGAGATACTTATGAAGAGGTGAGTGCTTTTGGTTGCCTAAATTATAAATTATCACTAAACTATTTCATTGCTTTAGGCATTCATAGAATCAATATTTGAAATAACTAATGTGCTGGTTTGAATATATTATGTCCTCAAAAAGCCATGTTTTTTAATGCAATCTTGTGGGGGCAGACTGATTAGTCTGTTGATTAGGGTGGAACCTCTGATTAAATTATTTCCACGGGAGGGAGGTGTGGACCCCTCCCATTCAGGGTGGGTCTTGATTAATTCACTGGAGTATTCAAGAAAGAAGTTAAGAGTCGACACAAACCCAGATTGTTGATGCATGGACACGCTCAAAATGCTTGGAGATGCAGATAGAAGGACATTTGGAGATGCTAAGCTAAGCGATGAAGCCCAGAGTTTTCCCTGGAGAAGCTAAGAGAGGACCCCCAGATGCTTAGAGACAGATGTCCTGGGAGAAAGAAGCAAGGATGCACAGGAGCTGAGAGAGAGGAGCTGAGAGAGAGGAACAAAAACAGAAGTCCAGAGACATTTTGGAGAAAGCCATTTTGAAACATAACACAGGAGCAAAGGACCAAACAATGCCAGCCACATGCCTTCCCAGCTGACAGAGGTGTCCTGGACACCATCAGTTGTTTTTCAGTGAAGGTATCATCTTGTTGGTGTCTAAGTCTGGACTCTTCTATGGCCTTAGGACTGTGACTTTGTAACCTAATAAATCCCCTTTTTAAGAGCTAATCCATTTCTGGTATTTTGGATAACAGCAGCTCTAGCAAACTGGAACATCTAAGAAAAACCTATTAAATGATAGTGAAAATAGTTAATTCCTATTTACTTGAGAAGAGACACATAATTTGAGATAGAAACACCTGCTTTTGTTACTCCTTCATTGCCTTCCTGAGGAAGCAAGGTGCATGAATATAAGCAATACAAAGAGCCATAAGCTGTTACAAAAGTGGTTACGACGAGAAAATATCATGAACCCAGCAGTGGTTACGACCTGATTGGTGGAAATATGAGGCATCTGCAGCTCCCAGATACTCTGCCAATTGGCCCATGCTATGTTCATCAGTATTCAACAGAGGAAATATCAGCACCTAGGGAGCACTGTGAAATATAGTGGGAGAGGAGGCAGTGTGCTGGCCATCATATTTGGGAACTCAACTGGTATGTAATGAGCAAGTACCAAGGGTACTTGGCATCCCTTGTGGAACATTCCTGCCTGTGCTAGGACTATTCAAGTAGGTGCAGACTTCTCATAATCCCAAAGTGATGTTAGAGGGATATTAATATAGAGTATATTTTCCCTGAATAAAACCAGTGTGAACATGTTGGAAAATTATACTTTATTATGTGTGGTGAATTTCATTACATTTTCCAAAAGGGCATGTGCAAGTCCTAGTGCCTGGTTCTGTGCTTGTGACCTTATTTGGACACAGGGCCTTTGAAGTGCTAGTTAAGACAGAGCAAAACAGGATTACGGTGGTTCCTAATCCAGTATGTTTGGTGTCCTTATAAGAAGAGAAGGAATAGACACAGACAAGGGCAATTCTGGAATTCTATATGTAGATGGAGAAAGGAAAGAAAACCACATAGAGATGGAGGCAGAGATGCATCCATAAGCCAAAAAAAACAAAGATTTTTGGCAAACTCTAGAAACTAGAAGAGGCAAGGAAAGATTCACCCCTGCATGTTTCCAAAGCAGCATGGCCTTGTTAACACCTTGATTTGGGACTTTCAGCTTCCAGAACTGTTAGACAATAAATTTCTGATGTTACCCAGTTTGTGGTACTTTATTACAGAAGCCCTAAGAAGTAAGATGTCATGTTTGAAATTTTGACGATAATTATTCACCATTGAGAAAAGTCATACCTTTGTCAACACTGGATACATTTGTTTCAGTCTGCATTTGTAGCTGTCATATTCATGGTTATTCCACATATAGGTGGACGATCTGATGTGTTCTAATGTTGCCATATTCAAGAATTTACCTATTGAAATGCACATTATCTTATAACATTATTTTAATTTTTATGTAATGATGAATTTGTACATCAATTATTTGGAAATTACATAAATAGGTTGCCTATTTTATTTATGAACTTCATTTCAGGTGAGTAAAGAAGGAATTTCAAAACAAATATCAGACAAATATTTGAAGGTGTCACTGTGTCTCAGAACTAACGTTGAAAGAGGTTGCAAAGGGGAATAAATGCTGCAAAGAGTCATTGGTACTTACATTTAGTCAAAAGACCTGGGTTCCAATCTTGTTTATGTTTTATACAAATTTCTGTGTTTTAGGGAAGGTTTGTAATTTTAGCATCTGGGGATCCTGTGAAATAGGAAATATCATTTATAGTTTGTATATCTTTTGTGATTTATTAGACTGATATGAAGCCCTGCATATGAAAGATACTTAGTAGATTTTAAAAGACAATGCAAATAAAGATCATTCTTATTATTCAATAAATATTGCAAGTGTACTTCTTTCTTCCATTGGTTTATTTTATTTCAAAGATGCATGGGGCATTCTCTTCATCACAGACATTCTTGGGATTAGCCACAATAACCATAACAAACCTTTCTCCATTCCTCAACAAACATTTTTTTAAGCCCATATTTAGCACAAAGCATTGTTCTAAGTTCAGAGGATGAAAAGAATGAGCAGGGCATATGTATTTTATAATCCAGTTACTTTTATCATCTGTCCATTTAAATTTATCACCTACACAGTAAAATTTACATGTAAATTTATACTTTCAGCACCACTTATAAGGTGCTAAGAGTATAAATTCTTTACTTTTAATGTATTTATATATCATATGAGATAGTTAATAATAATAATTTAAATATATAGACAGAAATAGACATAGGCATAAAATGGATATAGACAGATGGCAATATCACAGCCCTTTAGGAACTGTGCATTACCTTATAAGATGAACTGCTGCAAACATTCACAAAACATTATCCAAACAAAAGACTACTTAAATATATGAATAAAGTACTATGTTAAAAAGGTACTACATTGTGCCCATGTAGCCAGAAACATTTTATTAATTGATATTCTTAGATTTAAAAAAACACAGATTAAATGTTAATAACAGTATCTGGGCATTCCATACAGAGGTCAGGAAAAACACAAAAGAAAACCAAAGAAGAAAACCTAAAGTCTTTATGGAGAGTATGCTGGAACACTTCGGAACTTTTAATCCACTTCTTACACAGAATAAGTGATCAAAATCTCCTTTGAATGAAAAGGATTTCCTCAAAAATAACAGAATAAGCATTGTTTTAGAAAAACTATACCTGGATTTTGTTAATGAGAATGGTCAGAACTATCTGGTGTTACATTGTTTCCATATGATATCTGAAGATTTTTATTTTTTATGTATGTATGTATGTATGCATATTTATTTATTTATTACCAACAATTATACCTTTTCAATAGGGGTACAAAATTTAGCAGCAAGCTGCTAACCCTCTTTACAAAAACCTTAACTAGACTCTAAAAAGGAGCAATTTTTTTTTCTTTTCAGTTTTTTCTATATGACTCTTGTATTTCCCACCAAAAAGGGAAAGCTGAGAGTATATGCTTGTTCTTTTAGATAAATTAGTAGAATTCCACCTTTACATTTAGTTCATGAATTTCAGGACATATTTTGGGAATTATTTTGTCCAAAGCACTATTTACTTAAAATAAAAACATAGACTATAGTTTGTGTCCTTGTTACTACAATGCAATTTAGAAATAACAATTATTTTCTAAGAAAAAACAATGAATACCTATTCAGTGAATGGATTGCTTACATAAGATTAAAACAAAAATCAAGACAAATAAACAGGAGAAAGGGGTCATTTGAGATTTGCAGGATGTATTCTTTTTTAAATTATTTTATATATATATTTTATTAAGATGTGTACATAAAACAAAATGCATTGATCTTAATTATTTAGTCCAATTAATTTTGACTGAAAGTTTTATTGAAATAAATATATATTCACATCCAATTGCAAAATACAGTACAGAGAAATCCATTGTATATTTTGCCCAATTTACCACAATGTAGCATTTTGCAAAACTATAGCATAATATCACAACCAGGAAAATGACACATTTCAATGAACATATTCATCCCCCAGTTTTACTTGTACTCATTTGTGAGCATGTGTGTGTGTTAAGTCCTATACAATTTATCATGTATAGATGTATGTATCCAGCATCACAGTCAAGGTGATGAGCAGTTCCATTACCACAAAGATTCCTTATGCGCTATTTTAAAATCATAGCCACCTTCCTCCTTCCCCATCCCATGCCCCATCCCTAAGCCCTGGCAAATACAAATTTGTCCTCCCCTTCTAAAATTTTGTAATTTCAAAAATGAAATACAAATGGACTCATACAGTGTGTAAAATTTGGGGCTTGGATTTTTGGGACTTGGATTATGTCATAATTCCCTGGAGATTAATTTAAGGTGTTACTTGTATCTAGTTTATTCCTTTTTGTTGCTGAGTAGTATTCCATACTATGAATGTACCAAAGATAGCTTAACCATTCACCTGTTGAAGAACATACAGTATGATTCCAGTTTTGGGCTATTACAGTTAAAACTGCTATGAATATTTGTGTACAGTTTTCTGTGTTAACACAACTTTTCATTTCTCTGGGATAAATGCCCCAGAATGCAATTACTGAATCATGTGGTAATTGTATGTTTAGTTTTATGGAAAATTGCCCAAAGGTTTTCCTTGTGGTTGTTCTGTTGTACATTCTCACTAACAATGCATGAACAATCTAGTTTCTCCTCATCATTGTCAGCATTTGGCATTGTCATTATTTCTTTATTTTAGCCATTTAATTAGTTATGTAATGATATGTAATTGTGGTTTTAATCTGCATTTCTCTGACAGTTACTGAGGTTAAACATCTTTTCATGTGCTTATTTGCCATTTATATATCTTCTTTGCGGACATATTTTTTTCAGTTCTTTTGCCAAGTTTTTATATTGAATTGTTTGATCATCTACTGTTCAATTTTGAGAACTCATTATTGTGCCAGTTTGAAACAGTTATGGGCCTCAGAAGAGCCATAATCTTTCAATCCAACCTTGTGGAGTGGGACATTTGATTGAATATTTCCATGGAGATGTGACCCTGCCCATTCTGGGTGGGTCTTAATTAGATCACTGGAGTCCTTTAGGAGAGCTCAGAGAGAGAAGGATCTCAGAGAATCTGGGAGGGACATTTTGGAGAGAAACTAAGATATGTAATCCAGAATTTGCCACCAGGAGAAGCTAAGGGCCAACACAGTCCCAGATGATTGGAGATGAAAACAGAAAGACATTTGGAGATGCTGGGCTAAGAGATGAAACCCAGAGTTTGCCTCAGAGAAGCTAGCAGAGGACTCCCAAATGTTTACAGAGAAATGCCCTAGGAGAACCAAGCAGAGGGCTAAGAGAAGCTAAGAGAGACAGAAGCCCAGAGACATTTTGGAGAAAGCCATTTTGAAATGCAAGATGATAGCAAAGGAATAGCAGATGCCAGCCACATGCCTTCCCAGCTGACAGTGTTCAGGACACTTGGGGCAGTTCTGCAGTGAATGTGGATGCCTTAGTTTGGACATTTTTATGGCCTTAGGACTGTAAAGGTGTAACCTAAAAAATCCCCTTTCTATAAGCCAGTCCATTTCTGGTGTTTTGCATAACAGCAGCTCTAGCACACTGGAATGGTTATAAGTTTTAGATACTACTCCTTTGTTCAATATGTGGTATGATAATATTTTCTTTCAGTCTGTAGCTCATCTTTTCATCCTCTTCACTGGGGTTTTCACACAATTAATGTTTTTAATTCTGATGAGGTCTAATTTGTTATTTTTCCTTTTAGGTATTGTGTGTGTTTTTTTTTTATATATATATATTAAAAACTCTAAAAACTCATTATAGCTCTTGATTCTTAAAATTTTCTCCCATTTTTTCTAAAACTTGAATATTTTTATGTTTTACATTTAAGTCTATGCCCATTTTCTGTTCATGTTTGTATAAGGTGCAAAGTTTAGGTTGAGGTTCATTTGTTTCAGTATATGGATAAACAATTGTTCCGGTATCATTTGTTGAAATAATTTATCAAATTATATTTGCACCTTTGTCAAAAAATCATTTAAGCATATGCATGTGTCTGCTTTCTGTTCTATTGATCCATGCATCTATCCTTCCACTATTTCCACATTTCCTTAACTACTGTAGCTATCTAGTGAATCCTAGTAGTTGACTGAGTGAATCCTCCCAGTCATTTTTTTGTCAAGATAATTGTATTAGATTACTATGTCCACTATAACAAACTACCACAAAATTAGTGTTGTAAAACATCACCAATTTCTAACTATTCTGGAGGGCAGAAGTCTGAAATGTGACTTACTGGGTTAACATTAAGATGACTGGCAGGGTTGCATTCCTCCTGGAAGAACTAAAAGTGAATCCACTTTCTTGCATTTTCCAACATCCAGAGGCTGCCCACATTCCTCAAGGCATGAATCCTCCAACAGTAATAGGCTGAGTCCTTCTTACACTGTCATTTCCTATGTCTCCCTTTTCCACTTAAAAGGATGTTCTGATGACATTTAGCCTGTCCAGATAATCCAGAATAATCTCCCCATCTCAAGTCATCAGACTAGCCACATTAATTCTCCTTTTCCATGTAACCTGATTATCCAGTTTCTCCAGATTAGGATGCAAACAACTTTGGGGACTGTTTACTGTTCTGTTTACTACATTGTTTTAGCTATTCTAGAGCCTATAGATTTAAATAAAAATTTTATAAAAAGTTTGTGTCTACAAAAAGCCTTGTTGGAATTAAACATATAGATACATTTGGGGAGAACTGACATATTTACTATGCTGAACCTTCCAGTACATAGACAATCTCTCCATTAATTTGGATATTTTTAAATTTCTTTCTTCAACCTTAATCTTTTACACAACAGATCAGTACATGTTTTGTTAAGTGTACACCCATGTGTTCCATTTCATGTGGAATAATTTTAAATGGTGTTATGTTTTTAATGTTGGCTTCTATAAGTTAATTGTTAGTACATAGAAATTTGGTTATTTTTAAAAACAGTTTTATTGCAACATAATTTACTTAAAGTTCACAATTATTTTGTAGCATTCAGTGGTTATTAGTATATTTAAAGAGTTGTAAAACCTTCACCATCACATAATTTTAGAACATTCTCATCATCCCCCCCCCAAAATTCCACACACACTAGAAGTTAGCCCCCAACATTCACTCCCCTCCCCAGAGTATCTGACTGTGGCTAATTAACTTTCTGTATTTGCCAATTCTAGAAATTTCATATAAATGGAGTCATGCAATCTGTAGCTATTAAGAATTGTATTCCCCCAAATATACGTTGTAGTTCTAACCCCTGGTACTTCAGAATGTAACCTTATTTGGAACTAGAGCCATTGTAGATGATATTAGTTCAATTAAGATGAGGAGTAAGGTGGACTGCGAATCCAGTATGACTGGTGTCTTCATAAGAAAAGGAGAGAGACAGACAGACAGGGAGAAGACAGCCACGTGAAGATGGGGACTGAGATTGGAATTATGCTGCTACAAGTGAAGGAATATCAAGGAATTGCCAGCCACCACCAGAAGCCAGGAGAATGGCATGGAACACTTTCTTCCCAACAGACTTCAAATAGAGTAAAGTCCTTTGAACAACTTTATTTTGTACCTCTAGACTCCAGGACTGGGATACAGTAAACTTCTGTGGTTTTAAACCACCCAGTTTATGGAACTTTGTTATGGCAGCTCTTTGTCTTCTATTGTATAAAATACTATGCCTTCTACTGTATAAATACCATGTCTTCTATTGTATAAACATTCCATTTATTTAAGTCTTCCTTGATTTTTATCAATGATGTTTTTATTTTAAATTAAATATATTCATTCATATTTTATTTTCTATGATGTAAATAGCTTTCTTTGTAAGTGTATTTGTTTATTTAATTTCATTTTTATATTGTTCATTGCTAATGCATATAAATAACATTGATTTTTATGGTGGTTTGGTAACTTGTAATTTTGTGAACTTATTTATTAGTTTTAACAGTTATATTCTTTATGGGCCCCATAGGATTTTTGAAATACAATGTCATGTTACCTGTGAATGGAGAGAGGTTTAATTTTCTTTTTAAATATGGATTTTTCCCCTAATTGACCTGGCTGAAATTGCCAATAAAATGTTGAATTGAAGTATGACAGTAGACATCCTTTTGTTGTTCCCAGTGTTAGGTGGAAGCTATTGAGTCTTTGACCAAAGTGTGAGATTAACTGGAGTGTTTCATAGATGGTCTTCATCAGGATGAGTATGTTATTTTATAATCCAAAGTTTCTGAGACTTTTTTAGTCAAGAAGAGGTATAGATATACAAATTTATTGCATCAAGTGATTTTTATTTGTTAAACCAACCTTGCATTCCTTGGATGCATCCCACTTAGTCATGGAGTCTAATTCTTTTTACATTTTGCTGATTTCAGTTTTCTAATATTTCATTAGAACTTTTGCATTTATATTCATAGGGGATATTGGCCTATAGTTTTATTTTCTTCCAATATTTATCTTTAGTTTTCATATCAGGCTAATACTGGTTGCATACAATGGTTTGATATGTGTTATTCTATACTTTCTAAAGGACTTTGAAGAATTGATGTTAATTTATCTTTACACATTTGTAGAACTCACAAATAAAGTCAAGTATGCCTGGACTTTTCTAAGTGGAAAGAGTTTTTATTAATTCAAACTCTTCACTTCTTATAGGTCTATTTAAAGTTTCTGTTTCTTCTTGAGTAAGTTTTAGTTGTTTGTGTCTTTCTAAGAATTTGTCTAAATTATCCAGGTTACCTAGTCTACAATTTTCATAGTATTCCCTTATAATTCTTTGTATTTATCTAAGGTCAGTAGTGATGAGATCTGTTGCATTCCTGGTTTTATTAATAGTTATACTTTTCTCTTTTTTCCTCAGTCTGTTAAGCTTAAGGTTGGTCAACTTTGTTCATCTTTTCAAAGAACAAACTTTTAGTTTCATTGATTTTCTCTGCTTTTTTCTATCCTCTATTTTATTATTTTTGACTCTAATATATTATTCTCTCTTCTATTTGTTTTTGTTTTAGTTTTCTCTCATTTTTTTGATGCCTTAGTATGAACATTAGGTTATTAACACATGGTCTTTCTTCTTTTTAAATAAAAGCACATGCAGCTTTTGTTACATTGTGTAAATTTTAATATGTTGTGTTTTGTTTCCATTCACATTATTTCCTAATTTCTCTTATAATTTATTTTTGGCCCATTTGTTATTTAGGAATTTGTTGCTTAATTTCCACATAGTTTTGGATTTTTTAAATTGCCTTTTATTTTCAAATTCTAATTTCATTCCATTGTAGTTGCGTAGTGTACTTTGCATGATTTCAATCCTTTTAAATTGTTTAGTCTTGTTTTATAGCCAAATATGGTTCATGAAAAATATTCCTTTTCCCTTGAGAAGAATGTGTATTCCCCTGTTGTTGGCTGAATTGTTCTATAAATGTCTGTGAAATGTAATTGATTTATACTGTTATTCAAATCTTGCATTGTTCATCTTTCTAGTTGTTATATCCATTATTTAAAGTGTGACATTTAAATCCACAACTGTTATTCAGTCAGTTTTTCTTCATGTATTTTGGTTCCCTCTTGTTATATTCATATATATTTATAATTATTATGTCCTTTATGTACTGAACATTTTGTTATAAAATATCTTTGTATCTGGAAACATTTTTTTGTCTTAATGCTTATTTAATCTGATGTTACTAGGGTTATAGCTCCCATTTGGCTATTGCTTACATGATTTATCTTTTTTAATTTTAAATTATTTGTGTATTTGAATGTAATTTGCATTAATTATAGAGAGAATCGAGTTGAATAATTTTGTCCCATTCTGCCTTTCTCTGACTTCTGATAAGATTGTTTAGTCCATTTATATTTAATGTAATTAATAAGGTAAAATTTGCATTTACTATTTTGCCATTTGTTTTCCATATGTCATAACTTTTTTGTTTCTCTGTTCCTTTATTACTATCTTCCTTTGTGTTAAACATCTTCTAGTATACTATTTTATTTCTCTTTTTCCTTTTTTCTTTCTAAATTATTTTCTTAGTGAATGCCTGAGAGATTTCAATTAATATCTTAAAACAATGTAGTTCAGAGGTTTGTGGTAGGATAACAGAGTAGGAAGCACTATAATTAAGTTCTTCCACCAGAACAACTTTTAAACAGGCAAGAACTCTCTAAAACAACTACTTTGGAACTCTGGAGTCCAGAACACTGTAAAGCATCTGGGGAAGAGCAGGAGAAAGAGACTGGTAAATTACGGTAAAGACTGATAAATTGCTTCCTCTGTTGGTAAATTAAGGTAAAGACTGATAAATTGCTTTCTCTGTGTGGCAGTTACTGGTGCCAATCAGCCACTCTTGCAGCAGGCTGTTACAGGGTCCAGCCCCTGGCCAGCACACTGTTTTATGGAAAGGGACATAAAAGTCCTCTTCCCCCTGACCAGGGGTAGGCATGGTCAATCACAGTATACAGCTTTTGATTAGCAACTTTGGATTGCTGGGAGCCTGGCTCTGAGGGAAGCCATTGTTTCAACCTGTTCCACATAAAGGCAATAGCCAAGGAGACTTAAAGATGCTATGCTTCCTCAAACAGGAAGCAGTTAGATGAATGGCTGCATTTGCTAGACAGGTCAAGAAAGCTCACTTTGGGCAGCCATGGAAGAACTTTCTGGTGTCACTCTTGATCCCTTCCCCAGGACACTTGGGAGCTGTCTATGCCACCTTCATATTTCCCTGGCCCTGTTTCAGCTGAGAAAGACAGATTTGGTAAATTCTCTGGCATGCCTCCCTTCCCAGGATTTGACCTCCAGGAAAAAGTAGCTTGAGACAACAAAAGGGGAATGAAAAACTAAAGAGGCAGACAGACTGGGACAAAAGTTTGCCTGCTTTAAACACTGGGGAGAAGGAGGTCTTTCTCTTGGGAAATAGAGGGAACATTCAAACTTTTGTAAACAGGGGTACTCCAAAATAACCAATGAGCACAATCCCAGGACAAGACACAGGCCCAGAAAGACAGCGAGGACCCTGCACACTGCATTTGCCTTGGGCAGACATCCCTGACCTTAGGGATGAAGAAAATTCTCTTCCTTATCGCCAGCTGGTTGCAAAATCAAGAAACAGACATCTCAGTTAATAAATCCATGAGTTAACATTTTAAAATATTAAAACACAAAGAGTACAACAATAGAGTTTAAGACAAACAAATAGAAAGGAAATGATTGCCCATCTAAGGGAAGAGGAAAAAAATTCAGATAACACCAGAAATGCAGAAAAATCAAAGTCTTTCAAAAATGATCTTTAAAATACCCAAGGAGATGAAAGAAAGCACAAAGAAAGAATTAGGATACCAGGAAACCAATGAATTAGCAATATGAGAACCTTAATGTGATGGTTAGGTTCATGGGTCAACTTGGCCAGGTGATGGTATCCAGTTCTCTGGTCAAGCAAACACTGGCCTAACCATTGCTGCAAGGATGTTTGTGGCTGGTTAATAAACCAACAGGATGGTTGATTAAATCATCAGTCAATTGACTGCAGCTGTGACTGATGACTCAACAAAGGGCTTGCCTTCCACAATGAGAGAATGCAATCGGCTGGATTTAATCCAATTAATCAGTTGAAGACTTATAAGTAAGACAGATAGAGGACCTTCACTTCTTCTTTGGCTGCCCAGTGAAGCATTTCCTGAGGAGTTGGTCTAAGTTGCTGCTTCGTTTCCTGAGGAGTTCATCAAACACGTTCGTTGAAGATCCCAGTTCGTTTCCGGAGGAGTTCGTCGAAGTTGTCAGTTCGTTTCCTGAGGAGTTCATTGAACATCTTCATTGGAGTTGCCAGTTTTCTGACTGCCCTATGGAATTTAGACTCATGCATGCCCACAGTTGCATGAGTCACTTTTGTAAATCTTAAGTGCATAGATATCTCTCATTGATTCTGTTTTGCTAGAGAACCCTAACTAATACACTTAATAAAGAGACAGAAATTCAAAAAAAAAAAAATGAAATAGAATTACTGGAGTTGAAGACTATAATAATGAAATGAAAAAATTCTCAGGAGGGTTTCAGTAGCAGACAGTAGCTGGCAGAAGAAAGAATCAGCAAACTCAAAGACAAGTAAATTGAAATGAGTCAGACTGGGGAGCAGAAAGAAAAAAGAATTATAAGGAGTGAAAATATCCTAACACACTTCTAGGCAACATCAAGCACACAAATAAACAGATCATGAGAATCTGAGAAGGAGAAGGAAGAGGAAAAGGGGAAAAAAAGAATATTCAAAGAAATAATGACAGAGAACTTCTCAAACTTAACAAAAGACATGAATTACACCTCAAGAAGCCCAGAAAACACCAAACAGGATAAACATAAAGAAGAATACACCCGGTCATGTGTTGATCACCCTATTGAATGCAAAGGACAAGGAGAGATTTCTGAAAACCAGAAGAGAAAAGCAATGTGTTATGTATAAGGGAATCCCAATTAGATTCAGTGCCTATTTCTCATCAGAAACCATGGAGGCAAGAAATCAGTGGGTTAAGAATATTAAAGTGCTGAAAGGAAACAACTGCCAACCAAGAATTCTATATCCAGAAGACTTTCTTTTAAAAATGAGAGTGAGATTGAGACATTCCGAAAAAAACCTGAGGGAGTACACCACAACTACACTTGCTCTACAAGCAATGCTAAAGGGGGTTTTTCAGACTGAGAGGAAAGGACACTAGACAGTGGTTCAAAACAGCATAAAAGTACCCATTTTTGAAATTATAAATTCTAGCATTATTGTATTGTTTGGTATGTAACTCCACTTCTTACTTCCTACAGGTGCTAAAATGCAAATGCATAAAGGGTAATGATAAGTCTATGGTTTTGGACATACAATGTAAAAAGATGTAAGTGGTATCAAGTACAAAAAAAGGTGAGGAAACGGAGGGGTATAGGAAAAATATGTGTGTATGCTATTGAAGTTAAGTTGGTATCAAATCAAATTAGATTGTTATATGTTGGGATGTTAAATTTTAACCTCATGGTAACCACAAGGAAAAATACATGAAAAGTACTGTCAAGATAGAAAAGAGAAGGCTCTCAATATTGACAAACGCAAATGACTTTATTATGAAAGTAAAACGACAATCTAAACAAAGGAGAAAATATTGTTTCTTTATGGACTTTGAATATGTCATCCCACTTCCTGTGGTTTCTGCTAGAAATCAGTCACTAAGTTTCTCGAAGTTTGCTTGTATGTGCTACATTGCACTTCTTTTGCTGCTTAGATGCTTCTCTTTGTTTCAGGCTTCTGACAGTTTGACTATGATGTGCCAGGAGTTAATCATACTTGGAATTTCTTTCCCTTCTTCAATGAACAAATTAATGTTTTCAATCAAATTGCAGAAATTCTTGGTCATTATTTCTTTATATATTTTTCTGTGCTTTTCACTCTTTTAACCCTGTTGAAGTCCAGTATTTCTTGTGTCTTTGTTGATTTTCTGTCATGTGCCTATTTTCTCTTTTAGTGATCTCACTTACACTTAGTGGTTTTTTATTTGCTAGTTTGATTTTTTATTTTACCATAACTTGGATTTAATTGGCTCTTCTTTGAAGGTTGAAATTTGATTGAAGAGTTTCAACTTAGCTCACCTATGATTTTAAACTCTTTGAAAGTAACTTTTAATCCTCTCCCTCCAATTAGGTCCTAAGAATAAATTCTTCTATTTCTTAGATGTCCACATTGTGAGACCACTAGATTTCCAGAAAGTTATATATATTCCTACCAAGGCTTTTTTATCTCAAGATTAAAAGATTGAAGGATTGAGAGTATGCAAGACTAAAAGAGAGAGACCACAAGACTGAAGAGCATTAATGCTGCAAGTTCTCAAGAGTGTGAGGTCTTTATGTTGTGAGATGTGAGTTTGCAGACTATGAGGGTCTAAAATGAGGTATCTGTGAGATTTGATATAGGACTTTAAGACTGCTAAACTGTCAGAAAGCTAGACCTCCTTCTATTTTGCAACACTGCTCTGACTTCTGTTATTCAGCACAATTGGGGGTCAAGATTTTATTGGGGAGATTGCTTTTACATATAAGTATCCTCCAGATTCAAATCTGAATCCCCATCCCACACTTTCTTCAAATGCTTGGCTGTTTTTTTGTTTGTTTGTTTGAACAAAGACTCTCTTACTCCAGCAGCTTAAACTCCTCTGTCTCTGCCAGGAAAACAGCAACTGGTCACAGGGATAATTTCATCTCTGTTCCTTGCTCACCTAGGAAAGGTCATCCCTCTAGAATTTAATGCTTTGTTGTTTGGTTGTTTTTGTTTTTGTTTTGTTTTGTTTTCTGCCGGTGCGTCCATAGCTTTTCAATGTGTTTAAAGAAAAACATGATTTTTCTGGTTTAGCCAGTGATTTCTACTTCAGATACTTTAGATTTTAATGTAACAGAGGAAGGATAGGGGATCCATTTCATACGGAGCTGAAATTTGATCACAGTTTTAAAGCTTATTTGTTGAAACATATCGAGACATATTTTTGAAAAGTTGTAATAACTTTCTTGTTTAAACATATTAGAATGATGAGCTCTTTGGAGAACTTGATGAAAACTTTGACAATCAGTAAGACAATCAAATACAGATTAGAATGTAATTAATTACAAAGAGTACATAGATAAGAAGCACACAAGGGCTGCCTTTTGGTATGGGTTCCAGATTAAGAACGTCTACAACACAAATGTATTGTAAGAAGTTACAAGGCGTCATACAGGCAGTGAACAAAGGTTTTGGCAAAAGAAGTCAATGCCATAATTGAAGCTGTATTCTTTCTAATTAATTTTGGATTTACTCTTGCTGTTGTGTTAGGAAGTGGGTAGGCAACAATGAGGCAGTGTAGGGTTAAATTGCCTTGGCAGGATTTGGTAATTATAGATATTGATTACTTTAAAACATCATTGCGCTGACAGGATAAGAAAAGCCCACTTGTCTCACTGTTTGGTCCTTTTATTTCTTACAAGATGGATGAGTTAATAAATAGGGAACAAGCACTCCCATAAATTCAGCATCTGTAATATTTGTCACCTTCGGAATTACTTGGATGAGAGGGACATCCTTTATGTGAATTCATGGGAGAGGGCTAGCAGACTTTTCTAGAATCTGTATTCTACACTGTGATTAATGCTATGTTGATCTTTATAAAAAGGTAGTGTCATTAGGTGAAAATTCAATAAAAAAGAACCATATTCTCTGTATGGTGCATACCAAACACGCTAAGCCTTTTTGTACAGGCTACAGTTTTGCTCAATAGCATAAATTCATTACTTCTTGTGCCCAGCAGCCTGGTTTAAAAGACTACAAAATGAAACTGCATTTTAGCTACCTTTGACTATTATTTTAGTGAATGTACACACAGACATATACAAAAACACACACACTTTCTTGAACAAGAGGCCCAACTAATTGTCTGCAAGTTAGAAAATAAAATTATGAATTTTTTTAAAATAGCATAAAGGTACCTAGTTGAATTTCCTCATTTTCAAGATGAGAAACTGAAGTCTAGAAAGGAGATGTGACTTTTCTATGGTCACAAGAATATTCAGTGGCATAGACTCCTGATGACTCTTATCCATATAAAGAGGAAAGAGGATTACTTAGTACAACATAGAGACTCTATTCAGACATTGGGAACATTGTTTATTTTCTGTTTTATAAAATATGATGACATTTCATGTCTAATTCGATTTAATCTGTGGGTGAAGTACTATTATGCAAGAAAGTAAATGTTCATGCTTCTTCATATTTGGAAATGAAAATTATGATAGATACAGAAAATGAGGAGGGCTTGATTTTGTAAATGTGAGCTGAATCAGTGGAAATCTTGATGCTAACAAGAAATGAATATTGTTCAGTTGGTAAGAGTTATTTACTTTTACTAGTAAAAGAAGAACTATTCTGAACCTATAATTGTGTCTATTGTAAGGTGGACTGATCTAACAGATAAAACTAAATACTTGCTCTGCAATATTTCACATATTGTTGGTTTTTTATTTTGTCACTTAATGCATGTCTGGATTCTCATTTGCAAGCCAGATGATGTGAAACTACATTCCTGTCCACACTGAATATGTAGTTTTATTGTCC
Source organism: Choloepus didactylus (assembly GCF_015220235.1). Taxonomy (NCBI): domain Eukaryota; kingdom Metazoa; phylum Chordata; class Mammalia; order Pilosa; family Megalonychidae; genus Choloepus; species Choloepus didactylus. Next base: position 44,921,328 of record NC_051319.1, on the reverse strand, counting down.
CATTTGACTGGTCATTGGTAGAATCCATTCAGTCGTCAGTAACCAAGACAATAAATGTAAATTTTTATTACTAGAATGAGATGTTTGGAATGGAGGACCCACGAAATGGCAGGAATTTAGAACCATCTATATTTTGACTGTTTTATAATTTGAGGTCTTATTATTTGCTTTCAATGAGAAGCCCAGGGGGTAAACATATGTTCTTTGGTATCTATAACATTCTAAATATAACTACTGAATATTTGTCACAAAAGCAATCTGAATTTCAGCTATTAAAATGTCTTATCCAACAAAAAGAGTGATATCTCAAACCTACTTAAAGGTAAAAATTGTTCCCTCCTCCAGCATCTCTTTCTGCTTGCTTGAGGCTAGAAACATGAAATACGGGGAGAAGAGCTTTGGTGAACATCTTGTTTGTTATGCTTCCCAGCCCCATTTCTATCTGATGCTTCCAACCCTTCCAAAATCTCGCATAGGAGATGGGGAGAGAAAAAATGTAACATAGAGGAAAAGGAAATATCTTTCTTAACCAACCAAAGAATCTGGGGTGTGGTGAATGTTTAAAGCTAGCTTTTTATTTCTTATGGCCACATTTAGTAATAAGCAAGAAGGCTGAAGACTCAAAATCCAATTTTATTATGTTAAGTTAAAAGGTGACTGCGGTCTGATCTGAGAGAAGATATATACAGAAGATGAAAATGACAGAACACTGTCATTGCTAATGAATAGGAGTAAGGCATGCCCCTTACGAATTCTGCTTGGGTGACTGAATGAGATTTGGAAGTGCAATTTGTGGCATATTTAGAAAGCAAAAAAAAATGCCTGGATAAGGGGACATTTTCTAAGTAACATTACTTTTGTAGTGGGCCATTCTGATCACCAGAATATTAAATATAATATTTGCTTGAAATCTCTTTAGGAAGTGTACACATGTATAAAAGTATTTGGGGAAAGAGTATTTATTTTATTAAATAAGAAAGAAAAAATTAATTGGAAAAAATGGATTCATTAAAAGATAAGAACTAGAAAAAGTAGCTCAATTATCAATTTTAGATTGAGGGAATAACTTCTATATTTGTATGACTTTGTACCTTTTAACCCGAGTAATCTCTATCCTCTCAAATTCTGTATTTTTCTCCCCATGACCAAGGAGATGGAGAAGAAGGTGGGCATTGGTAGGAATGTTATTGTATTTGACTCCTTTTAACAGGAAGGACAACTTTTAAATTGAGTCTGGATTGACACTCATTTCTCTATTAGACAGATATATGTTGTAGTGATATTTTTCACCCCCTCTATCTTTTCATCAGCATAAGCAATTATAAAGTAACCTGTTCATGCCACCACTTCTGTGCACCATAAAATTAATTCAACTCATTTCACATTGTTGTGTAGAACTACACATGACCAATAGCTAAAAATTACGGATAGATAGATTTTGGTGCAGTATTGAGAAAATATCACTAACTAGAAAAGATTCATAATGAAAGGAGCTGTCCTGAACCTAATTTGCTTCTGTTCAGTGGATGACAGGTTGGACAGACACTTGCGGCATTTTATAGAGAGAATTCTCTCAAGTTCCAACTTTTGAGTAAAATCTCAACTTTTCACACATTGGCCTGTTGTTTCTGTTATTATTGAACTAACATTTAAAAAATCAACTTTAATTTTATTTACTTTAAAAAAGTGGTTTTAATGTAAGCATCATATCCATGGAATCCAGTCATTGTTATGCTTATAACAGTTTATTTTCCTATTACATATTGAAATAAATTGATGGCTAATACAATTTTAAATATCTATCTGTGTACCTCCTAAATCATCTCATTCTCCAGCTTTGAAATATAATATTCTAGTCTGGAAGAGATGACCATTAAATTGCCTTCCTGCTACAGCATTTCATGGTTTTCCTCCACTTTGCATTATATATGCACTTTTATTTGTAAATTTTATGTATTCATACTTTCATATTTATGAGCATAATTTTATATGGCATATATGATATTGGTGATTAATTTTTAGGTAGATCTGAGCATGGTTGCTGCTGTAACAGTATATAGTAATAAAAATACATCTATTTCCTCTCATATAAAGTTATAAACCAGCTTGGCAGCACTTCACCACTTTATAAATTAAGCCCAATGGGCATTCCAGCTTTAAGCAATGTATTCATGCAGTAAGAAATAGTATAGCCCAAGTTTGTTACCCTTTAAGAAAATAAATTTACACACAAGTAGGTTCATACACTTTTCTGTGGTTTTTAGGGTCATTGAAGATCTGGATATTTCCTACCTCTCCAGCCCCATCAGCAACCTCCTCACTTAAGATTACAGATATTCTGGTTTTCTCTGAGTTTTCCTAATTCTCCACAGTCTTTATTAATTCCCATATGGCTTTCAATCTGCCAGGCAAAATCTTCCTTACTCTTGGTTACACAATTCCCACTTATTCTGCAGTCATTTCCTCTAAGGGTGCTTTCTCACATTGTCTTTTCTACACCTTCAGACTGAACTAGGTACCTTTGTTAGGCATTCTCAAATCTCTCTCTACCTCCTCTATTGTAACATGTAACAAATTTGTAATTACTTTTCAGTTTTTTTTTTTTTTATTGTTTCGCTAGCTTTTATATTGAAATTTTGTAGTGAACAGTTCTATGAATTAAACAAAAATATGGAGTCACATAATCATCACCAGTCAGGACACCAAATAAATTTTTTCAGCCCAAACAACTCCTTCCTGGGATCCCTTTGTAATCTTATTCTCCCCAGTCCTGAACTCCTAGCAACCACTGAGCTCTTCATCACTGTAGTTTTGTCTATTTGAGAATGTCATCTAAATGGAATGAAACAGTATGTAATCATTTAGAATGGCTTCCTTTTCTCAGTATAATACTTTTGAGATTCATCCATATTATTGGATGCAGCAATAGTTTGTCCCTGATTTTTGGTAAGTATTATCCACTGGCATTATGGAGATTATTTGTAAACAGTTCTATATTATGTAAAAATTATATACGAAGATACTATAAACATTCACATACAGACTTTGTTGTGAACATAAGTTTGTTTTTTATTTTTATTTTCTAGAATACTCAGGAGTGAGATTACTGAGTCATATGGTAAATGCATGTTGAACTTGAAAAGGAACTGTCAAATGATTTTCCAGGGTAACTATACCATGTGGCATTCCCACCAGTAACATATGAGAATTCCTGTCACTATTTAAAATTTTAGCCATTATAATAGGTGTGTAGCCATATGTCACTGTGCATTTATTTTGCATTTCTCTGATGGTTAGCAATGTCAAATATCTTTTTATGTGCTTATTTGCCATCCATGTATGCTCTCTGATGAAGTGTTTGTTTAAGTTTTTGCACTTTTGATATTGGGTTGTTTGTTTAATTGGCTATTGTGCTTTGAGACTTCTTTATAAATTTTGAATACATATCCTTTGTGGGTATGTGGTATACAAATATTTTTTCCTACTCAGAGCTTTATCTTTCCATTCTCTTACAATGTCTTTCACAGAACAAAGATTTGAATATTTTAAATAAACTTTTTATTTTAGAATAGTTTCAGATTTATAGAAAAAATGGAAGGTTAGTATGGAAAGTTCCCAGATACCTTACACAGTGTTTACCCTATTATTAACATTTTTACACTAGTATGTTACAGTTATCAAAAATAATGAACCAATATTGATATATTCTTATTAACTAATGTCAATATTTTACTTTATTGAGATTTTATTAGCATTTGCCTATTTCCTTTTTCTCTTCCATGATCCCACTTAGGATACCACTTTATATTTAGCCATCATGTCTCCTTAGGATTCTTATGGTTGTAACAGATACTAAGATTTTCATTGTTTTTTTATGCCCTTGACAAATTTTGGAAAGTACTGATCAGGAACTTTGTTGAGTGCCCTCAATTCTGATTTGTCTAATATTTTTCTCATGATTGATCTGGGATTATATGTTTTCAGAAGCAAGACTACAGATGTAAAGTGACATTTTCAACACATAATATCAAGGTCACATACTATCAACATGATTTATCACTGTTGATGTGAACCTGGATCATCTAATTGAGGTAGTGTTTGTCAGGTTTCTTCACTATAAAGTTATTGTTCTTTCCCCCTTTGATACTATCATTTATGGAAAAATATCACTATGTACAGCCTATGTTTAAGGAGTGAAAGTTTTGCCCTACCTCCTTGAGGGTGAAATTTCTATGTAAATTATTTGGAATTCTACATGGGATATATGTCTCTTCTCCCCTATTTGTTTATTTGTACCATCATTTGTATATATCAGTAAACACTCATAGATATACAACTTAAAATGCAGGACTGCTTTATTTATTTTGTGGTTTAAATTCTTCCAAATTTAACCACTGATGATGTACCTTCTTCATTGTGGGGTTTATTGAACACTTTCTTATTGGTACTACAAAGTGTTCCAGGCTCGCCTTGGATAAATCCTATCCCAGTTCTAGAATTAACCATTTTCCCAAGTAGCTCTGATTTCTTTTATGGGATAATGGTAATAAAAACAAGATAAGGATGCCAGGTATGCTTGTTGCTACTGGAATGTCATTGTTTCTGCATCTTCTCAGCTGACAGATCAATGAAATACATGTGTAGATACTAACACATGTATATACATGCTTCTATAAATAATTTTATTTTTCCATCTGTATTTATGTTAGGCTGAATATGGGCTGATCTTGAAATCTCTAATTTTTACCTATTTTACTACATGGATCACCCTAGCCTTCTACCTTTGTTTCTCTGTAGCTTCCCACTCCAACGAGATAAGCCTGGTTCTCACCATGTACCATACAATTTCTGAATTTTTCAATTCCAGTGTACATGTACAGTCATTTCAGAATTGTTAAACTGTAAGTCCCTGAAATAAAACATTATTATCTACATTACCATGCTTATGTGGAGATTATTTGCCTTTAGTCTTACCGTCTCCATTCATTCCCAAAGTTACTTAGGTCATCTTCTTTTTCTCCCATCTTTTCCAGTAGGATTGTTTGATACATATATGATACAGTTATATCTTTTGTCATATTTTACATTCCATCCTGGGCTTCCCCTTGCATACATTAAAGTTTATTTTTGTGCTGGAAAGTTCTGTAAGTTTTGACAAATGAATGGTGTCATGTATCTTTCATTACATTTTCACATTAATAGTTTCATAGACCTAAAAATTCCCCTGTAACATGGTGGAGTAGGGAGCTCCTGGATATACTCCTTCTTCAAAACAGAGAATGGACAGGTAGAAATGGTCTGAAACTACTGTTCTTATGCTCCAGAGGCCAGGGGAGCACAGTAGAGCATCCAGGGATGAGTAGGAGGAAAAGGCTGAGAAATTGTGACAAAGAACTGTGTGTAACTTACTCCACAGTGGCAACCAGCATCCATCTCCCACTCTCGAGGTGGAATGCTCGAGATCCAGAACCTGGCTGGCTGTTGTGGATGGAGAAGGATGGGGAAGTCCTCTTCCCCAGGAATGGGTGGGTGGGGACACATGGCTGAGCACTAGTCACAGCTTTTGACTGGCAAATTCAGATCACTGGGTCACAGATCTGAATGGATGTTTCAGCCCATCTCAGACAGGGACAGCCATGGCCGTGGTTTCAACCTCAGCCCAACAGGGAGCAAGGAACAGTTTGATAAAGAGGACCTTCTGCTCTGTAGGCCAGGAAGGAACAGCTTTAAGGAGTCATCAAAAAGGCTTTTGGTGCCTTTCCTGGCCCTCTCACCAGGGCTCTTTTTAGATGATCTGTGCCACCTTCATAGGTCCCTGGTCCTGTTTTGACTGGAAAATACTGATGTGGGAAAGTCTTCTCTGGTCTGACCCTCCTTCCAGAATTTTCCTCCTGTCAAAAGTGGCTAGAGGCAATGAAAGTCATTGTTGTGGTTTGCTAATGCTGCCTTACACAAAATACCAGCAATAGATTGGCTTTTTTTTTTCTTATTTTTTTTTTCATTTTTATTGAGATTGTTCAGATACCATACAATTATCCAAAGATCCAAAGTGGACAATCAATTGCCCCTGGGTACCCTCATACAGCTGTGCATCCAGCACACTTAATTTTTGTTCAATTTTTAGAAACTTTACATTACTCCAGACAAGAAATAAAGTGAAAGATGAAAAAAGAAAAAAAGAAAAGGAAACTCTAATCCTCCCCTTTCCCTAACCAACCCCCTCAATTGTTGACTTGTAGTATTGATATTGTACATTTGTTACTGTTTATGAAAAAATGTTCAAATACTACTAACTGTAGTATATAGTTTGTAATAGGTATATAGTTCTTCCCAATATGCCCCTCTATTAGTAACTTCTAATTGTATTGTCATGTATTTGTTCTGGTTCATGGAAGTGATTTCTAGTATTTGTACAGTTGATCATGGACATTGCCTACCATAGGATTCAGTTTTATACATTCCCATCTTTTGACCTCCAACTTTCCCTCTGGTGACATATATGACTCTGAGCTTCCCCTTTCCACCTCATTCACACACCATTCAGTGCTGTTAGTTATTCTCACATCTTGCTACCAACACCCCTGTTCATTTCCAAACATTTAAGTTCATCCTAATTGAACATTCTGCTCATACTAAGCAACCACTCCCCATTCTTAAGCCTCATCCTATATCTTGGTACCTTATATTTCATGTCTATGAGTTTACATATTATAATTAGTTCCTATCAGTGAGACCCTGCAATAATTGTCCTAATGTATCTGGCTTATTTCACTCAGTATATTGCCCTCGAGGTTTTGTCATCAACCCATTTTTTTTTTTAATATGGTTTTGTTCACTCACCATACATTCCATCCCAAGTAAATAATCGATGGTTTTCTGCATGGTCATACATTTATGTGTTCACCACCTTCACCACTATCTATATAAGAGCATCTACATTTCTTCCACAAGGCAGGAGGGAGAGTCAAAGAAGGTAGAGAGGCAAAAGAAAGAGGGAAAAAAATGACAGCTAGGAAGCAGCAAAAGGAAAAATAACCTTAAATCAAAGTAGAATAAAGAATCAGACAATATCACCAATGTCAAGTGTCTAACATGCCTCCCCTATCCCCCCCTCTTATCTGCATTCACCTTGGTATATCATTAAAGGAAGCATAATACAATGATTCTATTGGTTACAGTCTCTAGTTTATGCTGATTGCATCCCTCCCCCAATGCCTCCCCATTTTTAACCCCTTGCAAGGTTGACATTTGCTTGTTCTCCCTCGTAAAAGAACATATTTGTACATTTTATCACAACTTGTTGAATACTCTAGATTTCACCAAGTTACACAGTCCCAGTCATTATCTTTCCTCCTTTCTTGTGGTGTCTCACATGCTCCCCATCTTCCTCTCTCAACCCGTATTCATAGTTACCTTTGTTCAGTGTACTTACATTGTTGTGCTACCATCTCCCAAAATTGTGTTCCAAACCATGCACTCCTGTCTTCTATCACTCTGCGGTGCTCCCTTTAGTCTTTCCTGTAGGGCAGGTGTCTTGTTCACAAAGTTTCTCATTGTCTGTCAGAAAATATTTTGAGCTCTCCCTCATATTTGAAGGACAGCTTTGCTGGATACAGGATTCTTGGTTGGTGGTTTTTCTCTTTCAGTATCTTAAAGATATCACACCACTTCCTTCTGGCCTCCATGGTCTCTGCTGAGAGATCCGCACATAGTCTTATTAAGCTTCCTTTGTATGTAATGGATCGCTTTTCTCTTACTGCTTTCAGGATTCTCTCTTTGTCTTTGACATTTGATAATCTGATTATTAAGTGTCTTGGCGTAGGCCTGTTCAGATCTCTTCTGTTTGGAGTACGCTGCACTTCTTGGATCTGTAATTTTATGTATTTCATAAGAGATGGGAAATTTTCATTAATTATTTCCTCTATTATTGCTTCTGCCCCCTGTTCCTTCTCTTCTCCTTCTGGGACACCAATGATACATACATTATTGTACTTTGTTTCATCCCTGAGTTCCCGGAGACGTGGCTCATATTTTTTCATTCTTTTCTCCATCTGCTCCTTTGAGTGTAGGCTTTCAGGTGTTTTGTTCTCCAGTTCCTGAGTGTTTTCTTCTGCCTTTTGAGATCTGCTATTGTATGTTTCCATTGTGTCTTTCATCTCTTGTGTTGTGCCTTTCATTTCCATAGATTCTACTAGTTGTTTTTTTGAACTTTTGTTTTCTGCCATATACATGCCCAGTGCTTCCTTTACAGCCTCTATCTCTTTTGCAATATCTTCTCTAAACTTTGTTATTTGATTTAGCATTAGTTGTTTAAATTCCTATATCTCAGTTGAAGTGTACGTTTGTTCCTTTGACTGGGCCATAACTTTGTTTTTCTTAGTGTAGGTTGTAATTTTCTGTTGTCTAGGCATGGTTTCCTTGGTTATCCAAATCAGGTTTTCCCAGACCAGAACAGGCTCAGGTCCCAGAGGGAAGAAATATTCAGTATCTGGTTTCCCTGTGGGTGTGTCTTAGAAAATTGCTCCACCCTTTGATGCCTCAGGTCACTGTGCTTTTCTGCCCAGCAGGTGATGCCTGTTAGCCTATAATTCTTGACTGGTGTGAGGAGGTATGGCCGTGTTCCCCCAGGCTCTGGGGTCTGGTTCTGAATGGAAAGGGCCCCACCCCTTTCCTCCTAGAGAAGACAGACCCACCAGATGGAGGTCATTAGCATTTCAATGGTCTTGCTCTCTGCTTGTGGTGTCTCCACCCTTCCCCAAGTCACAGCCCTGGAAACTGAAAATGACCTGGGCTTTCTTCACTGAGCCAAAAAAGAAACAGATAGTCCCCTTCAGATCCAGTCCAAGGAGACCCTCCGGCTCTCCCAGGTCAGTCGTCACCCAAAGCCTCTGTCTGTTTTTTGGATATGCGTACCTGTAGTGAGCAGTTCACACTCGCTGCTTAAAACCCCAGTTGGAGCTCAGCTGAGCTATATTTGCTTGCTGGGAGAGAGCTTCTCTCTGGCACCACGAGGCTTTGCAGCTCAGGCTATGGGGGAGGGGGTCTCATGACTTGGTTCCGCAGGTTTTAATTACAGATTTTATGCTGTGTTCTCTGGTATTCCTCCCAATTCAGGTTGTTGTATGATGAGTGGATGGTCTCATTTGTCTCCCCGCAGTTATTCTGGATTATTTACTAGTTGTTTCTGGTTTTTTGTAGTTGTTCCAGGGGGACTACTTAGCTTCCACTCCTCTCTATGCCGCCATTGACTTGCCCGAGTCAATAGATTGGCTTTTATAAAGGGGATTTATTAGGTTACAAATTTACAGTTCTAAGGCTATAAAAGTGTCCAAACTGAGACATCAACAAGAGGATACCTTCACTGAAGAATGGCCAGTGGTGTCGAGAACACCTCTGTCAGCTGAGATGGCACGTGGCTGGTGTTTGCTTGTCCTTTGCTCCTGGGTTGTGTTTCAAAATGTCTTTCTCCAAAATGTCTCTGGGCTTCTGTCTTCAATCCTCTCTCTGCTCCCATGTGTCCTTGCTTCTTTCTCCCAGGCAATTCTCTCTAAGAAACCAAGGGTTCTCTCTTAGCTTCTCTGGGCAAACTCTGGGTTTCATCTCTTAGATTAGCATCCCCAAATGTCCTTCTGTCTGCATTTCCAAGCATCTCCAAGCATCAGCATCAGTGTCAGCTCCGGAGCTCTCTTAAATATTCCAGGGAACTAATTAAGACTCACCCAGAATGGTCAGGATCATAGATTCATGGAAATAATTTAATCAAAGTTCTCATCCACAGTTGGGTGAGTCATATCTCCATGGAAACACTCAATCAAAAGGTTCCACCCAGCAAGTTTGGGATAAAAGATCATGGCTCTTCTGGGGTACATAACAGTTTCAAACTGACACATTCCACCCCATGGAGCCCAGAAAGACATGTCATTTCCAAATGCAAAAATACATTAATTCTATCACAATATAGATAAATTCAAATCTTGTCAAAATCAGTTACAGGCATGGTTCATCCTAATGCAACATTCTGCTCTGGCTGTGGACATGTGAAACTCAGAACAAGTTATCTGCTGCCAATATATGAAGAGGCGGACAGTCATAAGTAAATGTTCCCATTGCCATAGGGAGAAATTGGGAGGAAGACAGGGTTCACAGGACCAAAATAGTTCCTAAAACCCACAGTTCAAACCAGTAGATTTCAAAGTCTGGGAGTCATTTATTGAACGACATTTTATCCTTGGGGCTTGAGAGATTGGCAGCCCCACCCTTTCCAACGGCTTATGCAGAGAACTTTTTCTCTCCAAATGCTGGGGTAAATGTTCTAACATATCCACACAATGGGGAGAGTACCTTCTTCTCAGCCCCACCCTCCTCAAACATCAGAGATGAACCCAGACTGTCTTCCATCTCCAGGGTACACACTCGACTCCTTTGGAATAGTGTGGTGGTAGCCAGGCTCTCCCCAATCTCTGGGAATGTGTTCCACCGTCTCTGAGGCCTGGGGGTCAGCACTCTTTCTGAGCACTGAGGCAGAGGCCTGCCCTCTGCCTCCAGGGCAAACTCACTCTTTCCATGTACAGGTAGTTTCATTCTCCTGGCCAACAATTTCTTGGCTCCAAATCTTAGCTTCCATGGTTCTGCCCTTGAAATCTTCTTTCTTTCAATTTGTCCCTTTTCTGTCCCTTTAAGTCTACTCTGGCAGTGTTTTTGTTTTGTTTTGTTTTGTTTTTTGGGGGTTTTTGTTTTGTTTTGTTTTGTTTTTCTATACAGAAAAATTTGTTGTCTTGACATGCAGCATACAGGGGTCAAAACTGTCAGAAAATAAGACTTTATACAAATCCTTTCTGGATAACTCCATCACCAATCCTGGCTTGTACTGAAATGGCCACCAGGTTCCATGTTCGGTTAAATCCTCTTGTTGGACACTGTGATGGTTAGGTTCATGTGTCAACTTGGCCAGGTGATGGTACCCAGGTATCTGTTCAAGCAAGCACTGGCCTAACCATTACCGCAAGGACATTTGTGGCTAGTTAGTAAACCAGAGAGCTGGTTCATTAAATCATCAATCAATTGGCTGCAGCTGTGACTGATTATATCAATGAAGGGTATGTCTTCTACAATGAGAGAATGTAATCAGCTGGAATTAATCCAATCAATTGAAGACTTTTAAGTGAGACAGATAGGGGATCTTCACTTCTTCTTCGGTAGCCAGCAAAGAGATTCCTGAGGAGTTCATCAGAGTTGCCAGTTTGCTGCCTGAGTAGTTTATCAAACAACTTCATTAGAGTTGCCAGTTTACTGCCTGCCCTACAGAATTTGGACTCATGCATCCCCACAGTTGTGTAAGACACTTTCATAAAATCTTTTATTTAAATCTCTTGTTCATTCTGTTTTCCTAGAGAACCCTAACTACTACAGACACCATCTTCTGGAGTTTTACTTTTTGGAAGCCCAGAATCTTCCAAACCATTTTTCTGTTTCCTTTATACTCAAGAGTTCAGTTTTCAGCTCATCTCTTTCCTCTCACATTTTACTATAAGCTCAAGGAGAAGCCAGGCTTCATTTTCTGCATTTAATTTGGATCTCTTCAGCTAAGTATCCCACTTGTCACATTAAAATTCTGCCTTCCATCTGACACCAGGACACAATTTTTCCAAATTCCCTGCTACTTTAAAACAAGGATTCCTTTTTTTCCAGTTTGCAATGATACATTCATCATTTCAACAACTGGCACAGGCATATGATAATAATAATAATGATAATAATAATAATAATTAACAACTAGAAAGGTAAAACCAACCAACCAACCAAACAAACAAAAAACAGAACGGGTCAAGATTCCTTGAGAAGGAATAGAGGAAAGGAAGTTTTCTCTTGGAGCTGAAACAATTGCATAAACAGTTCAACCTTAAAAATGTACAGCATATACAAGGCAAGAATCATATGAAGAAGAACTGGAACAATCTGATTAAACATGGGCAATTCTAAATGTCTAGAATAAGTTGAACTAAGTGTCAAAGAAGAAGCTTAATACAATCAACAATAAAACCCTAGACAAGAGAGAGAAAATGGCCTTCAGAATAAACTCAACAGGTAATCAAATGCATAGACATCAGTAAAACTTGCAAGTCAAATTAAAAAACAGGAAGAAATGGCCCAAAAATAAAACTTCAGAGGAGTTACAGAATTTGAAACAATTTATCAAAGTTGTTCAATAAATCTAAATCAATTCAAAGAGATGAAGGAAAATAGGGATAAAGAGACAAAGGATACAAAGAAGACACTGAGTGAACATAAAGAATTTAAAAGTATAACAACAAAAATAACAGAAATTATGGGAATGAAAGTCACAATAGAAGAGATTGAAAACAAGCTGGAGGCATACAACGTAATATTTGAACAGACAGAAGAATCAGCAAACTGGAAAATGTGGCAAACTAAATATAAGACAGAAGAACAGATAGAGAAAAGAATGGAAAAAGTTGAGCAGAGTCTTATGGATTGGAATGACAGAATGAAGCACACAAACATACATGTTATAGGTGTCCCTGAAGGAGGAAAGAAGGGAAAAGGGGCAGTTAGATGATTTAGGAAATAACAGCTGAAAATTTCCCAATTCTTATGAAGCACATAAGAAATGTCTAAGACTTAATGTACCCCAAACAGACTAACTCCTAATAGACCTGCTCTGAGACATATACTAATCAGAATTTCAAAAGAAAAGGAGAAAGAGAGAATCCTAAAATCATCAAGAGATAAGCAGTTTCTCATATACAAGGGATCCACAATAAGACTAAGTTCCAAATTCTCATCAGAAACCATGGAGGTGAGGAAGCAGCAGTGTGATATATTTAAGGTACTGAAGGAGGAAAAACTGTCAGCCAAAACTTCTTTATCCAGCAAAACTGACCTTCAAAAATAAGGGGGAGTTTAAAATATTCACAGATAAACAGACACTGAGAGATTTCATCAATAAGAGACCTACTTTACAAGAAATACTAAAGGGAGTTCTTCAGGCTGAGAGGAAAAGACAGGAGAGAGTCTTCAAGTAGAGTGAAGAAATGAAGATTATCAGCAAGGGTAACTAAGAGGGCAAAAAGAGACAAAAATAAGATATGACATTTAAAATGAAAGTAAAAGCTGTTGAAGTAAGTACTGCCTTTATGGTAATAATGTTGAATGCTAGTGGATTATACTTCCCAATCAAAAGACACAGATTGGCAGAATGGATAAAAATACATGATCCAACTATACGCTATCTACAAGAGAGTCACCTTATACCCACAGACAAAAATAGGCTGAAAGTGAAAATTTGGAAAAAGATATTCCACACAAACAGTAACAACTCCCCCTTCCCCCCCCAAAAAAAAAGATCTGGCCTAGCTATACTAATATTGGAAAAATATATTTTAAATGGAAAACTGTTATAAGATACAAATAAGGGCACTATATATTAAAAAAGGGGTAATCCACAAAGAAGAAATAACAATCATGAGGCAAACAATGGCAAAACTAAAGGGAGAAATAGATGACCATCCAATAATAGTTTGAAATTTCAATATAACACTCTTACCAATAAATAATACATCTAGGCAAATAATCAATAAGGGAAAAATAACTTGAATAAAGTGATAAATGAACTAGACCTACCAGACATGTATAGAACATTGCACCCTGATACAGCAGTATACACATTCTTCTCAAGTGCTCATGGACCATTCTCCAGGATAGACTACATGTTGGGTCACAAAACAAGACTCAATAAATTTTAAAGGATTGGAATTATAAAAAGCACTGTCTATGACTTTAATGGAATGAAGCTGAAAAGCTGTAACAAGTGGAGAATTGGAAAATTCAGAAATACATGGAAGTTAAACAATACACTATTAAACACCCAGTAGATCAGAAAAGAAATTGCAAGAGAAATCAGTAAATATCCAAAGATAAATGAAAATGAGAATACAACATATCAAAACTTATGGGATGCAGTGAAGGCAGTGCTGAGAGGGAAATTAATAGCCTTACATGCTTGCATCAAAAAGGAAGAAAGAGCTATAATCAAAGACCTATCTGCATACCTACAGGAACTGATAAAAGAACAGCAAAGTAATCCCAAAGCAAGCAGAAGAAAAGAAATAACAAAGACTAAAGCAGATGTAAATTAAATAGAGAATAAAAAACAATAGGGAGAGTTAACAAAACTGAAAGTTGGCTCATTGAGAATATCAATAAAATTGACAAACCTTTAGTTTGACTTGCAAAGGAAAAAAGAGAGAAGATGAAAACAAAAATCATAAATGAGAGGGGGCATTATTACTGGCCCAACAGAAATAAAAAGAAGGATACTATGAACAACTGTTTGACAACAAATTGGACAACCTAGATAAGAAGGACAAATTCCTAGAAACACATGAAGAACCTACACTGATTCTAGAAAAAAACAGAAAACCTCAACAGACCAATTACAAATAAAGAGATTGGATCAGTCATCAAAAACCTCCCAACAAAGATCCAGGACCAGATAACTTCACAGGTGAATTCTACCAATCATTCCAAGAAGAATTAATATCAAGCCTGCTCAAACTCTTCCAAAAAAATTGAAGAGGAGAGAACACTAGCTAACCCATTCTTTGAATCCTAGATAACCCTAGCACCAAAGGCAGATAAAGATAGAAAAAAAAAAAAAATTACAGAGTAATTTCTCTAATGGCTATAGATGCAAAATTCCTCAGCAAAATACTTGTAAATAGAATCCAATAGCATATTAAAAGAATCACACACCATGATAAGTTGGTTTGATCCCAGGTATGCAAGGGTTGCTCAACACAAGAAAATCAGTTAATGTAATACAATACTTTAACAAATCAAAGGGGAAAAACATGATCATTTCAATTGATGTGGAAAAGGCACTTGATAAAATCCAACATCCTTTCCGCATAAAAACATGTTGAAATGTAGGAATAGAAGGAAACTTCCACAACACGATAAAGGGCATATATGAAAAACTCACAGCTAACATTGCACTCAGTGGCAAAGGACTGAAAGCTTTCCCTCTAAAATTTAGAACATTGCACAGATGCCCACTGTTACCACTGTTATTCACCATTGTGTTAGAAGTTCTAGCTAGGGCAGTTAGGCAACAAAAGGAAAAACGGCATCCAAATTGGAAAGCAAGAAGTAAAATTTTCACTATGTGCAGATGACATGATCTTATATATAGAATGTTGTGAAAAATCTACAACAATGCTAATAGAGCTAATAAACAATATCAATGAAGTGGTGGAATACATAATCAACATGGAAAATCAGTAGTGTTTCTATATACTAGCAATGAGAAATCTGAGAAGGAAATCAAATAAAAACTGCCATTTACAATAGCAACTAAATGAATCAAATATCTAGGAATAGATTTAACCAATGATGTAAAGGACTTGTATGCAGAAAACTACAAAACTTTGCCAAAAAATCAAAGAAGACCTAAATAAATAGAAGGACATCCTGCGCTTAGGGATTGGTAGGCAAAATATTGTTAAGATGTTGAAACTACCTGAACTGATTCAGAGATTCAAAGTAATCCCAAACAAAATTCCAACAGTCTATTTTTCAGAAACGGAAAAACTAATTATCAAATTTATTTGAAAGGGTAAGAGGCCCAAAATAGCCAAAACATCTTGAAAAAGAAGAACAAGGATGGAGGATTCACACTTCCTGATTTTAAATCCTACTACACAGCTACATTGGTAAAACAGCACTGTACTGGTAATAAGATATATTGAACAATGGAATAGAATTGAGAATTCAGAAATAGACCAAATAGATCCTTACATCTATGGCCAATTGATAACTGACAAAGTTGCCAAGTTCACTCAACTGGGACAGAATAGTCTTTTCAACAAATGGTGCTGGAAGAATTGGATATTCATAGGCAAAAATTATGAAAGAGGAACCCTATCTCATACCTTATACAAAAATTAAAAAAAAAATCTTAAAAATGGATCAAAGACTAAATATAAGAATTGGGATCATAAAACTCCCAGATGAAAATGTAGGAAAGAATCTTCAAGATCTTGTGGTAGAAGGTGGTTTCTTAGAGTTATACCCGAAGCACAAGTAACAAAAGAAAAAATAGTTAAAGGGAAACTCCTCAAAATTAAAAAAAAAAAAAAAAACACCTTTTGTGCATCAAAGGACTTTGTCACACAAAAGTGAAGAAACAATCTACTTAATAGGAGAAAATATTTGGAACTACATGCCTGATAAGGTTTTAATATCCAGAATACAAAGAATTCTGTCAATTCAACAATAAAAAGACAAACAGCCAAACTAAAAAGTGGGCAAAATAACTGAATAGAATTTTTTCTAAAAGGAAATGGCTAAAAGCACATAAACAGATGCTCAACATCACTGTGTGATGTGCATTGGTGAAATGCACATCAAAATCACAATGAGATATCAATTCACACATACTAGAAAGCCCATTATTGAAAGAAAAACAGAAAACTACAAGTGTTGGAGAGGAAGTGGAGAAATAGGAACACTCATTCACTGCTGGTGGAAATGTAAAATGGTGCAGCCACTGTGGAAGACAGTTTGAAGGAGCCTCAGGGAGCTAAGTATAGAATTGCAATTGATCCAGAAATCCTGCTACTAGGTATATAACTAGAAGAACTGAAAGCACAGACTCAGACTTTTGCACACTTATGTTCATAGTGGCATTATTTATAATTGCCAAAAGATGGAAGCAACCCAAGTGCTCATCAATTGATGAATGATAAATAAATATGGTATATACATATAATGGAATATTATTCAGCTGTGAGAAGGAATGAAGCCCTGATGCATGCAACAACATGGATGAACCTTGAGGGCATTATGCTGAGTGAAATAAGCCATACACAAAAGGACAAATATTGTATGATCTGACTGAAATAAACTAATTTTAATAAGCAAAGTCATAGAGTTAGAATTTAGAATAGAGGTTACTAGGGGATATTACGTGAGTAGAGAATGTGGAGCCAATGTTTAATTTGTGCAGAATTTCTATTTAGGTTGATGGTAAATGTTTGGAAGGGGATAGTAGTAATGGTAGCACATTATTCTAAGTGTAATTAACAATGCTGATTTATTTTTATAAATGTGGTTGAAAGGGAAATTTGGGATCATGTATGTTCCTAGAAGAAAAGTTAGAATATAACACCTGGGACTGCATAAGACATTGAGCACAGTTGTGGATGATGGACTGTGGTTACTAGTACAAATATAAGAATGCTTTTTCATGAATGATAACAAATATACAATACTATGACAATATTAATAGAAAGGTATATATGGGGAAAATATACCTAATGTAACTTGTGGACTATAGTTAACAGTGATATTGTGATATTCTTTCAACAACTGTAACAAAGGTATCACAGTAATGCAAAGTTTCAACAATAGGGAGTATATGGGAGCATTGTATTTTTACATGACTTTTCTGTATACCCTCAAATTCTCTAATCAAAAATAACAATAATTTTTTTAAATGGTAAGTTAAAGAAACCAGAAACAAATTTTAAAAAATAATAATAAAAATTAAAAAATAAAAATATGTAAAAGACCTTAAAAAAAATTCCCCTGTGCTCCATTGTCTGAACTCTGCACTTATAAACAAACTCCACCCCCCAGCCAATTCCTGAAAATCACATATCTGTTTACTGTCTCTATAGTTTTATCATTTAGAGAATGTAAAATGGAATTATACTATTTAGCTTTTTCAGACTGGCTTCTTAGTAATATGCACTTAAGATTTATCCATGCCCCTTGAATGGTTTGATAGCTCAAACTTTTTATTGCTAAATAGTATCCCATTGTCTGGATGTACCTCAGTTGGTTGATCCAGTTAGCTATTGCAGGATATCTTAATTGTTTCTAGTTTTTGGTGATTATGAATAAAAACTAAAAATTGGCATGTTTTTTCTGTGCACTTAAATTTCATACCAGTTGGGTAAATAACTAGGAGCACAATTTTTACATGGTATGGTAAGACTGTTTAGCTCTAGAAACTTCCAGACTTGTCTTACAAAGTTTCTGTTCCATTTTGCATTCCCATCAGCAATAAAGGAGATTTCCTGTTGTTCCACATCTTTTTCAGCAATTGTAATTGTCAATTATTGGATGTAAGCCATTTTATTGAATGCTGCAGTAGTTTCTCATTGTTGTACTTCCCTAAAGACAAATAATACTGAACATCTTTTCATATGCTTCTTTGCCTTCTTTATATCTTCCTTGGCAAGGAGTATAGTAATTGCTTTAAGATTTGATGGAAGTTAATTTTTACTTTTTCTTCTTTTAAGAAACATGCTTTTGATGCCATGTCCAAGAATTCATGGTGTTATCCACATCATGAATGTTTTCTGCTATGTTTGGTTTGAACATTTTATTTTTTTAAGCTTTTCATTTAGATCTATAATCAGGGGGTCAGCAAAATTTTTCTATAAAAGGCGAGATAGTAAATATTTTAGGTTTTTAAGGCAATCTGAAGACTTTGTCACATATTTTTCCTTCTTTTTAAAAATGTACATTTACAATTTACGTTAAAAATGTAGAAGAAATGCAAAAAAAATTGTTAACCTGAAAGCCATAAAAACAACATGCTTCATTGTGGATTTTGCCAATGGGTCAGAATTTGACAATTCCTACTATAACTTGTTTTCGATTATCTCTTTAAAAGGTGTGATATTTAGATACTTTTGTTGAGGTTCTTTTTTATTTATTTGTTTATTTTGCATATGGGTGTTCAATTGTTTCAGCACCATATCTTAAACAGACTTCCTTTCTCCATTTAATTCTTTTTGCACCTTTGGTAAAAATCAAAGGTCATATTTATGTGGGATCATTTTTTGAATTGCTATTCTGTTTCATTGATTCATGTATCTATCCCTTTGTCACTCTCACACTCTCTTGATTACTACAGCTTTATTGTAGATCTTAACATTGGGTGGTATAATTCCTTTGACTTTAGTTTTTGTTTTCAAGATTGCTTTAGCAATTATAGCTACTTTCCCTTTATTAGAATCAATTTTTCTATGTCTAAAATAAAATACTGCTAATCAAATTTGGATTGGAGTAGTATTAAATTGAATGATTAATTTTTAAGGAATTGATGTATTTGCTATTTTGAAACTTTTAACCCATAAAAGCAGTGTATCTCTCCATTTATTTAGGTCTTTTTTTTAAATTTCTTTCAATAGTATTTTGTAGTTTTCAGGATAAAATCTTCTACATGCTTTCTAATTTATAATCAAAGTGTTTCATATTTTGGGGAGCTATTGTAAATGGTATTGGTTTTTAATTTCAGCTTCCAGTTTTACATTGCTAGTAAATAGAAATATGATTGGTATTTATGGGTTGAATCTGTATCCTGTCACCTTGCTAAACCCACTTCTTATTTTTAGGAGCTTTATTTTTTTTTTTACTTATTTTAGATTCCTTCAGATTTTCTAAGTCAAAAAATTATGCTTTCTGTGAATAGGACTAATTTTAATTGTCTCTTTCCAAAAAGTATGCCTCTTATTTCTTTACTACCTGTATTGCACTGGATAGAATTTCCAAAATAAATAGGAGTGGTTAGTTGGACCTTTCAATTATTCCCAGTATTAGGAAGAAAACATTCAGTCTTTCACCACTGAATATGATGTTAGCTCTAGTTGTATTTTATAGATGCCCTTTGTCATGTTGAGGAAGATTCCTTCCATTTTTTGTTTTTATCATGAATAGATGTTGAATTTTGTTAAATGCTTTCTCTGCATCATTGATATGATCATGTGTTTTTTTTATTATTTAAACTGTTATCATAATGGGAAACATAAATAGATTTTTCAATATTGATCTTGACTTGAATTTCATATCTAAATCTCACCTGGTGGTAATATATTTTTCTTTTCTTTTTATATACTGCTATCTGTTTATTATTTTTAATTAATTTTATTTATTTATTTTAATTGTGGTAAAACATACATAACATGAAAATCATTTTAACCATTTTACATGGAGAAATGTTTAACATAAAGTACACTGGAAATTTTGTGTAACTTACACAACTATATATTTCTGGATTATTTTCATCATCCCAAACCAAGACTCATATTCATTTAGTAGTAATTCCCCATTTTCTCATCTACCACCTTAGTAACCACTATTCTGGTTTCTGTCTCTTTGAATTTGCTTATTCTAACTATTTCAGATAAGAGAAATCATATTGTATTTGTCTTTTAGTGTCTGACTTATTTTGTTCAACATGTCTTCCATCTCATAGCATGTTCCAGTGGTTCATTTCTTTTTACAGCTGGATAATATTCCATTGTATGGATATACTACATTCTGTTTATCCATTCATCTGTTACTGAGCACTTGAGTTGCTTGCATATTTTGGATATTGTGAATAAGCTGTGATGAGCATTGTTGTACATGTATCTGTTGACAATATTTTGGTTATATATTCCTAAGGGATATTGGTCCATAGATTTTCCTTCTTGTAATATCTTTCTGTGGTTTTAGTGTTAGAGTGACTTTGCCTCATAAAATGAGTTAAAAAGTGTTCCCTCTTCTGTTTTCTGGAAAAGATTGTGTAAAATGGGCATTACTTCTTTGTTAGCTGTTTGGCAAAATTGGCCAGTGGATATGTCTTTCTCTAAAGTTTGTTGGTTAAAAATTCAATTTATTTAATAGTTACATTATTATTCAAATTATCTATTTCATCTTGTGTGAGTTTTGATCATGTGTTGTTTTTGAGTAATTGGTCCTTTTCATCTAAGTTGTTGACTTTGCCCATAAAGTTTTTCATGATATTCCTTATCATACTTTTAATATCTGTGAGATCCAAAATCTGTGGTAATTTTTGTCTTCTCTGTTTTCCTTCTTTTAAGCCTGGCTAGAGGTTTATTAATTTTATTCATCCTTAAAGAGAAGCAACTTATGTTATCATCATTGGACTTTAAATGCCCTGAAGGGAGAGATCATTTCTACCATAGTGAAACTTTTATCTTGGATTAATCTTATATCTTTATCAGGTATAGTGCCTGATACCCAACAGGAATTAAATTAATAACTGATGAATAAATAAATAGGTATATATAAGCTCATTTGTTAGCAGGATAATTTGAAACTTTAGTTTTTTAAAAATAATTATCACCATTATTGCTTTTGAGATTTAAAGGATCAGACAAATTCAATACTAAAAAAAAGGGGGGGGGGCAATTGGGTATTGACTTTACAATATGCCTCATACATTAAAATAAAAGCTAGAGGGAGTGATGTCATCAACATGGTGATGTAAACAGCTATTGAAAACTTCTCTCCAAAGATTCAATGAAAAAGAGGACAATTCTGAATTCTTTGAAACTCTGGAGGAGGATATAGATAGGAGAAAGACCCTGCAAATGCTGAATTGAAGACAGAGAAGAAATATCAGGTAGGAATTTTCCATCCTAGACCAGCCAGTCATCTCCCCTCCCCCTCACTCAATCTCCATATGGGAAAGGCACAGAAATAGCAGATGGGACCCTTCCCGTCAGGAACACAGATTTTAAAATCTCACAGCAGTGAAAAATACCTCCACTGTTTGAAGACCTGGTAGGCATAGGAGGACATTTAAAGGTCCAGATCAGTGAAGGTTAAACAGACTGAGAAAATGTGGACAGAGATGCATTTCAGCCTTGAGTCTGAAAGTCCTTCTCCCACCCTTGAGGGAAGCAGCAGCCGATGGCCATTTCCTGGCCCTGGGGACAGTTGGAGTGCTTAGTCATTGGGGGGAGTGCTTTGCTATGTGTGGACCCCTAAATCTAGCCATATTTTGGCCTGCAGAGTGTGGGCATAGGAGTCCCACAGTATCGGTCTGGCTGTGCTCTGAGGCAGAGCAGCCTCTGAGGATAATTAAGTTATCAAACAGTGGTGCCATCTGCTGGACAGTCCAGAAAGTGCAAGGACCCTTTCTTAAGAACACAGGAGTTGGTTTACATGACCTGCACAGAAGCCCAACTCTGTTTTGGCTGAGAAATAGAGAAGACCCAACTGCTAAAGCAGGGCCCCAAAACAAGCCCAGGTCTTGCTAGCCATTGGAAAATAGAGCACCACTGGAAGACAACAGATTTGTATTACCACATACACTGAACTTGCTGGGGTGTCCAGTGCCTACCTCCCATCCCTGTAGCAGGCCATGGTGGGTGCCTGTTTTGAGGGAGAAGACTAGGGAGCAGAGCCAATCTGAAAACTGACCAGGGAGAGAAAAAAAGAAAGATAGAGAACAAAATCAACCAACAGGAAAAACCTTAGGAAAAAGAGAAAAATAAACCAACTGAGAAAGTCAGAATAAACCAACCAAAAAAAGTCAGATGCCAAGACATCAGCAAAGAATCATGAGTCACATCAGGAAATTGGAAGATATGGCCCAGTCAGAGAAAGAAGCTAACATTCAACTGAGATTCAGGAGTTGAAACAACTAATTACAGATGTTCAAACAAAACTTTTAAATCAAATAAATGAGGTGAGAGATAATGTGACAAAAGAGAAAGAGGATGTAAAGAAGATACTGGATATCATGATGAAGAATTTGTAAGCTTGAAAGAAACAAATAATGTAATTTATGGGAATGAAAGGCACAATAGAAGAGATGAAAAACACAATGGAGACATACAGCAACAGACTTGGAGAGGCAGAAAAAGTGATCAGTGAGATGGAGGACAGGACATCTGAAATCCTGCACACAAAGGAACAGATAGGGAAAAGACAGAAAAAATATAAGCAGGGTCTCAAGGAACTGAATGGCAACATGAAGCACATGAATATACATTTTATAGATGTCCCAGAAGGAGAAGAGAAAGGAAAACCTTCAGAAGGAATAATGGAGGAAATAATCAATGAAAATTTCCCAACTCTTATGTAAGACATAAAATTACAGGTCCAAAAAGCACAGTGTACCCCAAACAGAACTGATCCAAATAGACCTACTCCAAGACACTTACTGAGCAGATGTTCAAATATCAAAGACAAAGAGAGAATTCTGAAAGCAGCAAGAGAAAAGCAATCCATCACATACCAGGGAAGCTCAATAACACTAAGTCTGGATCTCTCAGCAGAAACCATGGAGGTGAGAAGGCAGTGGTATGACATATTCAAGAAACTGAAAGAGAAAAAATTGCCAACCAAGAATATTATATCTGGCAAAACTGTCCTTCAAAAATAAGGGAAAGTTTAAGATATATACAGATAAACAGACACTGAGAGAGTTCATGAATAGACCTCCTCTACAGGAAATCCTAAAGAGAGTGCTACAGATAGATAGGAAAAGACAGGAGACAGGGGTTTGGAGAAAAGTATAGAAATGAAGATATCCTGAGACAGAAAGAGGGTAGAGACCAGGCATCTGATGTTGAAGGAGTATAGAATGTTCTAGAGGATTGATTGTGTAGCTCTAGAAATGGATAGTACAATACTGTGTGATGGTAGCATATATTGTAAATACACTGAAAAAAGATGACTTTGAATACAGCTGAAATAGGAAGGTTAGGGGTCTATATGACACCAGAAGGAAAGATAGAAGATAAAGACTGGAACTGTATAACTTAGTGAAACCTAGAGTGGTCAATGAGTGTGATTAAATGTACAAATATAAGAATATTTTTGCATGAGAGAGCAGCAGGAAGAAATGAAGCTATGAGATATGCAACAAAGTGAATGGACTGTGAGTATAGTTGGTTGAGAGAAATAAACCAGAAATGAAAAGGCAAACATTATAATGCCGCAATAATATGGGCTAATAACAGTGTGTAAACTCTGAGAATTGAATCTGGGAGCATGGGTTATCAGGGGAAGGCTTATGTAAGTGTTCCTAGATTGTAAGCTCCTACAGCAGTCACATTTATTCATGACTTGTAAAAGTTATTTCTAAGTTTTGAGATTCTGAGCTGTTTGTGTGTGACGTGGTTGGTCCCTGGAGCTTTGGGAGTTTGTGTGGCATCAGGGAGTCAGAGCCAGAGTTCAGCAGCTGTGGGTGTTGGCAGTGTACCATGAATCAACAAAGAGGCTGAAAAGGAGATCAGACCTCGACTGGAGATTTGAACAAAATGAACTTGGTTGAGATTGGGGTAGATCAGATAAAGAGTAGAAGACAAAATTAATCATGTTTTAAAACTTTGGATTCTGTGTGGCACTAAAAGAAGAGATGGTCATATGGTGTCAAATCTATATTTTCTGTAGCACAAGATATAATTTAACTTGTATGGTCAGTTTACCCAAATGGCATAATTACATGGAAACTTGACTAGGGAGTGAGACGTTGTTTTTACAGGTTAGCATTAAGTCCCAATACAACCCAGAGTAATTTGAGCAGAGATTAAAAGTATTTACAAAGCCCACTTGAGGGACTGAGGGAAAATGTGGAAATATTAAACTCTGCAGCTGGGGAATTCCTGATATTCTCACAAGCATTGGGACCTCCAGCTTAGTAGGCCAAGCCCTCAATCTTGCTGCTTGCCCTCATAAAGCTTGTTACTGAAAAGGAGAGGCTAAGCCCACTCCTAATTGTGCCTAAGAGTCACCACCAGAGGGCCTTTTTCTGTGCTCAATTGTGGCCTCTTGCTGTAAGCCATCTCAGCAGATAAACTCACTTCCCTCCCCCCTACATGGGATGTGACTCCCAGGGGTATAAATTTCCCTGGCAATGTGGAACATGACTCCCAAGGATGGGCTTGGACCATACATCATGTGATTGAGACAGCCTTCTGGACCAAAATGGGGAAGAGAATTGAAACAAAATAAGGTTTCAAGGGCTGAGAGATTTCAAATGGAGTTGAGAGGTAATTCTGAAGGTGATTCTTATGCGTTATATAGATATCCTTTTATAGTTTTTAGTTTATTAGAATAGTTAAAAGGAAATATCTGAAACTGTTGAACTGCAGTCCAGTATCCTTGATTCTTGAAGACAATTGTTTAACAATACAGCTTACACGGTGTCACTGTGTGATTGTGAAAACCTTATGGCTCACACACCCTTTACCCAGTGTTTGGACAAATAATTAGAAAACTGGGGACAAAAAATGAATAATATGGAGGAAGGGTGTATGGGATATTTTGGGTGTTCTTTTTACTTTTATTTTTATTCTTATTTTTATTTTTTGGAGAGATGAAAATGTTTAAAAATTTATTGTGGTGATGAATGCAAAATATATGATGATGCTGTGAAAAATTTTTTGCACTTTGGATGGCTATATGATATATGAATATATTTCATTTAAATTTTTTTAAAGTAAATTGGGGAGGAGGGGTATGGGATGTTTGAGTGTTCTCTTTTACTATTTATTTTATTCTTATTTTAATTTTTTTTTTTTTTTGGAGTAATGAAAATGTTCAGAAATTGACTATGGTGTTCAATGAACAACTATAGGATGAAACTGTGAACAACTGTTTTACATTTAGGGTGATTGCATGGTATGTAAATATATTTCAACAAAATTATATTAAAAAATAAAAGCTAGATGCTTGTATGAGTTTCCCAGTTACTAAAACAAATACCATACAATGGGTTGGCTTTAACAATAGGAATTTTTTGTCTCATGGTTTTGAGTCTAGAGTTACAGAACTGCCAGTCAGCAAGATGATACTTTCTCCCAGAAGACACTGGTGTTCTGTGACTGACTACCAGTGACCCTTGGGGTTCCTTGGCTTTTCTGTCATAAGATGATTTCCTCTCTTTTCTCTTCTGGGTTCTGCTTACTTCCAGCTTCCACTTTTCCCTGGTGGCTTTCTCCCACTGTTTTTTTTCTATAAGGCCTTCAGTAATAGAAATGATACTCATCCTGGCCACATCTTAACTAAAAGTAACATCTTCAAAATAGCCTATTTACAATAGGTTCACACTAACATAAATGGATTAAAATTAAGAACATGTTTTTATGAGATACAAAATTCAATCTGCAATACTTGTTATACATTACACAATGGTTCCTGGAGCTAAGAAACCCACAGTTCCTTAGCTTAGTTTTATAAAGAGAATTCAGAGAGCAGACAGGATAACTTCAACAGTTAGTTACTTTGGATGTTCTCACACCCCTGTATTGTTAAAGATTTGGAGGTAAATAAGAGGGCTAGTTCCTACTAGCATCTCAAATATGACTTATCTAAAACTTTGTTCACCAACTTGCTATCCAAAAGCTGTTTTAATTTTCTCTATATTCTTGGGTATTAATCCGGGTGTCTGTCTAGAGTCCTCCTTCTCTGTATTAGCCTGGGTTACCCTGAAAGCAAATCATGAGGTATAGATTACATGCTCTTTGGACTATTCTTTAAGAACATGATTCTGGGGAGCAAGTGTTCAGGAATAGGGGGAGGGAACTAGAGAAACAGAGAGCCAGTAAAAGGATAAGTTCTTCAATTGACTTCCACTGCAGGCAACTGGTGTTTTATCTGTCCAGGAAATTTCAGGATCTTCAAAATACATATCTCAGAACTTTGAACCATGGAGCAAGAAAATAAAACATTCTTTTTTCCACTGACTGTAGGTGGATCTCTAAGTGCTATTTCCCTACACTTCCTGGTTGTGTGTATAAGAGTGCTGAGTAGGTTCCAGCTGGGTCCTATAGCACTAGAAAGGATGCTAGAGATACGAAGAGCAGGCCTGAGGTGAAATGATGTACAAGAAATAGCATTAAAATCCTTCAAAACTTCATGCAATTATTCAGTGCAGTAGTGGCTAGGGTAAAAAATGAGGGAAGAGAGATTTTGATGTGATGCAAAGGCATCTCCAATATGTTCTTCCTGACCTACACATTCAATTCCTAAACCTGTTTATACTCCCTCTACATTACTCTCTATTCTTATCATCATAGTTCAGCCCCTCATTATTTCTTCCTTGAATTCTGGAAGAGCCAACAACTGATATTTCTACTTTTTCTCTTCCCCTTCTTAAGTCCATCTCCATGAGTGAATATTCCAAAAGCATGTCTGATTATGAAAGGCGGTTAACATAATGAGATATTACAAACTTTGTAATAAGATTGGTCTGAGTTTAAATGTATTCTCTACTGCTATTTGCTATGTGACTTTGAACCAATTATTTAAACTATCTTGGCTTCACTTTCCTTTCCTGAAAATAATTACTAAGCACAGAGTCATTACAAATATTACCAAAAGCAACTAGTGACAATGATATTTGCTGGGTACCTACCGTAGAACAAGTACAAAGCTAAATGCTTTGTGTATGCATCACACCTCCTTCATGAAGTTGAGATTATTAATATCATCATATGGAAACTGAGGCAGGGGCCATTATATAATTGCCTAATTTCATGCAATTAACAAGACATTAAGCCAAGATTCAAATAGGTATTTTGACTCAAGAGTCCATGTTCTTAAAAACTACATGGGCCAAATTCAGACTGAGAAAAGGGGTGGAGCTGAGACTGACATCCAGGTGTTATTTTCTAAGAGACAGGATATATAAAAAGCACTAGTATGGGGTCCAAATTATACAAGGCACCAATAAATGGAAATGGCTGTCTTTATTATTACTTTTATAACCATCATTATTTTATCTTCTGTTTTAGTATATGTTGTGAATTTCTATCACTTTCCTTGGGATGGTATTCAAGAAGCCAACATAATCTAGCTTTTGCTTTTATGTTCAGGCATTCAGACTTATCTCTGTTTGCCACTCTCACGCACATGCACAAATGCACACATACACACACTGAGCTAGTTAAAATATTTGTTGTTGCAAAATGTGTCAGCTTGTTTTGCTATTCTTTCACTTACGCTAATTCCTCTGTCTGGAATTTGTCATGACTCTTTTAAAGGTTGCATGATGCCTAATGTTCATGTAATATTCATATGAATGTTTCTTCCTTCGAGGATTCTTCCCTTACCTCAGCTCTCCTCCTCTGTTTTCCTAAATTCTTTTACCACTGCATGTATCACTCTGTAGCACATTTGTCTGTTATTATGTCTGAATGACCTTATAGGCAATATGTTTCTTTAGGTCAAAAACTATGTTTTACATCTCTATTCCCCTATATTTAGTCACAGTATATGACATATTTTAAAAGAATACAATTTTTTATTTTTGTTAATTAAATCAACTGATACAATGATTTATCACCTAAAATATTTTTACAAGTATTTTAATCTGAACTTCATTTCAGACAGTTTATTGCAAAAACAAACAAAAAATGAAAACAAGCTCATGATCTTTATTTACATTTGAAAATGAAAAGTTAGGCAGCTGCAAAATGATTCCTTATATTAGGAATTTCTCCCTAATTTTTCTGTTTCTATCTGATAGAGACAAAGAGGAAGTCAATGAACCTAGAGACAGACAGAAGTTATTGAAGGGGGAATGATAATCTAATATGTACAAATATGATAATGGGGGTGAACCTAATGGAATGGAAATGGTTAAATGTGACTATGTTTTGTTAATGGGATTATAAGTATCAGTGATGCATTGAAGGTGAACATGTTCATAACTGGTTGTTAAAAGGCATGTAACCCACAGAGTAGCACCACAAAGCTAAATAAGTGTTAACATGATATACTTACAAGGCATGACACTGATATAGAGGGTTAACAACAGAGTGGTAGATGGTAAAATTGCCCTTTATAAATTAAAGACTATATTTAATAGGAATATCTTCACCAACACTACACTAATACTAGGGATGAATAATCAGCAGCTGATAAGAGCTCTGGAATGTTTTATGTTATGATAATTGTTTAAAGCTGAAAGTGATTATGATTGTACAAATAAGTGAAGATAATGTAAGAAACTGACCATTTGTCTTGGGATAGAATATTTATTAAGTGAAATTAGGAACTCACTACTTAATAAATCAAGCTCTTGACTTCAGGCTTTCTCTTGTGAAATTTAGGGTTGTTAATGGAAGGCTGACCCTCCTTTAATTATGCCTAAGAGTCACCTCCAGGGAACCTCTTTTGTTTCTCAGATGTGGCCTTTCTCTTTCTAAGCCTAACTCAGCAAATAAATTAACAACCCCCCACCACCACCACCACCAAGAAGGGCATGACTCCCAGGGGAATGAATCTCCCTGGCAATTTGGGACATGAATCCCAGGAATAAACCAGTTCCTAGCAGCAAGGGACTGAAAATGCATACTCTACCAAAAGGGGGGAAGAATAAATGTAACGAGCTGAGGTCACAGTGGCTGAGAGAAACCAAATAGATTTACTCACTAAGTATTTTCTGTCAGAAACTTAAATCCACCAGAGTGTTGCTATGCCAGACAAGTCCTAAAACCCAGAGGTAACAGCCTCTTTAAGAATCACAGTCAGATGCATCCCCCTTCCCCATACTGTTGACACCCCCTTTCAATATGAACAAGTTAGGGCTCTCACAGCCTAAACACCCCTGAAGATGGAGAAAAAGATTATGTGAGAGGAAGGGGTAGTAACACACAAGATTAGATTTAACAAAGGTCTTTGAATACTGAAACTTTATATATATATATGTATAATACATATATATATATAATACATATATATATATAATTTAGATGCTGGGGTGCTGGAAGGGCTGGAGGGAGATAGGTAACATGGTGAAACTATAGCCTATAGCATCCTTTTTTTTTAAATTTTATTTTGAAATAAATTCAAAGTTATAGGAACAGTTGCAAAAACAATATAAAACCCATACACAGAACTCCAGCATCCGCTGACTCCCGTCCCGATACCCTGATCCACTAACTGTAACATGCTGTCACACCACCATTTCTCTTTCCCTCCCTCCCTATCTATCATCCATCATCTATTGCTCTGTCTTCTGAACATATGAGAGCTAGCTGCACACATCCTTGAACAAACACTATAATTCACATATATAATTCCCATGAACAAGAACCTTCTTTTATGCAATCCCATTAAGCACAGCTAAGTTCAAGAAATTCAACATTGATACAAAGCTTACAGTCTATATTTCCTTTTTTTTTTTTTCTTATGTCTCAACTGTGTCCCTTTGAGCCTCCTGTCCTCCATCCTCAGATCCCATCCAGAATCATCCTTGGCATTCAATTGCCATATATTTAGACTTTTTTTTTTTTTTTTTTCCAATTGTGGAAACATATATACAGCCTAAATCTTCCCATTCCATCCACTCCCTAGCATTCCACTAGTGGGATTAATCACATTTAGAATGTTGTAATGCTATCACCTTCCCACTATCCATTACTAGAAATTTCCCTTCACCTCAAACAGCAACCCTGCACTCATTTCTTAACACCCCATTGCCCCTTCCCCCCACTTCTCATAACCCATACTCTACTTTTCATCTCTATGGTCATATTCTCTGATAATTTCTTTGTGTTTACTGTGGGGCTTAAAATTAACCTCTTAAATCCATAACAATCTTATTTTTCTTTGACACTAATTTACCTTCAATAGGACATATAAACTATGTTCCTATACTACTCCATTCCCCCACCTTTATGTAGTTCTTGGAAAAAATTACATATTTTACATTGAGTCCAAAACCACTGATTTGTCATTAGAGTTTGTGTATTTTATGTCATGTAGGAAGTAAATAGTGGAGTTACAAATCAAAAATTATTGACTTCTATTTGTATTCCATTGTGGTCAGAGAATGTGCTTTGAATATATTCAATTGTGTGTTTTGTTTTGTTTTGTTTTGTTTTGTTTTAATTTATTGAGGCTTGTTTTATGTCCCAGCATATGGTCTATTCTGGAGAAAGATCTGTGATTTCTAGAGAAAAATGAGTGTCCTGGTGATTTGGGATGTAAGGTTCTATATGTCTGTTAAAATTCTCTATATCTTTCCTTTCTTTGTTTCTCTGTTGTAGGACTCTCTTCAGTATCTGAAGTAGGTCAGGTATTTTATTGGCAAACTCTCTCAGCATTTGTTTGTGAAAAATTTAAGGTCTCCCTCAAATTTGAAGGAGTTTTGCTGGATAAAGTATTCTTGTTTGGAAATTTTTATCTCTCAGAATTTTAAGTATGTCATGCCACTGCCTTCTCGCCTCCATGGTGGCTACTGAGTAGTCACTACTTAGTCTTATGTTGTTTCCTTTGTAAGTGGTGAATTGCTTTTCTCTTGCTGCTTTCAGAACTTCCTCCTTCTCTTCAAAATTTGACAGTCTGGTCAGAATATGACTTGGAGTGGGTTTATTTGGATTTATTCTATTTGGAGTTCACTGAGCATTTATGCTTTGTGTATTTATATTGTGTACAAGGTTTGGGAAGTTTTCCCCAACAATTTCTTTGAATACTCTTTTTAGACCTTTACCCTTCTCTTCCCCTTCTGGGATACCAATGAATCTTAAATTTGGACATTTTATTTTATCTATCGTATCCCTGACATCCATTTTGATTTTTTCAATTTTTTTCTCTATTCTTTCTTTTGTTCTTTCATTTTCTGTTCTGTGGCCCTCTAGGACACTGAGTTGTTGTCCAGCTTCCTCTAATCTTGTATTATTATTATTCAGAGTCTTTTTAATTTGACCAACTGTTTCTTTTATTTCCATAAAATCTTCTATTTTTTTATTTACTCTTGCAATTTCTTCTTTATGCTCTTCTAGGGTTTTCTTTATGTCCTTTATATCCTGTGCCATGTTCTTCTTCATGTCCTTTATATCCTATGCCATGCTCTCATTCTTTGATTGTAATCCTTTGATTAATTGTGCCAAGTACTGTTTCTCTTCTGATATTTTGATTTGGGTGTTTGGGGTTGGGTTCTCCATATTGTCTGGTTTTATCATATGCTTTAAGATCTTCTGTTGTTTTTGGCCTCTTGGCATTTGCTTTGCTTGATAGGTTTCTTTCAAGTTGTAAAAAATACCAATCTAATTTTTTCAGATCTACAGCTTGGTGGCATACACTTTAACTAACCAGCAGATGGCATCTGTGAGTCATCTATTCCCCTCAAGTCAGTTCTCCTCAACTTTGTCTTTGTGGTGTGTAGGGAAATGATTCTTGTGGGATTCAATTGGTGAACTCAGTTTGGGTGTGTTTTGGTGCTGTCCGCCCTGAATGTGGGGCATGTGTCTGGGTGGTTAGGGAGGCAGGGCAGCTTTAATAATCAAACCTCCCAGGTGTTCCCAGAGATTCAAGGCTGTTGCAAGAGTCTAAGCCTTCATTTCAGTTTTACCCCAGATTTTCTCTGCCACTGACCCACAAGTCCCCAGCATTGACATAGCATCCCTGGATTTTCCGAGTGTGCCCCCCTTCTCAGCTGTGATCTTCCAGGATCTCTGCTGAGGGAAGGCTGTGCTATGTCACAAGTGTGCACCATCCCTCAAGGGAATCCCTGGGCCACTGGGCCTTGCAGGGGTGCCCCCAGCCTGATGCAAAGATGGCAGGATGGGGCATCTCAACCCCCACCCCTTTTCACACAGCTCCACCTTCGCAGCTCTGGGACAACTAGCTGTGTATGCACCCAAGGCCACTGTCCATGGACAATATTGTGGCATGTGTGTGGTGCCATGGGATACACTTCCCATCACACTGGGTTTCCTGGTGCAGCTCTGGGCTGTGGGTATGGCCCTGGGCAGGAGAGTCTCCAGCCCACCGGGGAGCCGGCTGCAAGCAGCACTGTTTCTTTCTCCTTTTGGCTCTCCCCTCTGCCCCCCTGGATCTGAGGGAATCAGCAGCGGTCTATCCTCCACACGAGACACCGAAAGGTTGGCACAGCCCGCTCCTGCTGTGCTTCACTGCATGGTTCTCACTGTCATAACTGCAGCTGCTCCTGTTTTTTTTTTTTTTTTTTTTTTTTTGAAAAGAACTAGTCCATCTCCAAATGCCAATCCCCGGTTTCCCCATACTGCAGCACGGCTGCAGGACTTTCAGCTGGCTTACTCACTCATTTTAGAATCAGTCTCCCAGTTTCACCAAGTGCATGGTCCTTGTGGTTTTAACAGACCTTGTCCAGCTGGTGCATCACTGGAACTGGTGTTCTGGATCACTTTCTGGTTTTTATCTAGTATTTTTCACAGAGGTGTTATTTTGCCCTGTCTCACCTGGCTGCCATCTTAGGTTCTCTACAGCATCCTTTGAAGAAAGTTTGCTCTATGGATACTTGTTGAATTGTGCTTTGAAGGTCTTCACCTTTCTGTATATGCCCTATATTGCATAATAAGGAAATAATTGAAACTGTGGAACTGTAACCTATAACAATTTTTGAAATTATGTATATAATTGCTTGTTGAGCTGTACATTGAAAGTTAACACCTTTCTGTATGTATGTTATATTTTACAATAATGAAGATAGCTAAAGTAGTGGAACTGGGTCCCATGACATTCTTTGAAGTTTGTTCTCTAACTACCTGTTAAATCATACCTTGAAAGTTATCACTGTTATTATATACATTAAAGTTCACAATAAAAAAATGCATTAAAAAAAGAGACAAAGAAGTAGTTCAAATAATGGTTGGAATAAACAGAAATGTATCTCAGTGGCACTAATTCCTTTTTTGATAAACAAACCAATGACAAATATAAGTTCATCCTAAATTTGTGACTCCCCAGAGATCATGGACGGATTTGAACAGGACAAAAAAAAATCTAGTTTTGACTCTTACAGCAGAAATATATATGTATTTGACTAAAATATTCAATTTCATGTCTTCATTTTTAAAAGCTTGTGTGAGAAAGAATGTATGTATGTGTTCCCAACCTAGCTCTTGGAGAGTTTGGGTAAGCACAGCCCTAAGACCAAAGAACACACTAGGCACAGAACTAGACATGGGTTTATTAGGACCTACAAACAGGAGGAATTCTTCCCAGTGGTGGCAGGCCAGTAAATGGAAGTCAGTGCTCAGCAGGGTTGAGGTGCTAAGAGATAGCTTATAAGGGTTTAGGACAAAGACATTCCAAAGACATTCCATAGAGTTTTAGCAGGGTCTTGTGACACAGGGATCTGGAGATTTGCTATCAACAATGATCAGGGAAGGGGAGTTCAATGCTTTGTTTACAATACCATCTGTACATACTTTCTTCCTTGAGGAGGCATGATGGCCTTCAACTTCTGTTCCTGTCACGCACGCTGCTGCGTGCTGTGGGTTCACATTCCCCATTACAGAGGGGAAATCCATGCCTGTGTTCCCACAGTATGTATACACAGATCCATGTTTAATTTCATTGTGACTTAGTCTACTTTTGGCAAGAAATTTAGTAAGTATTTTTATTTGAACAAATTAATGCTCATGTCTTTGGAAGGGATCATAGAATTCAAGGGGTGGATGAACTGTTAAAACATTTTTCAAAATTATTTAGACATTGAATTGGTAAAACCAACCAGGAGATATTAGTCTTTGTAATACAATTAAAATTATTACTTAAAAGAGTTTCAGAATTGTCCTAGGAATGCAATAACTTTTAGGACACAATATTAGTAGAGAGGCTAACAGGGGATCAATGTTAACAAAAATGCTAATTATGTTCCAATAACTGAAGAAAAAAGACTACCTTTGTCCCAAAATTCAAAATAGGGAATTACTTTAAAAGATGGCATCACTAATACAAATCTGTACCACTATTAACCACTTAAATTGTGATAAAATTCTCTATGGGATAGTGAATAATAGTCATAATGATTAAACGAACTTCAATAAATCACAATGGGTCTAAATCTTCAGTGATGATGAGAGGAAAATATATTTCTTCTTGTAAGTAGAATGATCATGTATTTGACTATGACCTTCTCCAGAGGGATCATTATACCCCTTCACTTTAATATATCATTAAGCCTAAAAATAGTATTTCTAACTAGTTGATATAACTGTTCCCAAAGTGAAACAGGAAGTATTAATCACTATTGCAAATTCAGTTTTGAATTCACCTAGCTGGACATATTTGTTATTATTTTTCTTTTCTTTTTATCTGAAAGAGGCACTAATTATTTATGAAAAATAAACAACACTATGTTGCCATGTATTTCTGTTTTCCTAAAGCTGTCAGAATTTGATGCATCAGAAATGAGTTGACTTTTACAATGGGAATTAATTAACTTACAATTTACAGTACTTAGGCCATGAAAATGTTCCACTCAAAGTATCAACATGACTATACCTGGACACTGAGGACAGGCTGCTGGCATCCGGGTCACCTCTGTCACATGAGAAGGCACATGGCTGTCCTCTGCTAATTCTTTGCAACTGGGTTTCATTGCTTTCAGCTTCTAGTTCCAGTGACTTCTCTGAGTTTCTGGGGGGTCCTCTCTTAGCTTCTTCAGGGCTTTTCTTTAATTTCATTTCTGGGTTTTTTCTGTGAGTCCTTTATACAAAGGACTCCAGTAGGGGGATTAAGACCCACCTTGAATGGGGTGGGTCACATCTCAAGTGAAATAACCTAATCAAAATGTCCCACCTAAAATAGGGCTGTACCCACAGGAGTGGTTTAAAAGAACATGGCTTTTTCTGGGGTACATAACAGCTTCAAACTACCATACCATGTCTAAATAATGAATTTATTTTATTGTTTCAAGGATAGTAATCACATCCAAGAATTAGTTTTAACTGTATGATAAAATAAATTTAATCAAAAATATATTTGATAATATTCAATTTTTGTAATAGTTATATACAGCATGTAATTAATATATGGGATGTTTACATTTTCAGATAAAAATCTCGAATATTTTTAAATTTCTTAGAAAACTTGTTAGTAATAAAATTTAATTTAAAAATTATTGCAAATTATTCTGTATTTTTATTTAAAAGAAACCTCTCAATTTAAGAAAAGAATTCCATAATACTAGTGCTTGGCCTGACTTAACTCTAGCTGTAGTGAGTCAATAATTCTTTCATACAAGTCTAGAATATGCAATTGTATCAGGAAAGTACAACTTTTACTTGTAAACATATGTTTTAATTTTTTGAAATTTTTTTCTATCATTTATATAAAATTTCTTCCCCATATGAAACAATGTAAAACAGTAATTGAAATTGAAATAATTATTAATTTATAATTAGGACATACTTCTAATAACATTTCTAACTCTTATTGTAAACAAGGACTTGGTAATACAAAGTTTAATCTGTATGGGTAATCATAAATTTGGTTTGTTCCAGGTACAGATATTGAAACTGGCAAAGTGAAGAAGTTTCGTGTCAGAGCTAGAAGTGTGTAATTTGGAATGAGTTTTGAAACATTTATGCATATATTTGAGATTTTAAAAAATAAAATCAAACTACATAATACACTACATACATTATGAGTAAAAAATTACAGAAAACAGTAGCATGCATAAAAATGTGAAATTAAATGAATGATAATGCACCCGGTATGAGAAAACATAACTCCTGAGCATAGTATTTCAAATAGTTGGCTTAAAATTTCAAATTTGTACTTGGAATCATATATGAAAATATGACATTCACAAAATAAATGCCACTAATACAGTTAGAAGCCTGTTTTTGGTTGAAAGTGGTCACAGAATTACTGGGAAAAAATAGTAGTTTGGAAAGATACACACCCAGATAAACACACATAATTGATACGTTCCCTTCCTTCTATGTCATCTAATAAAATCTGAGAGTTCGAAATAAGGTCACTCCTTTATTGTCCAAATCCTAATGATAACAAGTTCCCCAAGTATCTGTCCTTTGTGGAGTTTCCATCTGACGACAAGATTAAGAACCTCAAATGTTATAATACTGTTCAAGAAGTCACAATAACTACTGATTCACAGAGAGGGAGTTGAAATGTCTGGCCAGCCTGTCAAATGACTTCCCTTCACTGCCGACGCTGCTGTCAATATTGCATGGTTTTCCTGCTGGAATTCAGCTGCCCAAGCAAGGTGTTGCTATGCACAGGAAGCATCATCATAGGCTACATCTATTGCAGGAAAAAATCACACTCACTGAGGTCCTAACCACCGACAGAAACCACCATCACTGATACCTATTCTGAAGGACAATTCTAAAGAAATATTTCAAGCTATTGGCTTCAGAGGAAGACTGTGTCTTTTCCTCAGTGTTCTTATTAGGTGGTCTGTGTTGATGCCCTCTGCCATCACAGCTCTTTCTTCATGTAGGTCTTTCAGTTTGTGTCCATGAGTGCCCTCATTTTCACCTGAATCTTACCTTTGATGTTAGTTGAGAAGGATCGGTGCTGTACCAAGATAAATCTGGCTGTTGAGCTTATGCCACCAGTTTGGATACGTTTATTAAAACTTTCTCCTGGGGGTCCTTGGGATTCTCTTATTCGAGGTATCCTCACTCAGGGTCACCTCAGCCATCAGAAATTTTAAATACTTTTAAGTTAAATGTAAAAAAGTGGTTCTGAGGAAATGGTTGACTGAATCTCTCTCCTTATAAAATAAGGCTTAGTTCGTAAACATAAAAGGCTCTTGTCTTCTTTTCCCTAGAAGAACGTATGCTCAACTGTCATAGACCACACACATACACCCATAAATACAAAGGACCACACTTGAGATTCCTACAAGAACAGTGACAGTCCAATTCTCAGAAACTTTCAAATGAAAATAGAAATGGGAGGTCACTTTAAACATGCAGTTATTCTTCATAATTTGCATAATAATCATAAAAACAAATATAATAATTTTCTGTCTCATCAGATGTGTTATTTATCTAATTATAACATAGCTGTTAGTATATATTAGGTACTATCATAGGTATTTGCACATATTTAACTTATAGTTGGTAATATTTACTTCATTTTATAGATGAGGAAACATAACAAGTGAGGCAGGAAAGAAATACAGTGTGGCCCAAATAATAATCACTTTCAAAATTTAGTAAGTGATTACATTGGTGTATGGGGCAGGAAACATAAAATTGGAAATCTATGAGTTAAATATATGTCTGTCATTCCTAGTGTTTTGCCATTGTTTGAGTTTCCGTTTAGGAAGCCATTTAAAGAAATCAGGGGGAAACACACATTAAATACACATTAGAAAAAGAGGAATATCTTCAAAAATACTATACTCTTGATTAATCGTAGGTTAAAAATTTTAAAAGAGTAAATAAACCGTCTTACCTTTTCCAAATCATACTACAAGCATTAAATTTATTATATATTCACTATGTTGTATGGTTTATATATTAACAGAATACCTTATAAAATTATTTAGCATGAAATAAAATAAACATAATCTAACAAAATTTCATTTGCAGGGCACATAGCAGGTCAGGGGACAAATTCATTTTGTTTAATAGATCATTTATATCTATTATATAAATATTAACATTATTTTCCCATTGTAAGAACAGGGTCAAAAGATTTTTTTAAAATAAAATCAAGTTACATTTCACAATATCAGACAAGACGAGATAGATCTTCCAATTTGTTTCTTGCTACTCTGGCATTTACTCCCAGCATTGGCCTTTTAAAATGCTATGATGTCTGAGTGTTATGTTGACTTAGTTGCTTTGCTGTACTCCACTGCTTAGAGGGAATAGACATCTTAATGGGAACCTACCAAAGTCATAATTCATAACTTGCTTTTATCAGCAGACTGTCAAGTTGGGAAGCATAGGCTTGAAAAATAAATGTATCATGTCATCATCGCAAAAGAAAGTTGTAGTTGCTGAAACCAAGGCTTTGCACTGCACACTTTATACCAAACTGTTGTGGTGGCCTTTTGGTATGTAGCAACTAATAATGACTTTTCCTTTTTCTTGTTAAATGATGCTGGCCCAGAACTTTCTGAACAAACACTATATCAGAACCATTCATAATAAAATTGCTTGCATTTTCCCCTCAATATCAAAGATAGATGAAGTAAACTATAGTGCAAGATGCCTTAGATTTGTTAATCAAAAAGTCTTGCATACTCTGTCCTGGAAAAAGTCAGTTTCACAAAATTATCATCAGGTTCTTAAGCAGAAATGTAAGTAAAGCGGAGAATACCTTTCTATTTTGATAGAGCATCTTTTATCCATGGCTCTTTGAAAGCTCTTAGCAGATTGCATCTCAAGAGGCTGTCGTTTCTCCTGCATCTAGTAGTAAGTCAAACACTAAATAAAATACAGTAAATCCTTCCAATCAAGGTTGGAACATTTCATGGACCTAAAGGGGATGAAAGAGAGATACTTGAAAGAAGATGGTGTGCCCCCATTCTCACTTCTTTAGCTTCCACTTTCATTGCGGAAAAGGAGAATTGGCCATATGAATTCCCATTAA
This sequence comes from Choloepus didactylus, assembly GCF_015220235.1. Classification (NCBI taxonomy): domain Eukaryota; kingdom Metazoa; phylum Chordata; class Mammalia; order Pilosa; family Megalonychidae; genus Choloepus; species Choloepus didactylus. The sequence goes on along the minus strand of NC_051319.1, from coordinate 44,882,199 downwards.
GTTTTTGTTAGCTACAGGAGTTTTGGAATTTATTTGTTAAATACAGGCGAATATGCTGTAAGGGTGGCTTATAAGGACATTGGAAAAAGTATCAGAGAGGACACAGAATTTTGTCATCCTCTGTATAACATGCTCTCTCAGCATACCATAAACATCCTTTATAGAATTCAGACTCATAATTAATATATACATAAAAGAACTTATGATTTTTCAAAGTGGGAAGAATGGTTCATTGGCTCTATATATCCCATTGCTTTGTAATGGATGAAGTGCATGTTAGGAGCTCAATTAATGTTTGTTAAATGAGTGAAAAAATAAATGCCCCATGGCATTGGTTTTTTGGTTGTCTCAACCGATTTTTATCTTCAAATATTTTATATTTCCTATTTCATTTTATTTCACTTTAAATCTCATACACTGATGTCACTATCCACAAGCTGTTTTCTGATTACCTTTCACTGAGAGGGAATACAACAGATCAGTTACTATATCTAAACATCAGATAGCATTTTTCCTGTAACACAAATCAAAATATGGATTTACCTGATTGTAGAATCTTTTCTTGCATACTTTAAGTGGAGGCATTGTTACAATCTCAAATTCCTTATCAGTCTAGAAAATCTTCATGCATATATCACAGTAGTCTACGAATTTCTTTTGCATGTGTAAAGCAATTGTTTTATATGCCTTTGATTCTTTTCTAACTAGATTGTAGACATCCATTAAGTATACTTACTGAGCATATACAGACAGGAAGTTTTATATCTACTTAATTTGCTTTTGTAAATCAATGACATTAGTTGTGTTGCATGGACTTAATCTTGTCACTTTTGTTTTTTTAAATAAAAGTCTTAATTATAAATTCATAGACCCTCTTTCTCTCGGTTTAAATAAGATAGTGTTACTTGATATACAATGTATGGTTAAGAATCTTACAAGACTCTTAGAATGATTTTATTCTTATTTGATAACTTAGCTTACTTTTTAGATAAAATCTAATTCCAAAATCTGGAAAAACACTCATTTACCATGGTATTATAGTTTTTCATCCTTCAAATTATAAATAATTTATTTTCTTAATAACATGAGATCGTGGAATTTATTTTGACTATATTTATGACAACATAATAAACTTTACTGTTCAACATGTTAAATAGGATGAAGTAAATGGAAAATGCAATTTGTTTCATTAGAATGGTCAGTAAAACCATTCTTAACATTTTAAACATGTCCTTGCCAATGGGATGTTGATTCAGTAATTATGAAGATATATTGCTATTGATTCATAATATGACTTATAGGTGAAGTTGACTTGTCCAAACAAAATTAACCATTGTATTCATCATTATTATAAAATGAGTTAACATATTACTCATTTACACATTTAAGAAAGAAATATAATTTCAACAGACTATTCTCAGGTTTCTTCTGACTAAAAAAATTTTTTTTTAAATAATCTCAGTGTCTGGTAGAGGTTGCTTCCATCCCCATTCCAGTGGCAATATTAAGTTTATCTGACACACTTTACAGACTTAAAAAGGAGTTTTTCTTGACATACTCATTAAATCTATCAACTGAATATACAGAAACTAATATATTAAATATCATCATATTTTCAGATGGAAGGTTCTCAGTCAAGACTTTTGAAATGTCAGCAAGACAATGAAAATTGGAAAAAAGTAAACATAAAATTAATTTAAAATTATTTTAATTGAATTTTGATTTGAATAATAAACCTAATGGGGGAAAAGAAATTTCCTTAATTAGGACACTAAAATATTTCTGGGAAATAGGAGAGAAGTATACTAAACCACAGAAACATGAAGGTTTTTAATCTATTTTAAGTTGAACTATACTCATTATATAGTTGGAAATACTATAGTGACCTATAATTTGGTTAATATAAATGGTAATTTTAACAGAGATATATGCTTTCTTCATTTGATTTAAATCACTCTTAAGTCACTAACACTTCTCAAACTTTCTCTATTATTTCCAGATTTTCTTCTACTTGTAGTTCAACTTATAAAAAGTACTATCCCTTTCCCGCAAAACCACATTTTTTTAATGTTTGTCCTTGTGTAGTGTTCTTGTATCCTTGATCTCATATGTCAAACTGACCTCTGAGTGTGACATGATTTACATCATGTTAATACTAAAATTATATCCTGTACAGACTGTCCAAATGAGATCTGGTTTTAACACACAGCTCTTATGTTTGCATGAGGCCTTAGGTATGACTCTGTGTGTGTGTGTGTGTGTGTGTGTGTGTGAAAGAAAAGGAGTGGGAGAAACATGATGAATGAGAATCCATGCAGATGTTATATATGCAAGATTTTCATAATGTAGAAATAAATAAAATGTTGAAAGTCCCGGAAACAATGTGATGGACCCAATCCTGTGCTTCATGACTGCTCCATAGGGGATATGAAGTCTGACAGTTCTATAAGTCAAATGAATGCCAAGTCAAATGAATGCCAAGCCACCTGATCACCTTGGAAGTGATCTGGTACCCAAGGGAGAAAGGGAATCCACACAAATTAGTTTCTTAGAGTCTCATTGTTGCTTAGAAATCACTTGTGGATACTCAGCATAAGCTGTTGTACTAAGAGACTCTTTTGTTATTTGATTTCTTTTGTTTATCTAAGTCATGACAAGGATTATATTCAGAGGAAAGCTGTATAGGTCCTGTATGATATTCTAGCCAAACAAAATGGTTGTATCAGGCAGAAGAGGAAATGCAATTCTCAAATGTCTTGCTACTTTGATTCTCTGAGGAACTGTTGAAATCCATTCAACAAATGTAAACAGAATGATTCAGAATAATATTTAAACCCTGTACATTCTGGGATTTCAAACACCAAGGTGTCATAAGAGGCTTTAATCTTAGCTATTCATGGAATCTCTGCAAAGGGAATTTATTTCCAACTCCACTACTGTTATTGGAGACAATTCTGTTTCTATTGAGTTATCAGCATAGGTGTTTGCAAATTTGTGACATCTGTTCACATTCATTTAAGCAATCTTAAATACATGTATGCAAAAGCTAGATGAAGAAATTAAGGTCCAGTTGTTTATTTTATGCTGGCACAACTGTTTATTTTATGCTGGATTCTACTTTCTGTATTTAATTGAAAGTCAATAACCTGGAAAGTAAAAGGCTATTCACCTGAAATTGTATTAGAAACTGTAAAAAGTGATCAAGTGCATGATTCACGTGTGTCCATTTCTTTTTTTCTTTCAGTCTGAAGTAACACTTTTAGTTCTTTTTAAATATGTGTATCAAATGTATATGTCATTTTAAAGCAATATGAAAATTCCCAGTCATAGTCCAAATTACATTTGAAAACAAATGTGAATTTAAGTTACCAAAAGCTCACTTTATTAATATGACACACATTTCAGTTTTAATTTTGGGGGGTTATATTGTCAAATGTATAAAATTTAAAATATCATGTTCATTTTAACATTGTATACAAAGAGATAACTAACATTAGATTAGATATTCAGCACAGGATCTCTTATGTAGACCCACATAAAAGTTTGCTCTGCATCAGCCTTGTGGATGATGGTCACACTGTAAATTTGGTTGACTCTTATTTTCCATCTCTATCATCAATGCATATACTTATGCTCAATAAAAGGAATAAGAAAACAAATATTTTACATTTTATTATTATTTCAAAAAATACTTCCCTGGAAAGGAGTTTTATTTAACTGGCAAGGAGATTACTACAGCATTTATTACAGAGGACAGTGGAGCCTGACTGCCTGGGTTAGATTTCTAATCCTGTCTTTACTGTGTGTTTCTGGAAAAGTTGCTTAACTTCTCTGTATCACGATTTCCTCTATTGTCAAAATGAAAGAGCTCTTATGATAAATATACAAGCATGTATAATATATTACACACATATGTACATATATATATATGTTCATTGATGATTTTCTGGAACACTGCAACAGAAACAAGCTAGCTAGTGAATAAAAACATGTAGAGAGACTTTATTATTTATTATTTATAAGAACCAGAGTGGACAATGGAAAACCATAAGAGAAGCCACTATGTTGTTTTTTATATGGAACAATGAACAAGAATTTTAACTTCCTTAATCATCAATTTCCCTGGTTGTAGATTGAGGATTATTATAAACTGTTTCCCCATAGATTAGTTTTATCAACAAAATAAATGCATTTGGGTATCCTTTGTAAGTTATAAAGTATTTAAAAAGCTTTTTATTAATATAATAATAATTGCAATCACTCAGAGCTGGAATTATCTAATTTCTTTAATGAGAAATCCTTTCCAGGCACAAAAAGTTTGTGATTTAGCTAAATTACTATAAAATCACAATATCATAGACTTTTAAGATTATACTTGTACAAAAACTTGTACTGTTCTGATAAATTTACTAACCAACTTAGTACATATAATGAGTCTTAAATGTTAAAACTATGATAGTCATGCTTTATTTCTTGCTATGTTTATTAAATATGTCTTTTACCCTTTCACAACTATGGCAATAACACTAGTGTTATTCTGATCATTGGTACATCAAATTTCAATTTACCAGCTATTCTAAAACTTTAAAGGATTTCCCTAAAGAGGGATGTAATTATTCTGAGAATGAATCCTAGAAAAGACTGATTTATATATAACAGGTTATATAATTTGCCATATGCTCATCAGTTGTACTATGTGGTTTTATAAGTCACCAAAAAAAGCAGAAAGCATGAGAGTCATACCCTACATTTGCCTTTCAGATTATCAATTATCAGTATATCAATAACTATACATCTTTTCTGAAATGGCAAAAGATGAAACACTCAGGAACACAAAGCAGGAAATGCTAAACTTCTCTTGATTTTTCTGAGTTTTCCTGTGGTTAGAACTTCTTTTGGTTTTCTTTACCTGTGTTCCTTCTTTGTGGTTTTTTTTTTCAGTGTTCTGGATTTTTATTTGCTTTGGAATTCTAATATTGCCCCTTGATATTTAGTCTCTTCCATCACTGTTTATGAAAATCTTTGTAAATGAAAGAAATAAATGATGGAAAGTGAGGCCACTAAAAATAAACTTTATCAATTATTATTTTTAAATATTATTTTTAAATAAGACACTTAAAATAATTTTAAAATATTTTATTTTTAAATAAATTAATTTTTAAATATTACTTTTATTATTTTATTTTTAAATAAATTAATTTTTAAATCTTATTTTAGATAAGACACTTACAAAATAAGACATTTATTAATAGAATTAGTAGAATAAATATCCTTAGCAAAATTAAATTTATGGTGTTGTTTTTATGGGTACAATACATTTCATTCAATATCCATATTCTATGTGTGGAGATTTTCAGCTAAAATAGTAGATTGAATGCTTGGATCTAATTTCACTGTGTAGCAAAACCCTTTTGAAATGAAAATTAAGGAAAATATTTTAAAGACATGAAACCCCAAGGATAGCAAGAGATGAAAAGGAGACAAAAGCAATATATTTAGTAAGCTAGAATGCACATGGAGGGTGGAAAGTGAATTACCACACCTGAATTGGAAGACCTGAGAAATATTCTAAATCACTGGTGGTAAAAGCTGAGAATCAATCTGATGTACAGAATTCTCCATAGCCAATTCATTACAGAACTGGCAGCACCAGATATTCCTGGGTGTTGGGGATAAAGATGGTGGCTACAATGAGAATTAGTTGAAAGCAGTTTAAGAAGCAGTTAGATTCCTAGATCTCCTCCCTAAATTACAGAGCCTGTAGAACTTCTCCTAGTAGGAAACCTTGAGTTCATTTTATATAAAGTGAAGGAGAGGCACTCTGGCATGGGGACCAATGAGTATAATTGATGACAGGAGTACCACTAAGTCAATGGTTGGTGGAAGGTGGCAGGACGATTAAGTCATGGGATGCAAACTCCATTCAGAAAACCAAGAACTCCTTCACCATCTGGCCTAGTAATCTGGCAGTCAGCTATTCTTCTCCTAGTTGAAAATTACAGTTTAATGAGTCTGATTGAAAATATTTAGATTCTGTCAATAGGACTTTCATTCTACAATAAAGCTTACAGCTGACAATCTCCACCTATATGTTAAGAGTTCTCAATCAGTATTTAAAGTTTCCTGCATATGAATATAATTAGGTTTGTAAAGATGACCAGAAAACTGAAGAAAGCAGTTTTTGTCAAAGAGAGACAAAAACAGTTTTTAAAAAATCAATTTGGTGGAAAGACACTAGATTGGAAAAACAGAACATAAAGCTTGCTCAAATATATAAAAGAAGATATTGAAACCATAAAAAAATACCATAAAACAAATAGGAATGTTCAGAAAGCCAAAAACAAACATACCAACAAATCTAGAAATTAAAATGTGATAGCAGAAATTAAAACCCCATAGGTAGATTGAAAGATGCAATTAAAAGTTTCCAGAAAGCAATCCAAAAATTTTTAAACATATAAGAAAAAGAGGGAAAAAGATAAGAAATAAAACAGAGCATCTAGTCAGGAAGACAATTATCCTAAAAATAGAAGAATAGAGAGATTGCAGTCAACAAGTGGAAAATTCAGATAACGGTCAACAGATAATAATCAGCAGGTAGATGTTGCCAAAAATATTTCAGAAATATTCTCAAAACAGTAGAATATGAGAGTTTAGATTAAAATGACCTAATGAGTACTTAGGACAGTAGATGAAAAGGAAACTCTCACCAAATCATAATCTTGTGAGATTTTAGAACAATGAGGAAATAGAGAAGATGCTAAAAGAGTTCAGGGAAGGGAAAGTGGTATGGGAAGTTGGAAGATGAAGGCACAATGTTTTTAAAATTCTGGAGGATAATAACTTCCAATATAGAATTATATATCCAAACTATGAACAGAGTGCAGATTAAAGGCATTCCAAAACATGCCTCATATTCATCCTTTCTCAGGAAGTCCCTAGAGGAGAGGCACCACCAAAATAATAAAGTAAATCAAGAAAAAGGAAGACACAGAATGACAGACTGGGCCAGTATTCATTTCAAAAGCACTGATAAAGTTATACCGGCATAGCTATATCAGGTATTTATAGCTAGCATCAGTTCTGATTTATCAGTGTCCCTTTTTTGCTGTCCTGGTTATTAGATGACTAGCTGGCTGGTAATTATTTTGAATCAATAACATAGTAAATACAGGAAACCAGTTTTGGTGTACAGAAAAAGAGTAAAGCTTACAGTAGATCAAAATTCTTTAGGAGAACAGACATTTTCCCAATGATATACAAATGGCAAAAAAGCATATGAAGATATTCAACATCATTAACCAGTAGGGAAATGAAAATCAAAACCCCACTGAGATACCACTTCACATCAACAAGGATGGCTGTTATTTTTTAAAGGGAAAATGAGAAGAGTAGAAAAAGAGGCAGAGAAATTGGAACTCTAATACATTGTGGATGGGAGTGTAAAATGGTGCAGCAACTACAGAAAGCAATATGGCGTTTCCTCAAAAAAGTTTTAACGCAGAATTGACATTTGACCTAGCAATTCTACTCCTGGTTATATATCCAAAGAAAGTGAAAACAGAGTCTCAGGCAGATACTTTTATACCAATGTTTATAGCAGCTAAAAGTTGGAAACAACACAAGTGTGTATCAACAAATGAATGTTTAAACAAAATTTGATACACAATGGAATAGTATACAGCCATCAGAAAGCATGAAGTTGTGAGAAATGCTGCAATGTGGAAGAACCTTAAAAACATTATGATTAGTAAAATAAGCAAGACACATAAGGACAAATATTGTATGATGTCACTTATAAGATATGTCTAGAAACAACATCTGTAGAGAAAGAAAGTAGATTAGAAGTTACTGGGGGATGGGAAGAAGAAGTGTATGTTTGGTGTGGAAATAGAGTGTTTGTAAATAAAATCAATAAAATACTCATTTGAGAGAAGTTTTGTTTAAAAAATTGGTTTCAATTTCTGATATGTTCAAAATTTTAGGGAGTAAATTCATACCATCAACCAAGACTATAATGTTGAAGTAGTTATAAGTAGAAAGCTGAGCTATGAAAGAAAAGGACAATTACTAACACTGGGGAAAAGCAAAGTTGCACAGGAAAGGAAACTCCTCATATTTACTAACTTGTTCAACTATGAAAAATACCTAATATTCGTCTAAAATTATGATACAACTTTGTAGAAAGGATGGATGGAAGGGAAGGGTATTGTAGAAGGTGAGGTGAGGGATAAGAAAGAGAGTAAAGCTCTCATTTTTCATAATAGAAATCAGTAAATACTTTGTAAATGATTGTTAAAAAATCTGAAAATAACAGTGTAATCATATCATTTAGACACTTCAAAGAAAAAATGACTTAAAATAGAGGAGGATAAGGGTGGACATGTGTTATTTTTATAACAAATTTAGTAGACACTTTTGACTTTTTACAGTATGCACATGTATAATTTAATCAAATAATAGATTCTTTAAAAATTTAAAAGCACTTGCTGAAGATGAGAATTTTTAAAAATTTATAATGAGTGCTATCTCAAAATTTCCAGAGTCTATAAATATAAGTCAAAACAAAGTGTGCATTTAGCTAATCCATAAATGAATTCTTAGACATATGTTCCCCTCTGTTTGAAATATCTAGTCAACTGCCTATATTCTGTACTTACTATAATCAATGAAACATTTAAAGACAATCTCCAGCAGCTTTACTTAGCATCCTGTGGAATCCTTTAGGATGTCATTATACAGTCAATATTTAATAATGGAAAGTGTGTGTGCAATTATTAAAATTCAAAATGTGATTTTATATTTTCCTATATTTGACTTTGCATTTACTGTTATATTTGCAATGCTATCTTGACACTTGAAAAAGGCTTTCATTGATGAAAACTCCATAGTGTTTCTTTATAAATAGTTTCACTGCTTTATTCAAAATATGTCTTCACAACATGTTCCAATTTTGTCTTTTTCTATTTAAGAAACACGGAATATTCATTGAGCTAAAACACTGAATATGTAACAATTCAAGGGGAAGATTAAATGGAATTTCCAAGCATTTGAGAGTTTAATGCACTCCTCACCTGATTTTCGTATGTTTCAATAAAAGAAAATTAGCTGGCTGTGGTCTTAGAAGCATAAGTGTCCAAATATCACTTTTATGTGCTTATTATTAAGAGTAATGAGATTGATGATGCCTCATCTCCCATAAGCAAATTCTGTTGTCAAGTTTCCAGCCCTTCATACAACCTGATGACATTTACTTTCTTAAATTCCATGTACTGTTGCTCCACTCAGTGCTGAAAAATATTATTTTACCCATTTCTGCACATAAACATGGGCCACCTGTTTTACCTTTGTCTCTCTGCAAGAGAGCTCCATCAATAGTTTCAGGTAGTATGAGAGTAAGAGAAAATACTGGTAGTAACCCTTAGTCCAATAATTTTCCTCAAAATTCCCTTATGTTAACTATGATAAAGATGCTTTATAATTCTGATTTGTTCACTATTGCCTAGAACATATTTTCAATCATTAAAGCACATTAAATAAGGTAAACATCAGCAAACATTGTGAAAAGTAACATGTAACATATTCAAAAGATTAATTTCATATTCTTATTCTATTTGTAAGCCTGAGAATACCCCAGAAGGACCCTGTTTTTTTTTTTTTTCACATTTGTTTACTCTGTGAATTTGAGTGGAGATTTTGACATATGAAAGTTATACATAAAAGTATATCAGTTATCCACAATGGAAAAAAAAAAAAAAACTTTCATCTTAACCATTAATTCCTAAGTTTCAGTGTTTACATCTTGAAGCCTTAAAATATAAAATAGCTTAGAGGTCATTTAAAATATACACTTATAACATTTAAATAGAAAATAATTTTGATACATTATTTCATTATATTCAATGTAATTAAAATCCAGTTAAAAAACTACAGACATTCATTAAATCAATTCATTATATTAAAGGTTCATTTAAAAGGCATAGGTTTCCAGAAATAAAATGACTGTATATGACAATGTCCTTACTTTGTTTGGTGAATTTAAAGGTTTTCATTATAACCTTACAATTCTATTCCTCAAGTCCTTTTCCTTTCAAATTTATTTATTATTTTATTGCCTTTTTATTTACAATTGGTTAAGATTAAGACTACTTTAAGGGCAAAATAATTTTATACATTTCATAATTTTATAATAATTTTATAATTGCTTAATTTGGCAACACATGCAGTTCTTAAATGCCCATGCAATTTTAATATTTTTTTTCTTTTAATCCTTTCAATGAAGAAAGTATACTTGATTAAAATATGTTTTTCTTGACACAATCATTGCTCCAGGCCACAGTGTGGTTGGATGGTCAATATGTGTTTCTACTGTATTTTCTAATTTTTTATCACACTGTTCTGGGATGGCAAGTTTCAATATTGTCTCCTTACCATGCTGTATTTTTCTCCTGCATCTAGGAGTTCAGTAAGTATGTGCAAATTTCAGTTCATGGAAATTGATTCTAACATTATTTTAGCATGTCAGTCCAGAAGGGAAAGATGGATTGGCATGAGGTATTATAAGGAATAACATTGGTGCTGGTTTGGATCTGTTATGTACTGCATAAAAGCCTGTGTTCTTTTCCTCCAATCTTGTGGGGGCAGACCTATTGATGGGTGTGACCTTTTTATTAGGTTGTTTCCAGGGAGATGTGACCCTGCCCACTCAAGGTAGTATTGATCATCTTCACTGGAGTCTTTAGGAGAGTACAAAAGTCAGAGATATTTTGAAGAGAGCTCAGGGACGCTTAGACAGAAACTGCCTGGGAGAAACAAACAGCTTGTCAAGAGAAGCTAAGATATGTAATCCAGAGTTTGCCCCCAGGAGAAGCTAAGACAGAAACCTGTAGACATTTTGGAGAAAGCCATGGAAACCAGAAGCTAAACCCAGGAGAGGAACAGTAGACTCCAGCCATGTGCCTTCCCATGTGACAGAGGAAACCCAGATACCATCAGCCTTTCTTCAGAGAGAGTATCTTCCTGTTGATGCCTTAATTTGGACATTTTCATGGCCTTAGAGCTGTAAATCTGTGAACTAATAAACCTCCATTGTGAAAGCCAATCCATTTCTGGTATATTGCATTCTGGCAGCTTTAGCAAACCGAAAGAAATCATTTTTTTGAAGTCATACTTATTATCACATCTTTTAACAATCTAAAGATGCTTCAAAGGAATCTCATACTTTCTTTCAAGTTTCTCAATTCTCTTCTAAAATCTCCTCTCTTCCTTTTGACTGTTTATACAAGTAGTAAAAAAAATGCTGCCTAGAGTTAAAGCAAGGAACATTTTATTTTAAGCACCTGAAGCCAGGAATAAGACAATTATACACACACAGAAAAAATAAAGTTGCCAAATGCCCTGGAAAATCAGGTCTACCCATCCATTCGACAAATATTTATTCAGCCTCTTTTGTGCTCAAGACTCTAAGTTAGGCATTATTCATTATATATAGATGAATCAGATAAATTTTTTACACTTAAGGAATTTATTTCAAGTGGTAAAACATATAATATATTCAATAGTATGCTATTAAATTATGTATAGAGGAGCCGTGATATTGACCAAGTTTCAGTATGTTATTAGACATGCCTAGTTTTAGAATATTGTCTTCTTGTACATTTAGTTATCTACCAGATAAAAAAGAAGACTATTTAAATGAACATTAAGACTTTATAGGTATTGTAACTAAATTTTGTTGGGGCAGAACATGAGATAAGTGAATGCATTGGATCATGGCCAACAACAGAAATTAGACTTTTGGTGTTTTATAGTAAAGCTGTTTATAAAATTACATACTCCATTCATTCTATTTTTCCTTTCTTCTTCTGCATTCAGTTTCTTTTCTTCTTACCATATGCTGTTTTCTAGTATTTTCTTCTCTCATAATTGCAACACAGGAAATCTCAGTTCACCTTTCTGTATTGTAAAGTGACTAATTAGCATTGACTTTCACACTACAGTATCTGTAGTAAAATCATATTAATTGTACCCAATTGGGAAATAAAAGGTAAATCTGAATTATAGAACATTTAAGAAGAAATGACATTGAATAAAATCCAAGTGGCTATAGCAACTGCTAACAGCAATTGAGGAATGTGAGGATTAATCATAAATGTGAGGGAAAAACTTGCTTAGAGCCTAAAAATACTCGTAAATAAAACTTATTTTTATTATCACATAAACATATGAATAAAATCATTGCTAAAATGGTACTTAAAATAATTTTATGTTTTTTACTTTAAAATAGGCTAAAATTACTCTTATTTACACTGTTAATTTCATTAGAAAATATTTATTGGAAGTTCACATATCTATTTCAATTCAATTTATTTGAATTATCATAACTTCCAATATTTTTATTTAACTTTTATTGTTGTAGGAGGAAATTCTTTTAATAAGACACAGATTGTATCATAAAAGTTCTTGTCCAATACAGAAAACCATTTTCATTTTGTAGACACTTGAACCTCATACTAGATAATATGACTAAGAATTGGTACCATGCATAATATTTTTATTTTCTAAGAACACATTTCAAATTGCATTAAAATGATATTTTTCCTAGTACATTTTAATAAGTATACAGATACATATATACAAAGATGTTGCTTATGTTTATTTACCTATTAGTTATCGCTTCATTTACTTTGCTTGGCAGTAGTTCAAATTTCTGGTTCACTTGCTCATTTCCTGCCAAATTACTATAAATGTAAGCAATGGAAGCTTGGGGTGAAATAATAGGACCATTTACTCAGCAGCAAAGAGCATGCTTTTAAACAATATCTCCAGGAAATCTTTTATTCAAATAGGAAATTGGAAGAAAAGTTGAAGGAAGGGCCAGGCTTGGGCAATCAGAATATTATTGGGTTTGGGAAAATGTGATGTCCCATAGAAGAAGGGGATAGAATTGAAAAAAGTGGCACCACTTAAAAAGTGGAGCAGGTTTTGAAGTAGGAGGAAATCCATAACAGAGAGGTCTTCCCAAAACTTTAAGAGGTGATTTTAAAAAGGAGTGACTCATCAGTGGTGTAAAATGCCACAAATAGGTAAAGTGGGATAAGACTAACAAAGGATCTGAAGATTTGACCTTTAAAAAACCACGTATGATTTAGCAAAACCTTATCAGTAAAATAATGTAGCAATACTAAGGATCCATGACTAAAGAGAGAAGAGAACTTCTGCTATTCGGATGGTAATACCATGTTCCGATTTTCATTTACATGCAGAACAGCAGAGTATGGAAAATGGAGAAATCAATTCTCTCATAATGAAACTAGGAGAGATTCAAAATCCCTAACCACAAATCGGATAAAAAGCCTCCTAAATTTTATGGAGATCAAGAAATGGTTGGTGTGTATATTTTTAGGAAACATATAGAGGACACTGCAGAGTCAGTTGTTCAATTCCTTAAGTATGAAGGACACAAGCTAAAAAGCTAAATATCCTTTGTTGGAAAAACATTCTTCTTCCCATACCTGCCATATAAATTCTGATTGATCCTTCGAGACATAGGTCAGTGGTTGTGAATTCAGATGTACACAGAAGCAAGCATTGTAACATCCAAGGGTAGGAATAAAAATATCAGGCACAATAAAAACAGTTTAAGTATGATTATAAATGATATGTACTATAAGCCCCCAGGGAAACTATATTTCACTAAAGATCTAGTGCCCTTTATAAAGAGGGCCATCACTACACAGCATAATTTTTCAAGATTATCTTGATATCTGGATTTTTGTGTGAAATATTTTTTATTTTAGATATCAGTAACTAGTTCACATTATTCTACAAACTAGTTCACATTATCCTGCAAGGAAGGAGAAAGAAACATAGAGAAGGGAGGAAGGAAGGAAGGAAGGAAGGAAGGAAGGAAGGAAGGAAGGAAGGAAAGAAGGAAGGAAGGAAGGAAGGAAGGAAAGTAGGAAGAGAGGGAGGGAAGGAGGAAAGCAGAAGAATAAAGGAAGGAAAGCATATGTCTGGTCTGACAAATTCTGGCTCTGATTAAGATCAAGGTTGCTTTAGTCAAGAAACTTTCTGCTTCTGTTGTTGGTCCACTCATTGAGTTTTTTGCACTTAGGTATCTTCATACTCTCTCACAGCTATTTATGAGTATTTCTCTTCACCTAGTGTGTGTTCAGTAGCTGCCCAAATGGAGTAAGCTCACTGTAGCTTAATTATCCTGCTGATTACAACACAACTTTGGACAAAATACAAAAAGCTATTGCCTGAAGATTCCAAAAATAAAGACATGGATTGGGGAGGGTAACTAAAACTTGAAGAATGACCCATAATATGAGTGAGCTATCCCCACCCCCTGTCTCTTAAATCCAAGGTTTGAAGAGTGTGAGCAGAGAGAGGAAAAAAAAAAAAAATAAACCTGGAGCAAGCTGAAAGAAGGGAATGAAAATGATCACAGCAGAGATCAGTGAAATTGAAAACCAAAAAATAATAGAGAAAATCAATGAAACCAGAATCTGATTTTTGGAGGTATCAATAAAACTGATAAAACTTTAACCAGGCTAACCAAGAGGAAAATAAAGAAGACAAATTATCAATATCAGGAATGAAAGAGGGGGCATCTTTATATTCCCTACTAATATTAAAAGGATAATAGGACAACACTGCAAACAATTCTATTCCAATAAATTTGAATATTTTGATGAAATGGACCATTTCCTTGAAAGATACAAATTACAAAAATTCACTTAAGATGTAATAAAAACTGTGAGTAGTAGTATATCCATTAAATATCGAGCAATGAAATACCCAGTCCCTGATGGTTTCACTAGTGAATTCTATCAAATATTTAAGAAAGAAATCATACCACTTCTACAAAATCTCTACAGGAAAATTGAATAGGAGGAATACTTATTTCTCAGTTTATTTTTAGTACAACATTATCTTCATATCACAACCAGAAAAGACTTACAAGCAAAGAAAGCTACAAATATCCATGATGAGCATGGACACAAAATTCTCAACATAACATTGATGGACCAAATCCAGCATTAATAAATAGGTAATATATCATAAACAAGTGCAGTTCAATTAGGTAATGAAAGGCATTTGAATATAAAACAATGTAATTCATCATATTAACAGAATAAAGAAGAAAAGCTACATGGTCATCTCAATAGATTAAAAAAACTGTTAATAAAAACATAACATGCTTTCATGTTTAAATTTTTTAGCAAACTAGAAAAGATGGAACTTATTTAACCAGCAGGAATGTGAACTGCAGGAGGGCAAGGACTATGATTTAGTTTTCCTTTTCAACAGTGTTTAGCATAGTACATGTTACATAGGTGAAAAACAAATGGTTTGTGGACAAAATTATTTGTAAGTATTTAAATTAATGTTACCCAATTTAAAAAAAACACTCTCACACACACAAGGAAACTTTACTGTAGTATAGATAGCTGTTTTTTACTAAGTGAAGTGATGTCATCTGGACTGAAGACTCAAAGATAGAACATGAAATTTGTTTTGTGTGCATGTGTGAGTTCGCAAGAGTATTTTGTTTGTAGGGCAAGATTTGATTCAATGAATACTTTATTTTGAGGAGCTAGATTGTTTAGAAAGAAAGGGTATTTCTCTAACTTTCCAAGCAATGCCAAGATACCAAAAATGTTTTAGGGATCTGACTTCTTATAATCTCTGTGGGTAATCTGAAATGGGTTGGTGAAGGAAATAAAACCACACAAGGTTTTATATCAGCATGATGATCAGGGTCTTTATGACAGCAGATTTGATAGTTAAGAGAAACACTTTGGAAATCTTTGTTTCTTCAATTGCATGAATTAAACAAATTGGCTATAAGTAAATATGTGTTTTCAAGGATAAAGACTTAAAAACCATTTCTTAAAAATAACTATTTTTTTTTCCTTTGTTGGTAGCAACTAAATTCACCTGTAGTAACTGGAATGATAAAGTTTGCATCCATTCATTCATATATTTATATATATATATATATATATATACACACACACACACACACACACATACACATTTATTTAATGTATATTATGTTCCTTTTCTTATGTTATGTCCCATTTGAGATTTTAGGCTCTTTAATAGCATTTACTAGAACTATACTTACTATGAAATGATGCTAAAAAATATTAAATACAGACAGTCACATGGAAGTGAATTAATAAGTTAATGAAGGACCAATCCACGTCACTGGTTGGAAAGAACTAAACAGTCTTGTTTAGTTATTCTAGCAGAATCTATGTCAGTCATATTTCCTAAGCTTACTTCACATTTAACTTTGTATGATTAAGAGGATCATCAGCTTTTTAAATGAGAACACTTAAAGTGAATTCTACCTTTTATGTAGATGAAAGTCTACATCCCACTGAGAGGGCAGGTGGATAAATGTTTGGTTTAGGGCATCAGAACTGAATTAAAGATTTCAGTTCACCTTATCATCAACTGGATAAAATTCCAGATGCATGAAATTAATATATTGATAAAGCTTTTCTTAGCCTTATGTCTTTGCTGTTTATTTTAAATTATACACACCCATTGCCGATAATTTATAATTTGTTTCTTAAGTGCTGAATGCAGAGGGTGATTTATTTTATAATCATATTGTCAATTTATTTTAACTATTCTTGAACTTTATTTTCTCCTTTAATTTGAAAGAGTCAAGGCAAACAAGAAAAATAAATATACAAGTAGATTTAATGAAACTATGGTATTGTGTCAGCTTCAGATCCTGAAAGGACTATTGTTGGTCTCTAATTTGTCTGAATCCAGGATTATAAAACCCTATTTTTTGTGACTACACACTTAACTGTACAAAAAGTGAGCTAATACTAAATGAGATGGTGAGATTCTGGATTGTGTGACATTCATACAGTTTATACAGCAGAGGCAGCTGTTGGTGCCAATTATGTGGTAAATAAGCTTGAGCAGCTGCCCAAAGAATAAAAACCAAATCTGACTAGAAACCAAGTGAGACAAGATGCTCAGAGAGCTTCTGTCTACTAGAATAAGTCAGTGCTCAGTTTTATATTCTGTAGATAGCAATCAAAACCTTTAAATCAAATGGACAAGGCCATTCTCATTTTGGATATGATCATTTTAGCCATAATAAAATCATGATCTTAAATTTCTAATTTTTAAAAATAATCCTGACTTTTTAAATGACTCATGAGTATATGATTTAAGCATATAAGCCCGTTTATATCAAATCAAATGCTGACTATACACACATAAGAAATAAGCTAAACATATAGATTGCTTTGCTTATAATAAAACATAGCCACCTCTCCAATGGAATTAAGCAGATGTTTAAAATGTTTCAACAACTTTAAAAAATGACTTAAAGCAGGAAATGAAGAAAATTATATCCAATTTAAACTCTAGGAAGTATCCAGACAGGCTATAATTATCTATTATTAAGGCTACGGTTATAAAGGATAGCAAACTTCTATCCAGAAAGGAGGAATCTTTCATTGGCTGAGCTCTTGAATTGCAGTTGGATGACAAATGAAGAATCCCTTTATATTTTATGTTCATCCGTCTCCTTTTGAAGTCTGGTACATTCACTGATTCATTTATTTGTATAAACTTAAACTTCTTTAGATAGTGAACAAACCCAGTTCTGGTAACTGGTCTTGAGGGCTTTTAGTCTGCTTCAGAAGGGAAGGATAAATGGGAAAGAAAAAGAAAAAATGGGTGAAATATTCTGCCAAGAAATATAAGTTGAATATAAGTTGGAATGCTAAGGAATACTGTCATTTGTGTCACATATTCCTAACTATTCCTTTAAGTTATAGAAAATATTATAAATTCAAAATGTCAAGTCCTTCTTGATGCCATAAGAAGAGAAGAATAGTTTCCTGCTTTTATTTTTATTATTAAATATTAGACCCTGTGACTTTCCAATTCTTACATGGTTTAGAAAGATGGCAGTGTGATAGTGGATAGTTGTTGCCCTAGTCATGCACTCCTCTATTGACAGGATGCAGCCTCAAGTGTTTTAACATTTTGAAAGTTTAAAATTGTGCTGCAAGTACTGAAGAGAGCCTTCCCTCAGTGTTGTTACCCAGAGGGTACAGTTTTGGCACAAGGAATTCTCCATTCTCTTTCTGTTAAACTGAGAAAGCACTATCCTTTACCACTGTCTCAGAGTAGAGTCTCCTGCCTGCTACAAACACTGACAACTTATTGGATAGTAAATATCCAACAAAAGAGGAAAAAACTCACTTTTTTAAATGCAATTTTACTGAGATATATGCACATACTATAAAATCATCCAAAGTGTATAATCAGTTGTTGGAATAAATCACTTTTGATGTTTCTTAAGTTACTCCAGGAACTAGATCCATGAAGAGACCAAAATTATTAATTAATTAATTGTGAATCCAAGGAGACTCAGTAGCTAAATTAAAAATACAAGCAAAGCACGTGGAAATGAACAGCTGGAAAAGAAAGAAAACATAAATAAGGGCCCTAAAGAAGATTCAACTGTAGCACAAATAAAGGCTCTGGAACTGAAAAATTACTTAGATCATAACAAGCCATGATTTGTAAACAAAAACAAAACAAATCAACTGTTGATGGGAGGGTAGTCATCTATATTAATGACTTAGAAAGGCAAGTCAAAGGAATAACTCAAAATAGACTTTCTTTTAAATTTTTATTTCTTTATTGCAGTAATGAAAATGTTCTAAAATTGATAATGGTGATAAATGTACAACTATGTGATGATACTGTGAGCCATTGATTATATGCTTTAGATGGATTGTATGGTGTGTGAATACATCTCAATAAAGATGCATTAAAAATATAAAGAAATTAAAATTGGAGATGAAAAACATCACCTAGAAAAGTGATGATGGAATAGCATCAGCAAAGTCACAACAAAATAGTCTTTCACCCAGTCTCTAGGGAGTTAAGACACAAATGCAAGGACCTGACTCCTATTGATAGACTATATGAATAAAGGACCTATTCCTCTCAGTATTAGGTTTTGTAACCGTCATAATTACTTAAATTCCATACAGGGCTGAGAAACTGTGTATCCTTTTTCTAAACTGGAATTAAGATGTCATTTTAAATGGGATTTTGAGAAATGAAGATGGAAGTTTCAAAAATTATCTTACCTCCTTGAAATTAAGATATAAACTATATGAGTTGCCCTATTAATGCAGCCTATAATTTGCAACCAGACAAATGATACTCTCATATTATCAGGAAAAAAAATAATGAAATTTAATGTACATGTATTTTTCTAATATTTCTATAATATTTGTTCATATAATGAAAATAATATTACTGGTCACTAATAAGCCATGTAATTATCACTACATAAGTCTTTTTTTATCAATCCTTTCTAAATTTGCAAAGTTAATTATCAAGATATGCCTTCACAAACAACAAGACATAGCCTGTTTTTAACTTTCTATGATAATTTATTTATCTGATATAGAATTGATAGATTTTTTAAATTAGGGCTATTATGAACACTGCTGTTATGTATTAAAATACATAAAATATCTCTAGGAGTGAATTATTGGAATGAAGGTGTAGGATTCTTCAATTTATTAGACAATGCTAAACTATTCAGTTATGCCTATTTACAGTCAGACCATTACCTTCATATATTGTATCTCCTTCATATATTGTACAAATGTAAGTCCATTTTTATTTCTCCATGATTAGACTCATGGATTATAGTTAGCCCAATTTTCTATAACACCATTTTGTGTATTGAGGTGCTTATAAACATGCGATTTTCCTGGGTTTCTTTTCTGCCTCATAGGTTTAATTGTCTAGGTCAATTCTAACACAACCCTGCATTTTAAATAAGTATTAACTACAAATGCAGATCCTCCAGCCATTTTCTTATTCTTAAGGGTGTCTTGGCAACCCTTGACTATTTGAAATTCCACATATATATTTGGATCAGAGTTTGAAACAGAATAAACAAGCAAATCAAAACCCTGGTGGAATTTTGAATGCAATGACATCATCTATGGATCACTTTGTGGAATGTTAATATGTACACAATATGGAAAAAGATAAATGTTCATTAAAAATCCAGGAGCATGGTATGTCCCTTCATTTATTTTGGGATTATCTACAGTATCTCAATATTTTCTACACTTTTCTCATGAAGACTTTACACATATATATTTGATGCTATTAAAAATGTTTTCTTGGTGTGGCTTTTCTGCTACTAGAAAATCATACTCGCCCATCTTTTTAAATGATTTATTTGGGGATACTTTTAGACTTTAGATACATATAACACTTATACTTATCTGTGTATATTGAGAGTTTTGCAGTGATTCCTTTCCAATCTTATGCACTGTATGTATTTTTGCTTTCTAACATAAGAAAATATGTAAGAATTGGACAAAAATAAAACAGGCATTATTTGATCATACATGACTATTTAGGAAACCCATGTGAAATATCACCAGCTTCTTTAAATGAGTTGATACTGAACTTTCCTAAATATTATTTTTGCATCTATTAATATGCTGATGGTTTTTCTCCTTTAAGTTTTTTCCATTAGAGTAATTTATTTATTTTTCTAATGTTAAATGACTGTGTTATACTGAGAAACATCAAAATTATAAATGATATACTACCATTTCATACATTTCCAGACTTAGATTACTAATATTTTATTTTTCTGTGTTCATGAATGAGGTTGGTGTATCATGTTTTTCATAATGTGTTTATTTATGCTAATCTCACAAAAGTTGTTGCAAATCAAATTCTTTGTTTCTTAAATGTTTGGTAGAATTTCTATGTGAAGTTATCTGGACTGGAATTTATTTTAGGAATATGTTTGGGTTTTGATACATTTTCTTTACTAGCCATTTTGAATCAATTTAATTCATTATATTTTACTAGAAATTTCTTCAGTTCATTTAAAAGTTTAAAGTTGGTAGCATAAAGTTGCTCATAATATTTTTTCTTAATTTAGTAACTATAGCTAGTAAATATCTGTCCTTTAAAGAGTTTGATATTGATTATTTTTGCCTCATTCTTTCTGCATTAACCAATGATAACAAAGGATTTTAGCTTTCTACTTTGTGTGTGAGTGTAATTTATGTTATATTTATTGTATTATTTCTTCTAATTTGAATTAGTTTGTTGTTTTGGCAAACTAATTGTTATTGATTCATATTTTATTAATATACATTTATTCTTATGAATAAAATATTTAACGCTATAAATTTACTCGAGATACTATGTTATCTGCATACTAAATTTTTAATTTGGAATAATTTCAATATTGTCTGGCTTAATTACGGTGCTTTATAATTTTCATTTTGATGACTTAATTTATCCTTGAGTGACTGAGATAATATGCGTCTTAATTTCTAGTTATTTTCAACTTATCTTTCTATAACTGACTTCTGTTTCTATTGCATAAATTCAAAATATAATTTTATGGTATTCAATGACCCCTATTTTGAAATTTATTGAGACATCCTAAAGTCTAGTGTTTGGTCAAATTTTGTAATGTTACATATGTAATATCTTCTTATTATATCAGGTTTTTGAGGTAAAACTTGCATGAGATAGCCTTTTAACTTATTCTTTATGTTATCTTATCCTTATGTTTTGGATATAATGCTGTTAAAAATCATACAGAGATATTTTGCCTTTTATTTATCTCTTATTATGATGACCACATTTTATAAAACTGCCAAAATATTTTAATTTCTACCTAAAACTTTATTTTGTGCATTGCTCTAGTCAAGACTATAATTATATATCAGAATTATACCTATAATTCTGAATCCTCTTTTGTTCCTTATTTTGTAATAGTGTATTTTTGCATAATTCTATTTATTTCCTTCTTCCAGTTTAAAAGTATTTATTTTGTATATAAACTTTTAGAGAGGTGCTTCTCAAATTTGTGTCTCTATCATAATCAGTTGTTGGCTCCACCCCATAATTTCTGATCATTAAGTCTGGGATTGAGCCCAGTGATTTGTATTTCTAACAAGTTTCCTATTAACGTTGATGCTATATCTGGGACTACTCTGAAAATTGTGGTTTTATAATTAGCATAGAAATTATAGTATATGCAATTAACTTGTCAAAATCTGAAGTCAAATAATATTTTATTCTTCCTAGACAATATGATAACTTACAAATGCTCAATCCCATTATTCCCTACCCAATATATGCTTTCTCTTGTATATTTTCAATACTTCTGGCATTTTTCCTCCAGAGTACGTAATTATTATATATACCCTTTAATTGAGATGCTTCAAATATCCATATTTGTATATGTTACCCTGAATGCCAACATGAGGTTTCTGGATCATGGCAGATTATTATTACTTACAACAATAACTGCATCAGCTTCCCACACCCTGATTCTTCCCTTATCTGAAGCCCCGAAGTGAGAGTCAGATGGACCCTGCCTTTGCATAAAAGGGTTTTTCTTGTATCACAATAGAGGAACTCTGAAATTAATATTTTGAGAATTCATATTCATATTCTCCTATTTCTCTTGCACAAGGAAGAAAAATCTTTGCTCCTGAGTAGTTTTTAATCCTTGGGAAGAAAAGAGGAAGGTCTCAGTTTGTACCATTTAAAACATAAATAAATATCTCCAGGAGGAACATAGGACTGCTCCTGGCATATTTTTATCAGTCTGGAGGAATCCCCCTTTCACTTTTAAACTCCCAAAAGGTAAATATCTCCAGATATCTCTAGATATATACATACACACACACAAATGTATTTATATACATTTAATCATTCTTTAAAATCCAAGAATTGTTTTTTAACCCAAGTTCAGTAAACGTTGTTTAGAACATTCTAATCATGCAGAAACATACAACTATTCACTTAATGATGTATTTGTCACTTTATTTGCAATTGCTTCTATTATTTCAACTCTTCTATATGTGATCACGTTCTTTCTACTTGTGGTACATACTCAAAGAGGAGAGCAAAGAAATGAGGTAAGGAAAGGAAGGCTTCCATTGATGCACTTTTACAAACAAAGTCACCAATGTGCTAAATGAAAATTAATCCTACCCAGGAACTTCAGGGACCAGAGGCCATGCCTCACTCCAGCTGAGAATTGAAGGAGCTGGAGTCCTTATATAGTAACTCTTGTCAGCCATTGTTAGAAGGTGCATGTGTTGTGTGTGTGTGTGCAATTCTCTGGCACATCTGGCAACATGGTGTGTTCTGGCAGCCAGAGAAAGACATCAAACAAAGAAATGCAGGTGTTATTAATTAGAAGCAGGCCCAAAGCACATTGAAGTGAAAAGAACTATTGGGCATGGGTTGAGCACTTTTGTGACTCGAGCTGTGTCCTCCCAAAAGATATGTTGAGGTCTTAACCCCCAGTACTTCTGAATGTGAGTTTATATGGAAATCGAGACATTGCAGATAGAGTTGGTTTAGTTAAGAAGAGGTCATATTGGAGAAGGGTGGGCCGCTAATCCAATATGACTGTGTCTTCTAAGGTGGGGAGAGACATAAACACATGAGGGGAGAATGCCATGGGACAGTGGGAGCAGAGATTAAAGTGCTGCAGCTGCAACCCAAAGAACACCAAGGATGCTCAGCAACCACCGGAAGCTGGAAAAGGTGAGGAAGGGTTTTCTTCCACAGAATTCAGAGGAAGCCTGGCCTTGCTGACGCCTTGATTTCAGACTTCCTTCCTCCAGAACTGTAATTCTTAGAAATTTCTGTTGTTTTAAGGCACCAAGTTTGTTGTATTTGTTATGACAGCTCTAGGAAACCAAGACAAGCACCAGCAGTTCCTGCTACAGTGTGTTAGTCAGTCACATGCTATCACCCATGTATCTTATCCTTTCTTTTATATTTTGCAACTCATTTGATCCTTTCATTATTCTGTAAAATTTCCTCTCTCATCCATACTTTTATTAACTCATTTTCTTTTTAGCTGAGTTCAGTATTTGAGAACTTGCCATTGGAAGAAGAGCTATTTTCCTCTTTCCTATGCCCTGGAGATATTTTCAAGATACGTTTCATTTCTGTAAACATTGTAAGCATAATAATTTCATGATCTGTGATAATGTCAGTGTATCAAGTCTGAGTGTATGTTGTTCTCCTTCGCTCTCTACTACTTTCTCCTCCTCTCTTGTTGGATCTTTGTCTCATATATGTTAGTTCTTATTCAGGGAGTTTTGTGTCCTTGAATAAATCATTTTAATTTTAATTGATTCTCATTTTCACCAGACCATTATATTATTGTGCTAATTCTTAGAGATAAAAGATGAAGCTGTATTCATTTAGAGAGGATTACTCTTTTATTTTTTCTGACAGACATTTTGAGGCATATTTTTAGTCTAAATTAAAAGCTTGAAATCTGTTTTTGAATGAGCATGTGAATATGGATTCCACATCCACAGGAAGGCTGCCCTACATTTACAAACTCACAGAGAATTTTCCCCCAGTTCAGATCAGTACTATGATATACTGTTATTTATCAGCTTGGTTTCACCGATACCATCTTTTAGAGTCTCTTCTAAAAAAGAGAAGCTATGAACTATATTTCCTTGAATATCCTTCCTATGGATCCCAGAATCACATGAGATCTGGAAAGTAGAAGAGATTAGGAAGCCATTATTTTCTAGAAGTAGTTGCATTCTGATGTTAGATTCACTATGACTTCATGGAGGTTCTTGAGGAATAACTGCTTTGCTGCTACAGACAGAAACAATTGAAGACCCTTAGAATTCCTTAGAAATTGCAGCAGCTTCCCAAGTGAACTATTGCAAAATACCAATAGTATTGCAAACTAAAAACTGAACTATTGCTTTAGCTTGAGGCCTTCAGTGGTTGTTTCATTGACTCCTGATAGTGGCTTTTCTGAACTGTGGTGGTAGTTTGCCTAATGGTTTCTCACTCAGTTTTTCCATAGTTGTGTAAAACTGTAATTCCTAGCTTAAAACTTTGTTAGTCTCATATTTTTATCCCTGGAGTAGATTCTCTCTGTTTCTCACTCCATATATGCTTCTCTCTATCCTCTAGCTATCTATTATCTAGCTATCTAAACTTCCATCTATCTGTCTCACGTATCTACACTTTATCAGTCTATCTATCTTATTGCTGGACTATTTGAAAGAAATTTGCAAACATCATGATGCTTATACATACATAAATACTTAGCATGGACCTCTTAAGAAAAAAGAATTTGTTCTACATAAAAAGTTTTGCTGTATTTTTTAAAATTCAGAATGGAATTAAATTTCACACACCGCTTTTTACTCTTATTGTTTGAAGTTTATTTGTATCTAGGATATTTCCTTAATTTATTTTCATAACAGTGACTTTTTGAGGTGTTTGATTCAATTTTCTCATAAAGTATTCAACATTTTAGACATGTCTGATTATTTCCTCATTTTTCCATTAAACTTTTGGTTCTATCCTTGTATTTCATATAAATGGAGATTTACAGCTAGAGATATGTTCCCTTTCATTAGCCTTTAGCACTCAGTCAAAGCCCCTTATGGTAGGAGAATTCTAAGAGTGGCCCCAACGTCACTGACCCCCTCTGTATATGCCTTTTCCCTTGTGTGTGGGATGAGATAGCTGTTTCTTTAATTGGGTTATATTGTGTGGCATATGATGATGGGATATTCACTCCTGTGACTAACTTATCTTATAAAAGGCTGTATTTTAGTTGACTGGAGGGGGCATTTGAAGTCTGAAAGACATACTCCTGCTGTCCTGGAAGAAAACAAACACCCTCTGTGAACTGCTCTTGTGGCCACATGGCAAGTAATTGCAAATTGGCTTCTAGAAACTGAGAGTAGTCCCTGGTGACACTAGCAGGAAAATAGGGACCTCAGACAAACAACCACAGGAAAATAAATACTGCCAAAACAAGTAAGCTTGGAAAAGGATCCCAAACCCCAGATGAGAACCACAGCCCCAGCCACCTTGATTTCAGCCTACTGAGGACTGAGCAGAGGACTCTACTAACTCATACTTGGACTTCTGACTATGGAAAGTGTGAGCTGATAAATTTATGTTGTTTTAAGTTGCTAAGTTTGGCTAATTTGTTGCATAGTGATAGAAAGCTAATATCTCTTCTTAGATTTGGACATTTGGCTATTTATGGAGGCTATATCGATTGACAGAACTTCGGGGTAGAGGAGGTAAGCCCTACGATGCTCTCATCTGGTGGGTAAAGGCCAGGAATGTTGCAAGACATCTTACAATTCACAGGACAGCCTCCCAAGGCAAAGAACTTCATTTTCAAAGGTTAATAGTTCTAAGTTTGAGAAACACTGGATTAGGCTATTTTGTTAGAATCATCACTAACTGGAAAAGGATATCTGAATACAATCAGTTAGACTCTTGAGAATATAAACAACTTTTTAGGAATGTAATAGGGATTTTCATGAACCCTTTGAACTTTCCTTGGGAAACTAGGATGTTATTAAATACTATACAATTGATTGCTTTATACTCAGGGTGGACAAACTGAATCACCCCTCCCACTTCTTACAGATAAAGATTACATTTAATTTGTTTTGATATTGATAAGAAATTCCCAACCACATGTGAAGAGCAAAGATCTTACAGCTTAGACTATTTTCTCAGAAACTGTGAAATGCTTGAGTTCATTATTATTATTATTATTATCATTATTATTTGTCTTTTGCTTTTGGAAATATTCTTGTACATTTAGCAGATCCCCATTGGAGGCATTTAGTTGATAGAAGTAATCCAATATTTGGCTTCTGTACTCCCTTCACATTCCATTCACTTTCTCATCAGGAAAGCTTCCTACCTCCCTGGAAAAATGTCTATTTAAAAAATCTGATGCATGCAGTGGGATTCCAAAGTTTGTGGGTGGCATACACACACAGAGAACTGATTTTTCATACCTTTTATAATTCCAAAGGAAAAGACTCTGGAGGATCTTAAAGACTTATGAACTGGAAAGAGTTTTGCAATAGTAAATATATAAATAAAAGCTAGAGCTGATGACAAGCTTAAGCTAGTTATGATCCTTGGACATGATAAATTAAACATTAAATGAATACAAGTTTGGAGTCCATTTTTTTCAGTGCTGTTATTGACTTCATGATACTCAGCAGGCCTTTTAGGATTATCATACATTCTTTGAGGAGAATTTTCAATAATAGGAAATATTCTAAAAGCACAGGATTCCTGTAAGTCACTACCAGCTGCCAGTCAATGAGATTCCACAATGTCATTGGGTATGAATTCCAAACTCTCATATGGACATGAGCCATCAGAACATTTAAAAAAGTACAGATAATTGAGCATGAAGGAGGTATTATGGCAGGATTTCAAAAATATATTGAATATCAAGGTTCATTTACAGGGGAATTAAAACAGTGTAAAGAATCTGATCTTTGTTGTTCACAAGCCCCTGCCTTTACTGAGGCTTTACTATTACTAGTATTACATGTTAAGATCTCTCTGTTTTTTTAATTATATTCTCAAATTTCTATAAAGACAGATTTGTTATGTTTTGTGGTTATTCCCTCCTACTTATAATTAAACTAACCCCATAGGAGAATGGAAATGCAAATAGAAAATGACTAAGTAAAAGTAAAGTTTTATCCAGAAATATCTTATCTGATAAGCTCAGCTATCAAATTTACAAAGAATATGAAGTATCAAAAACATTACCATAGTGTCCAAACCAGATGTTAGCATACCATACATTAATAACATGAAAAAGCACATATAGTGCTAACTGTACGCAAGATCTGGTTCTGAGGGCTCGTTACATATAACTTAATTAATCCTCAGAACAAACTTATGAGATAAGAACTAAATCTGCATTTTACAAATCAGGGAACTGAAGCACAGTGTGTTTAAGTGATTTTTCTGAAGAAGTCCTACAAGCAAGCAGAAGACCAAGCATTCAAACAAGAATCTCTGCCCATAACCTCTTGGATACACCATTATGTATTTTATTCTTTTTAATTTCCAAGCCACTATGTAGAGTATATACACTTTATTTAGTGTTTACACTTTGCAAGACCCTGAGGTATTTGCTGGAGTATCTACTTCATATTTATACTAACTTAATTCCAGTGACATATAGAAATGTTACTCATACAGCTCTCCTCCTTCTTCTTTTTTGTGTTGTTACTTTTATGCATATTACATCCACATATGTTACAAAACAAACAATGCCTATTCCTTCGTGTAACTTTATGTTTATTAAAAGAGTTGAGGAGGGGAAAGGGAGCAAGAATATATGCATAGAATTTGTTATGTCTATTTTCTTAGTTATCATTTCCAGTTCTCTTCATTTGTTCCTGAGGGTTCAGGTTACCATCTGGTGTCATTTCCTTAGTCCAGTACAACTACCTCTTTTGTGCTGTCAAATACTTTACGTTTCCATGTTATAGATCCAACAATACAATTATCTACATATTATTTTATACAATTGCTTTCTAAAAAGTCATTTAGGAGAAGAAAGAACAAAAGTATGTACTTATACCATATTCTACAATTCCATGATTACCTTTGTTTTTTTTTTCTTGTGGATTCAAGTTTCCATCTGTGTCAGTTTGGATATATTATTTTTTCCCCTCCAAAAGCCATATTCTTTAATGCAATCTTGTGGGGGGCAGATTTATTAATATTTCTGATTAGTGTGTGACGTCTTGATTGAATGTTTCCATGGAGATTTGACCCCACCCATTCAGTGTGGGTTTGATTAGTTTACTGGAGTCCTCTAAAAAAGAGCCACACAGGCCCAGATGCTTGCTGATGCTGATGCTTAGAGATGCTAAGAGAGACTAGGCAGAGTTTGTTCCAGAGAAGCTAAGAGAGGCAAACCCAGAGACATTTTGTAGGATGCCATTTTGAAATGCAGGAGATGAAACACAACCTGGGATGAGCAGATGCCAGCCACATGCCTTGCCAGCTGACAGAGGTTTTCAGGATACCATCGACCATCCTTCAATGAAGGTATCGTCTTGTTGATGCCTTAGTTTGGATACTTTTATGGCCTTAGAACTGTAAATATGTAACTTAATAAATCCCGTTTATAAAAGCCAGTTCATTTCTGGTATTTTGCTTTACAGCAGCTCTAGCAAACCGAACACCATCTGAATTTACTTGCTTTTAGACTGAAGAACTTTCTTCAGTAGTTCATATATGGTAGGTCTGCAATTACAAGAATTGTCTCCTTTTTTGTTTATCTTGGCATGTCTCTGTTATATCACTTTCATTTTCAAAAGATCCTTTTGATGGCTATAACATTCTTGGTTGACAACTTTTTTTTTTCTTCAGTGCTTTGAATATGCCATCCCACTTCCTTCAGGTCTCCATTATTTCTGATAGGATATCAGTTTTTAAAATTATTGAGGTTCCCCTTTACATGGTGCTTTGGAGCTCTATGTACCCTGGAAAAACATATTCTTAAACTTAATCCATTCCTGTGGCTGTAAACTTACTCTGAATAAGACTTTCTGATGAACTTATTTCAGTTAAGGGGTGGCTTACCTCAATCAGGATGGGTCTTAATCCTATTACTGGAGTCCTTTATAAGGGTAATGATATTCAGACAAACAGGAGAAAAAGGCATAGGAAGCAAGAAGCTGATATTCAATGGAAACCAGAGGAGAATGGAGAGACCAGGAGAGGCCACCCTGTACAGTGCCTTATGAAAGAGCAGCCTGGGAACAAGGATCACAGGCATATGGCCCCAAAACACTGGTCTTCAGGAAGAAAGCATCGCCTTGATGACACCTTGATTTGGGCCTCAAAGCTGTGAGCTAATAAATTCTCATTGTTTAAGCTTCATTTTTCTCTTGCTTATTTAAAGATTTTCTCTTTAACTTTATCTTCCAGATTTTTTTTTTTTTTTTCTGATGTGTCTGGGGCCAGATCTCCTTTCATTTATCCTGCTTGGAGTTTGTTGCATTTCTTAGATATATCAGTTAATGTTTTCCAGCAAATTTTGGCGTTTTAAGGCATTATTTAGTCAAAGTTTTTTTTTTGCTCCTTTCTTTTTTCCTCCTGGTATGCCCATTATGTATTTGTAGTAAACCTAAAGGTGTTCCACGTTTCTCTGAGGTTGTCTTCATTTTATTTTATCTCTGGTCTTCAACCTGCATGATACATATATTATGCAAATTATCTTCTATCAATCTATCTTCCAGTTTGGTAATTCTTTTTCCTTCCAATTCAAAATTATTGTTGAGCTCATCTAATGAATTTTTCATTTAGATTAATGTACTTTTCAACTCCAGAATTTCCATTTGGTTCTTTTTCATAAGTTCTATCTCTTTGTAGATATTCTCATTACTTCGTTTATTTTTTTAAGCATGGTTTCCTTTAGTTCTTTGAACATATTTATATTGGCTACATTGAAGCCTTTGTCTATTAAATCTGACATTTGATCTCTCTCACAGGCAGTTTCTATTGTGTGCTGGTTTTTCCTGTTTATGGATAATGTGTTCTCTTTTTTTTTGCTTGTATCATAATTTTTGTTGAAACAGGATACATTAGAAAACATACTATTGTAGACTGAGCTATGTACCCCCAGAAAAATTATGTTCTTAATCTTAATCACATTCTTTTGGCTGTGAACCCACTGCAAATAGGACCTTTTGAAGATGACTGCTTTAGTTAAGGTGAGGACAACCAAATCAGGATGGATTTCAATCCTGTTACCGGAGGCCTTATGAAGAGAGAGCCATGGATAGGAGCTGGAAGCCAGAGGTCAGCAGGGCCTGGAAGAGAAAGAAGAGGACATCAACATATGATGGGAAAGCCAAGGAACCCAAGGATTGCTGGCCAGTCAGAATACTGTTGACCTTGGAAGAAGCAAGTCTTCTAGTCCCTGAAACCATGAGCCAGCAATTTACTCCTATTAAGCCAACCAGTTGTATAGTATTTGTCTTAGCAGTCTGGAAACTAAGACACCTATTGCAGCAACTCTGAGTACTGATTTACTTCTCTCCTCTCCAAGGTTTTTTGTTGTTGTTGTTTGCTTATTTGTTTGTTTTGTAACTTGGGTAGGCTGTTTTAGTGATGTCTGTTTCCCTTGTTGTGTGAAGTTTTGGTGTTGCTCCTTGGAGAATACAGGTTTTACCAACTCATGGTCACCCTTGAAAGACAGTAGTTTTAACAGAGCTCTCTTTCACTATCTCTTTCCTTGATCTCTCTGTTAACTTGTTTGTTTCATTTGGTATTAAAACCCACCTGTTAGACTCCACTAATTACCAATGGATTGCTGTTTTATTTTTGACAATGCCCTAGAGCATAATTGGCTCAGCAGTCTGATTTCATTAAATTCAGTCAGGGGTAATTTTTTAGGCCAGTCTTTGAGATTTTATCTGATCCCAGGAGAGCTTTCCTCAGCTATTTGTTTTCCTTGTTCTCTCTGGTGAACTAGATGGCCTATTGTTTAGCTTGTTGCTCTTAATTAAGAGCAGTCATTGTTTTTAAATGCATCTGTAAGCTTGAACTTCCCAACATTATGTCTCTATTAAAGTCAGTTCCCTTGGGGGCACTTTGGATCTTTCTTTTCTTATGAACTGTCTTTTCTTTTGGGCAAACTCTCTGAGCCACTACTCTGGGCTCTCTAATGGGTGGTACCTTCTGGTGCTCTCACTTTGCTTCTTCTGGGGTAGATTTCTTCCCTGCAATCAAGCCGGAGCAAGGACAGATATGGGCCCAGAATTATTAGCCTGACATGCCTGGAGTAGAGCCTCTATCCTGTCTACAGGATATGGGTAAAGGAAGGGAGTCTCCAACCTCTCAGCTGCACACACCAGGAATTTATCTTCAATTTGGATTTAGAAGGGATAGGAAATGCTGGTAGCCTCCCCTTCCAGAATTTGACTGGGAGCTGAGGGGGAGGAATACATTCTTCTTGGCCCTATTTCTCAGCTTGAAGCTTTCCATCAAGTAGGCTTGGTAGGGAAAGGGAAGGGGTGAGATATGGCCCAAATTCCACTGATTTTTCTCTGTTCTAAAATAATTTTAGTAGATTTTCCTAAATAAATGTTTCTTCATTTGATGTGGGGCACAGATTTAAATGCTTGCTTTTAAATAATCTTTTTGCAGATTTGCTTGCTCCTCCAAGGAGAGGGCCCATGAAGATCCTCATACTATCACTCTGAAGTAGAACTCTAAATACTTAAGTTTTTAAGGAAGACACTTCCAGTTTCCTGAATATTTTATTAATGTAAAGAACAAGATCCTTCCTCAGTAATGTGAGATAAATGAGATATACCGATAAATGCTTAGACTCAATTCAACAATATACTTATTCTTTTACTCTTGGCCAAAAGACAACATAACATAAAATGAAAGACAGTATAAATTTCCAAGCTGGTTGCTCTTGCCAAAAACCGGGTCACATCATTTACAAACCTCATTTATAAGTTTCACAAAACATCCTTAAAAATTCATCACCTAGTTTTCTTTTTAATTTTCCCACTACAGTATTTTTAACTCTTTCCCCCACAAAGTTTATTTCAGAACATTTGGGAGATTTCTTAATCATCACCAATATTATCATCATCATAATGTTTATTATTCCTTTTGTTCCCAGAAATTTATCCTTGAATTATTTTTCTCCTGGTTGGAGCATTCAAAGATTGTTCCATTTATTTGTTAAATTTATTCATGTTTACTGATTTAGAATAAAAATTGATTCTACAAACATTAGTAGAGGACCTAATTCCTGTCAGTTAATCAAAATGCAGGAAACTCAATAAGGAATGAGATATGATTGCAGTCTAGTGACCAAGGAAAGCTTAGAGACTACATAAATGCAATAAGCTTTTGTTTTATTACTATTATTAGAAATAAAACCTTTTTATAGTACAAATGTTCGTTTGATTCACAAAGGAGTTCCACTTGACTGGATATCTTAAGTGTTAGGGAGCAAAATGTGAGGACTATTTTTAATCTAGAGAGTTAGGCAGGGGCCTGCTCTTCATACTACTTTAAGGATTTTGGACTTTATCCAACAGGAAATAAGAAGCAACCAAATAGTTTGGAGTTGGAAGAGAATGAAGATCAAATTTTTTTGTTGTTTTTCTTTTTAGAAAGGCTTCTTTGTCAAATTTTGGGAGATTAAATAACTAGAATGTTTAAGAAACTTTAATGTTGGTCCAGATAATAGATATATGCCTGCAATAAAGCAGTGCCAGTGGAGATAGAGCAGAGAGGGTAGATATAAAAGTTTTTAAAAATGTAGAATGAATAGAACCTGGGCCACCAATTTGTGTACAAATTTGTATTAGTAAGAGTAATAAAACATGTAAGGACAAGTACAAGGTGTAGTTTTATATTTGAGTGACTGCATTAATAGTGGTGTAATTAGGACTAATGAGGTTTGGGGAAAAATTAATGCTTTTAGTTTTGGACCCATAGATTTTGAAATACCCACGTGATACCAGGTAGTAGTTAAATATGTAGGTCTAGAGTACAGGGCTAATATCTGTGGTACAGATGTGCTGTATGTTTGGAAGTCTTTTACATATAGGAATTAGTGAAATCACGAAAGTGAAGGAACTCAGTTTTGAAAATATAAAGTCTGAAGGAACAGACTGGCCTTAGAAAACATTTAAGAAGGTAAAAGAGAATCTATTTAAGAAAGAAGCCTGTTTTTCTACCTTAACAATTGTCTGAGCTTAAGTTTTTTGTTTACTTCACTAATGTACTAAATGACAATTAAAGGCTAAGAGATACATTTCTTTGATTGGTCTGATGTCTGGTGATACATGTTAACAGAAGCAAGTAATGCTGAAAACTCTTACAGAAATGAGAGACATTTTAATAGAAACATATATTAATATGATAAGGGGTTCTTTTAAAAAGTATAATTCCATGTATGTATCTATGATTTAATAGTAGTTCTAAAAGCTTTACTTAAGTGAATTAATACATAAATCTAATGCATTAACCAGGACTCCAATTCAAAACACCTACATTAATTATCCTAGACAAAAGCATATGTTGATCTTCACTCATGATCATTTATTCATTCATTGTAGATATATTTTCTGCTTCAATTTTTACCAAATATTTTATCTGTGTAGATTATTTATTCAAGAAATTATAGGTAATTTTATGAGGTCATATATTTAGGCAAGCAAGCTTTCTGTTTTTCACAAATAACAATTTTGAGGGAATCCTTTAAACAAAATTGTTCAAGCATTTTGCCCATGTGCTAGGCCATGGCTGTGTGCAAAGTTCCATGCTTGGTATGAGTACTTACTCCTGTCATATGATCCAGTGAGAAAACGTGTATTACTATTTTTTACTGAGCTAGACATTGGAATCCACTAAATGCAAGTGTCTTGCTTGTGGATGCACATTTTATAAGAGAATAGAGGAGATATGAACCATTGTGTTTAATTTCCAACCCATTCCTTTTATATCATCTTTCCGGGACTGTATGCACAATACCCTTGAAAAAAACCTTTAAATTGCTCAAATAATTCATTGCATGTGGTTTATATTAACTATATTATTTACCAATAATTCCAACACAGCCAAATATTTCTTCACTCTTTAAAGAGCTGGTGGCTGAAAATTTGATATGTGCTTAGTGACTAGATATATAAATATGGATATAGATATAGATATTCATGCAGACCATGATACACATACGCATACATATATATAAACACAGGCATAGACATAAACATATAAACATTTTACTTATGCATCTCCATTATAGTTTTTGCAAGTATGAATAATTATATGTAATCAAGTGTTATAGCTTTTATGAGTATGAATAATTATATGTAATTAAGTTTACTCGACTGTATTCTGTGTGAGGCCCTGCTTTTCTATTGAAGAACTGAAGTTTAAGTACAAAATGTTGTTAACCGGAAGTATCACTCATTAAAAAGACTTTCTAAATATTGCAAAGCTGAAAGTGAACGAGAAAAAGAAACTAGAAATGAAAGGGATGTTTTTCTTGTCAGACTTGTGCTGAAGCATCTAGTCTCCTTGCCACTGAAGTCCTAGCTCTGCTCCTTCTTGACATGAGGCAGTTATTTTGAAATGAGGGCCTATGTTAACACAAGAACATTACCCTTAGTAAATTCACATTTCATTTATGTTTTACGTCCCACAGCAAGCACTGGAAATGTTGAATTAGTGTAAGATTTACCCAGCGATTCTCTCATATGACTGAATAGAATTAAATAGAAGTAGTCACAGTAGGGGAAACACACACACACACACACACACACACACACACACACACACACAGGCAGAGAGAGAGAAAGAGAAGTGTGTGTGAAAGAGATAAATGCTGTAATATATCAAATGTTCCTGTACGTTTTCAGTATCTTGCAGCTGTGAAAATATAGGCATAACTAATTACCATGCAAATATTTGAATTTTATTTATGTATTGGAGGGTATATACCAAAATCGTCAATTTTTTATTAAAAGCAGCACTCACGACCAAGGAAGTGTCATGTTTTGATGAACACTCTGAACTAAAATACACATATGCTCTTGGATAAAGTTTGGGAGAGTTGAACTTTTCACCATAAAATAAATATACTTAGGTTACTGAGACTTTACCTTCTTCCTTTCTGAGTTGGAAGATTTCCATAACTGTGTTTGAATTTGAAGACCTCACAACTAGGATCAGTTTTCTATAGACGCTTTCCTGGAAATTCTACACAGAAATAAAACAGTGTAAGCCATATACAGTGATGCAGACTGCTTCTTATTTTTGAACCAGATTGACTAAAGATAAAATGATAAAATGTGAGTTCCTCCTTAGAATACTTAGTAATACATCAAAAATGTACATATGACTTTTGCATTTTGAAAGGGGAACATTTTATAACCAGTGTTATCTTCCTCATCTCACAAGCAAGAAATGATGAAACTATGCATTGTAGGTTGCCAAAGTTTTCACAAACAATAGTGAGGAAGAGAGGGTAGAGGGCAAGGGGCAGAAGTATTCTAAAACCAGAAACATGACTACCTGTTTCCGGCCAATGAAGTATATTTTTGGAAAATATAACTGCCTCCCTCATTGTGTATATTATATTAAAACATGAAAACATGAAATAGCAGCATTTAATTATCTCAAAAGAGTATTTTGTTAGTATTCTATGAAAGAATTTGTAAAAGCCTTCTTTTTTATGATTGTTTGCAAGTCTATAGATGAGTGTTTAGTCCAAGCAAACAACTTGATTCTTTCCTTCACACTTTGGGACTCTTCTATTTTTTGACATTAATTTCTATCTTTGTCCCAGAATTGCTAATATGTTACCATGATGCCTGCAATTTCCTACTCAGATCTCCATGCTTAAGACATTCATAACAATGAATTTATGATTATAGAATCACTTTTTTGTTCACTTCTCCTGAGTTTCCACAAGTTATTAATAACTTTCCACAAGTTATTCTCTGTGCTTGAAACTCTCCTACTTTATCCATCAGATATTTCATCAAAAGCCACTCTCATTGCAATGACTTCCAGATTCTTCCAGGAACAATTAGCCACTTTTTGTTTAGTTCTACCACCCTCTGCACATACTACCATTTTAGCATTTTTATGCTATATTATCATTACATGTCAAAGTGTGAATATCTAGAACACTCAGAACTTTACTCAAAACACCAAGCACAATTTGGGGTACAAAACAGACACTTAAACATGCTCAATGAATGGGTGAAAGAGAAGAGGGTATGTGCAAAGAGACAGGACATGTGCACTGCTCTGCTGAATAACTGAGGGACACTCCTGAGGGAACCGGGATTCTAACAAAGATGAGAGTTAGATGATTGATAGGACAGATAGAAAGAAAGATGGGGATTGAATTTTGCATCCTAGAGAAACATGTCCATTCCTACGGATGTGAACCCATTATACATAGGAAGTTTGATGAGGTTATTTTAGTCATTGAATCAGCATGGTCTTAATCTTATTACTTGGAGGCCTTACAGAGAAAGTCACAGGGAGAAGTGAATGCTACAAGTCAAGGGGACCTAGAGAGTCAAGGAAAAGATGCTTTACTGTGTGCATTGCCATGTGACAGAAAAGCCAACAGCCAAGGATCAGTGGCAATCAGCCCCACAAGGGGCTTACCTTGTTCTCATGATTTTGGACTTTCCCCTAGCCTCAAAATTGTGATCCATAAATTCCCACCTTTTAAGCCAACCCACTGTATGGTATTTGTTTTAGCAGCTAGGAAACTAAATCACATAAGTAGGTAGGTAGGCTGGTAGGTAGATAGAAAAAGAATCTGTCAAATATTGGCCTCTTTCACAGCTTTGTCCATGAGGGAGAGGTTATTTTTAAATAAATGAAACACTATTTTCATCCTAGACACATACCTTGATAAATGTTTTCTTATTTGAATATGAAACTATTCAAGGAACTAATTTTTGGTCAGTTATTATAATATGTAATAAGAAGATGCATTGAGATAAATAAATAGAATCCCCCAAAAGAAACAAAAAAAACCCAATCTAGATTGAAATAAAAGCACACATTTGCCACAATTTCCAAAGGCCTCTAAGAAATAATTGTAATTTTATCCACATATTCTAAAAGTGGGATGATAATGCTCTATATTTGTTAAAACATACATAAAATTGTACCAAATATATTGCCAACCTCACAGAATATACAAGAAATGTTCATTTGAATAAAAACAAATAATATTTTGAAAAAAATTCAATGACCCCCAAGAATGCACAGATTCTTTTCTTCCCATTGGTTATCTAAGTACTCCTCATGTATTCTAAACTGTCTTTCAAGACAATTTGATCTGTGCATATTAAGGAAATATGAATGTATATAAGCAAGCTTAATATAATTTGAAAGTTTCACTGTATAAAAATCTAGAAAATTGCATGTTATGTATACATATGTACGTATCTAGTTACATATATATCTAGTTTCTACAATGACCTGGTCACTTGGAATATATTTTTGCATTAAACTAGAGTACACAGTCACTACTTTGAATTTCCTGACCTATCTTTTCTGCTTAAATGCTGCAGTTGCAGATTTTAGGAGCTAATGTTTAGTGTATCTTATAAATCGTATTAATGTTGTCCGTTTGGAGCTTGATAGTTACTTTGGAAAAAAGTTCTACCACCCTTTGCACCCTTGGAAAAAAAGAAGTTTAAGATTTCTTTTTAACTATTTTCTTTTTAAAATTTACCTTTAAATAAATACTGAGATTTATAGCAAAGCCAAATAAATATAGATTTGGTAAATTACAGATTTTATTTAATTACCCACAGCTATGAAATTAGAAGTAAGTGGAAAACAAGTGTTTCAATATTTATAAAGTTGCTGGTTAACAGGCATTTTAGGGATCATTTGAAATCAACATGGTATTTCTGTAATTAGTCTTAAGTTAGTAATTTTATGACAGAGGAAGAATACTGGGCCAGGTACAAGGAGTTGTAAATCTCAAGTCTGTTGGTGCCACTTCATGTTTGTGTGACTTGGGGCTATATACATTTCAGATTCTCAGTTTTCTGATCTATAAAATAAGGAAATATAGAAACATAAAATTGTATTTTCTATCTATCTAATTCTATAAGTTCTGTAAGTCAAAGGCCTATATAAACTTCAAAGAAAAAAACATGTATTTTCAAAAATTTTAATTATTGCATGTTTTATAATAGCAAAAACTAGATTAAAAATAAATACTTCTGGCAAATGGGGAATGGTTACATGATCTATGACATATAATAAAATGCATATTTTTATTATGAAGTGATAATTTTATGAAGTATGTATATAAATTGCTTATATATAATAACATGTGAAAAAATGCTACAAAAATTGCATTGAAGGCAGTTGCATAAAAAAATGAATTCATATACTAAGATTCAAAGACACCAGGTTAAATTAAAAATAGGGCGGTAAAATTGTCATTTGCTTTGTGCTTTTATTATTGTTTATCTTTTCAATTAAAGTTGACTGAATATGCAATATTTTTATAAGAAAAGAAATATATAATTGATACTTCATGATATTAATCTTGCAGTAAAGACAAAAAAAAAAAAAAAAAAAAAGAAGAAAGCTCTTAGTTGTGAAAAAACAGTACTTTCAATTGATTTTACCCTTAAATGAGGAACTCAAGTAGGAAAACACAACATCCTTAAGATCACAAAGCAGTTAAGTGGATATGCTTTTGTATCAGACAGGTTTTGAGTTTACATCCTGGCTTTACCCAGATCTGAGTGAATCCAGACAAGTTATTTAACCTCTGTAATGACTGTAATAATGACTATCTCATATGGAAATGGAACAAATAACTTAAAGAAAGCCGCACAAAATTGCTGTGAATGTTAAAGCTACATGCTTAAGAAAAAACACTGATAATACCAGCCTTTCTTCATCTCTGTGTTTTTCTTAAGCTTTTCCTTTCTCCTGCACCTGCCATCCCTCCGAAAACTGGGCATTGAATTCCTCTTTGAACCAGTCATTCCCACAGTTGCTAACTTAAACTTAGTAAGTGCTTTTCTTATAGAACCCTTTCTTAATGAGCAATATATTTCCTTTTGCTATAAAATCTTTCTAGTAATGCATTAGAATTTTGTTGTTTTGTGGATTAGTAAAAGAGCATTCCCCCGATTTCATGTTACCTTATTCAAAGCTAATGCATGCTTTCCTTTGTAACTAGGTATAAAAGCATGTGTTGCAGCCTTATGGTTTTTAAAATATCTTAGATATTCTTAAACTCTGACTCCTCTTAACATCCACTGTCTTGCCAGATGACCAAAACTATAACTTGCCTAATACTGACCGTCCCCTTCACCTCACCTTCAGGGCACATGCTTCCTGTGTTGCTTTTCCTAAGAACATTCCTTGGGGTCTGTGAGGTTCTGTAACTGAGTGCTGGTGCTGGCAATGTTGTTTACATCCTACACACTGGCAAGAACACCATGTTGAACCTTTGAATGAATAGAACAATTTTTTTTAAATTGCAGAATAGTGGAGTATTTTTACATTGATCTTTTGCTAATGCAATTAGCAGTATGTTTTACATGTATGACTTAATAAATCCTTGAATCGTAAAAAAACTAAATGCATGTGAAGTTCTTATCTCAATGCCTTCTTTATTGTAAATACTCACTAAATACTAAATGATATCCCACTACCTGTTATTAGAGAGGCTGAGGATATTGTTTTTCTTGCTTCTAGAAACACAAAAGTCACAATATGCTTATCCTGACATTATTAAAAAACATCGTATGTTTCATGCAGGTTTAGTAGGTTTGCTATGTGACTGTACTGAGTTAAAAGGGGACAGTTTAATGCACTATAACTTGAAATGGGGCCTTTTTAGCTTGGTTTCTCCATATACTGCCAAGATGCCTAACGTAATTAAACATCAAGGAAATTTGTGAATATAGTAATTTTAGTAGTTAGTCATAAAGAAAGATGTCATAAGAATTTGAATGTTGCTGTAGGAATACTGTTCTTAAAGTTTAGAGTTCTATACAAAAAGAATAAGGTCTACATCAAAATATTGTTGTTATAAACAGTGCAAAGGCCAGTTTCCATTCATTACCTTGCCAACTAATTTATTCTATTATGATTCTGTTCATTAAGTATTGTATTGTAAAAACCTAAATCATCAGCTGGAGAATATGAAAATCCAATTTATTGGGAGATTAGCATAGTGAGCTTTTGTTAGAATTTAGCGTATGTTTTGAAAGTGGAAGGTGAAGAGGTCAAATGGATAAAAATATTGATTTATAAAGAACTATGTGACTTGTGTCTAGAATTCAAGACACAGGTGAGGTGAAGCAGTATAAATATGACATGTTAACTCTTTGGCCAAACTCTAAATGCCTTCTTTTCTCCATCTTCATTCAATCCAAAGATACCACAATCACGCAAAAGATTTTTTGTTTTAGTATCCTGGAGCTGTTGTAATAGAATACCACAATTCAATGGCTTAAAACAACAGAAATTTATTTTCCCACAGTTCTGAAGCCTCAAAGTCCAGAAGGAAGGTGTTGACAGGGCCACGCTTCCTCAGATGTCTGTAGAGAAGATCTGTCTCCCAGGCATCCCCCCCGGATCTCTCTGTGGCTTGCTCACCATCCAGGTATTTGCCCCTCTGTCTGTACCTAAATTTTCTCTTCTTGTAAGAGTACCAGCCACATTGGATTAAGTGTCCACCGTGCTCCAGTATGACTTCTTTTTAAATTGCCTCATTCTACCTGTAATGTCCCTATTTCCAAATAAATTCACATTCCAAGGTGCTACGGATTAGGACCACAACATGTCTTTTGTGAGGACCCAATTAAATTCATTACACTGTTTCATCCACATAACTTAGCATGATTCCTTGCAAAAAAAAAAAAAAAAAGAGCTCCTAAGAAAATCTATACTGACTAAATGAAAGAAAAAATATAGTGGGTTTCCTTCTTTGATTTCAAGTATTAGATAACTGTAAGTTGATGGGCCAGTTTTCTTGAACATCTTATTTTTATAACCCAGCTACCTCTTTTGTATCCACTAATAATATTCATTGATATTAACAATAAATACATGCAGACTATCTGTATTCCTCTAGAATTCTGTGATTCAATGCCCTTTACTAAATATAATTAAAAACTTAAAGTATTTCTATACTATTGAGGAAAGGCTTGTAGTAAAAATGGATTTTCAAAAATATTTTGCTTGTGTTTCAAAGTAGAAAAATGTCATTTTGTTGGACTTTGCTTTTTAAAGATTTTCCTGATTAATAATCTTATGTATTTTCCACTTAGTATAGATGCTGCCTTCTTCCCAACCCCTGATCCCTCAAGGTAGGAAAAAAGCAGTTTCTTGAAAAGGAAAGGACTATATATTAAAATATTTTATAGTATTGATTTAAAAAAAAAAAAACAGTTTTATTCACACACCATACAATACATCCAATGTGTACAATCAATGGTTTTTGGTATAATCACAGAGTTGTGCTTTCATCATCACAATAAATTTGAGAACATTCTCATTGCTCAAAAAAGAAAAATCCCATACCCCTAATACTGTTATTGGCACTTAGCACTGGTATAGTAACTTTGTTACAACTGATGAAAGAATATTACAATGTCACTGTTAACTTTAGCCATAGTTTGCATTAGTTGTATTTGTTGCCACATACCACCCTATTATTAGCACATTGTAATAGTGACATACCTTTGTTCTAGCTCTTGTAAGAACATTCTTATATTTGTACAATTAATCACAGCCATCTTCCACCAAAGGGTTCACTATATTATATAGTCCCATGTTTTATCCTCTAACTTTCCTTCTAGTGACATACATTACCCTAAAATTCCCCTTTCAATCATAATCACACCCATAATTCAGTGCTGTTAATTACACTCACAGTAATGTGCTATGATCACCTCTATCCGTTTCCAAACATTTGCAATTAACCTTGTTAAAAATTCTGTACAAATTAAACATTATCTCCTCATTCTCTACCCTCATTCTATCTCCTAGCAGCCTACACTCTAAATTTTAACTCCTAGAGTTCGCTAATTATAATTAGTTCATATTAGTGAGACCATACAAAATTTGTCCTTTTGTGTCTGACTTGTTTCACTCAACATAATGTCCTCAGGGTTCATCCATGTTGTCATAAGCATCAGGACTTCATTCCTTCTTACAACTTAATAATATTCCATCATAGGTAGATATCACATTTTGTTTATCCATTCATCAGTTGATGGGCACTTGGGTTGTTTCCATCTTTTGGCAGTTGTGAATAAAGCCATTAAGAAAGCTTTGGAATTGAATCTAAAAAGAAAGGAAATAAAGGATCCTGTACATGGAGTCACATTTGGAAAATTTAGTTTTATAAATATAGATGTAAAGAAACTCACAGTTATGACCAATAATGTTGCTTACAAATACTGCTTTTTTGACCTGGATGGGAATTGATATAACAAAAGCACAAGGATGTAGGTGGGGTTGGAGTAGGAGAGAGAAATGTCTTTAAAAAGGGTTTTGCTAGAACTTTTATATTTTCTAGTTGCTCTGACCTATCTTTCACCATACTTTAAATAGGATTATGGTTTTCTTTGAGAATTTTTTTAGCTTCCTTTTCAAACTCCATACTGGAAAAAAAATGGCAGTGGTCACTTG
Organism: Choloepus didactylus; assembly: GCF_015220235.1. NCBI lineage: Eukaryota > Metazoa > Chordata > Mammalia > Pilosa > Megalonychidae > Choloepus > Choloepus didactylus. Next base: position 44,839,080 of record NC_051319.1, on the reverse strand, counting down.
TTTTATTACCTATATCTTAATTTAGATTGATTTAAAATGTTACATCATTCCTTTTTTTTTTTCTCAAGGCCTTGAGTAGTTTTCTTTATCAGCATGTTCTTCTGCCAAAATCACACTTAATTTTCCTATCTGCAATCTTGAGAAATATTGCAGTTAAGGAATCAGCATTCTTTTAATATAAGGAAATTAAAGTTTATTCCAAAGTTATAAAGTCATGATTTTTTCAGAATCTTTTTTGATCTAAATTGTACTACTGAAGTTATGTCTTATTTAGATGACACCACCCTTGAGTTTTTAATTACTCCACTGATGTTTAGCTGTTATGATTTTCTGTTGTATCAAAGAGTACTTTAACCAGTGATTTAAGAAGCAGCATTTTTTTTCCTCCAGAATTACAACTTAAACAGTAGTTTCTGAATAGCTGTATACTTTATATAGACTTGTTGTAGCTATCAAAGTATGAACTTAATTAAAAGCACTATCTCAAAGAAATAATGTAAGTGGGTGGAAATGGAAATAAATGCTTTTCACGAAGGTTATTATAACTGTACCTCTCTTTAAATCAAACCAAATATCTCTCAGCATGGTGGATTATTAAAAACATCAGTGCAATGACTAATAGTCACCGAATTTAGGAGACATGACTTGCACAGATATGTTGGTGCACACTCTAACAAACAAAAGAAAAAGAATTCAAATTATGTGACAATTAAAAAGATGAAAAAAAAAAGCATAAACAAAGGCTCAAGTGCTTGTCTCATGAATTGTTAATTACACCCACCCATAGGTAAAGGCAGGCCTGTGTGTTTCCATATTTAGCTGCACTGAGACATGACACATCAGAATGTTGATCAAATGGGTTCAGATTAAGGGAAAAAAAACATGGCAATGAATAATTCACTCATAACAGCAATGCTGTATTGACCTAACAATGTGTGGTTGAAATTTTTGCTTCATTCAAGAGAGCAGAAAGATATTTTGGGGGAGCAGCATAGTCCAAAGAAAAGCTATAGGATTAAAACTGATTTGTTCTCATGAATTCTATGATTTGGGGCAAGTGACTTCACTGATAAACTCATTTTCATCTCTCTTTCTCTCATCTGTAAAATGGGGAAAATAAAAACATCTTTCAGAAGAGGTAGGAGATAATTTAGAAAAATCAAAGCGTATCTGATGCTTTGGTGGTGTTCAAGATTGGAGAACTGCTATTGCAGCCGTGGTTGCTTTCACTGCATTGCAGCTACCAATATTGCTGTCGGTGGTGCTGTGACTGGCATATTTGCACTAAAGAACCATTTTCATGAAAACTGACAAAATGGCTAGTTATTTGCAAATTAAAGAAGCCAAACCTATTTGTAGGTCTAGTTTTTTGTCCCTTTTTAAAAAAAGTGTCTGAAGCTTCATAAAGTTAGATGGATGGATTTTATGGCCTGTTAATGACCTCTGAGTACAGACATGAGAGTCATACAAAGATCTGCTGTATAAAGATAAATTTTACTCCCAGAATCCATGTAACTTAAAGTTATGTTCCAAATGATGGCCTTGAGATGTACAGAATAAAGAGTGTAAAAGAACTACTCCTTTACCTACTACTTGGTTTTATAAATGAAGAAACGAGACTCAGAGTTTGAGTGACTTGACAATGTACCCACTATTCAGAAACAAATTTAGAATTAGAACCACTTCCCCTAAAACAAATTGCTTCTCTAAAATAGATCACTGATTACCTAATAATACAATGCTTAGTTTTCTTCCACCACTGCCACATGCTTATTGCTTATGCATTGGTTCAGATTATTTCTGCTTCATCATACCCTAATCAAAGAATAAGGTAACTATAATTACCAAATTGAAAGAGAAATATACCACATTCTTAGAAGCTATTTTCACTCAATATTCTGTTAAAATATGCCCCATACTTCCCAGAGATATCTCATCCAAAGGCTGAAAATATAAACAAAAACAAAAATCATCCCTCTAAATCACTGGATCATCATTCAATGCTGTTGTCATTCCTAAATTTTAAGACTATCTAGTTGTTCATACTACTGCCCCAATCAACATTAAAGTTCCAACTGAAATTACAATTTCTGTTATTCCACCAAATGAAAACAATAGCTTAATTTATGTTTTTATAAGATACTCTCAGTTCCTGGATCCTTTCTATCGGGATGTGGTGTGTGTTGGAGAAGAGCTTGAAAGATGTTTGAGTTTTAACCTAAACACTCATTGCATAAATTGTATATCAATGAGAAGTAATAAGACCCCTAACTTTAAAATACTATTTTTATGAGTCATACAGTTTTCTTGTGAGAAAATAGAACATATATAAACAAAAACATTTCATGACTCTCAATCAAAAAGTATTAATATTTTATGGTAAGTCCATTTCTTTCACCCCTTGTAAATGCAGTATGGATCTTTGGGGATTCAAGGTAATTACAAAAGTACACAAGTGACAGAGACAATAATTTTGGTTTCAATAATATTGATATTTCATTATATCTCCAAGTTATGATTATCAGTTCATGCCTTCCTTGATTTTTTTTTTGCTTTCAAAAAAGTAAATAGAGATGGTAGATAGATAGATAGATAGATAGATAGATAGATAGATGATAGATATTTTTTAGACTCCTCCAAATTCCTCCTTTATGTGAACCTGTGTTATGGTTTTATGAAACCCAGCAGGATGTTTTTCTGGTGTTCTCTTGTCTTTAGGCTTGTAGAATTTCATAGTCCAATTATACCTTGTCCAGATTAATGACTTGAATCTGAAATTCTTAAATATCTCAAATCTTAAAATCTAGATGAGGAATACTCAAATTATTCACCTCTATTATTGTCAAAAGTTACTACAAACAAAAGTCCCTACTGACATTAGAAAAATATATTAATGCAATTAATTGGGAATAAAATCAGAAAAGAAGTGTAACAATGGTGGCAAATTAAAATAACTGATTATCATCTAAATAATGGATCAGAGATCAAAATTTTGAAAGTTTCCAGCTCTTCCAAATTTACTTATAATTCTATGAAAATATTAGAAACCCATACAATTAATAAATTTACTTTAAGAATTTTACTTCTAATATATATAATATCACACTACAACAGATATTAGGATTGGTTAAGTTATGCTGTGGTAAGAGCCCAAACTTGCCAGTTACTTAAAAGAAAGAAGAGCACGTCCTTGTTGATGCTATATGTTCATCACGAGTTAACTAGAGGAGGGTTGTTATGTTGTCCTTACTCTGAATCCAAGTTGAGTGAGAAACCATTATTTTCTGGAGCAGAGGAAAAGAAAGGGTGATGAAGCATTGGTTGATTCTTTAAGCTTCTGTCTGGAAGGGATGCCTATCACTTCCTTGTACAATAAACTGGCCAAAGGATGTCCACACCTAACTTCAAGTGCCTTGGAAAGGTGAAAGAAAACCACAATGTTTATGAATAGACACATATCAAGAGATAGCAACATATTTTATTTATTTTTTTTCTCATGCTTTCATTAAAATATTTCCACATTCATATGGTCATTCATTATTATTTTAATCATAGAAGAATGTTTCTTTTTATGAAAATATCATGATTCAACAGACTTATTTTTTACTTGTGTATTCATTTATATTTCTACATTATAAACAATGTTGATGCATGCATTCTTTTATACTTAATTGTGAGAAATTATTTCCTCAGGCTGTCTAGTTCTAGAATAATTGTTAAGTCAAAGACTAGTAACCAAATTGCCTTTCACAGTGAACTGATTCAAAGTCCCACAGTAAGCAGTGCCACTTTCTTCATGTGTTCTCCAAAATTGAACATTATAATATTTGTGTTAATTGTGTTACTTCTGTTGGTAAAGAAGGAAATTTAATATTTTAAATATGGATTTTATTGATTACTAGTAAGGTTGAATATAATTGGTATGATTTTACTAATGTGAATTTCTTTTATTGTAAAATCCCCAAGTTTATTACATAATTTAAACCAGGAATTAAAGTAAAATAAAGATGAATATAGTAATGGAAAACATTAAAAAGTACAAGCATACTTTTTTTTATTTAAATAAAAGTTGAATCACAATTAAGGGTGTATTTTCCACCAAAAAAATAATAATAAAGGATCACTTTGAAGTAAAATTTACCTAAAAAGTACTATGAAAATTTATTGTTTTGCTATTTCCTATAAGTCCAAGCATATTGAAGTAAGTTTAAAAGTGCAGCTTTCTTACATGCCTAAGACTACCTGAGGATATAATAGGACAGGGAATAATAATGTAGGGAAAACTGTTTTGTTTCATTTATCAGCAGGGTTCAAATTACTTGTTCTGCACATATGTAAAATGCTATTTCAAAGGCTTTTAATAGATCAATTCTTATGTTTCTGCCTCTTTTTCAATAAAATGCATTTTCTAAAAAGCCATGTTGTTGTGATAGGAAAATGGCAAATCTGGCAAATTTAGAAAGATTTCATTTTATTCAATTTATTTTAAATTCACATTAATAAGCAAATTTTAATGTCTTTAGATGATGTTTGCTCCATCCAAAAATTAAAAAAAATTAATAAAAATGAGTAAAATATAAATCCAAACAGCATCAATCATCTATTTGAAAAGCACATAGCTCATATAGCTTCAATCAGAGGATATCCTTTTCTTGATACTATATCATAAGCAAATGTGTATAATTCCCCTACAGAAGGAAGTATTTTTTGGTAACATTTAAATTTTGAAAAGATTTCAAATCTATAGAAAATTGCAAGAATCATAAATAAAATTCCCATATTCCTTCAAAGAAATTAATATTTCATCTTATTTGCTTTATTATTCTCACTCTCTCTATACATGTTGTTCTAGTTTGCTAATGCTGCCAGAATGCAAAACACCAGAAATGGATTGGCTTTTATAAAGGGGGTTTATTTGGTTGCACAGTTACAGTCTTAAGGCCATAAAGTGTCCAAGTTAACACATCAGCAATTGGGTACCTTCACTGGAGGATGGCTAATGGTGTCTGGAAAACCTCTGTTAGCTGGGAAGGCACGTGGCTGGCATCTGCTCCAAAGTTCTGGTTTCAAAATGGCTTTCTCCTAGGACATTCCTCTCTAGGCTTCAGTTCCTCAAAAATGTCACTCTTAGTGGTTCTTGCGGTGTTTGTTCTCTCTTAGCTCCTCTGGAGCAAGAGTCTGCTTTCAACGGCCATCTTCGAAATGTCTTTCATCTGCAGCTACTCTCTCAGCTTCTGTGCATTATTCAAAGAGTCCCTCTTGGCTGTAGCTCCTCTTCAAAATGTCACTCACAGCTGCACTGAGTTCCTTCTGTTTGTCAGCTCATTTATATGGCTCCAGTGATTTAATTTAGACCCACCCTGAATGGTTGGGGCAACAGCTCCATGGAAATTATCCAACCAAAGTCATCACCCACAGTTGGGTGGGGTGCATCTCCATGGAAACACTTAAAGAATTACAATCTAATTAACACTGATACGTCTACCCGCACAAGATTACATCAAAGAATATGGCTTTTTCTGTGGGACATCATACATTCAAACTGGCACACATGTATATGTATATATTCATATCTATATATTTATCCCTCCATCTATCTATCAAAATAATAAGTTTCAGAACTGATTCTGTTGTAATCCTACATACTTCAGTACCTTCCTCCTAAAGACAAGGTCATTCTCCAACATAAACACTGAACAATTATCAAAATTGGGTTACTAACATTAATTCAATACTATCTACATAGCCTACTTAAATTTTCAATTGTCCTAATAATATATTTTATAGAAAAAAAAATCTGGCTAAGGATCCATTCATTATTAATTCATTGAGTTTTCATGTCTCCTTACTTTTCTTAAATCTAGATCATTTCTTCAGGCTTTCTGTGTTTCCATGCAGCAAAAATATATATATGTATTAATCTGTCTTAAATAGTTAGGACTGCCTGAGTATATAATAAGACAGGAATAATTAAGCAGAGAAAATTATTTTATTGCATTCATAAGATATATGTAAAAATGCATATGCATGTATATATACACTCATACATACAATAATTTTAAAGATGCTCCTCTGTCTAAATCTAACATGGTTGAGCAAGATTCTGCATGGTAAAGATGACATTACCAGACAAAATGTCCATTTGAGACTTTAAAATACAATGAAACAACTAAAAATTGGAAAAAGATATCATCTGATAGAGAAATCTCAAGGGAAAGCTATGAATATCTGTTGCTAATTTAGGAAACAAACCTGTAAATATGATGTCTTTGGAAATTATTCAGGCAAAGATGTTTACCCAAAAATTCATAAAGAATCCAACTACTTTAATGACTGTGATAGGAATTTTACCAGAGGCTTCATTTTTCAGTTTACTAGGGTGTCCTCACAGAAGCTGTTTGGTAAAAGTGAGACATTTGCTAAAGTCTATGAGAGAGTTTCCATGGGAGAATGGCCACCTACACATGGGGAATGAGTTTGCTGGGGAAGCCAGGGACACACCTAGTAGCCTTTTCCCAGCCCTGCCGTGCCCTGCCCTGCACACCACATATTCTATTGTATGCAGATGTTTCAGTAGGTTTCCATTCCAAAGCCTAGGGATTCATTAGATCTAATGAAAAGGCCTGACTACACTTTAAACTGTAACATGCAGTCCCAGCTGCTCCTTAGGGCAGGAAGTCTCAGTGGCAGGGCCCACTCCCCCGGGTCCTGTAAATATCATACCCTTATGCAGCACAGATTTGTACCTCCTCTCCCACACGAAGTGGGGCATGTGGAGCTGCAAACACTGACCGGACCTGAGCAGTTGGCCCTTCTGGGAGATGGGCCACTGTGGGATCTCTTCCCCTAGCCTTTGAAACCTTTGCGATGTGTAAATAATAAAGTAATCATTTGCTGAAAGTTACTGTTGTGTCTGAGCTCACAATGCACCCTGCAACAACCCACTCCATGGTGATAAAGCTTTTTACAGACCCCAAATCTTCATAATCAACAAAGTCTATTCATGAAAAATTAAATTTAAAAAAAAAAAAAAAACTTTTAACATCCAATTTCAGTGTTAAAGTCTTCATTCACAACTCTAATTTTGTCAAATGTTCACTAACATCAGTAGGGAGAATTCCTTTAGATGTAATATTTTGGTAAAGCCAGGCCTTCAGTTAGAATACGAATCCTTATGATCATCAGAGTTTACCCAGGAGAAATAAAAGAAAACAAAGCAAACCAAAACTAAACCTTTAAAAAGTGGTTACACTAAAGTTTCTAATCAGTAATCTTGTCTTCAATGCTTATTAGCTTCCTCACAGAAGAGAAGCCATGTAAAAAGTGTGATAATGGATTCCCATAAATTCACAATACTCAGAAGAACTTCAGGAAAGAAGACATTTAAATATGATTCCGGTAAGAATCATAATTTTGACTCATCATTGACCTGTCCAAAATAAGAGATCTATTCTTATTAATTTATTTCTATTTTATTAATTTTTCTCTTATTAATTATATCCTTAATTTCCTTTTTATGGGATTTACTATCTTCTTTTATGAACTTAATATTTACCTGATTTTTCCTCAAATATTTAAATAAAACTTTGATCAAGCCTATGCATTTTCTATGTTGAAGCAATTTATATGTATTCCACATTTTTTAATATTTTTAAATTTCCATCATGATTCCCAGTTTTGCTCACAGATTATTTACCAGTGTGATTTTCCAAATATGGCATATGTTGAAAGTTGCTTGTTTAACAGATATTTCTCTTTTTTCCTTACAAATAGTACTTTGGGTATTAGTGAACCCACTTGAGAACAGAAATTACCAATGTCAGCAACCCTATTTTACTTGGATTGTGACTGATGAAAACACGGGTAAAAGTCTCATCAACACCATATGAAGAAACATCTTTGGAGAAATACTTTTTTTCTCTAGTAAAATACAAATGTTGAGAACTTTACTTGGCTTGCTCCAGTACTTCCTGCTCAGCATCCTATCTTGTGATATGTCCTAATCATTGGTGAGCAACCATCCTACAACAATGTGTGGAGAAACACCGAGGAAGGGTAGTAACAAAAAATGCAAAAAGGAGACTGGACTTTGATGGTATTATTACAACATATCATAAACTATGGAACCCTCTAACCCTGAATTTTTGATAAGTGAAAATTACATATCCTTAAATATACTTATTGCTTAATCCAACATTAGGTGGGTTTGCAGATTTTTTTTTTCCAATTAGATAGATGTATGCTAATCTATAGGCTAAATATATGTGGGCTTTTAACTATTATGCTATTTCTGTGAGGATTGTTGTATTTTAATGCCAGAACATAATTTGCAATTCTTTCCTTTGAGATCTAATATGAATACAATTTTTAAAATGTTATGTGTGTTTGAAAACATTTATTTTCTATTTGTGTGAGGAATGTTCTATTTAGCGATTAGATTAAGTTTTCTAATGACAGTAATAAAATATTTATCCTGACTTAATTTTGTCTTTAATCTATTCCTTTAGATTTCTGTTTAAATTTTTTATCTTAATTATCTATTTTTAAATTTCTCACCATAGTTTTTTGGTTTATTTTTTTTTTTGCTTTATGTACATTGAAGCTATACAGAATATATGGATTCATGATTCTTTTATCTTCCTTCTGTAGCATTCCTTTTATTCTTGTGAAATCTTTTTTGTTGTTCCTTTAAAGATTTGCTTTCAATTCTGTTTTGTCTGATATTAAGATTAATATTTTTGATAGTTTTCTTTTATAAGTCATTTAAAATACTTTGTTCTTTCCTGTTACAACTTATTTTGGATTTTTAGGTGAATCTTTTTTTTGAAAAACATATGAACAATTCTTATTTTTTTCCTGCTATAGAGACCCTTGACTCAATTTTTAAGTTTAATGCATTCATGTTTATTATGTCACTGGCATACACACTACCATACTATTTTCTGTTTATCTGTTTATCTTGTTTGCTTTCAGTAGCCTTCTATGCGAGTGATTGTGAGATGATTTTGTCTTTTTTTTTTTTTAAATGAACAATTCAGGCACAAGGATTTCTAGATTTTTCCTTTTTATTGTCTGAGTCTTAGAATTTATACCAATAAGTATTTAATTTTAATCTGAAATTCAAACTTCTTAGACTACTTAGCCATGGAGAAAGATAGCAAATAGGAAAAAATAGAAAGGAATCTCTACATCCCACATGTCTATTGAAGAGCCTTATCTCCTGGCTGGTGGTGGGGATAGGGGGTGGGGGGGTGGGGAGGGGGGCAGGGTCAGATTACTTTACATGTGTTAATAGTTTTAACCTGAGACTATCTTGTCTGACAGGTGCCTTCTATCCTTGCACCATTTTAGGTTTTCACTCAATATATAGTTTGAGTACATTCTTTTTGCTGAGACATAGTAGTACGTAAAAATACATGGAGTGAATACTGATAAAATTATAGAATCAACTTTCATCATAACATTGAGATGTTTGAAGAAACACAATTTCATCACTTTGTATATTTTGTAAAATTGGTTTAAAAAACTTTTCTGAATATTCTCTGCATTTTTCTGTATATTCTGTATATTTCTGTATATTTTATTATCAAACAGATAATATTTATTGAGTTGTTTATGTATACATGGTCAACAAATCAAGAAATGGTAGTTCAATTACGTGCCCACCCATACCTCCTTAATCCACCAACAAAGCAAAAATTTACACACTGTACTTTGGGGCATCAATATGTGTGCATATATTTGCATGCCCCTTCAGATGTAGCCAGGACTGCAGTTTTAATAGCTATCTTCTTAAGAATCACACACATGCTCAAGATAAAACTATAATAATCATAAAAATGTCTATATAAGAGATGTTAAGCACAATCTCAATACAAGGCCACGTCTAAAGGAAAAGAAACTTTATAGCCAAAGTGCATTTTGAGTAAGGAATCTTCATAATTTTTATTCTTTTTTTCTAAAACTCTTGGAAAAATAAAAGTGTCTTCATAATACACATCTTGGGTGTTATTGATATAGTACTTCCTATTCATGAATTCATCGAAGTATGTTTAGATTACAAAGCTCAAGAAGTGCACGCTGTATGTATAAAACTTTTAAAAACTAGTTTACATGGGTAGATTAATTTTGAAATATAGTGAGCTTAAACATGTGTAAATTAGTGATTTACTGGCTTTTTTATGATCTCTTTTTCAAGCAGTGCCAACAGTCATGTATCAATGCCATTTGCTATAGACTTAGCTACTTGTGTGGTAGAGACCTGGGGTTTCTTTTTCTTGCCTCTCCTAGTCTAAAAATGCTATCTATGAGAAACATGAGAAAGTACTCAAGATTTACCCCGATGTTTATACAAATTAATGATTTAAAGGAGGAAGTAGACAGTGAATGAGGTTGGCTGATATTATTAAATGGGTTCTACTACTCAAAAATTATTTATAAGATTTTGCTAGCAAGTCAAGATAAAGTCAACAGCATAAGCCAGCAAAATAATATAAAAATTCCATATATATATATGCAAAATTAATTTACAATTTTAAAGAAAATTAGACTTAAATATTTAGTTTTAAGTATTTAAAGACCTATTATAAGGAAAAAAATCTTGAGGGACTTTATACCCTGCATCTTGGATATATTACAGAACACCTCAGTATATAAAAAAGAAAATTTGAACTTAAGTAAAAACAAACAAAAAAAATTTACTGTTTTAATTTGGTGACTTCAGTGTAGAAATATGTTATCAGGACCAAAACTATCTTTAAAAGGCCATTACTTATAGTAACAATTATGAGAAAGTAAGTGTACAAATATGTTATAGGGACATAATGTATTTCTGCTTTCTGGAGTAGGAAAATGAAATTGAAATTGAGCAAATAATGAGAGTTTAAGCAGGATGCAGTAAAAACTGATCCATATTATTTTTTACTATTCTCAAAAAGTATGTATGAAAGCTTTAGCAGAAATTAATGTCAAATATATTTGAGCAAATAGATGGAAATACTTCTCACGGCATTTGGAAATATACTGCCTTCAGAGGGTCACAGAGTCAAAAACTTAACTGATTAATGGGACCAATAATAATATTTGTATTGGCCAAAATGACTTAGTTGGGGCCACCTCCATGTTAGCTTCAGGGACTTTTCTCTGAACTTCATCCAAAAGCACTTTCTAGCTTGGGGGCACTGAGTGTGCTTAATTAACTCTGTCTGACCCAGTCACACAAAGTAAAGGCATTAATCTATCAGACTTGGCTCCCTTTCTACCAGGGAATTGCTGGTGAAGGCCTTCTACCTGTATTTGGACTAATCAAATCAAATCATCCCACCCCAACCCAACACATGAACACACAGACAGCAAAGAAGATAACATAGTGAGGAAATGCAGCATTTTGACCCACACACTGATGAGTCTATAAAATTTCCTGTTCTTTCTCTATGGAGACAGTGCAATATAATAGACAAAATTTAGAATGAAGAGTCAGAAAATCTGGACTGGAAAACATCTTCCTTAACTAATTATTTGACTTTGGACAAACCACTGCCCTTCTCAGAGCCTTAGTTTTCTCAATTTAAAAATAGAAATGATGAGAATAAAACCCTGCAAAGGATTACCATGATGATAATATGAGTTATTTTTTTAAAAATGTGTTAATTACATTTATGCTAGACTTAAAAAATCTATTCAACAAATGTTTCCTGAGCTCCTAACATGTGTTGGAATAAACTTTAATAATTAAGTATAAATATTGGTAAATTAGAATAGAATTTGCCTTGGAAAAGCTACTCTCTTAGGAATTTAAATCTGTTAGCTTTTGCTATAAATAAAACTAAACTTTAATAATTAAGTATAAATATTGGTAAATTAGAATAGAATTTACCTTGGAAAAGCTACTCTCTTAGGAATTTAAATCTGTTAGCTTTTCCTATAAATAAAACTCAGCATCATTTGCATGTTTCCAGTCAGAAATTTTTAACTGAAAACCAGTCCTGAAAAATAATAGAACAGTTCTAAATACAAGAGTTAAGCTAAAAGATTAGGTAGCCTTCTCATATTATATTTCATGGCTTTCTTTATTGCCTGTTGCCTCACATTGATTCCCGTTCTGCAAATTGACTACACTGGATATTTACCACTTTTTCCTAGCTTTCAAAAAATATCTGTTTTCTTTATTGACCCAACTACAAAAAGTCAGTAGGATCTAGTATAGTTCTATATTCTAATCCATCACAAATCTTCTCAATTTGATGTGTAGACATCAAGAAATACAATCTTTTAAGGTGAATACTTTTAGAATGCTGTAATCAATATGAAACAATCTAACTGTAACAGTTCCTATTCATTTTCTTGTTTGTACACTTAGCAATACAGTTTTTTTTTTTTTTTTAATTCAGTTGTGTTTTACCCTAAAGTACACCATGTGGAAAACTTTCCCTTGTCAAACAATGATATCCTTTACATTTCACATGGTATATTTTGTTTGCTTCATCTTGGTAAACACGTAGTTTACTGATTTTAAAAACTCATAAAATTTTTCTAATACTCTTGATTTATATATAATATACATATCTAATATAAATATGTTTATATAAAGAGATAGATAAGGGCATAGTGTATATTATATCAATAATTTGAACCTGAGAAATTAAGTACAAAGAAGTTGTGTAGATTACTAGGGCAGCATACGTTAGGCAGATCTGAAAAGACATTGAATTTTATGTCAAAATTTTTAGGTTCTTTGGAGATTTTGACTAGTTAGTTATTTAGAAAAATCTCCGCCACATCTCCTATTTCATAAGACTGTATATGGGGACATTCATAGGCCAAAAGATGTACTGAACACCTATGTTAAGGTGTGGGATATGAAATTCATCCTTCTTTCTTTGAAGAGTGGTTTTATTTGTTCTTTTGTTATTGGTCTACAGATGGTGGATAGAGCTAGTATCATTTACATACCCTTAATTTATTCTGCAAGTTTTATCTAATGTTAGACCTAATGAAGAACACTCTTGATTCTTAGAAACCTCCTTCATACCAAGGTAATAGGATTACCTTGATTAATATGAGATTTCCAAATGCTGACTGATAATTACATAGCATGAGTCTACTATACCCTTCAATGAAATTCATGAGTACAAACACCTCAGCAAGAACAATTAATTGCCTGTTTCTGTATGAACAAAGAAAGTGCAGAATCAGCTCTCATTTTTGCTAATAGTAGTAGTTAGAAGATAAGAGAGAGGGTAAACTGAGAGGATTGTGAAAAATAGATAATGTGGAGACAACACAATCTAAATATGGGACTTCCACTTCAGCTTCTTGAAACTGGGTGGGGTACAACATTGCCTGCCAAGTTGTCAATGGTCAACAGGAGGTGAACAAAATGTTTACAAACCATCTTGTTTCCTTTACATAACATTTCCTCAAATTCTCATGTAGTTGAGGACCCCCAAAGAATTTGAGATCCCTAAAGAGGAGGAAGAAGAGAGGATTAATCCTGATGCTGATATAAGTAATCCCTCCATGTTCAAAGACCACAAATAAAGCCCCTTTAAAATAACTACTCTTTCTCTGTGAAAAACATATGAATTTCTTTTGAGGTCTATAAAATGTCAAATTATGCTTTTAAAAAAGTATATTTATTGAAATAATATATTTGATAATCCTATCTTATTATTTAATATCAGTATCCTAAAGTACCAACACCAATGTGAGGGCAGAAATTTAAAACACTTTTTTTTCCAGTGAGCCAAATTATTATGAGTGTATAGCAATGATAACATTTTAATTATTTAACTGTATGTATCAAATGACATGTTTTATGCCATAGAGTAATTTTCCATCTAATACTTTTAATTAGTATGTAATTAGAAAACACTAAAAATAACTCTTGGACAAATTATTATTTTCAAGTCATCCTTAATCTTTTTGCTTGTGGCACATGCAAATCATGAATAAATAATGATGTCCATGATCCATAGATCTGGTGCTAGAGACTCAAGCATAGAGTCTGCCTGGCTACAGCCTCTTCTAAAGTGACTCACCCTACTCACTCACTGGCCGGATGACAGAGGTGTCATGAATACATCCCTTTAACCAGGCTGTCAGATGGACACCTGACAATGGATACCAGTCAATACATTAGCTAGCCCCATATGATATGGTCTGCCAAAATTGGCTTAGCACATCAGACATCTTTTCTCAGAAATGTAAATTAAGTAAATAGTGAAGAAGCTAGTAAGGGAGCTTAAGCTAAAATATGTTATAATTAGTTATAGAAACCCAAATTTGTGAGAAAACACAAGTTGTCACTATGAAGACAGAAAAGCTATGGTGTGAGCAGAAGCTATAAATTAAATGCAAGCCCACACACAGTGGAGGATAAGAAGGGAGTTGTAATGAATGGAAAAGAAGTGGGCAAGGACTGGCTGTGATAAATTAATGGTGAACATTAGAGTGAAAAGCCTGTGGCCTGGTACTACTAACTACTGTTACTGCCCTTCTCAAGTTTGGGTTGTTTAGCTTCTTATAACACATCTGAAATTCTATTTTTCACAACCAGATGAACTTAATTAGATAAAGTGACAAAGTATGGAATTGTTTGAAATATAAGATAAACAAAATAAAACAAAACAAACACAAACAAAAACCTTTGGTGGTTTTTTAAAAAAATGAAGTGGAATGTAAAGACCTCTTTCAGACTAAGTAACTAGATAGAAGTTATAGCATAGTAAAGACAGCAAATTTTGGTGCCAACTGAAAATCTGTAACCTAACAGCAGTGAGATCTTTGGCAACTGACATAACATACCTGCATCTATTTCCTTGTCTATAAAATGGCAGTAATATTTATACCTGTCTCAGAGAGTTGATATGAAGAACAAATGTTATTACATCTAAAGTGCCTGGAGGAGTACCTGGAGTATAGTAAGGGCTCAGTAAGTGCTTTTATCATTATGTTATTATAATCACATACTTTAAAATACTTGTCATCTCTACATTTGACCATAAATGCTGCCCAAGTCCCTTTGGGTCAGAAAATGATGCTCTTATATAATAATAGAATATACTAATAGTGTATGTTTCCAGAGTATTCTATAATAATTTATTACAATTATCAATATCATGTATTCTATAATTTTTTCTATAAAATTTGTTTATATAATTTATTTCAATGCAAACAGAGGCAAGATGCATTTTTGTTGTTGTGGTTTTTATAGTGGAGTTGACCATGGGAATAATTCTTATAACTCTTTTGGAGAGGAAGTAACTATTGGCTGTAGTTCAAGTCACAAACAGACATGGTGAGTAAAGGAAATGCAGAGTATTAACTTTCAGCCATTTCACTCCATGAAGGGCATAGAGTCAAAGGGAGCATTTCCACTTACTGTGAGGCTATGAACTGCTCTGGATTAATTCCTTTTAGGGAAACAAGAACTTGAAAGTTAAAAATTTCCAATTTATTGTTCAAAGCACAATTGACATATAAAACATAATTAGAATAAAGGTTAAAAAAATGTATGAGAAAGTCAGAGAAAATTAATGTGTTGGAGAGAAGGACTAGAGAGAATTCAGATGGGTTCTGGACAATAAAACAGATTTTTTTTTGTTACACTTAGTATTTTCCATTAAAAGTTTTCTTCAATATATGTCCCATCATTTTGTCCTTGGACACACCTTATTCCTTTAATTACTTTCAGAAAAGCCACTAGAAGGAAATTATATTTGTTGTAAATGACTATTATTGATAAATCTCTTTCCCTATGTGAAGTGGGATTAGTGAGAAGGGGTCCCTGATCATCTGTGGTTTCATCAGGTTTAGAGAAATTTAAGGAAATAAATTGCTTGGCATAATGTATAATTTTAGGTTAAAACTCTGGAAATTAAATTCATCAAAAAGTTTAGATAGATAAATTATAACATTTTAAATCATGAATAAATTTTTCAGAGGGTATATCAATGAATATGTTACAGAAAAGATTTCCATTGCCTCTGTTGCTTGATTTTAAACTACTGTTGGTTAAATTAATCTTCAAATTATTTATTACCAAGTAGCACC
The DNA here is from genome assembly GCF_015220235.1 of Choloepus didactylus. NCBI lineage: Eukaryota > Metazoa > Chordata > Mammalia > Pilosa > Megalonychidae > Choloepus > Choloepus didactylus. The sequence goes on along the minus strand of NC_051319.1, from coordinate 44,823,027 downwards.
GTGAATTGGTCTTCTATAACGTGAATTTAACTAGCATGTTTGTTTTATCATTAATCTTGTTGGTCGTTATATCATTTGCTGTTCATTATAGCAAGAGATAAATTGCAAAACGCTTAATATTGTTAGTTCAGCTTGGCTGCCTTCTTTAGTGACACTAATTCTACAGAGCAGTTGTGCGAAATCAATGTCTTATGCGCACCATTTATATTAAATTATGCTTGTTATATGATTGAATCAACCCTACACAGAATTTTCTCAAGTTAATTGATCAACTCCTGCAAAAACAAATTAATGTGATACATCAAACTTATGGAATTGTTGTCCAGAAAGAAAATAATAAACCTCACTGCTGAAAGAAAACCAGTACTCCTCCTGGAATAACGGAAATTCCCAGCCCTAATCAAATGGTTGTCTAAAAATTACAGCAGCCAGAATGCAAATTTAAATTTAAAGGGAGATCCTCCAACTTTTGTTGAAGCATATTTATGTTAAATACTATAACTGAATCTGTTGAAATATTGCATATTGCAGTGTTATTTGATTCTCCTCCATTCACATCCTGCTCCAAATCAGTTAAGAAAAACAGGAATTTGAAAAATCAGTTTTTCGTTTCTTTATTAGTTCAAATGCCTATGAACTAGGTGTCTGTTCATAGGGATTTGAACTACGGTGGCTGTCTCCCTAAAGCAGAATCTCAGTAAATATTCCATAAACCAACTTCTGTGTCTTAGCAAGTTAACTTTAATATTGTTAGAATACATTTCTTTTATGAGACCCGGATGCCAAATTTACCCAACTGTGCTGAATATTACTACATTTTATAATCATTAAGCATATTCATTAGTGTTCTAACATTTATTAAGGGTTAGTTTAATAAAATAAAAATATTTTAAATTAACATTATGCCGAATTTTATCAACTAATCTGGTTCTTGCATTTTAAAAATCTTGAGATTTTGAAATTTTGCATCATTATGAGACCATATATGCAATCTGGAACTGGTTTCCCAAAAAAAGAAAAGCATTGTATAAGTAAACTTAAGAGAGATGTTAAATCATCGCTGTTTTTGTATGTTACTTAAAGAAAACGTGGTTAATGCTACTTAAAATGTACTTTAAGCACAGTGCTAAATTTAGCCATCTGGGTATATTTAAAGCAACAGTAATAAATAAGGGAAGAAATGAATGTACTTAAAATAAATAAATAATCAGGGACATCTAGGTAACTATGTGATAGCATGCCAAGAAGATGAGTGTAAAACTTGAGGAAAAACATATATTATGCTACTTTATCTATGTTTTGCATAAATCATGGCAAAATGAGTATTTCTTAACAGTGTTCTCTTAATCTATATTTAGATAAATATAATTTGGCCAGTCAACAAATATTAATTTTTCAAAGTTAGAATATTTGTCTCCCATTGTTTTTCCTTCCTTAAATAGCACACTGTCTCCTCTCTCTCAAAGTTGTCCTTATGTATTTTGATATAACCCTGAGGAGAAGATGAAAGAATGACTTTGGTAATGGATGAGACTTTTCAAATCTGCTCTGATTAACATCTAGTTAAAAACTCTATGCAAGTTTTCTGAACAAAGCCGAGAAACTATATATTCACATTTTTAAAGGTGAATGACAGATTTATTTATACATATTCCTTTCTTTGAATAGTATCTATTGAGTGGAAATATTAATTCAAATTATGCTCTTTTCTAAGAATTTGTTTTTGGAAACTCGATGGGATTGTATTCCCAAAGGATACTAATTTATTTTAAGTAAATGAATCATTCAAGAAAATATTTTAAGATTTTTATTTTTAGAAAACCAAAACCAGAATATTTCATGATAACATCATACTTATATATTTTTTGTTGTGTATCTCAGTAAAAATTAAATGAACATAGTCCTTGTAATTTTGGTTCACATATTCAAAATTTTAATTAATTAGGCAATATATGTTTAAATAATTTGTTTTAAAGTATGTTTTAAGTTTAATGATCTATACAATCAATTAAATATTACTACATACAAATTTAAGTATTTAAATAATGCCTAATAAAAAGTATTCAATACCATAGGACTATAACTAAAACATTAATCAAAATAATTAACAAAAAATCTCTTATCTTTGAAATTAGGAACTAGTAATTCAAGAAGAAATGAGAAATCCTGTCAATTTTTTATAAACATTATTCATGATAAATTAATGGGATTTCTGTACAGCTTTTGCCATAAAACATTGATATTTTTATTTGTATAGTAATGTATTGGTCTTAAACTTCATAAGACATTTATTTTTATTCTGCATAAAAATTCATTGAATAAGGTTGAGTTACCATGACATTTTACTTTCACAGTGTCTGTGACCAGTTGAAGTTGATCCACAGACATTGTAGGACAATGAAATAAATTAGATCAGTCAGATCCCAAATATCATGCTTTATCCCTATAATATTTTGGTCAGTTTAAATCATTTTAATTAGATGTGCTAATAAAAGACATTTTTTTCTTTTAACATAGTTTCAAGCAAGAATAAATTTCATGACAGAGAACCAACGCATACATGTATCTTCCTAACATAAAAAAATCTAGTTATTGAGAAATAGAAGACTGAGTGACACTTTTTACATTCATCTGCATTTTTAATGCAATTTTATTGAGATCTATTCACACACCATATAATAAATCCAAAGTATACAATCAACGGCTCACAGTATCATCATATAGTTATGCAGTCATTGCCACAATCAATTTTAGAACATTTTCATTACTTTAAAATAAAGAAAAAAAATAAAAATAAAAAGGAACATCCAAGACATCCTATACCACTTATTCCCTCTCTGTTATTTATATATATATACTTTCTGACTTTACTTTATTACTCATCAGCCCATACACTGGATAAAGGGAGTGTCAGTCACAGGGTTTTCACAATCACACAGTCACATGATAAAAGCTATATAGTTATACAATCATCGTCAAGAATCAAGCTTACTGGATATGTTGTGTTCTCATTTTCATTTGCCTCAAGATATTTACTGATTTCTCTTGTCATGTCTTCCTTTACTCACTGATTGTTTAACAGTGTGTTGTTTACCCTCCATTTATTTATGAATTTGCCAGCCTTCTACCTGTTAACGATTTCCAACTTCATTCCATTATGATCTGAGAAGGCGCTTTGTATAATTTTGATCTTTTAAAGTTTTGAGACTTGCTTTGTGACCCAACATGTAGTCTCTCCTGGAGAATGATCCATGACCATCTGAGAAAATGTGTATCCTATTGCTTTGGGGTACAATGTTCTGTAAATATCTGTTAAGCCTAGTTCATTTATCAAACTACTCATCTCCATTTCCTTATTGATCCTCTGTCTAGATGTTCTATCTATTGATGAGAGTAGTGTATTCAAGTCTCCAACTATTATTGTAGAGGTGTCTACTTTTCCCTTCAGTGTTGCCAGTGTTTGTTTCATGTATTTTGGGGCATGGCTTGGTGCATAAAAATTTATGATTATTATGTCTCCTTGAGGAATTGTCCCTTTTATTAATACATATTGTCCTATTTTGTCTCTTTTAATTGCTTTACATTTGAAGTCCAATTTGTCTGATATTGGTATAGTTACTTCTGCTCTTTTATGGTTGTTGTCTGCATGAAATATCTTTTCCAGCCTTTCACATTAAACCTATTTTTTGTCCTTGGGTCCAAAGTGTGTCTCTATATACAGCATACAGATGGGTCCATTTTTATATCAATTCTGCTTGTCTATGTCTTTTGACTGGGGAGTTTAATCCATTAACATTTAAAAATGTTATTGCTGTAAAGACAGTACTTTCTTCTACCGTTTTGTCTTTTGGATTTTATGTGTTATATCTTATTTTTTTCCTCTCTTTTTACCCTTATTGATAATATTCTTTTTTACACTCTTCTCCAAATGTCTCTCTCCTGTCTTTTCTTCTGTGCCTGTAGTTCTCCCTTTAGAATTTCTTGTAGAGCCAGTCTTTTGTTCCCAAATTCTCTCACTGTCTGTCTTAAAATATTTTAAACTCTCTCTCATTTTTGCAGGATAGTTTTGCCAGATATAGAATTCTTGGTTGGCAGTTTTTCTCTTTAAGTATCTTAAATATGTCAAACCACTGCCTCCTTGCCTTCATGGTTTCCATTGAGATATCTGCACATGGTCTTATTAAGCTTCCCTCTTCTGTGGTGGATAGTTTTTCTCTTGCTGCTTTTGGAATTTTCTTTTTATCTTTCACATTTGACAATCTTTTTAATAATCATCTAGGAGTAGGTCTATTCAAATCTATTCTGTTTGGGATAAACTGCACTTTTTGGAGCTGTAATTTTATGTCTTTCATAAGAGTTGGGAAATTTCCCATAATTATTTCCTCCATTATTCTTTCTGTCCTTTTCCCCTTCTCTTCTCCTTCTGAGACAGTTATAACATGTAATTTGTGCACTTTGTGTTGTCATTCAATTCCATAAGACCCTGATCATATTTTTACATTATTTTCCCTATCTGTTCTTCTGTGTGTAGGATTTTAGATGTAATGTACTCTAATTCACTAATCCTTTCTTCTGCCTCTTCAAATCTCCTGTTGTATGTCTCCACTGTGTGTGTGTGTGTATGTGTGTGTGTGTTTGTTTCTTCTATTTTGCTTTTAATTCCCATAAGTTCTGCCATTTGCTTTTTCAAGCTTTCAAGTTCTTCTGCATGGTTACTCAGTATCTTCTTTATATCTTTCATCTCTTTTGCCACATTTTCCTTCAACTCATTGATTTGATTCAGAATATTTGCTTGAACATCTTTAATTTGTCATTTCAATGCCTGTATCTCATTTGGAGTGTTAGTTTGCTCCTTTAACTGAGACATATCTTTGTGTTTCCTGGTATGACTCACGATTTTTTTTTTTTTTTATTTTGAAATAAATTCAAAGTTACATGAATAGCTGCAAAAGCAATACTAACCCCATACATAGAATTCCCTCATACCCTGACCCCCCTCCCCTGATAGCTCAATCCACCTACTTTAACATGCTGTCACATCACCATATCTTTCCCTCCCTATCTATCATCCATCATATATTTCTGTCTTCTGAACATATGAGAGTTAGCTGCACACATCCTTGAACATACACTATAATTCACATATGTACTTCCCATGAACAAGAGCATTCTTTTATGTAATTCAATTAAGCACAGCTAAGAAATATAAGAGATTCAACAATGATACAATGCTTACATTCTATATTTCCTTTTCCTTAGGTCTCAACTGTGTCCCTTCAAGCCACCTGTCCTCCACCCTCCAATCCCATCCAAGTTCATCCTTAGCATTCAATTGTCATCTAGTTAGACTGTCCTTTTTTTTTTTTCTTTTTTCAATTGTGGAAACATATATACAGCTTAAATCTTCCCATTCCAACCCCTCCCTAGCCTTCCATTAGTGGGATTAATCACATTTAGAATGATGTTATGCTCTTTCCCACCATCCATTGCTAGAAATTTCCCTTCACCTCAAACAGCAACCCTACACTCCTTTCTTAACTTCCCATTGCCCCTTCCCCCATTTCTCTTAACCCAAACTCTAATTTCATCTCTAAGGTTATATTCTCTGATAATTTCTTTGTGTTTACTGTGGGGCTTAAAATTAACCTCTTAAATCCCTATCAATCTTGTTTTTCTTTGATACCACCTTCACTTCAATAGGGCACATAAACTATGTTCCTATACTCCTTCATTCCCCCACCTTTATATAGTTGTCTAAAACTACATATTTTACATTGAGTTCAAAACCACTGATTTGTCCTTAGAGTTTGTGTATTTTTTATCATGTAGGAAGTAAATAGTGGAGTTACAGTTCAAAAATTATTGACTTCTATTTGTATTCCATTGTGTTTGGAGAGTGTTCTTTGAGTATATTCAATTTTTTCTTTTTTTTAATTTCTTGAGGCTTGTTTCATGTCCCAGCTTATGGTCCCTTCTGGAGAAAGATCTGTGACCACTACAGAAAAATGAGTGTCCTGGTAATTTAGGATGTAAGGTACGATATGTGTCTGTTAAAATTCTTTATATCTGTTTCTCCTTTCTTTGTCTCTCTGTTGGTAGGGCTTCCTTTAGAATCTGAAGTAGGGCAGGTCTTTTATTGGCAAAGTCTCTCAGCATTTGTTTGTCTGTGAAAAATTTAAGCTCTCCCTCAAATTTGAAGGAGAGTTTCGCTGGATAAAGTATTCTTGGCTGGAAATTTTTCTCTCTCAGAATTTTAAATATGTCATGCCACTGCCTTCTCGCCTCCTTAGTGCCCACTGAGTAGTCACTACTTAGTCTTATATTGTTTCCTTTGTATGTGGTGAATTGTTTTTCTCTTGCTGCTTTCAGAACTTGCTCCTTCTCTTCAGTATTTGAGAGTCTGATCAGAATATGTCTTGGGGTGGGTTCATTTGGATTTATTCTATTTGGAGTTTGCTGGGCATTTATGCTTTGTGTGTTTATATTGTGTAGAAGGTTGGGGAAGTTTTCCCCAACAATTTCTTTGAATATTCTTTCTAGACCTTTACCCTTCTCTTCCCCTTCTGGGACACCAATGAGTCTTCAGTTTGGACGTTTTATTTTATCTATCGTATCCGTGAGATCCATTGCGTTTTTTTCAATTTTTTTCTCCATTCTTTCTTTTGTTCTTTCATTTTCTGTTCTACGGATTTCTAGGACACTGAGATGTTGTTCAGCTTCCTCTAGTCTTGTATTGTGAATATCCAGAGTCTTTTTAATTTGGCCAACAGTTTCTTTTATTTCCATAAGATCTTCTATTTTTTTATTTACTCTTGCAATGTTTCCTTTATGCTCTTCTAGGGTCTTTTTTATGGCACTTATATCCTGGGCCATGGTCCTCTTAATGTCCTTTAAATCCTTTGACATGTTTTCATTCTTTAATTGTAGTTCTTTAATTAAATTTGTGAGATATAACGTTTCTTCCAAAATCTTGATTTGTGTGTTTGGAGCTGGATTCTCCATATCATCTAGTTTTATCATATGCATTAAGATTTTCTGTTGTTTTTGGCCTCTTGGCATTTTTTTTTTGCTTGATAGGGTTCTTTCAAGTTGTATCAAAAAAAAAAAGGGATATCAATCTAATTTTTCAGAGACACAGTTTGGTGATGTACACTTTCTCTAAGTAACCAGCAGATGGCATCTGTGAGCCACCTATATCCCTCCAGACAGTTCTCGTGTAGTGAGGGGAAATGATTCTTGTGTGTTCAGTTGGAGAGCTCAGCCTGGGTGTGCCGCTGTAGTCGCCCACCCTGAATGTGGGGCGTGTGCACAGGTGGCCAGGAAGGAAGGGTAGCTCTCTCTCGGTAAACCACCGGACTTGGCGTAGCACCCCTGGGTTCTCCGAGCAGATCCCCCCCTCCCAGCTGCGATCCTCCCTCAGCCGAGAGAAAATACCATGCTACATCATCAGTGTGCACCGTCCCTCTAGGGAAGCCCTGGGCCGCTTGGCTGTGCCATGGGGCTCTCAGCTCATTTCAGAATGCAGAATGTGTGAGGCTGTCTTTACTGCAATGCCTTGTTGGCTGAGAACAGCTGAGGTTTTCTCCACAGAGAGAGAGCGAGAGACAGAATATTTCCCCCGGTTCTCCCAAGGTCAGTTGTCGCCAAAAGCCTCTGTCTGCTTGTTGAGGATTCGCTGTCTGTATTGAGCGGTTATTATTAAAAGCTCACTTGGAACTGGGCTGAGAAAGTGCACGGCGTGACTTCCGTGAGGGAGGGGCTCCCAGCTCTAGGTTCTCGGCTCTCAGTGCGGGCCCGCAATTTTACTTACAGATTTTATGCTGTGATCTCGGGCATTCCTCCCATTTCATGTCGGTGGAAGTTGAGTGTACTGTCACATTTGTCTCCCCACTACCATTCCAGATTATTTACTGTTTTTTTGTTCATTTATGAATTGTTCTGAGGTAGACTAAGTCTTCCACTTCTTTCTATGCTGCCATCGTCCCAGAATCCCCCGACGACTCATGATTTTTTTGCTGGTGTCTAGGTATCTGATTCCCTTGATTTTTTTTTTTTTTTTTAATTCTGGAAGTTGTTTTCACTCCTTAACCTAGTTGTTGGCTGGCTTTCTTCTCTATCTGTCCTTTGACATTTAGTTCAACTCATTCTAAACCTCTAGCATAGCTTCTGTTTACCTGATCAGAATTCTTCAGCTTTTTGTTTTGTTTTGCTTTTTGTTTTTGTTTGTTTGTTTTTTTGGTTTGTATTTTGAGAAGGGTCTCCTCAGATAGGATCCACCTCAATCATATTTTCCCAGAAAACAGAGGCCTAGGACTCAGAAAGAAAGTGTAGTCAGTATCAAGTTTCCTGCAGATGAGACCAAGCAGGGTTCTAGTCTTTCCTATGAAGCCTCTTGATTCTGAGTTTTTTTCTATAATGGCTAGCAGGTGGTGATTTTCAGCCTGCAGCTTCCCATTGGCATAAAGTGGTATGGTGCCTTTAATTCTCAGCAGACCCTGCTTCTGCCTGGGTGTGGTTGAGACAGAGGCTGAGGCAGAGGGAAAGCATAAACTGTTTCTGTTTTCCAGTCCCTGGGTCTGAATTCTCTGAATGAGAGTCATCACTTGTGCAGGGCCCTGCCACCTCCCTTTTTGATTAAGATACACCTTCAAGAAATTATCTTCTTCACCTGACAAGTTACTGAGTCTCTCAGATATTCCTTAACTCTGCCATTGCCTGGGACAGTGCTGACAACTGAAAAAATCCTGCTGCTTTCTTTATGCTAAAAAGTAAAAAACTTACAAAAATATTTAAAAATAATCCTTTTCAGAGCCAGCTCCAGCCCCCTTGTTTGCCAACCAAAAGCTAAGTACCAATTATATGTGCCCCTTTCCTTGGAAAACAGCTCTTTTCTAGTATTCTGCACTTAGCCAACTCCAAATGCCTCTGTTTTTTAATTTTTTTTTCCTTTATCAGTCCCACTTCCTCTCTGCTTCTGGGTTATTTTTGTGCTTTCTCTGTGTTTATCCATGCTCAGAACTTGTATTCATTAATCCAAATTTGTTAATTAAATTTGCAGTTGGAGCTTGGTTGAGCTGCTTTCTGTTGGTCCTAGTAGAGATTGCTTCTATTTCCCATGGGGACGTGACCCCAAAACAGCCTGCTGTTCTAGTAGGGATGGGAGCCAGCATCCACAGATAGGAGACTTACTTACAGTTCTGTGCTGTGATCTCAGCCCTTCCACCTGTTCCAGACTTGTGTATGATGTGTGTCTGGTCACAGAAGCCCCCAATTGTTCCAGACAGTTCCTGGCTATTTACTAACTCCCCTAGAGGATGAATGAACTTCCACACTTCTCTATGCCAACATCTTGCCCCACCTGCTCTTATCTGTATATTTTATTAGGCATAGACACAATGATTGAGAGAAAGCTTCTCATGGGGGTTATTGCATAATTTAGGGTTTTGTTTTAGGCTATAAATTGCAAAATCTGAAAAATGATGGCCTGATAAATTAATGTGTTTTTGTTTGTTTGTTTGGTTTTCTGTTTTTCCTTCAAATAAGAAGTTTGGAAATGGGCAATTCTGCACTGGTGAGGTGGTTCCACAATGTGTTCAGGATCCCTGTATGCTCTGTTATTTTATTCACTTATACAAACTTGTTTATAGTTCCAAGATGGTTTCCTCAGTTTTGAGCATTGCGTCAATTGTCCAGATAGCAAGAAGAAGGGCCAGGGCGAAATGATACATAACATAGAGTCTTCCACCTCCCACCCCCCAGCACATAGTTTTTAAGAAATTTGTGAAAGACACACTCAAGAGTTTCCATGTATATTCCATTGGCTAGAATTGTGTTAGGTGGCGGTGACTATCTGCAAGGGAAAGTAAAGACTAGGCTTATTCTTCCCTCTGATGAAATCAGGGTTATTTTTGTGGATGGAAGCAGAAAATGGATACTGGGTATGGAAATTTCCATCTTTACCTCAATCTGTGAAACATTTTTTAGAGTCACTTTATCAGCAATACTATTGTATAAAGATAATCTTCACTATATATTCTATTCTGAATCCAGAGTTACAGCTTAGTGAGAATGGTTGTTTCCTCATAACAGTGTTTTGGGTTAGAATTAACTATGTATTTCAAGGTCAGGCAGTTCAGTTTGTTTCTTTACTTTTTATCTTACTCACATGGGTGACCTTGGGCAAATAACCTAACCTGAAGCTGCCTCAGTGGCCTTATAGGTTATTGGGTGAATTAAATGAAATAGTAAATATAATGAGCTTGGCACATATCTGGTATGCAGTAGTTGCTACTCTCCTCAATCTCACCTCTCAGATCCATTTCTTTTCATTAGAGCTTCAGAATCTTTATTTCTACAGTCAGTATGAAAATGGGAAATATGTTTCCCAGCAACAAATCTTCATGATCTTTAAGACTATTAGCACTATTATCTTCATTTTCAGCACTTCCACCACTAAATTAAATTTGAATATAGAACCAAGAGCTGTATTTCTGTTTGCCTATTTAGTATGACACTGTGACTGACAGTATCTTTTGAATCCAAAATTAACTTGTAAGTATGTCTTAGATTTTTTTTTCCTCCTGAAAGTTTTGTAATCTTCTTGGTCTCAAATGTTCTAGTAGGTGCTCATTGTCTTTATTAGTCTGGTCTCTGTCTTTGAAATTTTCCACTTACTAAGCCTTCCCTAAGACAGCTGTTAAAATGCCATAGTTTATATTGTATCTTTAATAAGTAGAACTTAGGGGAAATTATTTAGCAGGATATTACATAAATGAAAAAAAAAAGTGTAAAACCTGGACATATTTATCTAATGCCACATACACTTGTAACTTATTATTTTATGTGTTTAAGTTTCAAATATATAATACTTTAACTATTTAAAAATAGTTTTGCATGATAAGCTTCAAAATTAAGAGGAAATTCCTAGGCTTTATCTGATATTTTACAAAGGGAAATAAAAATATACAAATGTGCTCTATTAAAAGTAAAAAGAGAATAAAAGACAAACAAAACAATATGAATATATTTATTTCAATCTTGCAGCAAACCAGAAAGGCACTTATTCAGGTTTATAGTAATAGCTAATCTGAATGAATTTTCTCAATAGAATAATATTGTTTTATTAAAAATAAAATGTTAAAATATCAAAAGTTCACTCAGAAAATTTATCAGTATAAAAATTAAGGCTATTCAATCAGCATAAAAATATGGAACATCTAAGAAAATGCTTGGCAGCTACTTGAATAAAATATATCATTTGATGCTCAATCAAGTAGGACAAAGGAAGTATTCAGACATATACATGTTAATGTATATGCTAATGTATTCTTAGGTTCCACCACCACCATTACCAAAGTTATCCAAGGCTCTTTCAGAAACAACCTCATTTAATATTCTGTTCTTATTCCTTGTTATCCTTAAATCCTCATTCCCTTCAGTACACCATGCATATCTTCATATTAAGAGATTTTCTTGAGTGATTCTTACTGCCCTGGTCCAATGTCAAGGGCTATTTTAAATACCTTCCTGTGGAGGGAGACACTTCAGCACCCCAGTCCTTGGGAAAAATTCTGTCAGACTTCATAGAGAATTTTGTGTCACATTCACTCATTTTCCCTCCAGAATATGCTAGCTTACAATCCTTTTCATCTTTGTATTTGGCCCTTCACTCCATCTAAACCATAAACTCTTTACAGGCAGATATAATTTCTTATACTTCAAGTAATGGCACAAAATTTATTCATGTTTATTATTCTTGATGATGTGAAGAGATATTTCAGCAAAAACAAAAACTATATACTAAATCTTCAAGGGATACACAAAACAACTTAAGATAAATAATCTTTAAATGTTTTGTGTAAAATAAAATTTAAAAAAAACTGATTTTAAAATCAACATGGTTTCAAAGATAGTTCACAGGAGAAAGACAGAACCTAAATACATTATCTCTAAGCATTTATGAAAACAAGGACTTCCTCGCATTCTCTGAGCTCAAAACAAATGAAATGAGACTTGGATTCCAAAAGAAATATCATGCTTCATATCCACTTAGTTTGGTTTACTTCTTGAAAGATGCTCTGTGTGATTATATTTGCTGTGGGCAGATAAGGTGATTCCTCTTCACATGGAATACCAGCATGCTGAACTTTGCTTTGGCATAATATATAAAACAGGAAATTCATTGGCTGTGTAAATCCACACTGATATAATTTTACCCCAGATGGACTGAATTAGCTCTGGAAAATTTCTGATCTTGTCCCATCTTTATCTTACCATAGAGGTGCCAGAATTGAACAAGTGTAGTCTAGCTTTTGTCCCAGTAGGAAAAAAAAAAAAAAAAAAAAAAGTCACATTTAGTGACAGAGCCTACTCAAGTGGCTGAAACAAGGAAAAGAAGTCATCAGTGCCAAACATCTTTGATTCTTTTTTATTGTGTTTCATTATTAGAGAAAGGTCATTCAAAAAGGAAAGAAATACCAAAGGTAAAAGGTTAAGAGATGATTTTCCTTAAAGGGAACATTACTAATTGATAAAAATTTTAGTTCATATTATAGTCACTTTAGATTGATTGGGAGACTAAAGGGGAAAATTATTGGTTCTAGAGCCATATACAGTTCCTAATGTGACAACTATGCTTAACTTGATGCAGAAAGGGGAAAATCCAGCCTTTATCTTTCCATATCTGCTCTTTCAATTTTGATTTTTAGCAATTGATTTAGGCTGTGATAGGCAACAGATAAGGTAAAATGCTTTATTTTTTAGTAGCTTGTGTTTTTCATAGGGCTTTGTTTAAGTTATAAATATGTATGGTTTTCTTTTCTTTGGTTTAATATTTTCCTTCTAATGTATATCACATTTATCATTTAAGTACTTAATCTTTTATGGCAAAACCACATCTGTTGTGCTTTTCACTGAAATTTTCTCTTGCTTCTGAATGAGAAGAATCTGGAGAATGACTAATTATTTTGCTGAAAGAAATCATAGACTTTGTTTTCTTCTTAATTGTGAAATAGAATGTCATTAAAGTAAAGGAAAAAAAGCAGGAAAAATCAGGCTACTTTTCATTAATTTTTATCTCAAAATTATGTGGACTCAAAAGATGGAATATATTTTAGCACATTAATAGTTATTATTCATTGCATATATTACTTTTCAAATATTGGTCAAAATACCAAATATGTCTTATTCAGTTCTTCCTTATACCTTCCATAATAGGGCCTTTGTCATAAATTACATACTGCCTTAACATATAAATTCAAGTAGTAATATAAGTAAGGACAGCCCTAAAATGGGTTGAACATTAAATACATCGGTTTGTGATGCCCAACTTCTCAGTTACCCAACAATTTTCTGTTTATCCCCTTTAACCTCTTACCACATTCAGCAGTCAATAGGATTTGGTCTTCTATGACATTTCTCTTCTTTCTTTCCCGGTAAGTGAGAAATAGTGAAGCAAAATCTGTGTCACTGAATTTTTTACCTCATTGGTTTTAATACTTTGTTGCTGCTGTGCCCATGCAGAAGAAAACTTAAGTCTTTGTTTGAAAGCCCTTCAAACTTCTAAGAAAAGTTCCATAACTTCCAGTCTTCTCAACTGGCTTTAAAATATAGTTTCTAGGCATTTCACCATCCTTTTAAATGCCTACAGAGCATTCTCCAATTTATTATTTTATACCTTTTAAAGTTTGGCACCCAGAAATGCACACAATACTCCAGGGATGTACAATGCCAACTGGATTTCCTGGAAATAATACCTTGTTTGGTCTAAAGGCTCTATATCTAATAGCAGAACTTAAAATGGCAGGAGCATTTTAGTATAACAGCTCTGTTTCTCGTTTATTATGAAATCATGGTTTCTGAACCTCTCAGACCTGGCTGCCTTCCTGCCTTCCATCATTTCTTCCTTCTTTCTGCTTTTCTTTCCATCTTTTCTTCCCTGTCTCTCTGATTCCTTCTTTCCTATCTCAGGGTTCTGGAGTAAATTTAGGTATTCCTTCTCCTGATTTCTTAATTCCAAATTCTTATCATTATTTCCCAACTCTTACAGAATCTAGCAAATAATCTTAATACAAATAAATTAGATAGTTCAATAGAAATCAGTGTTAAAGAGTTAATGGTAAAGACAACACTCTACACTATCTTTTCAGCACATCCTCCAACATCTTCCGGTAACTGGGTCTTGCTCATGCATGGTTGTAACTGAAAATTTCCATCAGCATACTTCTGCAAGAATTTACAATCTAGTAATCTTTACAATAAGCCTTATTGAACATTCTGTACCCCTGCATTTGCAATTTCCTAATCTCTGCCCATATTCTGTCCCCTAATTAACTATGCTGTTGAATTTAATTCTCAGCTTTTGCTCATTCTAGTTAGTTTACATTAGTGAGGCCCTTCAATATTTGTCCTCTCATTTCTGGCCTATTTCAGTCAACATAGTATAAGGTTCATTCACCTAGCTGCCTGCTTCATACCTTCATTCCTTCTTGCAGCTGTTCAATATTCCATTGTATGTATACACCACAGTTTGCCCTTCCATTCACCTGCCAATATATCCTTAGACCACCACCATCCATTGCAAATCGTGAATGCTGATGCCATAAACACCAGTGTGCAAATGCCTGTGTTCCTCTGTTTGTCATTTTTTCTTTTCCTTATTTATTTAATAGCTTCTCAGTATAATTTTTGGGAAATAAAAATAAAACTACTTGCATATTTTCATAACTGCTGAAAATACCTTTGACTTGCCTTCATATCGTATTTGACCTGGTTATAAAATCAAATATTTTTCTTTTCCTTTTTCTTTATTTTGACACCTTTTGGAAGCCTTTCTGTGTTCTCTGTGAGTGTTTAAAGTATTGACCTAGATATCTAAGGATGAGTCTTTTTCCTTTACCTTCCTCTATATCTTATAAACCTTTTCAATCTAAATTTTGTATACCATATCCATCCTAAGACATGGTCTTCTACTGTATATTGCAAAATGTGTTCCCTTTTTTTTTTCTCTTTTTGCATCTTCTATCAGTCGATAATCTAAACTGCTGAACTGACAATTGTACATCTTTATTTTCCTCTCTCATATAGTTTTTGTATCTTTATTCATTTGTTCCGTGTTCTTGCATGTTTCTTTAAAATTATGTCATAGATATTTATTTACTTAACTTCAGTAATCATACTTAAAATTCCAAAGACTATTTCTTATTCTTTAAATAGGGTTCTCTCCTAGAATCATTTTTATCTTCTCAAAATTGCCCTGAGGTTATGCATTAGAATGTTTTTAAAGCTCTCTTCCATTTTCTAAATAATTTTTGGTTTACCAACTGTCAGAGGGCTTTTTCTTTGCATAGTCCTTCTTCTACTCAATATGTGTGGTGATTCTTGTTGAACCATTAAGAAAATAGGATATTGACAGTGTAGTTAAGAATGAAGAACTATGTTGATTTTTCTTGGTTGTGTGTACAAATTTCCTCAGCTATTTTTCTAGTTGTTTTTTTTTTTTTTTTTTTTTTTCTTTTTTCCTTTTAGGTTTTCCTCCTGAATTGCTCTTTATGATGTTGGGAGTAGGGTGTGGAGGGGTTTTGTAGACTGGTGGGTTTCATCATATTATGAACAAAAAGGGAGCTAATCCCTGAAAATTTTTCAAAAAAGTCTTTAATTTGACATTTAGGAAGCCTTATATAACAGTGTTTATTTTGTGGTAGTAAGTATCCACAAATAACCTAGTAGTCCCTCACTGGGGATAATAAATAAATATCTTCGATATGTTCTATGGGTGCCATATAAGATTTAGAAATATTAAAATAGTTATATACACATAGCATTAAGATAGTTCTGTTAATAGAGAAATTAAACACATAGTGCTGAATAAAATTTAAAACAAAATGCAAAAGGTACAATACAAATTCATTTATGTACAGGAAAATTACAGACAAAAATTCCACTGCATATGTTTTTAAGACTAAAGCTCAAAGATACCTATACATGTTCCATATGGGTAGAGAAGAATGAGAATTGGAAATAAGGGTAAAGAAAAATAAAAATGGATGAATAAAGGAATAGTAATGCCTTGGAAAGAGAGATGATGACAGTGGGAAATAAACTGGAAGTATACTTAACTCTTTGCTTGTTAGGCTTCACTCCAGAAAAAAGGTAGTGAAAGCTATGCTTCTTCATAAGAAGACCCTGAAAAATTGAAGATTCTTTTTTAATATCCACATTAAAACCTTAGCTCTACCTAGTTCTAACTCACAGTGACTTCAATTAGTCTTGAGAAGCTCCCTGCAGCATCACTTTGTTAGCTTTAATAACTAAGCCTAAACCTGTGCCTATTTTAACTCTAGATTGGGGCATCACTAACAGGCCATCTGGTACATGTGTTTTGTGGACAATCAGTTAATTTCTCCATCCCCCACCTCCACCCCCATTTGCTTTTCTCGGCATTGGTGCAGCTGATCCAAGATCAATGTCTCTGGCACCCCCCACAGCGCTCTCTCGTAGTAGGTTCTGAGTGGAAGCTTCCTTTGCTCTCTTATCCAGACTCAAATCCACTTTCTGTGAGGCAGAAATTTGTTAGAAAACTTTTACCTTCTGTAAACCACTACTGTCTCACCAGCAACACCCATACATTATTGTTTTCTTTTATTCATGTGTACTTCATTCTAATTTCAGTAAGACCTTGCGAAGGAATGGTGGTGAACGCATGCATCCAGCATGTCCTTTTGAATTATAAGTTGAACTTCTGCTATTACTTGTTTTTTTATGCCCCAGCATAATTTCTTTGTTAGCTAGAATGAGAAATTTTATAATCCTAATACCCACAGTCCACATTTTGTTTCCCAGATTTTCTCTGTCCCCAATAAAACTGACAAAGTACTGATTTTTCTATGCCTTCTCTTGACTACTTGTGTTGATGTATAGAGTGAATGATGGGCTTTGATATGCCTCACAGAGAATTTCCCTACCTTAGCAGTGGGGGAACTCTTTTCCCACAGCAATCCTTGATAGCCTAATGCAATTTATATGGGCCTTTAACAGGTTAAATTTCCCCACCCTTGGGACTGTGGAGTAGTGATAGCGGTAAAAGCAGTGTCATTTACCTGATCATCACTCACTACCTTCATCAAGATTCTTCCTTATAGAGCACTAGCTTATCCAGATTCAAACATCTGTCAAAAAAGAATGCCCAAGTGATTTCTGAAGTTTCTGGAGAATGGGTGTATTATTGGATAGCTTAAGTGGCTAGTGGCATTAAAAATATGAATTTCCACTCCATTTTCTGTCCTATTGTCGACTTTAGAATAAAAGTGAAATCTGATTTTTGTTCTTTATTTGATTATTATTCTGTAATCAGTAACTGTTTAAGAATGACTCATTTTGGAGAGATATTGTTTTACAATTCTCTTAAATGACAGTCTCTCTTTCTTATTCTCTGTCTCTGTTTTTTTCTCTCTCTCCCTCTCTCTCTTTTTCTCTTTTTCTCCTTTTATGTTCTACTCTACCAGATTGGAAGATAAAATATATCACTAAGAAAAATGTGCTTTTACATGTTTTCTCATGCATCAAGGATTTTAAAATTGGCAAGGACTACTGGGGGCCCCTGATGGTCTCATATTTGCACTCTCCCACACACTTGTGGAAAAAGAAACCTGCACTATTAAATAAAGTAAACAACATTTTCAACTTTTATGTGTTTTAAATAGTTCTGTCTACACTCAGGCAAAATATAGTGGTGAATTAAAATCACAAACAGATATATTCAAGTCCAAATGGCTTCTGTTGTTTCTACATTTCTTCTTTTTTCATAGAAAATAGTTTTTTGTTCTTGAATTCTGAAGGCAAGGAGAAGTGGAAAGAATCATCATTTTATTTTTATCAAATATTTCCTGTTATTTGGAGTTCTTCATGGGAAAATTTATATGATACACTATCAAAGTAAAAGCAAAGCATAAAAACTACACCTGTATAAACAAATGCATAGAAAAAAGATGCAAAGAGAATACATCAAGTGTAACAGTAGCTGTCAGTGGAGTTAACATGGGTAATATGTTTTTTCTTTCATCTTTTGCATAAATTTTAAATTTGCCTCAACTGATATTTTAATGTTTTTTTTTCAGTAACTGGAAATGAAAAAATGATGGTAAATAGACATTTAAGTGAGCCTTACTGAGGAAGTCTGAGGACTTCTAAAGGAAAGAAAAAATTAACAAGGGGGAAAGTCTGTAATCGGAGTTTCCATGCGATAGGATTCTAGGTAACACTAGACACAGCATGTTCTTTAAGGCCAGACTCAAATGTTTTCTTTTCCCTGATTTTTTCTGCCCATTACTTCTTTATGCTTAGTTCAGAACACGTATTACCCTCTTCCTCTGTGCTTCTGTAACACTCTTTTAGTTTTCCTTTATGTTTCTCATTCTGCTGCCTTGTGACATATTTGTTTGCTTATTTTATTATGTCATATACTTATTGGCCAAGTTTTATTCATTTTTTCCATATCTCCAATTTGTTTAATTTTAATTCTTACCTTACAAAATTTTTGAGAATTCTCACTTTACATGGGGGTTCACATTTTCCTCCCTTACAATATTAAAGAAAGAGAATGAAGAAAACAGCAAAATTGAAAATTACATTTCTAACTAAATTCTACCCTTTTTCATAGGTAATAGAATAGAGATTTGACATTCTAGCAACACACCAAACTTTCTTTTACTGCATTATCATTTTTTTTCCTTGAATGACATATATGTTACCCAACCTGCTTGTCTTGCTTAGTTCTCTCACTAAAAGGTCTTGATAGTCATTTTATGTTGATAAAAATCACAGCAATATAAATGCTAATGAGCCTTCCCTCAGAAGGTAGTGCCAATAAATATTAGGAATGAATGATAAAAGTTTGGTAGTACAAGGGGGACTTTCCTGGCTGGTGACTCCAGGTTTATTCAAGCTATGAAAATAAGAACTTATTACCATGCTCTAAGAGTTTGCTCAGATCAATGATGAAACATCTACTGTGGGGAATATCAAAATATTCCTGACAGCCTCACACAACATGTTTAATCTTAGTTAGGCAAGACAGATTTTTCAAAAAGTTTTACAACTTCCTTAGAAAGTGTAGCACTGAAATCATATATCACTGAGCCAAATGTATTCCAGATATTCAAATATATGATACCATATATTACAACTAATATGCAATGCTGTGAGCACTGGGAAAAGCCCAGAAGGTCATAGAAAAGTCATTATTTCTTGATCTTGGGTTTTTTTTTCCTTTAGAAAAAGATTGAAATACTTTAGCATTAGGGAACATTAAACAGTAAAAACAGCACTTTAGTTCTGGTCCTTTAAACTTTATAATAATAAAGACAGTATCCCTTACTGTACTCTTTAATATTTCCATATTGTCATTATTTATGTTTACTTACAGTTGATATTTCCATAAACCTATGTTGAAAAAGTTTAGACTATTTTTTTTTCATTCTTTTAGTCCCTAAAGTATTTCAATTTCAGACTGTGTCTTTTTTTCTCAATCATTAATTTTATCAGTTTTTTTCAAGTGTTTACTCTATAGGACATGGTTTTATGTCTTCAGTGCAATTTTGCAAACATCTTGTTTTAAGTATAGAAATATTACAGCAATAAAAAATTATAGCAATGCTGTAGGATGTCTAGGTGTCAAATCAATATTTTGGAAAAACTATTATTCTTAGACCACCTTCTGTAATCTATTTCCTAGTTTTATTTTCTAATTAGTCCATTTTTTAGTCTAATTCTTTAATTAGCTTTCTCAATTTGTGATTTATTTACAATAAGATTTACAGATTTGATGAGTTTTGACAAATGTACAAAGTAGTGTAACTATCACTTAATCGTGGTATAGGACATTTCCACCAGGCCCAAAATTCTCTCTGTGTCTCATTGCAGACAATACACTTCTCCACCTTTTAGTCTCTAATAAACGTAGTTATGCTTTTTGCCTCTATAATTTTTCCTTATCTAGAAATTCAAACAGATAGAATCAACATGAAAGCAGGATTTTGTGGCTAGTTTTTCTAAATCAGCATAATGAATTTGAGATTCATTTAAGTTGGCAATGTATCAGTAGTTTGGATTTTTTATTGCTGAGTGGTATTCCATTTTATGAACCTATAACCACTTTTTTCTTTTTATTCACCTTTCATGTGGATATAAGAATGTTTCTCCTTTGGGCTATTATGAGTAAGGCTACTGTGAATATTTGAAGTATAACTATTTTTTTTGAAAAATATTCTCATTTACTTAAGTAAATACCAAAGAGTGGGATTGCTGAGTTTAGGGTAGGTGCATGCTAAAATTTATAAGAAAATGCTAAAGTGTTTTTTTAAGCAGATGTACTAGTTTTTATTCCCACTGTCAGGTAATGAGGGTCCCAGTTGCTCCTCAAACACACCAACAGTTAGCATTGTCAGTGTTTTAAATTATATCCACCAGTGTGTCTAGTAATACTGTACTGTGCTTTTAATTTACATCACCTCTATGAGGAATGATTTTCAGCATCTGTTTATGTGCTTACTTTCAGGAATTATCTATTCCTATCTTTTCCTCATGTTTTTGTTAGGATGATGGTCATCTTATTATAGAGTTTGTAATAGTTCTTTATATATTCTGGAAGTAAGTCCTTTATCAGATATATGGTTTGCAAATATTTTCTCCCAGTTGGTGTCTTGTATTTTCAATTTCCTAACAGGTTCTTTAAAGTGCAAATTATTTTCATTTTGAAAAGTCCAATTTATCATTTAAAAAATAATTTCCTAGTTTCTGCTTTTGCTCTCTGTTTAAAGAATATTTTCTTATCACAAGGTGAGTAGAATTTGCTCCTTTGTATACATTTTTACAGTTTTAGGCTGTGAATTTAAGTCTAGGGTCTAGTTTACATTTTTTTTTTTTTTAATTCAGTTTTACTGAAATATATTCACACACCATACAATCATCCATGGTATACAATCCACTGTCCACAGTATGATAACATCTAGTTTATGTTTTGAATTAGGGTGTGTGGTAAGGTAAGGTATTGTTTATTTGTTTGTGTTTGCATTTGTATATCCAATTGAATACCCAAATGATATTCCATCATTTGTTTAAAAGACTGTTCTTCCCCATTGAATTATCTTGAGAATTTTTTTTTTTCGAAAATCATTTACTATCTATCTACCTATGTGCATATGCATATGTTTGTATTACATTTGTGTGTGTTTCTGGACTCTTAAATCTGTTCTAATCCATGTCTATCCTTACTCCAATGTCATACTTTCTTATTTACTGCAGCTTTAAATAACTCTTGAAAAAAAAGATGGTATATGTCCTCAAATCTTATTCTTCTTTCTCAAAATATAGTTTGATAATCTCATTCCTTTGCATTTCTGTATAAATTTCAGAATTACCTTATCATTGCTACACAAACTTCCTAATGATATTTTCATGGGAATTGCATTGAATCTGTAGATCATATTGGGGAAAATGTAAATATTAATACTATTAAGTGAACCAATCCATGGTCCTTATATATATATATTTCAATTTATATAGCTTTTCCTTAATTTCTGTCATCAATGTTTCATATTTTTCTGTGCATAGGTTTTACGTGTTAAATGTATTCATTATTATATCATATATTATACTTTTGAGAATGGAATTGATTTTAAATTTCCAATTCCAATTTTGTTACCATATAGAGAAATGCAGTTGACTTTTCAACATTGACCTGTATGCAGCAAATATACTAATTTCATTTATTTGTTCTAGAAGTTTTTTGTAAATTTTCTAAGATTTTCTAAATATACAGCCTTGTGCCCTGTGAATAAATAAAGTTTAACGTCTTTCTTTCTGATGTGTATGTCTTTTATTTCTTTTTCTTAACATATTAAACTGCCTAGAACTTCTTGTACTTTGTTGAATATAAGTGTTGAGAGCAGGCTTCCTTGCATTGAACCTGGTCTTAGTGGGAGAGTATTCATCATCTAAGTGTGATGTTGCTTGTGGGGTTTTTATAGATACCCTCTAGCAGTTGAGGAATTTCCCTTCTTTTCTTATGGTTGGTTGTTTTATCATGAATGAGTATTTATTTGGCAACTCCTAACTCTAAAATCAATATGCTAAGTCTTTTAAAGGACTTTTGCATATAAGTTCATGAAAGAAGGATATTGATCTGTAGTTTTGTTCTCTCTTTAATGTATTTATCTTGTTTTGTCTGACTTTGACTCATTGAATGAGTGTTTAAACTCTCTCTTTTCCTCTATATCTTTGAATAGTTTGTGCAGACTCAGAATTATTTCTTCTTTAAATATTTGATAGAATTACCTGGAATTTTCTTTCTAGGAAATATTTTAGCAATAATTAAAAGTTAAAGTAAATATAAGGCTATTTGGCTTAACCATTTCTTTTGAGTAAAGCTTCAATAGTTTGCGTCTTTCAAGGAATGCACTTACTATATCTAGTTGTCTAACTTCTATTAGCATAAGGTTCATAATATTCCCTTATTATTCTTTTTTTTTTCTAATTTATTGAGATTGTTCACATACCATACAATTATCCAAAGATCCAAAGTGGACAATCAATTGCCCCCCGTACCCTCATACAGCTGTGCATCCATCAGCGCACTTAATTTTTGTTCAATTTTTAGAAACTTTTCATTACTCCAGACAAGAAATAGAGTGAAAGAAGAAAAAAAAGAAAAGAAAAGAAAAGGAAACTCAAATCTTCCCATATCCCTAACCAACCCCCTACATTTTTGACTCATAGTATTGGTATAGTACATTTGTTACTGTTTATGAATGAACGTTGAAATACAACTAACTGTAGTATATAGTTTGCAATAGGTATATATTTTTTCCCTATATGCCTCTCTATTATTAACTTCTAGTCATAGTGTCATACATTTGTTCTGGTTCATGAAAGAGATTTCTAATATTTGTACAGTTAATCATGGACATTTCCAACCACAGGATTCAGTTTTATACATTCCCATCTTTTGACCTCCAACTTTCCTTCTGGTGACATACGTGACTCTGAGCTTACCCTTCCCACCACCTTCACACACCTTTCAGCACTGTTAGTTATTCTCACATCTTGCTACCGACACCTCTGTTCATTTCCAAACATTTAAGTTCATCCTCATACTAAGCAACCGCTCCCCATTCTTTAGCCTTGTTCTATATCTTGGTACCTTATATTTCATGTCTATAAGTTTACATATTATAATTAGTTCCTATCAGTGAGACCCTGCAATGTTTGTCCTCATGTGTCTGGCTTATTTCACTCAGTATATTGCCCTCAAGATTTCCTCATCAACCCATTTTTTTTTTTTTTAAAGATGGTTTTGTTCACATGCCATACATTCCAACCTAAGTAAACAATTGATGGTTCCCTGTATAGTCACATATTTATGTGTTCACCACCCTCACCACTATCTATGTAAGGGCATCTACATTTCTTCTACAAGGCAGGAGGGAGAGTCAAAGAAGGCAGAGAGGCAAAAGAAAAAGAAAAAAGAAAGAGGAAGAAAAAAAATTACAGGTAGGAAGCAGCAAAAGGAAAGATAACCTTAAATCAAAGTAGAATAAAGAGTCAGACAACACTACCAATATCAACTGTCTCACACCCCTCCCCTATCCACCCCTCCTATCTACATTTACTTTGGTATATCACCTTTGTTACATTAAAGGGAGCATAATACAATGATTCTATTACTTACACTCTCTAGTTTTAGGTTGATTGCATCCATCCCCCAATGACTCCTCATTTTTAACACCTTGCAAGGTTGGCATTCACTTGTTCTCCCTCATGAAAGAACATATTTGTACATTTTATCACAATTGTTGAACACTCTAGATTTCACCGAGTTGCACAGTCCCAGTCTTTATCTTTTCTCCTTTCTTCTGGTGTCCCACATGCTCCCAACCCTCCTCTCTCAAACATATTCATAGTTATCTTTGTTCAGTGTACATACCTTGCTGTGCTACCATCTCCCAAAAAAACTGTGTTCCAAACCTCTCACTCCTGTCTTCTATCACTCTGTAGTGCTCCCTTTAGTATTTGCTGTAGGGCGGGTGTCTTGTTCACAAAGTCTCTCATTGTCTGTTAGCTGGAAAATATTTTGAGCTCTCCCTCATATTTGAAGGACAGTTTTGCTGGATATAGGATTCTTGGTTGGTGGTCTTTCTCTTTCAGTATCTTAAATAGATCACACCACTTCCTTCTTGCCTCCACGGTTTCTGCTGAGAGATCTGCACATAGTCTTATTAAGCTTCCTTTGTATGTGATGGATCACTTTTCTCTTGCTGCTTTCAGGATTCTCTCTTTGTTTTTGACATATGATATTCTGATTATTAAGCATCTTGGCATAGGCCTATTCAGATCTATTTTGTTTGGAGTATGCTGTGCTTCTTGGATCTGTAATTTTATGTCTTTCATAAGAGATAGGAAATTTTCATTGATTATTTCCTCTATCATTGCTTCTGCCCCTTTTCCCTTCTCTTCTCCCTCTGGGACATCAATGATATGTATATTCTTGTATTTCATTTCATCCTTAAGTTCCCAGAGTTGTTGCTCATATTTTTTCATTCTTTTCCTCATCTGCTCCTCTGCATGTATGTTTTTGGGTGTTTTGTTCTCCAGTTCCTCAGTGTTTTCTTCTGCTTCTTGAGATCTGCTGCTGCATGTTTCCATCGTGTCTTTCATCTCTTGTGTTGTGCCCTTCGTTTCCATAGATTCTCCTGGTTGGTTTTTTTTTGAGCTTTCAATTTCTGCCTTATGTACGCCCAGTGTTTTCTTTATAGCCTTTATCTCTTTTGCCATATCTTCTCTACACTTTTTGAATTGAGTTAACATTAGTTGTTTAAATTCCTGTATCTCAGTTGAAGTGTAAGTTTGTTCCTTTGACTGGGCCATAACTTCATTTTTCCTAGTGTAGGTTGTAGTTTTTTGTTGTCTAGGCATCTGACCTTCTAGGCCACCCCAATCAGGTTTTCCCAGAGGAGAACAGGCTCAGGTCACAGAAGGAGGAAATATTCAGTGTCCAGTTTCCTTGATGATTTTTCTTAGAGAATTGACACACCTGTGTTTTTCTGCCCAGGAGGTGCGCCTGTCAGCTTGTAAGGGGGTGTGGCCCATGGCTCTCCTCCCCCAGGCTTTGGGGTCTGGTTCTGGTAAGGCAAGTAGTAGAGCTGGGCCCCTCTCTTTCCTCTTGGGAAGCTATGCCCCCTCCAGAGGGGTCATTTGCATATAAATCGATTCTTTGTTTCTCTCGGAGTGCTAAGATTTTAAAAATGGCTGAAGCTTTCCCTATTGCGAAGATCTGTGAGCCAAAAATGGCTGAGGCTTTCTTCTCTGAGCTGCCCAGGTTGAGAGAGAAGGGACAGAAAGCTCCCAGATTCACCCATCAGCCAGAGCTATCACCCAATCCTCTTTTCCCTGCCCTGAGACAGATATGTCCCCTGACTCTCCCAAGTCAATCGTCACCAAAAGCCTCTGTCTGCTTGTTGGGGATTTGCAGTCTGTATTGAGCAGTTAACATTAAAACCCCAGTTGGAGCTGGGCTGAGGTACACTCACTTGTTTGGAGAGTGCTGCTCTCTAGCGCTGCAAGGCTTCCATGAGGGAGGGGGCTCTCAGCTCTCATTGTGGGTCCGCAGTTTTTACTTACAGATTTTATGCTGTGATCTTGGGCATTCCTCCCAATTCAGGTTGGTGTATGATGAGTGGACAGTCACATTTGTCTCCCCACAGTTATTCCAGGTTATTTACTAGTTTTTAGATAGTTCATGAATTGTTCCAGGGGGATTAACTGGCTTCCACTCCTCTCTATGCCACCATCTTAGCTCCTTGACCCTTATTATTCTTTTAGTGGGGATATATTCTGTCTTGTTTCTTATGTTAGTAGTCTGTGTCCTCACCTTTCCTACCCCTCAGGTCATTCAGCCCATAGTTTTATAATTTTGTTAATATCTTCAAAGAACCAGCCTTTGTTTAGCTCATCCCTTCTGCCCACTTTGGATTTAATTTGCTCTTCTTTGTCCAGTTTCTTAAGGTGTAAACTCAGAGCTTTGATTTAAGATCTTCTTTCCTAATCCCAGAGGTTACAATAAATTTTCCTCTTACCACTGTTAGCTGCCTCTTCCAAAAAATGTTTTGATGTGCTTTTGTGTAAAGTTTCATTTTGTTCAAATATTTTCTATTGAGATTTTTTTCTTTCCATGGATTATTGAGATTTTTTCTTTCCATGGATTATTTAGAAATATTTTGGTTAATTTCCAATTATTGGGAAACTTTCCTAATATCTTTCTATTATACTTAATTTCCAAATAATGGGGAACTTTCCTATTATCTTTCTGTTATTTATTTCTAATTTAATTCTGTTTTTATCAGGGAACAAACTTTGAATGGTTGGAATACTTTAAAATTTGTTGAGATTTTTTGATTCAGAAATTGTGTTTTCTTGGTGAATGTTCCATGTGTACTTATTAGATCTTGTATTTTTCTATTTTTGAGTGTTCTACAATGTCAATTAGTTCAATTTGGTTGATAGCCTTGCTCAAATCAATCTGTATGATAGTATTGATCAAGTATTTTTGTACCCTTATTCATTTTCTATTTGCTTGGTATATTAATTACTGATAAAAGAGAGTTGAAATCTTTAAGAATGATTATGGATTTTTCTCATTCTCCTTTCAGTTCTATCAGCTTTTGCTCCAAATACATTGAAATATATATAACTGCTATTTCTTCTTGATAAATTGACCCCTTTGTCATTTTGAAATAGAATTATCATAGTAGAATACTACTTGTTCTGAAATTTACTTTGTCTGGTGCTTGTATAGCCACTTCAGCTATTTTTTTCTAGCTACTTATTATACTTTGTTCATCCTGTTACATTTAAACAATGTCTTTCTATTTAAAGATTTTCCTACAACCAACATACACTAAGATCTTTCTTCTTTACCCAATCAGGAATTATTTGCTTATTTTACGGAGTAGTTTTAGACTATTTACATTTAATCTAATTTTCAATATGGTTTGGTTTAAATCTAACACCAGGCTATTTGACTTCTATTTGTCCTACCAGTTCTTTGAGGTCCCCCCCTCCTTTTTTTCTGTCTTCATTTAGATGAATTGAAAAGTATTTAATTATCTATAATCTCCCCTTTTTAACCTGATAAAAAGGATAATATTTGTGATTTACCTAAACAAATCAATTCTTCCACCTGTGTTTTTTTTTAATTATTTGGTAGTATTATTTACTGGTCTTAAGTATGCCTTCAAAATTATTTTTCCTTACTCTTTAATAGCTATCTCTTTAAAGAATAGGGAAGAAAGTTTATAATATGTATCATATGCACTTTAATTATGAGCATTTAAAGAAATGTAGGGATTTTAAATTACATTAAAAATAAATCACTAAGCCCTGTTTTGTAACTGATAATCTCAGCCACCAAAACCAATAGTGTGGAACATGGTTTTTCCTTTAAAGAGCTATTTAGTAACTATCATATCCTTTAATTTCTCTATTTATTTTCTCAAATTATAACTTCCACTATAATTGTGCTTCTGTTTATTTTGCATATTGACAAGAACTGAACTTTAAGAATAATAACATTGAAAAATTTATTAACTGAAAATGATCCTTAAAGTTATAGCAATTGATTGAAAGAACAGAATATCCACAACCACCCCACCAAATCTACATGTCCACATAAATTCCACTCTGTTTCTTTCTTTTGGTTATGTTTCTCTTTCTAGTATTACCAGTATATGTCCATGAAATTGATATAATCATTAGAATGTGTCAGGTTCTGAAATTTTGAAATGAGTTACTCAATATAAAATATACTGCAGGGGAATTCAGTGTTTGAGGATTTGGAGTAAACCTATGTTTATTGAGGCACTTACAATTTGTAAACTCAATGCAATTTCGATTTGGCTCAGAAAGAAAGCAAACCTGTAAACTGCCAAGATTTACATATTTAATTCCATTGCTTCATATTGCAGTGATAAAACCAGTTTGAGAAGACGTGAGGAGGAGACCCAGGGAAAACATTAAAATTTAAAGGAAAATTAAACCATGTATTTTGTGGCTGTGCTTGATTATAAGCTCCAGAGGATTGAGCTCTTGTGTTTGGGACTCTCAAGTTTGAGAGAAACACAACAATGGAAAAGCAAGGGTGGCAGCTTGGCAGGTGATCTCACTGCCCGCCCCCCTACATGGGACCTGACACCCAGGGGTGTAAATCTCCCTGGCAACACAGGATATGACTCCTGGGGATGAATCTGGACCCAGCATTGTGGGATTGACATCTTCTCAACCAAAAGGGGGTTGCGAAATGAAACGAAATGGAGCTTCACTGACTGAAAGATTTCAAGTGGAGTTGAGAGGTCATTCTGGTGGACATTCTTACACACTATATAGACAACACTTTTTAGGTTTTAATGTATTAGGAACAGCTAGAAGTAAATATCTGAAAGTACCAAACTCCAACCCAGTAGCCTTGATTCTTGAAGATGGTTGTATAACAATGTAGCTTACAAGGGGTGGCAGTGTGATTGTGAAAACCTTGCAGAGCATACTCCCTTTATGCAGTGTATTAATGAATGAGTAGAAAAATGGGGACAAAAACTGAATGAAAAATATGGTGGGAAGTGGAGGATGATTTAGGTGTTCTTTTTTTACTTCTGCTTTTCATTCTTATTCTGATTCTTTCTAGTGCAAGGAAAATGTTCAAAAATAGATTGGGATGATGAATGTATACCTATATGATAGTACTGTGAAAAGTTGATTGTGCACCATGGATGACTGCATGGTATGTGAATAGATCTCAGTAAAACTGAATTGAACAAAAAAAAAAAAAAAAAAAGCAAGGGTGGCAGCTTTGGTATTCTATCAGGCCTGGCCTGAGTCAAGGGTTAAAGTGATAATGTTTTTTAGATGAGCAAACCCAACATGAAGAGATAGCATAGTGAGTCAAGGAAGGATGTGAACCAATGCAAAGTGGTGTATTTCAGCACTGGCTAACACTGTAAGAGTAGTTGGGAAGAGATGCAATTGGATACAAGGCTAGCACATCACTTGGCATTCAAGACCTCTGGACACACATCAAGGTAAGTAACAGTAGTCCATGAAGTAGAGGAAAGGGCATTTATCTCCCAGGTATCCCTCTACCTCACAGCTCCCACTGGCCAAAGTTTGCCCCATGGGAATTAACTGTTCTGTAATTCCAGGTAGCATCACTTGGTGCATTTTAGAAGGCACTGAGAAAGACAAATATTTTGCCCTGTGTTGGCATATTGTAAAAGTTCAGAAGTGATGTGAGGAGCCAGAAACTCTGGTTCTGGGGCTGGTAGGCCTGACTGTGCAATAGGGGTAGTGGCTGGTTGACCTCAGGCAGTGGAACCCAAGGTACTGATGAGACAATCAGAAGAGACACCGGAGATGTGGTTCCAATACAGAGCTAAGTGGAGATGTCATTTTATTCTCATGTCTTTTCCACCCAGAAGTTTTTGTGCAAACTACTTACATTCGTGACCTGGCTTGTACCTTCAAGAGTTTATTTCTATAGCCCTGTGTTCTCCCTTAAACATCTCAATCTCAATTCCTGCTCCTACTATAAAGCCCAGGTTCTCACTTCTTTAGAAATGAGTTTTTAGCTTGTTTCTGCTCCCAACTTTATAGTTCCTAGCCACTTCTTCCCTCATATTTCTCTGTTTCCCTTCCCTCAGCATCCCTTTCTTCAGCCTATTAGGTCTGCTTCCCAATCTCCAGCTCCTTATAGTTTCCTCAGTTTTCCTTTGCTGCCCCTTCTCCTGAGATCCATTGCCTCTAAGTTTCAGTTCTATTCCAGAACCTCCTCTGCTGTCAGAAAAATGTTGCCTCTTCCCAAGCCTACATCCACCTCTCATGAGGCTTCAGCCCTTTTTGCTAGGCCCACATTGTTCCTTCCATGCCCTGCCTCCTGCTTCATGCAATACCAACCCGAAAAGCATGTCCCTGTCTCTAGTCTTCTGGCCCTGTCCTGATAAACAGTTGTTTTTGTCTCCATCTTTTCAATTCCCTGCTGAACTGCTTTTCTTTTCTGTTTAGATTTTCCTTCTCCTTCATTTGTTTGCAGGATGATTGAGGGACATCTTTTCCAAGATTTTTCAAATCTTACCACCTGGAATCCTAATTCCAAAAACATACGAAGTCACTAAAACTCTTATTCTAATGTGGTGTAAGGTGCATCCCTCCACAGAACAATATTCAGAGGATCTAGAAAAGAGAGGTCTTGACTCTTCTTCTCTCTCAGGTAGTTTATCTATTATGCAACCCTGCTGAACTCACTCTGTAAGCTCCAGGAGGTTCACTGTTTTCTGGAGTCCAGGAGGCATATGAGAGGGTTTTCCACAGAATCAGTGACTGTTATGGGATAAGGCCTCTGTCCACGGAATGAGAGTCCATTCCAGAAGAAGCCATTGTGTCTGTTTATGGAGTTGGTAGACATAACTGCAGTTCAAAGTCATGGCAAATATATGATTTTGGTACATAATGCAAGACTGAAGTATGGGGATACTGGTAAGAAGGAAATATCATGAAGCTTCAAATAAGACAAAACAAAGTTCAGAAGTAAGCCATGTCACTAACAATGATGCTTAATTTCAGTTATTTCATTTCACTCAATTTCTGTTCAAAATGTCAAAAAATGAAATTAAAAAAAAAACACGCAAAAAAACATATCACTGCCAGGTTTGTGAGGGGACTAGACTAGATGAAATTGTACAAAGTACCTGAAACATAGTAGGCATGCAGTAAATATGAGCTTCCTTATCCCCAGTCTTCTTTCTACTGCATCCAGCACCTTAAAAAATGTGTGATGTATACAATTGTCATAGGGAAAATATGTGCTTACATAGTACAGGAAGTATTTAATTGCCTCTGGTGAAGTTTGTGTGGAAAAGTCTAAAAGCAAATCTCTTTTCCTGGATTCTGTATCAGAAAATAAATTCCCCTTGGGGAACACTGTGTTGTGACAGAGGGGCATTATGCAAAGCTCTGGTAGAAAGGGGATGGGGTGGCTCCACAAGAGTGGAATGGAAGCAGATATCTGCAGGCCCCAAGGAGCAGAGACTTATACCTTGATATGTCATGATATGTGTGGCTATTTGGAGAGAGGTCATGCCTCTGAGTTCTGTGTGTGGTGCACCTATGAAGTTTGGACCAGGGCTCCCAGCACATATGGCACCTTCATGTGCATTAGAAAAATGTACAGTTTCCTCCAGGATGCAGCCATGCACTGGAGCTAATGGCTTGGTAAACAGAAACTGCCAGTATTTCAGCAACTTTTACTCTCTAGGCCAGGAGTCCTCTGTGACTCAACCTTCCGTCAATGTGATGTTGCCTCGGCATCCAGAGAACTTCCCCCAAAATACCCAGGCCCATGTCTGTCAGAGAATTAGTTGAACCACCAGACATTAAGAAGGCATTGGATTTCAACAACGATTACAACAGCATGATCATGATGAATTAGAGATTTGAGGTCCTTTTAGTAATTTTTTGATAGTCATGTAATTCCCCAGATCCTTGAACAAGTTCCCAAGGACTGACATTAAATATTGCTTTAATGGTTGTTGGATTCAGATTTAATTTCAATTATAGAAAATGAAGTCTTATGAAATTTCTTGTACATCTGAATTTCTAGGGTGTGAATTATAAAGGATTAACTTTTTGGATAATTAAATTGCCTCCTTATTTGTATTCCATCACATACTTATATATTGAAAGCATTCTGGAAGAGTTGATACAAGTTTATATTAAATGATTAATTTTTAGATTGCTGAATCCATGGATTTTTAAATATACAAGGCGAACAAGTCATTATGATCCTTATGGAATTTTTAATATAAAATTTTATAAAAATACAGATGAACTTAAAATTGTCCTTGGTTTCAAAATCCAGTTTCCAGTTTATTATCCCATGATGCTTTAATTAAAATAAAAATATTAACCTGATTTACTTGGAATACATACAAGTCATAAAAAGCAGTCCTCATTAAAAAGAATATTGATTATATATTATAACTTCAATTACTGAACCACTGAATTTAAGCACCCTTAGTATATAGGCTTTCTTTTACGCACCACCAGATTTGTCCTCAAATTGTCTCCAAAATGTAGAGTCCTGAAACAAAAAGACAAAAAGATGTAAAAATTTTCAAAATATCTGTACATGAATCTTATTTTCTTAACAGAGAAAATTTTAAGTTTTCTCTTAATAAAGGGAATATAATTATCTTACTTAGCAAAATTGTTTGCTACAGATTCTATTCAAACATAGCATATTAAAAAAGAGAATTGAAGAAAAATGTGGGAAAGTAACTTTGCAATTAGGCAAATCTGATTTGAATCCAGATTAGTTGCTTATGAGTTGTTTGAACCTGGGCAATTTATTTAATCTGTCTAATTATCAGTTATGTCTTCAGTGAGAGGAGCATATTTTCTATATCATAATTCTAGTATAAGGAGGAAACTATGTTGGTCTTAACACCCCTAACAAAGTAAACAATAATGTAACTGTAGGTCATTAATTTTTTATATAATTCCCAGAAATATCCATTTATACACAAATAATTTATTAAAATAAAAATATTAGTCTTATCTATTCATGCAGTTAGATATTAAAGTCAAAATTTGTCTATCTATTTCAAGTTAGTATTGCCTTTGATTAAAGCAGTAGTTTTTATTCCTTTTTTTCCCTGACACCCACCAATCCACCACTACTGGAAATCTCAGGGGTGAAGGACATGCAGCTATTAGTGTTCAACATGGTAATCACAGAGAGATCCTCAATGAGAATGCAACCAACCCAGAGAGAAGCAGCTAAATGAAGCAGAGAAAAAGATAATGCTGAAGACTTAACTTTAACACCTGCAATCAGCCATATCTGAAAATAGAAGGGAAAAAAAAAAGTCGGCATAGTTATAGGAGCCAAACATTTTCCCTGTTGCTTAAAAAAAGTTTAAATTCCTATATTCTAATCAGTTAATCTAAAATTGTGAGATTTACTAAGTAAATAAAGTAAAACCTTTGTTTTCTTGTACAGTTATTTTCTTTAAATGTGTTCAAGTTCTATTTATTGACTTAAATTTTTATGTGTTTAAAAATAGGATTAATATCATCTAAAGCATGGCTGTTAATATTTTGTAATAGAAATGTTATATGATATTACTCAAGACAAATAAATTTACCTACAAATAATGTTATATTTGTAATTCCTTTTTTAAAAAAATGCAATGTGTTATGGGAAGAAATATTACAGAAGAAGCCTTAAAAGAATTTTGTTATTTTTTTACTTGATTTTATCAAAACTAATTTTAGCAGCCATTACTGGCTGCATGTTAATGAATATAAACTGTACATTTATTGTTCTTTTTCTTTGCCTTCCAAAAAAAAGGGAATGATGCTTACTTGCCTTTATCCTTAGCAACTTATTGATTTAAATTGATGTATTACTGAAAACATAATCAATTGAAAATACTATAAATATGGAACATTTTCTACTGTCTTGGAATCTACTGTTCCTGTATTACCTTGAAAAAATAAGAAATGAAATAAAAATAGGGGAATAAGTACAGCACCTTTATCATTATAATGAGCTAAATAAGAAGAAATGAGCATCATCCTATTTAAGTTATTATTGAATCTACAGCAAACCAAATATTTCACAGGAATGTTTTTCACTTAGCTCATTTACACAGGCATATTAGGCCTAATTAGTGTTTTTCAGTCATAAGTTATTCTTAATAACCTGAGGACTAGTGCCTTAGTTTTGTAATTTATAGGATTATAAGAAAAACAAGTTCGAGAAGGAATAATTCCCTAATTTGCATGTGCTAATTAGAAAGATATTAATTCCAATTTTAAAATTAGTAATTTAATATTTTTGGTAAACTAGGACAAGATAGTAATTGTAATTAGTTATACCAAATTGTTACTAAATGAAACAGATTTAATAGTCCCTTTGAACCTGTTAAGAAAAGTTTGGGTTGTAATGAATATCTTTGTGTATTGTTTTGACCTCTGCTTCAACTACGCAAACCCAATTTGTTTTAAATGTTTTCCCAGGTACAGGAGTCTATGATTAATATCTCTTGCTGTGTTATCTCTGCTGCTAATGAAAAACATTGGGTGTTCCTTCACTTCACAGAATGCAAAAGCAGATGAAAAAATTTCACAGGTGAACTCCTTATGAACATTTCTAATTGCTTAGGAACAGTGTTTGAAAATCTCCAGTAATTTGCCATTATTCTAATGAGTAGCATAAACTGTAATTTTTCATAGTAATTAACTTGTGTCAGCACCATTATTTTTCATTAATTATAAATGAGGAAGAATGAAAGAACACCCGCAGGAACAGATGTGCGAAATTGTCTTTAGGTTCTGTTCATTTTGTTTTTTTTTTCCCACCCAATACACTGGAGTATACCGTCAAGCCTGGAGAAAATGCAGACAGATAATATACCTGTTTGGGGCAGAAAGGGACAAAGGGCATTTAATGATGCTGTTTTCTCTGAGTCCAGTGTTTTAATGAAGGAGAGAAGTTGTTACTGGCATACCAGATGAAACCAAGGAAAAAACACTTCACTTTTAGTAAACGCAACCAAGATAATTTGAAGAATTTATTTTGACAGTCTTTCCCTTTTGTTAGGAAAATAAAACTCATTATCTAGGCCTGCCAGATTTTAAGACAATTGTGTGTTTAATTGAAATCAAACTATTAAAAAAAAAAAAGGAGAACAAAGGAAGAAAGTTAGGAAGGAAAGAGGAAGAGAGTGTGTATATTATAGCGATTAGTGATACTTGTGTGGTTGAATGTCTTTATGATTCCAAGTAACAGCTTTCATGCTGTTGCTGGATGGAAAAATACAGGTATGTCTTGGGTATTTTTGTATTAAATCAACTTCTTCAACATCTTATAAAATATTTAAATGCATTGTCATTCTCAGTTGTTTTTTTTTAACCTTAGGCTGACTACAGGCATGGACAGTCATTTTACTATAAATTTGCTGTGACTCAACAGTCTGTGAAGATGGTATCCTAATTAGTAGAGACGAAGAAATATCATTCTTACCTTTACCCTTTTACACATTTTGGCCAGAACTGTCCTAAAAATCATCTTATTGCATGATTGAGAAAAAGACTGAGCTATCAGTTTTACCCAATGTGAGTTCCTCAGAAAACAAAATATTAATTGAGAAATGAAGACTACGGTCAAATACATTTGGGAGCCTTGGAAACATTAAACATGGTTTGCTTCTTTTTGTTTGTTTTCTCTTTTTTACATCAGAATTTCTCAAGACTTTTAAATTGTTGATATTCAGTTAATTTCCAGGAGAGAAATCAAAATTCAGTGTTTCCCAAATGTTTTGGGGTCTGATAACCAATTCTTGCATAACTTGTGTTCCTCACAGTACATTTTAGAAAATGTATACCTATGGCCTTCCCTGAAGGAAATAATGCTAAAGAGAGGAAACATGAACTGTTTTCAGTTATCAGACGCCACTTATCCCAAATCAATTAGAGACGATGGGTACAGAAGCTTGACTTAGGGACAGTTCCCCCTTTTTTTAAAATCACAATTCTCTTTTTACTACCCCCTAAAAACTATGGTCCACTTATTCATCCTTAGTTTAGTGAATCCCTCTAGGTTCATTTTATCTTTCAGATATTTTTTTCTATCCACTAACCCAATTAAAGCTTTCCTGCCTTATATTTCTTTCTTCTGTGATTTTTGTAAATTTATATATATTATACCAAAGCCTCACTATCTTGGAATCACATTATTTAGTGTGGTATTTCCAAGAGAAATATATGCATTTTTTGTAAGACTCCAAGGAATTCTGCTTCAACTTGAACAAAACTTTAGTAGTGGAACTTCAGATATGGTAGTTATGCTGGGTTTTTCTCTGTTGGAACTGCTCAGCCAAAAATTATGGATTACTGACAAATAAGATTGATCCAGATAGCAGACATAATATTTTTAATTGCTAGGCTTTTACCAGCACTTACTTAAATTTAGGATTCTCATAAGGATTAAATGAGATAATATATAATAAATGAATGAGTTTAACTGGGGATGTAGGAGGCAGTAGATATTTACCAGACCTTACTCTATTTCAATCCATTTTCCTTTTATTCTAGAAAGTATTCCTAGTCAATAGTTTTGATTTGTAAGAACTGGTTAAATGTTTAAAACCAAATAAAAGAATTCCCTTCTTTCTTTTTATCATGGACTTCTAATCTTTTAATACCATACTTCTCAAATATTTGTACCAAAGCATCCCTAAAATCAGAAGGCAGGAAAGATGCACCTACAGAGATATATGGCTAATTGTAAATCTTCTCTGAAATCTCATTTTCTCTAAAATTCTAGAAAAAAATTTAGCTCCTAATACTTCCATGCTAGTTTTATTATTTTTACCCCAAATTTCAAGTAAATTTGATAATCTTATCTCATTCCCATTAATTTCCCCCTTGCTCTCTACTGGCCTGCTACTTTTCCCTGACTCAGGACATTCACTCTTCTTATCCCCTCACCTGCAGTATTCGTTTATAAATATTTTCAGAGCTTGATTCATTGTATTCTTTACTCAGATGCTACATCCTCAGTGATGGTGGAACAATCAAAATGTGTTCATGAGAACATAGGCTCAGGCACAACAGAGATTCTCAACAAATGCCCATTTTATTACTTATACAAACAAAGCATCCAGAACAGCAGTGGAAGAGGTCCCATAATAGCCAGTCCTCCAGGGAGGCCAACTGGTTGGATCAGGGTTCACTGATGATGGCTCTGCACTCCCCACTTTGTGTCAGAGATAAAGACCCTGTGTTGCCTTAGTGCTGGGTGTTTATTCACCTTGGGGGGCAGGGGACCTGCCAATGAGCAAAAAGTATTCATTAAACAACCTTTGTGCAGAGTTCCCACCCTGATTAGCAGCTGAGGCTGCTTATTCCTGGTTTGGTGTTCAACTTACTGGAGGTCAGGTCCTTCCATTTCTGGGTAGCTTGTTTTTCGTGGTTAAGGAGACCTGATGCCCCCTGGGATGTGAAATGGAAATGTATAGAAACATCTGCACTCAAACAAGCAAGGGGGAACGAGGGGTTAGGTGCGGGCTGGGAGATGACCCCTGACTGTGTCCATGATGTTCCCAGCAGTCATCCACCCCTTGGCCTCTCAGCCAGGCCTAGCCTACTCATCTCCATTAGCTTCCAGACCAAGATGGAGGCAGGTCAGGCTCTAAGCCTGTAGCTCTCAGCAATGTTGACAGTAAGAGTTGGGAACACCAGCGGCTGCAGCACATTAAGAGAGCTTTAATGATCCCTGTGCTTACCATTACTCTAAGCAGGGTGATCAGGCCTCTCTGGAGTGATGATAGTATCCATGCCCCTCAAAGACCCAGGTGCCAACTGAAGAGGTCCACACAGAAGGTGTTTGTACCCTTTGCAGACAGCGGGCTTGCCGTTGAATTTTAATTACCTCCTGCTCCACCTCCCCTGAGGTATTTATCCATGTATAGCAAGAGGTGTTAGCAATAGCATATATGCCTCGTTTGGACTAGGAGGAAATTTAAGACAATGTGATTATCAAAGACTGCTTTGGCTAGAGAGTATAATGATTTTTTGCTGAGCCTGAAGGCTCGTGCTGTGAATTCAGCATGTCAGCCAAGGTGGCTGATTACGTCGCATATCGTGTTTTTTTGGCACTTACTCCCAGCCAGGGTGATAATGATCTGCCAGAAGAGGCAAATCTAAAATCATGGACCTCTCCCCATCAGGCAAATCATATTTTGCCCTGGATAATAAATTGAAGGGAACAATCCAATGAGATGTCTCAGACTGGTTTTGAATTTTCAAGGGGACAGGAAGAAACCTGAGGTTGCACTGTCCCATCAGTGACCACTGACAGATGCAGGGAGTGGCCCAACCAGTGGAGGTGTTTGTCCCACCACAAAGGAAGATAAACCCTGGAAAGGCACAACCCACCCCTAGAGAGTCACTGGTCATCTTGGGGA
This sequence comes from Choloepus didactylus, assembly GCF_015220235.1. Classification (NCBI taxonomy): domain Eukaryota; kingdom Metazoa; phylum Chordata; class Mammalia; order Pilosa; family Megalonychidae; genus Choloepus; species Choloepus didactylus. The sequence continues at coordinate 44,784,961 of NC_051319.1, read as the reverse complement.
AGCTAGCAAAAAGATGACTGCGCCATTTACCAGTTTCATGATATCAGGAGCTATTGAATCCAGACAGGCTTCCAAGGTTGTGGACAAACTTGAGGCAGAGGAAATCAGCTCCTTGAGTGACAATCCAGATTCAGCAAAGAAGGTTGGATGGCAGGTTCAGCAGTTGGGCAGGTTCCTGCCACTGCAACAGCTTTAGTTAGTTGGATGAAGATGTTTTCCTTTCATGTTGCTGCTGGACAAATCTATAGAAAGCAGAAAATGTGTGTGTGCGGGGGGTGCGGGGGTTGGAGTAACTTGTCCTCACAGGGTGGTTGTGCAATCACCTCTAGTGGAGACCCTTTTTTCAGCCTATTTGCAGTAACTTATCTTTTCCTTCTAATGCCACCCAGTCTGTCTGTCCCTTGCCTTGAGCTGTAAATTCACCTCTTTCCCATTAATCTGACTATCTTACACATATCTTCAGGCCCACTATCACCCTTTCTTGACAGATGGGAGGTATCAGGATTCCTTGAAGGTATCCCCTGACCATTCCCAAGGGCTGGTAGCCCACCCAGAGGTCGGCATCACCCATTAACCTCCACATGAGTCTACAGGCCCCGGGGCTCCAGCACACTGGATTGTTGACTGCTGTGTGCTAAGCATTTCTAGGCCCACTCTGTCATCCTCCCCATCTGCCTGGCAGCCATAAACCTCCCTCTGTCCTAGGAATAGTGTGAGGGGTACAATGGGGTAAAAAAGCAGTATGATCCTCTGGCAGTAGCTGAAAGGGAGAGTCTGAAGTGGTGTGCCCTTATCCCCCCTTTCAGGGCCAGTCATCTTCTTGATAGGTGTAAGGGCAGACATGCAGCAAAGCCTGGATTCCTCCCCCACCCTCAACAATTCTATGTATAGAAAGAAGTATAAGGCCCTGTTCCTCTTCTGGAACACTGCTGAGTTCAGCTTCCAGAGGGTCCAAGTAAATATGACAGCCTACCCAGTAAGACAGTTGTAGTTGTCAGGGTGTAGAAATCTAAACTTCTTTTTTTAGGTGGCCATTAAAGTTTTCAGTAATGCCTGCCACCTGCAGGTGGTGGGTTATGTGGAAGGCCCATTTAACTCCATGAGTTGGTGCCCATTGCTAAGTGGATTATGCAGGAAAGTGGGATCCTTGGTCAGGGATGTCATCTGGGTAACTGAAGGTGTGGCAGCTCCACTTTCCCAAAGTGTTCCATGTATCTACTGCATTTGTACAATGAACTGGAAAGGCAAGGCCATAGCCTGAGCAGGTGTCTACCACAACCAAGGTGTAGGGGAAACCTTGGGATGGTGGAAGGAACCAAGTAGTCCACTTGCAATGAGCAGCTCAGTGCAGCCCCTCTGGAAAAAACCACTAAATACCATTTTAAAACTCTAGCTTGTAGTTGATGTTCCCTTACATTGGTAAATGACATATTGGGCCTCTCTTAACAACAGAGGTATTCTGTGTTCCTGGGATCATCATTTTATGGTGTTGGAATTTCCATGTCCAGTTTGGTGGTGAATCCACCCAGCAATGGAAGCAGCCATAGGAAATTCAGCTATTTCACAGATGTCAATAAGGTAAAGTTCATTGTCTTCCTCATCTAGGCAGGGCTCATCCTCTGTCTCACTCCCAAGAATATCTCCAGCCTAATCAGGGGTGAAAAGCAATTTAGTACATCCTTTATAGGCTAGGTGATTCCAGTGATGTTCTTCTTGTTATGGGCCCTTGCCATGCCCATCAACATGGGTAATGTAAATGAAGTTTTTCAATGAGTTCAGTTGTTTCAAAAGATCTCTTCCCCACACTGGGGATCCTTTAATTTTCTAATTAAATTCTCTCCATGAACCTGACCAGACTTCTCAGATGTTGGTGATGGCCTTTGTGTCAGTAAGTAAGTACACAGGGGTGCTTGGATCCAGTGTTCCAGGCTGAAGAGGATTGCTTACAATTCAGCCTACTGGCACACTTTACACTGCCCAAGGCAGTAAATAGTCTGACAGAGGCAAGGTAAACAGCAGCTGCTCCCCAGTGGATACCAGATGATTTCAGCTTGTCCAGTCCAGCAGTGAACCAGCATTGAGCATCTGGTGGAGCATCCTTCAGTTGGGGTCCCCAAGATGCCAGTGCAGGGAAGGATGGGCCCTCATCTAGTGCTGCACCAGTACCATTGTTGAAGAGGCCCTCTGCCACCTGCTCATGCAAATGTGTCACTACATGGGGGCCTGGACAAGACTTTCCTAAATATAGTACTTCCATCTGATGATACTACTGTTGGACACTGCCTGGATGAGTTTTCTGATTACCAGAACCCAGGACATTATGATGTTTCTGGCCTCAGGAGGACTTGGTAACTATCAATAATCTTTTCTGTTTCCACCAAGGCACAATATCATACTAGAAGTTGCCTCTGAAGAGGGAGGAGCACCAGGGTATGTCTGGAAACTTCCTGGTCCAAAAGCCCATGGGTCTGCGAATTTCTTTTGCTCCCTTGTTCTGCCAGGGGAACCAATCAGCATGGGTCAGGGTGGCAGAAACTTGTTGTTTGAATGGAGATCTAAGCTCTAACGGCCCTGAAGACAGAGCAGATAAAACAGCTTTTACCTCTTGCAAGTCTTTCTCCTCTTACATTACCCAGTAGAAACTACCTGCTTTTGGTGTCACCCCATATAAAGGCACCAGAAAGATACAGAATTGAGGAATATGCTGGTGCCAATATGTAAATAGCCCAATCAACAGGTGGGCTTTATGGAGGTGGGTGATTTTAGGGACAGTAATTTGTCCTGTACTGCATCAAGTATCTGGTGCTGGACTCTAGCCCACATGCCAAGAAGGTGACATACAAGACTGAGTCTTGTGTCTCATCAGGTTTATGACCCAACTGGACTGTCAAAGCATAGTTAGCAATGCATGCAATCCCTGCACAGTTTGCTCCTCACTCTGGCCCACCATCATAATGTCAGCAATATAATGGATCACTTGGAGTCCTTTGGCAGGGGGCAGCTTACTCAAATCCTGTTCCTTCCATTAGTGGCAGGTAATAGGAGAGTTTAAATACCCCTGTGGCAGTACAGTGGGCAGTACAGTGTAGTGAAGGTATAATGCAGGTCTTGCCCCAGGAAAGCACATTGATACTGGTCCCCCCAGAGTGGGATGCGGATGGAGAAAAAGGCATTCCTGAGTCAACAACTGCAACCAAATGCCCGTGGAGGCCTTAATGGCTTCTGTGAGGATCACAACATCTAGGACTGTGAGTGCTAAAGTGGGCACTTTTGCATTCAAGTGCCAATAGTCCATAGTCAGCTGCTATGCTCCACTCACCCTTTTCACTGGCCACACTGGGCTATTTTAGGCAGAGAACAACCAAAGATAGAATATCCTTTATGAGTTCAGTAATGTCCTCTTCCCTACCATATAGGCAGTATTACTGCTGTTTGTCAATGTGGTAAAGAGGTAGGAGATTTGGGGGAGAATAATTAATCACTTATCCAAATATATTGGCCAGAATTCACTGGGTTGGGCAATAGATCCCTGCAACCATCACTGGGATGTGTTGCAGTGCAGGATATCAATCTCTATAGTGCATTCCCTGGCAGGAAACATGACACAGGGGCAGCCAAAGGGCCAAAGGGACTGACCCATTAGGGAGCAGTAAACTCCTGTCCCCAGAACCTGTGTGGAATGTCTAAAATCTCCCAAAGGTTATTTGTTGCCTCCTTCCCTCTATGTGTACTGGAGTTATAGTGAACTGGGTGACTGTATCCAAAAGTGCTATACTTTTTCAGTGCCCCCAAATTCTACATGTATGGGAGTGTTTAGCCTTTGGTTTCTGAGGTTTGGACTGGACCCTTGGCCCCAACCTATTTTCAATTTAGTCAGTTCTGGTAAAGAGTTCCTTCCCAGGTGGTGGACTCCTCAGTTGGGGCCAAAGGGAGAGGTAGGAGCTCTTTAGAAACCTCCTCTTCTTCTACTGCCTATACCTGAGGATTATGGGGATGGAATTGGGCAGGGACAGATTGTCTCTGTTGAGGCAGTGATCCTCCTTCTAGTTTACATTTTTCACAAAGTTCTCCATGGAGATCCCATTTGTGGTGCTCCTTTACTGTAGTAGCCACAGGATATAGTTTGGTGAGTGGGGTCCCAAGAGGAGGGGGTGGTTGCATACCCACCTTCTGGGTCTCAGTATTTGCTGAATTAACAGGCGGTTGCCTACTGCCCCTTGTCTGACTCCCTGGTCAGTTATCACAGTGGCTACTATCCTATACAGGGACCTCTGCTCCAAACAGCGAGGGTATGATAACCTCACTCAATTGTATCTCCCAAAGTAAGCCCTGGGGTGAGGAGGAGAACTAGCTTTTTGTCATGTTCGGGGGCCGTTTTCTACTAAAATAATCAATGGCCTGCCATGAAATGGGAATCTTGGTGAGGGGGTGAATCCCTCTAGCAGGGATGGACTATCCAAACAAAAACACCCAGTTGTCACAGAATGACCATGGCTTCCTCCTCCCTCCTCATTAATCCAAGACTTATTTGGAATTTGGAGAGGTCACCCAGAGTGTGAAGTGCTCCTCTGACTCCTGAAGGATCCAGTCAAACAGAGAGGCTGCAGCTTGGAATGCCTGCTCCCTCCTTACTCATAACGTCCCTTGCCTCCTTCTCTCTTAACTTCAACTGACTACGTTTGTTAGAGAATGGAGTAGACATGAGGCAGCCTGGTTGATTAGGGTGGTTGTAGCACCCTCATCATAAAGTCAGGACAGCCATGAGAGGAGATCCTCTCCAGTTTCTGTGCAGACCAACCTTTCATAGACCCTAACTCCATCTCTGTAAATGCTTGTAATTTTTATACACCCCTCGATCCTCAACTTTTGTTCTAGTATCTCCTGAGTGACTGATCTCACACTAACCTCAAGATCAAATTGGATGGCCTGAGTGCAGTTACATTTGATTCCAGAATGAGAATAGATAAAAGAGGCCGCTAGGCAGGGAAGTATATATTTGGCAGTGGAAGCTCCAACCCTTTTGATCTCAGCATGGAACCAGGTAGACAAACCCTTGGTATTCCTGGTGGGATTCTCAAAATCCTATTTATCATCAACCTTCCCCCAAAGGATGGAGATAGCACACTGTAGATCTCCTAGCCATGGGTTGGTACCTCTACCTGGGCTGGTAGGGTAGGGGGAAACCTTCAGTTTAACTCACAGTTCCATTAGTACTGTGTTGCTGAAGGTGCTTCTGTACAAAAGGAACACAAGAGTGATGAAAACAACCACCAAATAATCAGCCCACCCTATAGTTCCCTGTGCTCCCTGTTTGCTGTGCCAAAATCTGTGGAGCAAGTTCTGTATGGTACATCATAGGAACACAGGCTCAGGCAAAACAGAGATTCTCAACAAATGACCACTTTATTACCTATACAGCAAAAAAGGGTTCAAAAGAGCATGGGAAGAGGTCTGCTGCCATCAGTCCCCCAGAGAGGCCAACTACTCAGGTCAGGGTTCGTGTACAGCAGTTCTCCACACCCTGCTCTACATCAGAGATGAGAGACCCTGTTCTGCCCAAGAGATGGATATTTATACCTCCAGAAACTGGGAACCTGCCACTGAATAAAAACCATGTATTAAGTAATTTTTGTGCAGTATTTGGTATGCTTATTCCTGGTTTTCTGTTCAAGGTATGGTCAGGTGGTTCCATTTCTGGGTTGCTTGTGCTTTTCATGGTTGAAACCTAATGTCTCCCCTGAGCTGAAAAATTGAAACATACTACCACATCCATACTCAAACAAGCAAGAGAGGAAAAGGAGGGCAGGGTAGGCAAAGGTTGGGAGATGGCCCTGAATGTGTCTGTGACTTCCTCAGCAATGATCCTCTATTTAAATTTTCAGACCCCTTCTTTTTCTCCGTTTCTCTTTGCTCTTCTACATTATCTTTTTCTCTATAGTTTATTTAATACTTTCTAATGCAGTACAGTATATAACTTATTGTCCTCTTCTCCCCTACTAAAAGATATCTTTCTTGAAGGCAAGTAATTTTTGAAAGCTTTTTGATCCCTGAAGTAGTCCAAATAGCTGGAAAATACCTAGTACGTAGTAGGTCCTCAAAAAATATTTGTTGAATAAATTTACACAAGATATTGTATTGAATCACTAGTTGAGACTCTTGATGCTACTGATTACAACATTGCTCTCACCCTCACATTATTTTTCAGCTGCCTGAAGAAATACAGAACTACTCTTAATTTTTTTGATATATATTATACGCTGCAGATAGCTTAGATGAAATGATCTGGAAAGCTTATACCATAAGTACATTGAGATATTTCAATTAACTTGTGAATAAATATCTTAGTATTATTTTGAAACCCATTTCAATATGATACTAAAAATAAAGTGCAATTAAACTTTCAAATTGCAAACATAGTATAAACACCTTTCTTTTATAGAAAATGTGATAACCCCTGCAGGTCGTTAGGGATGTGGGATAGCTAAGAATCAGTGTGCAGTAAACCCCCCCAAAGTTTGGGGTGTTCCCAGGCCTCAGTGTAATTTTGTGATGGAAAGAATGAGAATCACAGTACTTGCCTGTGGTGTTTCTAAAGGTATGCCAGTTTGAATGTATTATGTCCCCCAAAATGCCATTATCTTTGATGTAATCTTGTGTGGGCAGACTTATTAGTGTTGATTAGATTGTAATTCTTTGAGTGTTTCCATGGAGATGCACCCCGCCCAACTGTGGGTGATGACTCTGATTGAATAATTTCCATGGAGGTGTTACCCCACCCATTCGAGGTGTGTCTAAATTAAATCACTGGAGCCATATAAATGAGCTGACAAACAGAAGGAACTCAGTGCAGCTGTGAATGACATTTTGAAGAGGAGCTACAGCCAAGAGGGACACTTTGAAGAGTGCACAGAAGCTGAGAGAGTAGCTGCAGATGAGAGACATTTTGAAGATGGCCGTTGAAAGCAGACTCTTGCTCCAGAGAAGCTAACAGAGGACAAATACAGCAAGAACCACTAAGAGTGACATTTTTGAGAAACTGCAGCCTAGAGAGAGCCATTTTGAACCCAGAACTTTGGAGCAGACACCAGCCACATGCCTTCCCAGCTAACAGAGGTTTTCCGGACACCATTGGCCATCCTCCAGTGAAGGTACCTGATTGCTGATGTGTTACCTTGGACACTTTATGGCCTTAAGACTGTAACTGTGTAACCAAATAAACCCCCTTTTGCAAAAGCCAATCCATCTCTTGTGTTTTGCATTCCAGCAGCATTAGCAAACTAGAACAAAAGTTTTGTTCATTACAGAACCCTTTCAAACTGTTTGTTTAAATGTTCTGAGGTGCTGAATTTCCTTGGATCTGTATAAAAGGATGGGTATATTAATTTTTGGGTTAGTGTTGTCATTCAGATATCTAGTTATTCATATTTGTGGTTTGTTCCTTTTGGTTGTTATTTGTATGCTTTGTTTTTTGGTTATTTAAATAACCCAAAATGTCAGAGTAATTATTAATGATTTTATTCCTGGGAATCCCACAGTCAATTTATTAGAAAGAAACCTCCATAAATCAGACCATTTCCAAAGATTCTGTTTCTTTGCCCACCCTGATTCCTGTTAAGCATTTTGTCCTGGCGGTTAATTATGACCTTATGTGATCAACATCAGTGGGTTTCTCTCACCCCTACCAGTGTCCGGGAACCCATTCACGCATTGCTCTCTATCTTAGTTTCTCAGCTGCTATGACAAATACCACACAATAGTTTGGCTTAAACAATGGGAATTTATTGTCTCACGGTTTTGTAGGGTGGCAGGCATGTTTCCTCCAGGGGTCTGTAGTGTTTTTGCTGGCAAGCAGTCCTTAGATTCCTTGACCTTCCCATCACGTGACTGTGTCCTTTCCTTTCTCTTCCCATTATGTTGACTTCTTGTTTCCTGCTCTTCCCCTTGGCTTTTTCCCTGTGGCCTCCCAGTAATAAGACCCATCCTGAATCAGATGGTCACACCTTGACTAAAAGTAACATCTTCAAAAGGTACTATCTACAATGGGTTCATACCCACAGGAAAGGATTAAGATTAAGAATACTTTTTTCTGGGATTTATAACTCCATCTACCACACTCTTTCACCATCTTTCCAGACCGAAAACAAATTGTAAATTTGGCTTTGTTGTTTATTTATGTTTTGCTACTTCCGTCATCATACTAGATCTCAAGGAAACAAAGATAGGAAAGTGTTTTGGGGGACCTATTATGAGACCCCAAAAAGGGGGGGGTGTAGGAGGAAAACTCTTGATGAGCTGTTCCAGCAAACTTGTCTCCCTAAGACCTTGTGTTCTTTCCTCTGAGGCAAAGAGATTTCTCACTTTGATGCCAAAAAAAAAAAAATGTATAATTTACATTTCAGGACTCTTTCAAATTAGTCAATCTGAAACAATATTAGAATCTCACCCAGCTGTCAGAATATCTGTTGAATAATTCAATGTCAATACATTCAGTTTGGTTCAAACTTTTGGTCCATTCTCTGTATTTGAGCATTTTTGAAGTCTTCTGTACAGAAATTCTTCAAATTTCAGAGATATTACTAACCAACTTCAGCAAACATTTCTGGGTAAACCCTACTTAGTCACTAAATTTTCTATATTTTACCCTGCCTTTCCACCTCCAATAATGACTGGGTTTAAATTCTGATTACTAGGTAAGAACAAGGAGAAAAGAATAAGGGGGAAGATGAGTTTTCTTTTATGCAAAAAGAGAAGCTTCCCAAGAAGAGACATGCAATGGATAGTATTTTGAAGAAATTTAATTGTTCTTGTTATCTAAGACCTCCAAAGTTTCCTATATATTATTACAATTGTTTGACTCCCATAGAAACAAGAGAAGTTGTGATTTAAACTGGTGAACCCATTGGTATATACATGTATACAACATATATGGTTTCAGTCCTAACACCACAGACATTAAGCAAATCTTTTGAGATGGTCATGTCTTGAGATAAGAACTTTGTAATTTGAACTCATCACTGTACGTTATCCAATGTTCTCATGCAGCCAAATCATCCTACCTAATTGACAGCTTCTGTGTTGTCAGCTTCCATAAACTGTTACAGGAAGCAACTACCTAATCTTGAGCTTTTCTTTCTACCAACTTCCATGATTTGATGGGTTTTTACCACAATATGTAGTGGGATGCATAGTTCCTATTCCATGTCCTTTGCCACCAATTCTGAATACTCCCTTTTCCTGAGTCTACTTTGCCTACAACCTACTGTGGTAGCAACTTTGGTGCCAATTAGATTTCTTTAATTGCAAACAATAAAATCTCACCACCAATGATTATTCAATTAAAAGCAATTTAATATATTGTGGGAAATACACTGGGTAGTGCATAGAATTGAAGAAGGTACTAGAAAAATATCCTGATTCAGCCACAAATGGAACCGAAGCAATTCTGTTTATCTTAGCAGTAGAGGAACTAACAGTGTTTAATGTGCCATATTCTGAGGGACAGCTTCAGAATAATCTGAATTCTGCATTTCCATATAAGATTGCAGTTGCCAGATAGGTAGCAAGCCTATATAACACTCAACTGTAAGCTCCGCGAGGACAGGAATTTTTGTCTATTTAGTTTACCATTGTATCCTCAGTGAATCTAGCATATTTGTTGACTAAAGTAATGAATTGGCTTAACTTGAGGAACATATCAAAAACTTGTCAATTAATGGGATCCTATGGGGTCAAGAAAATCGTATGGGCTAGGAATGGGTCAGAACTGTAAAGGAAATAATAATGGGCAGAGCAAAACAAAATATTTTTAATGGACTTTTTATTCCTTTTTTCTCTGAGAACAAAACAATACCTCTGACTTTTCTTCTGATTTTCTAATTTGGTTCCTGCGATACCAATATGTTCTTCCCTGTCTCTATTAAATTTTATTTGTTAGTTTGTTGTAGTTTGGCAATCATATTACACATCCAAATGTGCATCCCTCTCTGGAAGAAGCATTTTTAATGTTATTATGTTTCTAATAGAATTACTTATCAAATTTTACTGATGGTATGTATAAGAGCATTTTCAGAATTATTCTCTCTTCCTATTAGAAACTATTTCACTGTTTGACATCAGCTTCCAAATCTCATATTAGTCTCAGATTGAGCCTTTTTATATCTGATAATTTTCTTTGTGAACACTTACAACACAAGTAGCTGCAATGAACTCTGCCAGTAATCCTGTATGTTCCCTTTAAAAGACAAAGTATAAAAGAGAATTTTAGATTTATCGTTAATTGCCTTGGCAACAATCAACCAAATAAAGTAATAATATGGGCCAGAAACCTCTTTAAGTATTTTACAGGTTTATCTCATTTAATACCAAAAATAACCTTATGAGGCAAGTGTTATTACTGTCCTCGTGCAATGGAAGAGGAAATTGGATCTTAGAGAGGTTAAGTAATTTACCCAAGGTTAAATGTCTAGGAAGAAGTGGAGCCAAGATTCAAACAAAAACAGTCTCATTCTGCTCTGGATTCTGCCGGTCTTCTATGTTGCAAATACATGGACAAGAACTGCATTTAGGTTTTTGCTACATTTATTTTTCTGTGGTAATGTAGATGCTTTTTCATTATGTTTGCTGGGCTCTTTTACAAAGTCACAAAGGTCTTCTCGTATCAAAAAGAAAGTCAATTCAGAATTCAACAGTACACTTCAAATATAGTGATAATTAAAATATTCAAATTTTGGAGACTGTTTCAAAGTAAATTCACAGAAATAATTACTGATTAATTTCCAAGTTAATGGCTGTTTTGTGGAATTTTATTTATAAATTTCTAGGTTTTCACATTGTTTTCTGAAAGTATTGCCTAATTCTTTTCTGTTTTTTATAATTTGTTGAGATTTTCTGCTGCCTAAGATATGATAAAATTTATACATATTCCAAAGATATAATAAAAATTATAAATATTCCAAAGATATTCTAATAAAAAGGAACAATCTTGCTGTGTAGAATAAGGGTTTTGATGTGGGTCTATTGAAAGAATATAATATTAATCAGAACCTTTGTAGTCATTTAATTTTTTTTGCCCTAGCAAGAGTGGGAAAGTCTCTACTCTTACTACTGTCAATTGCTTCTAATCTTTCTAATATATTTTTTTTTGCCTTGTATATTTTAGTATTATACTTTTTACTAAATTGGTAGTGGTGTTATTAAAATGTATCCCTTTAATTACTCCCAGCTTCTTTTTATCCCTTAAAAGCTTGCAGATCAGATGCTATTCCTGCCGAACCTAGTGTGGTAGGTTGAATGATGTCCTTCAGAAAAAAACATGTGCTTAATCTTAACCCATTCCTGTGGGTGAGAATACATTGTAAATAGCATCTTTTGAAGGTCTTATTTTTAGTTAAAGTGTGGCCCAACTAAATTAGGTTGGGCCTTTTAATTCTATTATTGGGGACTTTATGAAGATAAAAAGTTGTAGTAAGAACAAGAAGCTGGAAGTCAACGGAACTTGAAGAAACAGGAGAAGATATCATTATGTATTTCGCCATGTGACAGAAAAGCCAAGGAACAATGAGCTCTGGCAGCTCGCTCCAGAATGCCATAGTCTTCATGTAGAAAGCATTGCCTTGTTTGTGACTGGATTCCTTATTTCTCTTAACCTTAAAATCATAAGCCAATAAATTCCTGTTGTTAAACCAACCAATTCTATATTATTTGTCTTAGTGGCTGGGAAACTAAGACACCTCATTTCTTTATTTTTGCATTTTTTAAACATAGCTTTATAAAATTTTTATTTTATTTCATTATATATGTTCTGCTTTTCTGTTTTTGTTTCTTTGTTGCTGTTTTTTTGTTTCAAGGACTAAAAATCTGCTCAAAAAAGTCTAAATAATGAAGGAATATACTATAACGGGTAATTAGAGACAGTTACCAGTTATCTGGCTTTATGCAGAAGGGCAAGGAAGCCCTTTTGGGTTTCCCCCACCTCATCTCCATGGCCTTGAGGAAGTTACCTAAGTTTTTCCTTGAGAAAAAAGAGGGAGGTACATCTGTCACCCCCAAAACACTTTGTTTATACCTATATTAAAATAGTTATGACTTTGTGGTGCACCTATTAACGTGTTCACCTTTCTCAAAAAAGAATTAAGCACTGCATTTCTCAATTTGGGGAGCTTATTGTTTAACATAGTGCACTGCATGTAGGCACTAAATAAATGTCTGTTGAATTAAGGCATTCAGATTTTACTGAGGTTTGGGAGGTGTTCCGCTTTGCTAATGCTGCTATTTGCAAAACACCAGAGATGGATTGACTTTTATAAAGAGGGTTTATTTGGTTACACAGTTACAATCTTAAGACCATAAAGTATCCAAGGTAAGTCATCAGTAATAGGGTACCTTCACTGGAGAAAGGCCACTGGCATCCAGAAAACCTCTATTAACTGGGAAGGCACATGACTGGCGTCTTTTGCTTGCTCCCAGTTTGTGTTTCAAAATGGCATTCTCCAAAATGCCTCTGTATCAACCTCTTGGGGCAAACTCTGGGCTAGTACCTGCAAAGTGTCATCAAAACTCTGCTTTCAATGGTCGTCTTTGAAATGTCTCTGTAAGTTGCGGCTTCAAGTTCCTTCTGTCTGAGCACTTATACAGGGCTTATATAGGGCTCCAGTAAACTAATTAAGGCCCATGCTGAATGGGCAGGGCCACACCTCCCTGGAAATTATCTAATTTGAGTTATCACCTACAGTTGGGTAGGTCACATCTCCGTGGAAACAACCTATTTCAAAGGTTCCAACCTAATCAACACTAATACATCTGCCTTAATAAGATTGCATCAAATAACATGGTATTTGGGGGGAACATAATACATGCAAACCAGCACAGGAGGGCAAGAGAATGCACACTTGAGATTGCTAGGTTTTAATCTTTGTGGAATTGTGGAAAAGAGAAGTTCTGGAAGATGGAGTGAGTTAATATTCCCAGTTTTCAAGAAAAGTATAAGGATAATCTATGTGAATTTAAGGGATAGTAAATCAGATGCTGTTCAGGGGTGTATTTTAGAAGAAAAAATATCAAGAATATACACAGAAAACATTGTACCAAGTGCCTGCTATGTTCCATGCCTTGGTTGAGGGACTTAGGCAACAATGATAACAATACATGAATTGTTTAGTGGAGAAGCTGACACATAAAATATGTAATTTTTCTATAATGTATTTTTGTAAAGGAAGTATGATGGAAATACAGGATATTTAGCTACCTATTTGATTTTTCCACTGAGATGTCTTATAAGCATTTCATATTACATACTTTTCCAAACCTGAGCTCATGATTTTTGCCCGTTGAAATTTCCTCTTTTATTTCCTCTTAGTAAATGCCTCAGGGTGCCCATTTTCTCAAGCCAGAAATCTTAATGTTATCCTTGGTGTTTTCTTTTTCTTCTGTATCCCTACATCCAATCCATCACAAAATCATGTCAATTTCATCTCCAAAATATCTCTTGAATCTGTCCATTTCTCTCCATCACCTCCATCCTCATCTAAGTCACCACCATCTCTGACCTAAACTACTACAGCAGTGGCCTTCAGATAGATTTCCTAGCTTTCATTGTTACTTTCTTCTTAATTGTTCTCCCCACCCAGAAGCCAGAGTAATCTTAAAAGGTAAATTTGTTCAGGCCTTCTCCCACATCCTTTAACAGCTATCCATTGATTTGTATGACTGTTTATTATGTTTCCTCCCCTAGCTTAATTGTTCCATGCAAGCTGTGCAGAGTCTTGCAACTAACATGATACTGAGAATCTAGATCTCTCCTTTCTTCCCAACCACTCTCTTTTCAAACCCCCATCCTCCTCACTCTGCCTCTTTTCTTTTTATTTAAATAGGGTTTTTTTTTTTATTAGAGAAGTTGTAGGTTTACAGAAAAATCATGCATAAATTACAGAGTTCCCATATACCACCCCATTATTGGCACCTTGCATGGTACACTTGTTACAATTCATGAAAGAACATTTTTATAATTATGTTTATATTTATATTATATAAAGTTTATAATTATGCTAACTATAGTCCATCATTTACAATGGCGTTTATATCTGTGTTGAGCAGTTCTATGTTTTTTTTTAATTTTTATGTTAGTAACATATATACAACCTAAAACCTCCCCTTTCAACCATATTCAAATATGTCCATGTTGTGCTACACTTTGCCTTTTTTAAAAATTTGATATGGCAGACTAGGGATAGATGGAATTTTAAATCATTTGACCTTATTCAAAAAAGTGATATGGTTGCTCATACTTCTCATTTTATTTCATGCTTTTTAGTTCTTAACCTTCATGTCTGGGGTTGTATTTGACTGTATTTTTTAATGCAAGGTTCATTTGCTTTTATTAAAAACATTAGTTGTTGTCATTCTAAAACAAATCTCTTTATTTAAATGTAAGAGTCAATAATAAAATAGCATTTTTGCTGTATACCACCACTAGGCATCATCATAGCCAGGATGTGAAAATTAGCACTCTATCCTTCCAACTTCTTCTACTATATTGTGCTGAATTATACCATTTTTAAAGTCTCCATATGCCATCACCATTAAGGGAAATATAATTTTACGATAGTCTTGTTTTTGTTTTCCCTAGACAATAATAATAATAATAATAATAATAATAATAATAATAATAATAATAATAATGCCACCATTATAGTAGTCTGAAGGAGAAATACTATAAATGCAAGATATAATTAGACCAAGATTTAGCAAATTATGACCTTGTGAGCCAAGAACAGTTTTTACGTTTTTAAAGGATTAAACAACATGAAGAAGAATATACAACAGATACTGTATGTGCCCTGTAATGTAAAAAGTATTTACTATTTGGCCCTTTACAGAACAAGTTGGCTGACCACTGAATTAGATTAAAAAATAAAATGTAAGTAAAATTTTCTGATGTGTGCAGATAATATTCAAAATAAATAATTAGCTTTGTGTTTTTGAAACAAATGAACATTTAACCCTATTTCAAGACAGATAAAATAACATCAATAGATAGATGAAATATTTTAAAGGAAACAGTAAACATGCAACACTTTTTCAGATTAGACCCCAACCTTGTTGAGGTTTGATGAGTATTAAGAATATATGATTATAGCTATAAATAATAAATATGAATCACAACATAGAGTTTTACTATACAGAAATTTTTACAATTCCATGATTTTAATTTACAAGTGTTTTGTGGAACATTGTATGGATGATATTTGTAATATCTACATAGATTTCACTTAAGCAACTTTTTTTGTCTGAATAACTTCTGTCAAAAAAAAAAAAAAATCCTGTTTTCAATTGTGTTAACAAGATACTTAATGTTTTAACCATTTTTTTCCCAAAAGTTACATAGAGAAGTTTTTTGAGACCCAGGGAAAGAATTTAAATGAATTTTTTTCCAGTTGTCTCATCTTATTTCAAGATATGTCTTTTCCTCTGGTCATGACAGATTTGACTTCAGGGATTTAACATCATTTTCTCTGCATACATTACGATACTCTAGTGGGAATATAGGCATTGCAGGCATTAGTTGCCATTGTTCATGACAGCTAATTTAATATAATTGCCAGAAAGTGATGTAATTCATACACTACCTGTATCTACCCATTATCTGAATTAGTTTTTATCACAAATGAAATGTATATTGACAGCTGTAAATTTGTTAGATCAACGTTATGACTAAAATTTTTCCTTTTATTAAATTATGAGGCCTCGTGCTTTATTAATTGATCCTTAGTTTAAAAGGCTGATAGAAGGTATTTTTGCTAAAAGCAATATATTATATACTATATAAGCAACACATAGCACAAGATAGGTCTAGGACAATTCTAATTGAGAATTTTATGTGAAGGATCCACAGATGCTCATGTTTGATGTTCTTTTATATTTCTCTTTCTTCCCCATCTCTTATTTAGTAACAACAAATAACATGCTATGGTTATAGCATCTAACACCTTTGCAACATATACAATACCTGGGAAGTATTGTCCTTAAGGAGCTCATAATCCAAACGTGGAAGATAAACATGAA
Source organism: Choloepus didactylus (assembly GCF_015220235.1). Classification (NCBI taxonomy): domain Eukaryota; kingdom Metazoa; phylum Chordata; class Mammalia; order Pilosa; family Megalonychidae; genus Choloepus; species Choloepus didactylus. Next base: position 44,768,902 of record NC_051319.1, on the reverse strand, counting down.
AATTAATACAAATATAAGGCAGCATGGTAAGCACTATAAGAAAAATACTAGATATTTGCTATGTAGTCTAGATGACAGACCAACCAACCTCATTCAGAGATTGGGAGAAAGTTACATTCAAGACATGAGTGTCCAGTGGTGTTTCAAAGAAGAGGCAGGAATTTGCTAAATGTAGAAACATGGGTAAATCCACCTTGAGAACAATGTGAAACACTTGACTATTTGGAAAATGGTGAAAATTTCAGTGATACTGGCCATAGGTTCCTAAAGGCAAGTAGCAGGACAAGAAATTTTTAGCAGTCTTCCATGTTTATTTACAGACAAGAGGACATCAAGAGGTTTTTGTTCCTTTGTTTATTTATTTTTAATCCTTGTACTGACATAATCAGCTCACTTTAGGGAGTATGAAGTACAATATGAGGATTAGAGAGAAGATTATTTCAGTAGTTTTTGTACCCACTGAAGTGTCCTTAACTAAGATAGCAGAATTGGGGAAGGATATAGGAAGTAGTGATCTGTATGTAGTGTTAAATATGTCAGAGAATAAGGATGGAGGACTCTGGGTTTAACAACAAGAATTATAGATTTGGAGCAGAGCAGATGGTTAACTCAGCAAGTCTAAAAATAGGAAGTAGAGAATATATATTTTGAATATTGGTTATAAGTTCAGTTTTGGACTTGGTAATGATAAGATTGTGTGGTGTTTTCAGGTTAGATGTGTTAAAATTATGAGCTCAGGACTCTGAAGACAAGTGCAGTATAGAGATGTTGTTCCTAGTTTGCTAAAGCTGCCAAAATGCAATATACCAGAATTGGATTGGCTTTTACAATGGGAGTTTATTAGTTCACAAATTTACAGTTCTAAAGCCATAAAAATATACCAATTAAGGCATTAATAGTATGATATCTTCTCTGAAGAATGGCCGATGGCATCTGGGTTTCCTGTGTCACATGGGAAGGCACATGGCCGGAGTAAGCTCGGCCTCTCTTGGTGTTAGCTTCTTGTTTCCATTGCTCTCTCCAAATGTCTGTGGGCTTCTGTCTTAACTTCTCTCTCTCAGCTCCTGTGCACCCTTGCTTGTTTCTTCCAGGGTATTTCTCTCTGAGCATCTGGAGGTCCTCTTTTAACTTCTCCAGGGAAAACACTGGATTTCATCTCTTAGCTTCTCTCCTGGTTCTGGTTTCAACAGCTATCTCCAAAATGTCTCTGTCTTTTATCCTTTCATAGAGGACACCAGTAAAAGATGATTAAGATCCACCTTGAATGGGTGTGGTTCTGAATTTCACAGACCTCAAAAAATATGGCATAATCTATATCAAAGAGCACACACAACCATACATGAATACCAAAAGTGGCCTACAATTCCAGTGATATTGGATTATGTTTGAAATCATGAATATAGATCTAATTACCCAGAGAAGTATTTTTAGATATCCCTATACTTTTGTCTCTGGAACACTGCCCTGCAGATGGATTCTCTAACAGTAAATATTAATTTACCAGATATTCTTACATTGCCCATAATTAAGTATGAATTGCTCTAGAGTGTGAACCAATTAACTTTGGTGGATAAACTGAATGGCCAGGTAAATTCAGAAGTAGAGTTAGCACTGTCATTTTGGGTCAGAAGTGATGGATTATGTGCCAACCAATAAGGGAAAGGATGGAGAATGAGAACGAGAGAGAGAGAGAGAATGGGAGAGAGAGAGAGAGAGAGAGAGGAGGGATTAAGTTAGCAGTTACACAGAAGTAGAGATCTCAATTTGCTAGATCTAGTATTCCAGTATCAGGGAGCTTAACTATCCTTCCTGCTTCTGAGTTTATTGAAATCTTGCTGTGTTTGGTCAGTAAATTACTTTATTACTTGAATCATTTTGGTGGATTTCTGTATCTTGCAACTAACAAGATAAGCTCCATCAAATAGCATGGTCTTCAGTATGCATACACACTCCCCCAGCAACTCCACACAAAGTTCTGGGTAAATAAAGGAAAAAAACAAATGGCAATTATATGGACACACTCTTATAGGTGACCCCACACTGCTCCGACTTTGGGAAATGTTTGGTCTCTTCTATTCCCACCTCAGAGAGAAGATTTGTAGTTCTTGGGAATAAGCAGCTTGCCTACTTTTTAACTCAGTTGTTATTCTCAAACAGCCTCTTTATTTTTACCCAAAAGAAGCATGTGTTTATCATTTATTCCATTTCTTTTAAAAAATCATTTACAGTTCAGCTTATTTCAGTTAAGGGAAATTTTCACATTTACATGCATACTACCTTTTGATTCCTTTCAGCTCTTCCCTTTCGACTCTTCCCTAGTGATTCAAGAAGGTCTTTGTCCACCTTCCCTCTTTTCTGCTTTTATCTTTGTTTCATTTGTGAGTCAAAGAACAATCTGACTTAAGGGCAATAAATTCAAAGGAAAGTTAATGTTAAACATCTATCATGGAAAATGAAAGTCATGTATTTTAAGTAATTTAGTTCTAAGGAAAAATATGACATTGAACTTGATAGACTTTGAAATTGTTTAGAATTTCCATCTGAATCTCCATAAACTTTCATCTGTTTTTTTCTCCTTTAATGAAAACTCTTTACCCTCAAATATCAGAAATCATGGTAATTTTTTAGACTCCCATTCAAATTTTCACTTCATTTCTGCTATTATAATCATATTTCCACTGATCTATATTGAAAATACTATTCTCTGAAATATAACCATTATTCAAAATTAGTAATCCATTCAAAAATTTTAAAAAGATACATGTGAACTTGGAAAAAAATTTGTTCTCTAAGTTGGAATTTCCCATTGTTGTAGCACACTGAATAAATTAACAAGAAACTGAAATGAAGAGTTTTAAAACAATCTGCAAAACAGGTCAATGAAAAAAGACACCTGAAATTATCTGAGCTCAATATTTCTATTAGTAGATCTTTTCTTGGATAATAACCAGTTTGTTCATCAAAGTTAACATTTTACCAGCGGTGAGCTAGTTTCCCCCATGATTAGAAGCATCTAAATCTGAACTGCACACTTTGGCATAACTCTAAATTATATGCCATTTATTTAGCAGCTACTGTGTAATTAGTGTGCCTTAATTTAAGCATTAAAAAATGTGTTGAGTTCTACATGCAGCATTTATAATTACAAGATCAATTTGTGGTTAACTAATTTCACTGCTAAGATTTTGTATCTGGAATATTTATATACACTTCCAAAGTGGCCATGGTAGAGAATGCTGTGTTGAAGCATACTTCAATAAAAAATAAATCACTTGTATTTTTTTTTTAATCATCATTTTATTGAGATATGTTCACATACCACGCAGACATACAAAACAAATCGTACTTTCGATTGTTTACAGTACCATTACATAGTTGTACATTCATCACCTAAATCAATCCCTGATACCTTCATTAGCACACACACAAAAATAACAAGAATAATAATTAGAGTGAAAAAGAGCAATTGAAGTAAAAAAGAACACTGGGTACCTTTGTCTGTTTGTTTCCTTCCCCTACTTTTCTACACATCCATCCATAAACTAGACAAAGTGGAGTTTGGTCCTTATGGCTTTCCCAATCCCATTGTCACCCCTCATAAGCTACATTTTTATACAACTGTCTTCGAGATTCATGGGTTCTGGGTTGTAGTTTGCTAGTTCCAGGTATCCACCACCAGCTACCCCAATTCTTTAGAACCTAAAAAGGGTTGTCTAAAGTGTGCGTAAGAGTGCCCACCAGAGTGATCTCGGCTCGTTTTGGAATCTCTCTGCCACTGAAGCTTATTTCATTTCCTTTCACATCCCCCTTTTGGTCAAGAAGATGTTCTCCGTCCCACGATGCCGGGTCTACATTCCTCCCCGGGAGTCATATTCCACGTTGCCAGGGAGATTCACTCCCCTGGGTGTCTGATCCCATGTAGGGGGGAAGGCAGTGATTTCACCTTTCAAGTTGGCTTAGCCAGAGAGAGAGGGCCACATCTGAGCAACAAAGAGGCATTCAGGAGGAGACTCTTAGGCACAAATATAGGGAGGCCTAGCCTCTCCTTTGCAGCAACCGTCTTCCCAAGGGTAAAACCTATGGTAGAGGGCTCAACCCATCAAAACACCAGTCCCCTATGTCTGTGGTGATGTTAGCAACCATGGAGGTGGGGTAGGCGAATACCCCTGCATTCTCCACAGGCTCCTCAAGGGGGCACTACATCTTTTTTTTTTTCCTTGTTTTTCTTTTTTTTTTTTTTTTTTTTAACTTTCCCTTCTTTTTTAAATCAACTGTATGAAAAAAAAAAGTTAAAAAGAAAACAAACATACAATAAAAGAACATTTCAAAGAGACCATAACAAGGGAGTAAGAAAAAGACAACTAACCTAAGATAACTGCTTAACTTCCAACATGTTCCTACTTTACCCCAAGAAAGTTACATAATATAGCAACATATCTGTGAACTTGTTCCTACTATATCCATCAGAAATTAACAGACCATAGTCATTTCTGGGCATCCCCAGAACGTTAAATAGCTTATCTGTTCTTCTTGGATTATTGTTCCCCCTTCCTTAATTGCTCTCTATTGCTAGTTCCCCTGCATTCTACATTATAAACCATTTGTTTTACATTTTTCAAAGTTCACATTAGTGGTAGCATATAATATTTCTCTTTTTGTGCCTGGCTTATTTCGCTCAGCATTATGTCTTCAAGGTTCATCCATGTTGTCATATGTTTCACCAGATCGTTCCTTCTTACTGCCGTGTAGTATTCCATCGTGTGTATATACCACATTTTATTTATCCACTCATCTGTTGAAGGACATTTGTGTTGTTTCCATCTCTTGGCAATTGTGAATAATGCTGCTATGAACATTGGCGTGCAGATATCTGTTCGTGTCACTGCTTTCCGATCTTCCGGGTATATACCGAGAAGTGCAATCGCTGGATCGAATGGTAGGTCTATATCTAGTTTTCTAAGGAACTGCCAGACTGACTTCCAGAGTGGCTGAACCATTATACAGTCCCACCAACAATGAATAAGAGTTCCAATTTCTCCACATCCCCTCCAGCATTTGTAGTTTCCTGTTTGTTTAATGGCAGCCATTCTAACCGGTGTTAGATGGTATCTCATTGTGGTCTTAATTTGCATCTCTCTAATAGCTAGTGAAGCTGAACATTTTTTCATGTGTTTCTTGGCCATTTGTATTTCCTCTTCAGAGAACTGTCTTTTCATATCTTTTGCCCATTTTATAATCGGGCTGTCTGTACTATTGTCATTGAGTTGTAGGATTTCTTTGTATATGCAAGATATCAGTCTTTTGTCAGATACATGGTTTCCAAAAATTTTTTCCCATTGAGTTGGCTGCCTCTTTACCTTTTGAGAAATTCCTTTGAGGTGCAGAAACTTCTAAGCTTGAGGAGTTCCCATTTATCTATTTTCTCTTTTGTTGCTTGTGCTTTGGGTGTAAAGTCTAGGAAGTGGCCGCCTAATACAAGGTCTTGAAGATGTTTTCCTACATTATCTTCTAGGAGTTTTATGGTACTTTCTTTTATATTGAGATCTTTGGTCCATTTTGAGTTAATTTTTGTGTAGGGGGTGAGGTAGGGGTCCTCTTTCATTCTTTTGGATATGGATATCCAACTCTCCCAGCCCCATTTGTTGAAAAGACCTTTATGGCTCAGTTCAGTGACTTTGGGGGCCTTATCAAAGATCAGTCGGCCATAGATCTGAGGGTCTATCTCTGAATTCTCAATTCGATTCCATTGATCTATATGTCTATCTTTGTGCCAGTACCATGCTGTTTTGGCAACTGTGGCTTTATAATAAGCTTCAAAGTCAGGGAGTGTAAGTCCTCCCACTTCGTTTTTCTTTTTTAGAGTGTCTTTAGCAATTCGAGGCATCTTCCCTTTCCAAATAAATTTGATAACTAGCTTTTCCAAGTCTGCAAAGTAGGTTGTTGGAATTTTGATTGGGATTGCATTGAATCTGTAGATGAGTTTGGGTAGAATTGACATCTTAATGACATTTAGCCTTCCTATCCATGAACATGGAATATTTTTCCATCTTTTAAGGTCCCCTTCTATTTCTTTTAGTAGAGTTATGTAGTTTTCTTTGTATAGGTCTTTTACATCTTTGGTTAAGTTTATTCCTAGGTACTTGATTTTTTTAGTTGCTATTGAAAATGGTATCTTTTTCTTGAGTGTCTCTTCAGTTTGTTCATTTCTAGCATATAGAAACATTACTGACTTATGTGCATTAATCTTGTATCCCGCTACTTTGCTAAATTTGTTTATTAGCTCTAGTAGGTGTATCGTTGATTTCTCAGGGTTTTCTAGATATAAGATCATATCATCTGCAAACAATGACAGTTTTACTTCTTCTTTTCCAATTTGGATGCCTTTTATTTCTTTGTCTTGCCGGATTGCCCTGGCTAGCACTTCCAGCACAATGTTGAATAACAGTGGTGACAGCGGGCATCCTTGTCTTGTTCCTGATCTTAGAGGGAAGGCTTTCAGTCTCTCACCATTGAGTACTATGCTGGCTGTGGGTTTTTCATATATGCTCTTTATCATGTTGAGGAAGTTTCCTTCAATTCCTACCTTTTGAAGTGTTTTTATCAAAAACGGATGTTGGATTTTGTCAAATGCTTTTTCAGCATCTATTGAGATGATCAATTGATTTTTCCCTTTCGAGTTTTTAATGTGTTGTAATACATTGATTGATTTTCTTATGTTGAACCATCCTTGCATGCCTGGAATGAACCCCACTTGGTCATGGTGTATGATTTTTTTAATGTGTCTTTGGATTCGATTTGCAAGTATTTTGTTGAGGATTTTTGCAGCTATATTCATTAGGGAGATTGGCCTGTAGTTTTCCTTTTTTGTAGCATCTTTGCCTGGTTTTGGTATTAGATTGATGTTAGTTTCATAAAATGAGTTAGGTAGTGTTCCATTTTCTTCAATGTTTTGAAAGAGTTTGAGTAAGATTGGTGTCAGTTCTTTCTGGAAAGTTTGGTAGAATTCCCCTGTGAAGCCATCTGGCCCTGGGCATTTATTTGTGGGAAGATTTTTGATGACTGATTGGATCTCTTTGCTTGCGATGGGTTGGTTGAGGTCTTCTATTTCTTCTCTGGTCAGTCTAGGTTGTTCATATGTTTCCAGGAAATTGTCCATTTCCTCTACATTATCCAGTTTGTTGGCATACAGTTGTTCATAGTATCCTCTTATAATTTTTTTTAATTTCTTCAGGATCTGCAGTTATGTCACCTTTTTCATTCATTATTTTGTTTATATGGGTCTTCTCTCTTTTTGATTTTGTCAGTCTAGCTAGGGGCTTGTCAATCTTGTTGATCTTCTCAAAGAACCAACTTTTGGTGATATTTATCCTCTCTATTGTTTTTTTGTTCTCGATGTCATTTATTTCTGCTTTAATCCTTGTTATTTCTTTTCTTCTACTTGGTTTAGGATTGGTTTGCTGTTCGTTTTCTAGCTTCTTCAGTTGATCCATTAGTTCTTTGATTTTGGCTCTTTCTTCCTTTTTAATATATGCATTTAATGCTATAAATTTCCCCCTCAGCACTGCTTTTGCTGCATCCCATAGGTTTTGGTATGTTGTGTTCTCATTTTCATTCATCTCTATATATTTAGCAATTTCTCTTGCTATTTCTTCTTTAACCCACTGATTGTTTAGGAGTGTGTTGTTTAACCTCCAGGTATTTGTGAATTTTCTACGTCCCTGATGATTATTGACTTCTAATTGTATTCCATTGTGGTCAGAGAATGTGCTTTGAATAATTTCAATCTTTTTAAATTTATTGAGGCTTGTTTTATGTCCCAGCATATGATCTATTCTGGAGAAAGTTCCATGAGCACTAGAAAAGTATGTGTATCCTGGTGATTTGGGATGTAATGTTCTGTATATGTCTGTTAAATCTAATTCATTTATCAGATTGTTTAGGTTTTCAATTTCCTTATTGGTCTTCTGTCTGGTTGATCTATCTATAGGAGAGAGTGATGTGTTGAAGTCTCCCACAATTATTGTGGAAACATCAATTGCTTCCTTTAATTTTGCCAGTGTTTCTCTCATGTATTTTGTGGCACCTTGATTGGGTGCATAGACATTTACGATTGTTATTTCTTCTTGCTGAATTGCCCCTTTTATTAGTATGTAGTGGCCTTCTTTGTCTCTCAAAACATCCCTGCATTTGAAGTCTATTTTATCTGAGATTAATATTGCTACACCTGCTTTCTTTTGGCTGTAGCTTGCATGAAATATTTTTTTCCATCCTTTCACTTTCAGTTTCTTTGTGTCCCTGTGTCTAAGATGAGTCTCTTGTATGCAACATATTGATGGTTCATTTTTTTTGATCCATTCTGCGAATCTATATCTTTTAATTGGGGAGTTTAATCCATTTACATTCAACGTTAAAACCGTGAAGGCATTTCTTGAATCAGCCATCTTATCCTTTGGTTTATGTTTGCCATATTTTTCCCCTCTCTCTATTAATATCCTTTATTGTACCCATACCGAATCTCTTTAGTACTGAACCTTTCTCCAAGTCTCTCTGTCCTGTCTTTGTTTCTCTGTCTGTAGGGCTCTCTTTAGTATCTCCAGTAGGGCAGGTCTCTTGTTAGCAAATTCTCTCAGCATTTGTTTGTCTGTGAAAAATTTAAGCTCTCCCTCAAATTTGAAGGAGAGCTTTGCTGGATAAAGTATTCTTGGCTGGAAATTTTTCTCACTCAGAATTTTAAATATATCGTGCCACTGCCTTCTCGCCTCCATGGTGGCTGATGAGTAGTCACTACTTAGTCTTATGCTGTTTCCTTTGTATGTGGTGAATTGCTTTTCTCTTGCTGCTTTCAGAACTTGCTCCTTCTCTTCTGTGTTTGACAGTGTGATCAGTATATGTCTCGGAGTGGGTTTATTTGGATTTATTCTATTTGGGGTTCGCTGAGCATTTATGATTTGTGTATTTATGTTGTTTAGAAGATTTGGGAAGTTTTCCCCAACAATTTCTTTGAATACTCTTCCTAGACCTTTACCCTTTTCTTCCCCTTCTGGGACACCAATGAGTCTTATATTTGGACGTTTCATATCATCTATCATATCCCTGAGGTCCATTTCGATTTTTTCAATTTTTTTCCCCATTCTTTCTTTTATGCTTTCATTTTCCATTCTGTCATCTTCCAGGTCACTGATTCGTTGTTCAACTTCCTCTAGTCTTGTACTATGAGTGTCCAGAATCTTTTTAATTTGGTCAACAGTTTCTTTAATTTCCATAAGATCATCCATTTTTTTATTTAGTCTTGCAATGTCTTCTTTATGCTCTTCTAGAGTCTTCTTGATTTCCTTCATATCCCGTACTATGGTCTCATTGTTCATCTTTAGTTCTTTGAGTAGCTGCTCTAGGTGCTGCGTCTCTTCTGGTCTTTTGATTTGGATGCTTGGGCTTGGGTTATCCATATCGTCTGGTTTTTTCATATGCTTTATAATTTTCTGTTGTTTTTGGCCTCATGGCATTTGCTGAACTTGATAGGGTTCTTTTAGGGTTTGTAGACCTATTGAAGTCCTTATCTCTAATTTATCAGATCTACAGCTTCGTGGAGTACTTTCTCTAACTAACCAGCAGGTGGCGTCCACGAGCCACCTGTTCTCCACAAGCCAGTTCTCCCCTGCTTAGCCTTTTTGGTGAGTGGGGGAGTGAGTCTTGTGGGGCTCAATTGGTGTACCGAGCTTACATGTGTAGTTGGTGTTGCCTGCCCTGTATGTGGGGCGTGTTTCTGGGCAGTCGGGGAGGAGTGGTGGCCCTAACAATCAAATCTCCCTGATGATCCTAGAGTTTTAAAGCTGCTGCAATAGTCTAATCCTTCAGTTCAGTCCTGCCACAGTTTGTCTCTGCCACTGACCCACAAGTCTTTGGTATTGGCGTATGGCTCCTGAGACTTGCAAGTGGGCCCCTCTTCCAGGCTGTGCACCCCGGGTCCTCTGTTGAGGGATGACTGTGCTATGTCACAGGTGAGTGCCGTCCCCCCAGGGCAGTTCTGGGCTTCTGGGCTGTGTAGGGAGGCTCCCAGTCTGCTCAAATGATGGCTGAATGGGGCTTTGTTAATTCACACTGCTCCACCTTCCCAGCTCTGGGACAATCAGCTGAGGTTGCAGGGAAGGCTAATGTCCACGCCCAGTTTTGTGGTGTGTGCCTGTTATTTGAAGCACTTCCGTCACACTGGGTTGTCTGGGGCAGCTCTGGGCTATGGGGCTGGCGATGGGCAGGAGTGTTTCCTGTCCACCAGGATGGTGGCTGTGAGCAGACACCCCCCTTTTCTTGGGAAGTTGTGGTGTTTAGTGAATTTTCTCAGCCACTGGATTATTGCCTTTTGTCTCAGGGCTCTCTTAGTTCTGCTCTTGACTTGACGTGCCCAAATTGCAATTCTTTGAAGCTTTCTGTATTGGGAGATTTCGCTGATCTCAGCAGTTCGACATTTTCATGAATGTTGTATGAAGTATGCCCAAAGTCAGATTGCTCTGTGGTGTCCAGTCCACGCAGTTCCTGGCTTTTTACCTCTAAATCACTTGTATTTTATGTTGGGTTAATATTGAAACATGAAAAATACAAAACTCATGAAAAATTCTATAATGCACTAGAAATAAACTATTATATAGAAAATTGTGTGTATGTGTGTGTCGCTGTAAGACCGTTTTGAAAAATAAAGGCTTCATTAGACCTTGATTTGAATTGTTCTAAAACTGGCCGTTTTAAGATGTTGTGACTTTTTAAAATCAAGTTTTATGATCTCTCTAAGCAAGGTTATGAAAATATTCCCATAATGTATTTCATTGTTTTCAGAAACATTTAGTCTCATACACTATGCAAGTTCCTATGTCACTTAAACTTCAAAATGGTGCAAGTTTGACTTGCTCAAAAAATTAAACATAAATATGGTTGACTTAGTGGATTGCGTCATGACATAGACTTGTTTATTCTTTGGCTAAAGTTGATAAACTGATTTTTCAAGGGGGAAAAATGAAAGTTTCAGAAAGCCAGTTTCGGAATGTAAGAGAATATTAAAGAGCTATTTGAGAGCATGCATCTGGAGCACAGCATAATCTGGTGTAGGAAAGCATAATTAGATACATAGTTTGGTGTGCAAAATTTTGCATGAATGACCCTGTTAATTTTTTCCTTAAATCAGAACAAAACAAAAATTCACCCCAAAAGTTTATCTTAAAAATGAAACTTCAGCAAAGTTGAGGTGCAGTGCATTGAGATTTCAAATGAACCACTAGGTTACCTGTTCATAGATCAAACAAGTACAGAAGAAAAGAAAGAAAAACAAAACAAAACAAAACAAAAAATAACAGTAACAAATGGTTGGGGAAAAAAGGAAGGGTTAACTAGACAGCTTGAAAATGAAATCAAAACAGCAAAAATATTTTCAGAACTACATAATATTTAATATTTACCACCAGAGACGTATTTTTTTGGAAATAAATATAATTTAGAAATGAAATGGGAAATCTGGGGAAGGTGTTAAGAACGACATATATTTAACAGGGTATCAGTGGCATATATTTGAGTCTTGGGTCTGTTGTTTTGCTGAATACTCTTTACTTGATCTCATTCACCTCTTCTTAGAAATGTTACTCATTTTCATGCTTACCAAAGAAGCAGCCATTTAAAGTAAAGTGATGTTTTCTTTCTAGAATTGTACCAGTGAGGGCATCTGACACAATTTGAGTTAATCCTATTCTCATTCTTAAGGGTTTTTGGGTCTGAAGAGAAAAAATGAGAGAAACACAGAGAAGGCAGAGACAGAGAGAGAAAGAGAAATACAGAAAAGAGAGGCATATATGGCATGGGGTTAGGGGCCATAGTTACTTAGGGAGGGAAATCAAGAGAGAAAAGTCTGCCCCCGGTGCTTACAGTGAGGCCTAATGAGCTTTAGGGGCTGTTCTGCCAGCTGTAAATGAGTTAGAGGACATTTTCTGCAGCAAGAGTGAAGAATGAAGCAGATACACCTATAGAAAAATAAAAAAGGAAGAAAAAATTATCTTGATGGTGTTTGAATTTCTGGTTTCCATCCTAATGTGAGTTGTATTTCTGTCTTAGGTTTTGAGATACACTAAAATCCTTCCTACTTAAGCTAGTTTGAATTGAGCTTCTATTATATTTGCAACCCCAAGAATCATTTTGTGAAATAAAATTAAGTGAGAGAGAATGTGGTAATAGTAGAATAAATATTGTAAAAGTAAATTAGGATTAAAGAATATAGTGAATAAAGCAGCAAATGAACTAGAAAGCATCAATGCAGTTATGGTTTAGATATAATTCATGAAAATATTTTATATCAGAAAGATTTTATTTCTGAAATAAAACCCAAGATAGAAGTTCCTATCTAAAACAGTAAGTAGAGCAGGTCATTAGATATGACAACTTAAAGATGTTTAGAATTAAAGGTTTTTCACCCACTTATACTTTACTACAGATCACTCTTCTGAGTAGAGTCATTGCTATAAATTATGGCCTGTGAAGTATTGGATTAAAGATTGGACATTTTTCAAAACATTTTCTCATAGTGACATCCCATCCACTTCCAATTTCAATTTGTAAGTGTTTTCCATATTTGTTTTATATTAATGGTCTGGCACAATTTTATGTTGTAATAAAATCATTATCGATATCTTCTCCCAAAGAGCTTTTGGTCTAAGAATGTTATTTTGATTAATAAGAGCACAGGTCTGTGTTAATTGTCCTTATTAATAATATACTGAAAGTGCACTAAAGATGAATATTGGTTGCCCTTTGTTGTTCAGCACCATCTTACAAACATCCCTTGCCTCAGCTCACACAGAGAAACACCAATGTCAACTCAACACTAAGACAGTAGTTGAATACCTGTCCTGAATGATTAGAGAAGAGTGAAAAGATGCATATGCAATTTTTAAAGAAAATAGAGTTTTTATCTGATGAAGAAAACAGCAAACCATTGACTGACAGTGATTAGAATTTATCAGAGAGGTAATCAGAATAGCTCCTTTGTTTTTGCTACATTTCTGAGCTTGGTTGAATAAGAAAGGAAGAGGACACGTAATTTAATCTTTGTGCCTGCTTTAAACTCTGAAGAGGAAAATAGTCTAACACTTTATGCAAAATATTATTACTATTATTATAACTAAGGGTTAGAAGGAAAGAGCAGCAATGTACTTCAACATACCTCAGTTATTTCCCTTTTCTCTGAACATCAATGTTTCTTATCTAGGCTCATTTCATAAAATTTAGCAGAAGATTATATTTCCATTTAATGAATCTAGGAAGTATAATGTAAAATTTTAAATGGCTTTATTAAAAATAATTCATCTTTGTTAAAATATGGTTTAGAGGTGAACATTATATTCTACCAATGTCAGTGTGCTGGTTTGAATCTATTACATACCCAAGAAAAGCCATGTTCTTTTTTTTAATTAAATCAGTTTTATTGAAATATATTCACATATCATACAATCATCTATGGTGTACAATCAACTCACAGTACCATCATATAGTTGTGCATTAATTACCCCAATCTATTTTTGAACATTTTCCTTACACCAGAAAGAATCAGAATAACAATAAGAAATAAAAGTAAAAAAGAACACCCAAATCACCCCCCCCATCCTACTCTATTTTTCATTTAGTTTTTTGTCCCCATTTTTCTACTCATCCATCCATACACTGGATAAAGGGAGTGTGATCCACAAGGTTTTCAAAATCACACCATCACCCCTTGTAAGCTACATTGTGATACAATCATCTTTAAGAGTCAAGGCTATTGGGCTGGAGTTTGATAGTTTCAGGTATTTACTTCTAGCTATTCCAATATGTTAAAACCTAAAAAGTGTCATCTATATGGTGCATAAGAATGTCCACCAGAGTGACCTCTTGATTCCATTTGAAATCTCTCAGCCACTGAAGCTTTATTTCATTTCATTTCACATCCCCCTTTTTGGTCTAAAAGCCATGTTCCTTAATCCATGTGAGGGCAGACCTATTGTGGGTGGGATCTTTTGAGTAGGTTGTTTCCATGGAGATGTGACCCACCCAGCTGTAGGTGAGATCTTTTGATTAGACTATATCTTTGGAGATGTTACCCTGCCATTCAAGGTGGGTCTTAAATCATCTTTTACTGGCTTCCTCTATGAGAGCATAAAAGACAGAGACATTGTGAAGAAAGCTCAGAGATGCTAGAGAGAAAACACCCAGAGGCATTTTGGAGACAGTCATTGAAATCAAAACCAAGAGAGAAGCTAGGAGATGAACTCCCGAGTTTGCCCCAGAGAAGCTAAGAGAGGACCCCCCAGAGGTTGGACAGAAATGCCCTGGGAGAAACAAGCAGATGAACCCAGAGAAGCTAAGACAGAAGCCTGGAGACATTTTAGAGAAAGCCATTTTGGAAACCGGAGCCCAGGAAAGAAAGACCAGCAGACATCACCATGTGCCTTCCCACGTGTCAGAGGAACTCCAGATGCCATCTGCCTTTCTACAGTGAAGGTATCTTCTTGTTGATGCCTTAGTTTGAACACTTTTATGGTCTTAGAACTGTAAATTTGTAACCTAATAAGCCCCCTTTATAAAACCCAGTCCATTTATGGTATTTTGCATTCCAGCAGCTTTAGCTAACTGGAACAGTCAGTAATACTGCATGAAATCAATTTGTAAATATGTTCATTTCTTTATTAGTATTTCCTCTGATATTTCTTTTCCATAATTGTGAACATTCCTGAATACTAAGTCCATCTCATTCCTCTTTTGTATGCTTCCTGCAAAAAATTTATGTCATACCAAGAATTCAAGTGCTAGATCAAATACATATATAGTACAAATGACCCAGATCTTAGTGCAACATGCCTCCATTTTTATTTTCATTGTGCAGTTACAGTTATTTCAGTCCAGGGACCACAGAAGTATTAAAAAACTTAGAGACCATCTTCTTTACTTCCCTTATTTATGGGAGAAAATTAGAGTTAAATAATTTAGATGATATGCGAAAAGATAGGCAGAACCAAATGACACTCCATGCTTCTGTTATACCACATTTATTTTAAATTTTTACTTGATGCACACTAAATCACAGTGTAATCCTCTTGTTATCAAATATTAAAAAAATACTGGAAAGTATTTTTTAAATATTTTCAATGAAATGTCACCCTTTTAATTCACTTGTTTTCTATTTGAGATTTAAACTTTTTTTATTGCTTAGAAATTATTTATGAACACAATAGGATCTTTTGATTAATATAATTATCAGGTTTGAAATTAGATTGAGATGGGAATAAAAATCATATTTAATTTATGATTGTGAATCTATATTACCAAACATAATTCAGCAACATATAATAGACTTGGGAAGTTCATTCTATCAAGAATGCATCAATCATACCAAATCCATTATTGCAATTCATCATATTCATACATGAAAAAATACAGGCATGAATTATTTTCTCAAATGCTGAAATGGTGTTTGTAAACATACAACATGCAATCTTGGTATAGAAATAAATAGATATCAGTTCTTTGGCATTAAGTATATACATGCGAATCAAAATCTAACATAGTTTCTAGCTGTGAAATACCAGAATCATTCCTATTAAAATCTAATATAGAAAAATGTTTCTGTTTCCACTGATAGATAATATTGTCCTGAATGTTCAAAGCAAAGGAGTTAAAAAACAGAAAGCAGCAAGTAGTGTAAATAATAAATAATCATTATTTTCAGATGCTATCACTGAATATCCAAAATACCCAAGAAGAAAATACTGAAAAGGAGGTGTTCAGAATTTAGCTATTTACACAATTCATATTAAACATGAAAGGAATAAAAAAAAATGAAAAACAAACTGGGAGAAAATCTCTCATTTACAATTGCAAAGAAGAAAAATTCTGAAAAGAAATTGCAAAGAAGAAAAACGTAAACAGCAAAGTTTAAATGAAAACAGTTAAATAAAGGAAAATACAGGCAATAGGAAGAAATAGTGTTTTTTATCCTTTATGCCTCTATAAATACAATAAATCAATTAAATGAACTATGAACTTAATTGACAAAGTGTTACTGGTATTCATCTGAAAAAGTAAATTTGGATAATGGACAACACAATTTTTGAAATAAAATCATTAATTTATGAGTCATTCTACCCCGTATAAAATATATTAAAAGTTAAATCAGTAAATCAGCTTAACAAAGGAAAAACATATGTGAGAGAGAGGGGAGAAATTTAAACACTAGAAAAAGATTGGACTATTTCTGCAACTTTTTGATAAGAATTTCATTTTCAAAATGTGGAGAAAACTAAATATTTAGAAAATTCATAATAAGATTTTTTTTCTTCTAATATGTCTGTGTATGTATTTTAATTCTTTTCCAATGGTTTATTTATTTTTCTACCTTTGTTTAATTCTCATATACTTTTGAAACTATGCTGTCCATGATTTTGAAAAAATAAAATTTCAGTTCCTTGAATTCAACCTTGATAAATTGTTAGATGTCCTTTTATTATCTCCTAAAAATCTTGAATATTGTGTCCCACTTTATGCTATTTGATAATCTCATTACTTTTACAAATTATTCTTTTTGTGAAAATGCAGATGTGAAATATTAGTCCAGTATTTCTTCCCACATCCTCTTTTAACATATTATCAGTCTCTATGAACAAAAAGGAACTATTTCTTTCCTCCTTTCCTTACTCTTATAAAACTGGAAATAAAATTATGTCCAGTGTTCATTAAATTATTCTAATTTTGAGTTTTATAGACTTTCTGACATTATCATCACAATTTGGTATGCAACAATATTTTTCCATAATAATTTATCTTTCTAGTATTTTGTATATATTCTTGAAAATCAGTTTTTTATTTAGAGATATACAAATTCATGAATGATTCCTTCTTTTCTACAATTTATAACTCTCACTTCCCCTGGACTAACTATGAAATAATTGAAGGGCCTAAAGAAGATTTGAATAATTGAAGAGATGGACAGGTGTAATTAATATTATAAAGATATAAACTCTCACTAAATTTACCTGTACCTTTAACTCATTTCCAATGGAAATACTCTAAGGATTTTGAGAGAACTTAAGAAATTTAAATATCAATCTAAAAATGTGCATGTGAGAAAAGCAAAGATAATTTAAGATAAAAAGTAATGATGGGAGACATACCTACCATATTTAACACAAATTTTATAAATTTTATAGTAGCTTGCACAGATAAATGAACAGGAGGAAAAAATTCAGAAATAAAACTTTTGTGAAGAAAAAAAATTCATGCAGAAAATTTTCTGATTGACATAAAAATTTAGCATAAAACTTGAATCATATATAAGTAACACAAGATACAATCTTGGGTTGGGGAATGCCTTCTGCAGAAAGTAGCAAAGATTTAAATATTAAAAAAATATATTGGCCAAATGATTGCATATATTAAAAACTTTTTTTATTCTAGAAAAAAAAAAGAAACAAATCAAACAAAAAATAAACCAAATCCCATAAAATAATTGAAGGACAAATCGAAACTGATAATATGAGTTTTTAAATATCTATGTATTTATAATCTCATCACATTAAATAATTTTATTAAATTACACATTAATATGTTATGTATTTTGGGAGTAGGCAGGATGATCAGACAGTCAGTAGAAAAAAGCAGGGAGGAAAGGAAATCACAGTTATTGAACAATCCCTAAGGTACTGTGTGAGATTGATGATACCATGCAAAGACAGCATTATCTCCACTTTCTAGGTGAGAAAAAGGGAAAAGTTGTTTCTTATTAAAGAAACACCTAGAGGCAGCTTTTAAAATTAAAATTATTACTGGTAACTATTTTTGTGACACACTAAGTTTCATCAACCAATATGTTCATTCATTTGCAAGACAGGCATTGTACCAGTGGGAGATTTTTGCTTGATGTTTCTTGATAAGTGGGGAGAGCAGGCGTGCACCCCTGAGCATCCCCAAAACCCCTGCCTCACTCAGGCACATACTTAAAGTTACAGTGTGCCGCCTTCAGGACCCATTGTTTTGCAATCAGAGCACCTCCACAATAATGTTCTTCTTGGTTCTGCAGACTGAGCAGCCAGGGCCACGACATTGTGGGTGCAACATGATCACCAGCCACCCTGGCTCCACACACTGGGGTGGCAGCTCTTGCTCAGATCCTTCCAAAAGAAATGGGTCAACAACTGGAATTCCACATTTGCCTTGGATTGACCATCTTCCTGCATTATTTCCCACCATTATCCCTTAGAAAAATGACAAGGAACATTAGATAGAAGTCCTTATGAAAGTTGATTAAAGACCAAGAATGGAGGTTTTCATGTATTTCTTTCACAGGATCAAAACTAGGATTCTTAGCAAAAGGTGAGGTATTTTGTTTCTCTTTCACTACTTTTAAAATGAGCAAATCAATTAAGGTAACTGACGTATTAATATACACATCTTTAGAAAAGTCGAAAAATACACTGAATTTAAAAAAATAAAAATATTGCACCCAATCATGAAAAAAAAAAATATGTGTATTTAGAAAAAACTAAACAGTATGAATTTGGCTAGACAACAAAAGTTGAGGATCAAAGATTGGGAGAAAAACAAACTTATTACTTACTGTAGTGTAACTTATATTTCAGAGGTGTTTAAAGCTTGCCTGGACCGAAGGGTGTGCTAGTCAAGTTAAATAGGAAATGGATGCTGCACCGTTAAAATAAAAAGTTGCAGAGGATGGGATGAAATTCATCAACACCCAAGAGTTAACTCTATTGCCCGATAAGAAATGGTTAACACATCACAATCACTGACTACTGCCTTTTTTTTTTCTTTTTGTGTTATGGGCTTAATCAAGACATCACTACAGTATATGTAGTCATTCCTTTCCAAACACCCCAAAGGTCAAATGGGCAAATGCAATAGAGGCAACTTGCAAAACAAAACAAAATGTTAGGCAAACATTATGGAAAACAAAAAAGAACTGAATTCTTTAGAGATAAAAGAAATATATATTTCAACAATAAAGCAGCATTTTTCCATAACCTTAACTAAGACTAAAATAAACTGTAACTAGTGACATTGGGAGCCCAGGTAAACAGGTACTTAATTTTTACCTTTTTAAGGAGCAATTTGTCAATAATACAACATTTTTTAAGGCTATATTTTTTTTATTTAAGAATTCTACTGCTAACAATGTATCCTATGGAAATGATTCTTTGTATATATTTAACTACCAGGATATTCAAATCATTAAAAAAATAATAGAATAGAATATTGGTTAATTAACAAAATTATTATTACATTTTCATATAACTTGATGTTTTGAAATAATGCACTTGTGATCATAATGTACTCAATGAAAAATAAAATTAATACAAAATGGTATTCTCTCATATCTAAGACAAAGGACTACATTTATTTTTTTAAATGATGGGGAAAAAAGTACATTCATGTGCATTATTCTGGAAAGAGGTTTTATAAATTCAATAGATTTCTAAAGACAATGATCATCTCCAGAAGTTTAAAAGCACAAATAATCAGGATGATCCCTCAGTTTAGAAATCACACTGGTGATTTTAAATCTCTTTTCGTTGGTTGTTGAATTGATTTTCTAGTAAGTTTAAAATCAATAATTTATTATAATTTTAAAAGAATTACTTCAATAAATAATTCTAACTTACTGGTACCAAACAGTAATAAAGTTAAACTTTGGACTGGTGCTGAATGGGGCTATAAAAAAGATCCTTTGGTATTCAAACTTCATTGTAATAGCAAGTAACTTTTCTGAAATGCATTAATAACTTGTTAGAATACATTCACTGCTCCTTTTCTTATAGGTTTCCTTGGAAATACTCCTGATTCTGCTTTGATAATGATGTATAAGCTGTTTGATTATCTAACAAGTTGATTAACATAAATTAGTGGTTCATGAGGGACTATACACTGGGTTTTAGTCTATTTCCCCTAAAAAGCAGACACTAAGACTGATCAAATATGTCAGGATTTCATTAAAGGAAATGCCTGTGTGAGAGAAAGTAGGAAGGGAGCTGAATAGGCTGGGAGAGCCACACAAGTCTAACCTGGAGAGAAAGAGAGGGAGAGAAATATCCTAGACTATTGTGTAGTCTAAGGAAGGTTCAGCAAACCCACTAGGAAGTCTTTAAGCCAAAGTTGTACATCAGGTAAATTTGTGCATCTCAGGAACAGGTCTGCCTTAGCATCCTTGAGGTACTCAAGGTACTCAGCCCCTGTTGGCTTGTAGGAGGTATAGACTTGTAAAAATGTGATGGATTTCAAAATGCAGCATCTGAGTCATCAATTATATTCTCAAGGCTCCTACAATTGGTTAGTATATTAAATGTATTAATATACTTTGTTATAGTAATAACTATTTTATATATTTACATATTTCCAATTTATTTATTTTATATATTCATTTGTTTTTATGTATTTATTTGTTATATAGGCATATATTATGCGTGTATATGTGTATATATATATAGGTATATGTATATATATTTTCTTAGATACATTTACTTAGCACTCTGCTTGAAATCTTGCAAAAGCAATGTATCTATGACTCCCTACATGTTTCAGAATATAAAAGCAAATTTTATACACTGTGTAAATTCAAAATAGGTACAATGGTTATTATCTTACCTACTTTAGGAATTTAAAGTTTCTGTTGAAAAAATATTGATTACAAAGAGAATCCATTGTATTAGAAAAGGGAAAATATGTTCACGTTAGCACCTAGAAATAATGGTAGTTTGTTAGAGAGGTTCTAATTTACTACAAAAAATTATTTTTTTGTCTTATAGTCCATGCAATTTTTTTATTTTTACCCACTTTTGTCATTTTGGCTACAAGAAATGTATCTATTTCAATTAACCAAATTTATTGGCCTAAAATTTCATAATATTCTATTTTTTAAATCTCCATTATAACATAATCCCTGACCACCCCTTTTTTGTTCTGTACTTTTTCTTTTTTAGGCCTGTCAAAACAACACAAAATTGTGAATAATCTTGTTTTTTTCAACTAGATTTTCTTGTTTTTTTAATCTTTTTAATTTTTTTCTATTTTTTTGTCTTCTGTCCTTATTTCCAGCCTCTTTTTTCTTTGATATAATTCTTGCTCTTTTTTCAACTTCTTGAAGTCCTTTAATCTTTCTTATTTTCTTATGCATTAAGAACTAAGTCTTCTAAGTCTTAATTAACATTTGCAATTTTCATGTGATTACCATATGCTTGCGTGGTAACAGGCTGGAAAAACTAAGGAAATATTGTATCCAGCTGGATATACGGGAAGGTTCTTTTTGGTAATGGATGGTGGTGATGGCAAGACAATATTGTGAAAGTAATTAACACCACTGAATTGTGTATTTGAGAGCGGTTGACATGAGAAATTTTTTTATTGTATATAAGTCACCAGAATAAAAATTTTAAAAACAACATAAAGCTTTACAACACAGAATGAACCCTAAAGTAAATTACAGACTATATTTAATAATATAATTATAATAATATTGTTTCTTCAATTGTTAACAAATGTACCATGCTAATGTAAAATGTTAATAAGAGAGGAAACTACATGGTGAAAAGCAGGGGAAACAGGGAGAGTATACAGGAATTCTGTATTTTCTGTGTGATTTTTCAGTAAATCTATAACTGTTCTAAGTTTTACAAAAGTAAAAATTCTTTTAAATGGATATAATATAGAATATGTCCATTGAAAGCTTTTAGTTATCTCTTACTGACCCCTCCCAGCTTGTTGGCAGCAAGTCAGGGAAGGTGAGAGACTTTTATGTTACTTGGGACTAGACAGTTTTTCATCATCACTGATGCATTTAGAAGGTCCAGAGTGGTTAGCTGCAATAATTAGGAAATTCAATGTGACCAGTATTTCTAGAAGGCTCAATTTATCCAAACTAGACAATATGTTCAGACTGCTCCATATTTCCAGAGTGTTCAGAATAGGGAATAGAAATCATCAAAATGGAAAAACTTCCCATGATGGTGTAAAAATAGTCAGTTAGTGAATTTCAAATGTTCATATTTGGGAATTGAATCTATATTGCACTGTCGTAGAACCATAACTCATGTCTTTTTGTAATCTGACATTCTTGTTTAGGTAGTAAAGACAAATGTCCTTAAAACCAAGAGTTTATAGACTTAGCAGGTGGAAATGCTACCAACTCAAAATCAAGTTAGAAATATTTTATCATTGTAAGTTTTTCCTAGAACTCGTATATTGACTTGAGCAGTTTTCTTCTCCTCCTGTGTTTTAAGGAGTCAAAGCAACTGCAGCATGTGGTTGCCAGGATACCTATACAGTCATCTCCTGAAGAAAGTAGAATGGAACAACTTGATTGTCACCAAAATGGAGCAATCTTGACAGAAAAGTGATTTAGTGAGAGGCAAATAGAATGTACAAATGCAGGTTTTCCTATAAATTACCAAAACAAAGCTTGTATCAAAGTTTGTACCATGAGCATGTGTTTGTGTGTCCGTATAATGCTGTATCTATCTCTCATGTGAAAACTGCATGAGAAGATGCAACAATTTATAATTGATAGTGGTGAAGAGTTTCCATTTCCTATATAGAATGAACAGATATTGAAATTGTATTATTTCCAGTGCAATTTTGTAGTACTGACTTTGTCTTATCATCTTAATAGTTATGATGGCTTGGAACTATATACCCCAGAAAAAATATATTCTTAAACATAGTCCATTCCTGTGGGTGTGAACCCATTGTAAGTAAGACCTTTTGATGTGGTTATTTCAGTTAAGGTGTAGCCCAACTTAATTAGGATCAGCCTTAATATTATGACTGCAATACTTTATAAGCAGAATGAAATTCAGACAAAAAAGAGAGAAAGCATCGGGAAGCAAGAGCTGAAGGTCAACGGAACCTGGAAGACAAGGGAGAGGTTAGGAGAGACTGCCATGTGCATTGCCGTGTGACAGAGGAGCACAGGACCAAGAATCAGCAGCAGCCAACCCCAGAATGTTAGTCTTTAGGAGGAAAGCATCACCTTGATGAGGCTTTGGATTTGAATTCTCCTAGCCTCAAAACTATAAGCTAATAAATTCTCATTGTTTAAGCCAACCCATTGCATAGTATTTGGAAACTAAAACATTAGTATAGGGAACAATGGACTTAGTTTTCATAGTTAATAAAGTTTACTCCTATAGAAGGTCCATAAGAATACTAAGCAATCTATCATTTGCCATTTCGATACTCATTACTAAAAATGTACATCATTTTAAAAAGACTATTTTCCAGTGCTAAGGACAATGTAAGATAACTAAAATTTATAGTGTTCTAACCCTATGATAATGTGCTTTGACAAGCCCATAGTCAGAGTTCTTCAGTAACATTTTTATTTTTGAGTTGTCTGTATAAGTAAGATATCTATAGGCTATTTTCAAAGCAGTTACATTATTCAGAAAAAACTTGTTGCAATAAACTAAAATAACAAGATAGTGTTTTTTCATTATAATCTAATGCATTTTGGTGCATAGACTCCTTCTTAACTTTATGGTCACATGTCATTATTTTTTGATCTTTTAACTTTTAATGGAACAAAAGAGGTCAAGGATGAATGATAAAAAGGGCTACAAATTAGAGGGAAAAAGATATTCAAAATTTTAGTGTACTAGGAAATTAAAATCACAAAGGAGATGTGAAGTGATTTATAGGTCATTTACTGTTTAAAAATTGCAGACATTCTGTAAATCAAATTCCCTCTGTGCTCCACCATCACCATGTTTTTTAAAGATGGAGAATATAGAAATCTTACCTTTATAAGTTAAAAAAACTCAAAAGAATTTCAAATTGAAAGGAATTTCTGCCTCAGAATCTTACATAACATATAGCATTTAATTGAGGTTATTAATTTATTTACTCTAGCTGCTGACACATAAACATTTAACATTCATGTCATTGACAGATATTTATTTCACCACAAGCTATGACATATAAAAATTTAATTATAGATATTCATTTCCTTCCTTTAGCCTTGATGCATACCTATTTAACTATAACATCACTGATACATAAATTTTTCACCAATGCAAGGAGTGACATGTTAACATTAAACTACAAACGTCCACTGCCTTGTTTTAGTTCCATGCACATAAAAAACAGCCATCAAATTGTAGACAGATTGTTCTCCTGTCCAACAACTCATAAAAATTCATTAGTAAGTGAATTTTTAATCTCTCAAAAATAACTATAAACTTAGATATAACTAATTATCTCACAAAAGATAATATGCAACTGAACTCATGTAATACATCTTCAAAAATAAAACTTAAAGTAATAGATTAATTGATTTTTTTGTAAAAATGAAGCATTGTTTTATAAAATGTGATGCAATACAGAAAAACACATGGAAGAAAGTTAAACATTCACAACAAAATTCAAACACCTGAGGATAGCCTTTGCCAAAATTCATTTACTATTATGGAGAATATCGCTCTATTGCCCATAAAAAGATATACACGTATAGATAGTTAAATAGATAATAGATAGGGATAGACAGACAGACAGATAGATAGATAGATAGATAGATAGATAGATACAGTAGATAGAATAGAACTTTAAAAAAGTTTTTAAATAAAATTGATTAAAATGTCATAGCCTGGAAACAAAGAAAACAAAGCCAAAGACAAAATAAGATAAATC
This sequence comes from Choloepus didactylus, assembly GCF_015220235.1. Lineage (NCBI taxonomy): Eukaryota > Metazoa > Chordata > Mammalia > Pilosa > Megalonychidae > Choloepus > Choloepus didactylus. The sequence continues at coordinate 44,744,212 of NC_051319.1, read as the reverse complement.
TTATTTCTTCACAATAGATTTAATTAGTACAAAATTTATCTAAAAATTTATAAAATTCTTATCTGAAAATGTGTGGCAGAGCTTTAAAATTACTTATGACTGAATTTCACCCCCACAGCTTCTGATTTAATATATCTAGGAAGGTGTGGCTGATTCATCAGGAGTTTTAAATGGGATGCTAATATTAAGCCAGAAGTGAGTACCACTGCTCTAAAACAGGGAAAGTTATAGTAAAAGTTTAAAGTATGTGACATTTTAAAAAAATTATAATACTTATGATTTTAAAGATCTTTCAACAGCATCACATTATACAGCAATAAAAAAGAGAGGAAATTAGCAGATTTACACATGTTTTATTAGTACTCCCTTGCATCCTTTTCAAAAAAAAGCACTTAATATCGTCAAGGAATGAAATGTATTTTGGATGATCAAAAAATTCTCATAGTTGTTTAACCTTAGTTATTTGAATTAGTTCAATGATCACAAATACCTTATAATATGGTTTTTTCTTCCTTTTTTGCTTTTAATCACATCTTGAATGGCTGAATTTTTTTTCTCTCCATTTATCCATCTATTTATTCAACCGTTAATCTTACATATTTATGACATATTTATAAGTTGTAGTTCTGGGAAATAAAATTTGCGTTGACATCATTTTTCTCAAAAAATTGTAGGATTTACTTTACAGTTTGCTTTGTAGTCCTTGATTATTGCCATAGAAAAGTCTGAATTTAATCAAAATTTTGCTTTTTGAGTGACTTATTTTTCTGCCCATGTACTCATGAATCTTCTGTCTCCTTTAAGATCTATAGCTTTATTCCCATGATATTTATCATTTTTTTTCTCGTAAATGATATGATGATATCATGTCATGTTTTAAGTCTTTATTTCAACCAATAGTTCCCCCAACACACACACACGTGCACACACACACTCATTTCTTATTTTGTTTTGGTTTTCAGTATAAGCAATTATGCACATAATAGAATTGATTTATCTTCAATATCCATTGTCCTTTTTACCTTTTATTTGTTTCCTTGTGAAGTATAGACTATTAAAAAAGAATGAATATAAGGCAATATAGATATAATGAGCAGTAATACAAAAAAAAATTGTGAACTTGCTGTCAAATCAAGATGCAGCCAGTAAAATGCAGCATCAGGGACCAAATCAAACCAAGAATACAGCTGTATGATGTTTGATAAGACTTTGAATCTTGAAAAAGAGTACTTCTAAAAATCTTAAGAGTACCCAACAAACATCTCAAAGTAGAGAAAGATTCAGATTAATTTGTGGGTGTGGCTTTTGTCTTATCCAGTGGATTATCATTGAATACAAAGTTTTTAAAGGATCTGTAACAGCTTGGACTAAAGGGACCCTTTAGTTCAAAATGGAAAGAAGCCTTTGGTCCCCAACTTTTCTACTTATAGAAAGCAGGATAAGACAATTTCCTATGGAAAAGGAAGGATGAACTGCAGGCAAAGTCATCATCCCAGAGAGCAGAGCATAGCTAGATTTAGAATCACTATGGACAAGGGACCTCTTTGTGAACAGAAAATCTTATCGCTATCTTGACCCAAACTCACCATTCTACACTGATGACGAGGAGGTCAGATAATCTGTCTTTTTAGTCTAAAGGACTCCGTACCTGCAGAACAACAGGGAGGAATCTCACTTGAGGACTTTTACAAAAGAAAATTGGTTTTCACAGGGACCCTGATTTAGAGGATGAGGGTCTAGATTGTAAGATTGAGTCTGATGCCACAATTGAAGGAGACATTAAGGAGTGTGTGAGAGGGGTGATTATAGTTTGCATATGGAAGAGCTGTCAGTTATTAGAGTCAGAGGTCACATTGCAATGGACTGTTATATTGGTGGCCTGCAATGTAACATGCCTCCCCATTTTCACACCCTTTCTAATCCCTGCCCTATTGCGTTTGGTCTTAGTAAATTGACTTGATTTGGCTAATTGGATACTATTTAGCAGGGGCTTGATAGACACTCTCATATTGGATCTTATTCTCTTAACAGTGTTCACAACTGGATATCAGCAGCCATGCTGTAAAGAAGCTGGACCTAGAATGATGAAAATGATGAAAGACCACGTGGAAAGAGACACTGTGGGATAAGAACCCATTTAGTATGTCAATACAGGCCAGACTGTCAGCTGAATCAGTCTGCATAGGTAACCTTAGCTACACAATGTAGAGCAGAAGAATTTCCCAGTTGAAAGCAGTCAACTCACAACTTATGTCCCATATTGCAAGTATCAAAATTTAAGCTCTGTGTGTGTGGGTGGTATGTTTCTAGGTTCTCTATCCTGATGCATTGGCCTTTTAATTTAAAGTCCTGCATAAATATTGTTCTAGTTTGCTAATGCTGCCAGAATGCAAAACACCAGAGATGGATTGACTTTTATAAAAGGGGTTTATTTGGTTACACAGTTATAGTCTTAAGGCCATAAAGTGTCCAAGGTAACACATCAACAATTGGGTACCTTCACTGGAGGATGGCCAATGGTGTCCAGAAAACCGCTGTTAGTTGGGAAGGCATGTGGCTGGTGTCTGCTCCAAGTTCTGGTTTCAAAATGGCTTTCCCCCAGGACATTCCTCTCTAGGCTGCAGTTCCTCAAAAATGTCACTCTTAGTTGCACTTGGGGTATTTGTCCTCTCTCAGCTTCTCCAGAGCAAGAGTGCTTTCAACGGCTGTCTTCAAACTTTTTCTCATCTGCAGCTCCTGTGCTTTCTTCAAAGTGTCCCTCTTGACTGTAGCTCTTCTTCAAAACATCACTCATAGCTGCATTGAGTTCCCTCTGCCTGTCAGCTCATTTATATAGCTCCACTGATCAAGGCCCACCCTGAATGAGCCATGCCTCCATGAAAATATATAATCAGAGTCATCACCCACAGCTGGGTGGGGCACATCTCCAAAGAAACACTCAAAGAAATCTAATCAACACTGATAACCTATGCCCACACAAGATTGCATCAAAGATAATGGCGTTTGGGGGACATAATACATTCAAACTGGCACAAATACCATCCTCTCATAATTAATATAGGTTTAAAATAATAGTTTATATCAAGAATATCAATTTCCTTCACTTCATACTTCCTCAGAAGTGTTGCAAAATTAATGTTTGTCTTTTAATCTTTTCTTTTAGTTTTTGTTCACAAAAAATACTTAAGATTCACATTGGCTCTGCATTATATTGGCCGACTAACCTTAGGCAAAGTGGCCTTATTATGATAATGAATCTCCTAATCAATGAGCATGGGATATTTCTCCATTAATGTAGTGCTTCTTTTATGTCGATCAGTTAAATTTTATAAATTCCTTATTATATATCAAGTAAGTATGTTAGATTTTTTCTTAGAAACTATTTTTTCTTACACTATTACAAATGATGAAAGGAAATAATAAGTCCTTTCAGATGGGAAAAAAAATTATAAGGACTTCAGCTTCTTCAGGGGATGATAGGAAATTATTTGAGGCTTTTGAGGGGAGGAATGAGAACCTGATATATGTTTTTTACACAAATGTTAAGAATAGACTAAACCACTTTTCTCTAACTTAAAAATATAGGAAAATAGAATGGAAGGGAGTCAAAGGCCAAAGCATGGAGTCATATTAGAAAGTTTTTACAATAATTCGGACAAAAAGAGGCAATGGACTCTTGTTTGTAGAGACAATGGAATTTTCTTACAAAGAAAAATTGAAAGAGGATCCAATTTTGTTTCCTTCCCCGCTTTCTTCCCTCCCTCCCTCTTTCCTTCCTTCCTTCCTTCCTTCCTTCCTTCCTCTTTCTCTCTCTTTCCCTCCTCCTCCTCCTTCTTCTTGCCAAGCAATTGGAAATTTACATTGCCATTTTCTGAAATAAAGGGGAGCCAAGTTAAAGTGGGGAAAATCTATGTTCTGTACTGGATATGTTAATTTGGAGGAGTTTCTTTCACATACACATGGCTATTTTGATTAATCAGATATTTGAGTTTGAAGTTCAGTGGAGAGGCCCTGGTCTAAAATATAAATTTCAGATTCACCGGAGAATAAAATGTATTTAACACCAGGGGATGAATGAATCAACTAAAATAGAAAAAATAATTTGTATAATGACATAATTTAAAAGCATACTTACATTGTGCATCCTAGATAAGGAGTAACCCATAGTAGAGACTGAGAAAGTACCTCAGAAAGGAAGAGGAGAATCAGGGATATTTGATAGCTTGACTGGCAAAGGAAGAAAATGTTGCAACAGGAAGGAGTGGTTTACTGTGTTCAACACTGCTGATAAGTAAGATTAAGAAAAACTCAGATCATTAATGATCGTGATTAGAGCTATCATTGGATATCAAAAGACTGTTTGGAGTAGATACAAGGAAGAATTGAAGAAAAAAAAAAGAGAGAATGTGTACAGGCAATTCTTGAGTAGTAATGTTATAAAGGGAAGGTAAGATATTAGATATAAACTGATAGGGGATTAGGATCAAAAGAGGTTTTATATTGGTTTGTTTATTAAAGTGGTGGAAATTACCACATCTTTGCTCCCTTTGGAAAGATATAGAGAGAAAAATCTGAAGATAGAGAAGAAAAGGGGATAAAAGTAGGAGTGGTGTCCTTGATTATACAGGAGGAGATGGAATCTAGTGCATGAGTGTAGAGTCTGGCCTTTCCTTGGAGTCATGACAGTTCATCCATAATAACAGGTGTAGAGTCAGAGTTTAAGGATACAACTGAGGAAGATGTGAGGGTGGGAGTTTGTCAAACTTGTCTTTTGATCCTTTCCATTTTCTCTATTTAACAAGAACTATGTTCTTCCATTCTTAATGACAATATAGGTATAAAGCAAAAGGAGATGATATGAGTCAACTAAGACACTAAAAGAGTTAATGCACCCAAGAAAGATATATGATTTCTGGGCAACACTCTGTGTCCATGAGCAGTTAGTGATGAATTTCAAATCATACCAGTCCAAATGTTTGCATGCTTTTTATTGCTGTGGTTATACTCAGTTGCATTATATTTTCTTTAAATGCCTATGACTATTACATAAGATTTTTAAGAGAAGCATTGTGTCTAAAATATCTGTGAGACTTTAAGTTTTTTTTTTGTACTCTTACTGTGTTTCCTTGAATAATTTCCCCAATCCCTCTCCCCTTGCTCCCCTCCCAAGGCCTTCCAATGCCCATTTTGATTAGTGTCTACGAATGAACTCTAAAACTTCATTAAGGATAGTGTTAGTATGGAAGGAGGAGAGAGTAGGCTGGGGTTGTCCACAAACTGTGCTTTGGCATGTTGTCTGAAACACATGCTCACCAAATCCATTACTGTTTGAAAGTCATGTCTTCTTCTCAATTTTCATGGTACATTCATGGGTCTATTTAACTCAGAACAATGAGCAATGCCATATAGGTCACTGCCCATTATGTAATAATTGCTTTCACTCATTCCTTCACCATACTTTTCACATAGCAGAAGGCCAGGTAGGGATGATAGAGATAGTTAGTTAATATAGTCTTCCAATTCCTCATTTATTGGGCAGTTTGAATTGGGCCTACCTGCTGCTGTGGAGCCTTGGCCTGTTAATCAAAAGATCACTGAGAGATGAGTATGTTAGTGATAATTTCAAGAAACTTTGAATACTTTTAGAGGCAAAGGTAGTATATATTGACTGTTAGGTTCCTGACTTGCCTTGGTAAAGATACACAGGAGTTGGTGTTTGGTGCTCGCTATACAACACATTTGTTTTGCTTCATCAATACGGTTTACCAAAAGCACAAGCAACAAAAGAAACAATACATAAATGTGACTTCATCTAAATTTGAAAATTTAGGCATCAAAAATATTACCATGAAAGTGAAAATACAACCTATAGAATGTGAGAAAATAGTTGTAAACTGTTTTTCAGTTAAGGGTTTGATGCCCAAAATACACAAAGAATTTTTATAATGCATTAACAAAAAGACAAAGAATCCAATTAAAAAATGGTCAAAGGACTTGAAGAGATATTGCTTTAAATATGATATAATACAAATAGCCAATAAGTATATAAAAATGTGTTCAACATCATTAGCTATTAGGGAAATGCAAATCAAAACCACAATGATATACCACGTCACACCCACAAGGATGGCTATTATTAAAAAGAATCAAACAGAAAATAACAAGTGCTGGAAAGGATGCAAAGATATTAAAACTCCAGTGCATTTCTGGAAGGAATGTAAAATTGTTCAGCCACTGCATAAAGCAACATGGTAGTTCCTCAAAAGTTAAATATACAATTATGATACAATCCTGAAATTCCCCTTCTCGGTATATACATACCCAAAGAAAGTGAAAACAGGGTCTGAAATAGATACTTTTACAATGTTTATAGTACTATTTTTCACAACAGACAAAAGGTGGAAACAACCCCCACATCATCAACAAATTAGTGGATAAAAATTGTGGTACATATACACAATGGAATATTATTTACTCCTAAGAAAGAAAGAAGTTACTTGGAAGAATCTTAAAAGCATTGTACTCAGTCAAATAAGGAAGGCACATAAGAGCAAATATCGCTTAATGTCACTTATAAGAGATGACTAGAAATAGTAAAATTGCAGAGACAAAAAGTTTATTAGAGGTTACAAGGAGTTAGAGGGAGAAGGGAGGGAGAGTGAAAAAATAAACAGAGATAATAAAAATTAAAAAGATTGTATAGCCCCTTCTGTCTTTTCTTTTTTTGTTTGTTTGTTTGTTTGTTTGTTTTGTATGCTTCCATCAGAGTTCATGGAAGACGAATGGAAGGAAGATATTTGTACACTCCTATTTTTAATTGGAGCTGTATTTCAATTTATAAACATAACATTTATTTTAAATTACCAAAGAAAAAGTTAAGTGGAAATCAAAGGTGAAGAAAACATTTAATTTGAAAATGTTTAACAATTTTCTTGGTAATACAAAGTATGTCCCTGAGTGATGTCAGCAAACATGGTTGTGTAAGGACTCGTGAAATTTCTCTCCTCACTAAAAGCAAAAAGAAAACTCAAAAATTGACATAATCAACTATAATATAACTCTAGAAATTAACCAAAGTCTTGTACCAATCTAGAAGAAAATTTATTAAAAACAAACAAACAAACAAACAAAAACTGATGAATCTCTGTAAGAACACACACCTTTGTGGTGTTTAAACTTTCACTATTCTGATCTCTTGCTTTCCAGCTCCAAGTTATCCCTGAAAAGTAATAGACTACCTTGGCAGTGGAAATCAGGAGCTTGATAGCCAGTAAAGATTGCAGAATGGGACTGTAGCTCTTTCAAAGCCTAATACCTAGGTAATTGTTATCCAAAATTTTTGATGGCTCAGAGGAAGACGCCATTTGGAAGGCTGGCTGGATTTGACAGGAGGAACAGGAAGATCACCAGTGTGAAAAGTCCCTTGACGGAGAAGCGGTGGATTGTTGAAAACAGAAGAAACTATTTAACTTTGTGGCTATTTGAGGTGGTAAATAATAGTTAGAGAATATAATAAACTAACCAAAAATTTTAAATGGATAAGTTGGGGAAAGAGATGTCCATAAGGACTTTGGGGCCCTCTGATATATTCCTGAGAATCAAGAAGGCCATGCTCATACTCAGCATCTCAGACATGCCCAGGATTGTGCACATGATCAGGAAAGAGCTAAGAAGGCCCTTCACTTGTCTCTGAATGAACTTGAAGCTCTACACAAGCAGCAAGTTAAGGTTAAAGCAGTTTTCCAGTTCTTGTGTGAGTGACGATTGTGTCTACAATACATGAGGGCTGGGAGTATTATTGGCTCCAGGAATTTAAGGATAGCTCGGTCCAATAATTAGATTACCAATAAATTATTGGAGCATAGACTTCAGTGGTAACACATGCAAAGAATACAGATATGATAAAATTAGTTCAGAAAAATAACCTAACAAACAAACAACAAAACAGTACCACAAAGCAAACACTAGGTAAGGAGAAGATTCTGATTTCCAGACTTCACAAATTATATTATTTAAAATGTCCAATTTGGGGCAAAAAAAAAATGAGACATGCACAAAAATACAAGAAAGTATGACCCATACATAGGGAACAAAAGCAATAGATAGATAGTTCCTCTGAGGATACCTAGACATTTGGCTTATTAGATAAAGATTTTTAATTAATTTTTTCAAAATATGCTTAAAAGAACTATAGGAAATCAAGTTTAAAGGTCTAACAGTAATACAAAAAGCTGTTTCATTAAATAAAGAATATCAATAAAGAGGAAGAAATTATTTTAAAAAATGCATGCAAATTCTGGAGTTGAAAAGTAAGGTGACTGTAATAAAAATTTCACGACAGGGGTTCAATAGTATATTTGAATATGCAGAAAATAAGACTGAGAGAACTTGAAAACATTTTTATTGATATTATCCTGTCTGAGGAACAGAGAGAAAAAGCACAAAGAAAAATGAATAGAGCCTCAAGGACCTGTGAGACACTCTTATATAAACCAAAAAATGCATAATGGGAGTTGTTTCGTTTGCCAGAGCTGCCATGACAAATATCACACAATGGTTAGCTTCAACACCAAGAATTTATGGTCTCACTGTTTTAGAGGCCAAAATCTTAAATCAAGGCTATTTAAGGCCATATTGCATCTAAATAAATGCATTTTTGTTTGTAACATATTCTCTTTTTCTAATGCAATTTTATTGAGATATACTCACACACCATATAACCTATTCAAAGTTTACAATCAATGCCTCACAGTATCATCATTTAGTTTTGCTTTCATTGCCACAATCAATTTTAGAACATTTTCATTACCCCAAAATAGAGAAAAAATAAAAAAGAACACTGAAAACATCCCATACCACTTATCCCCCCCTATTATTTATGTATTTTTGTGTCTTTATTACTCATCTGCCCATACACTGGGTAAAGGGAGTGTCAGTGACAATGTTTTCACAATCACATGGCCCATGGTAAAAGCTATATTGTTATACAACCATCATCAAAAATCAAGTCTACTGGATTACATTTCAACATATTCAGGTATTTCCTTCTAGCTATTCTAATACACTAGAAACTAAAAGGAATATCTATATAATGCATAAGAATAATCTCCAGAATAACCTCTTGACATGATTTGAAATCTCTTAGCCACTGAAACTTTATTTTGTTTCATTTCTTTTCCTCCTTTTGGTCAAGATGGCATTCTCAATCCCATGATGCCAGGGCTTGGCTAATTCTTGAAAGCCATGTCCCATGTTGCCAGGGAGAATTACACCCCTGGGAGTCATGTCCCATGTGGGGGTGGGGGGGTTGTGAGTTTATTTGCAGAATTGGCTGAAAAAAATAGGCCACATCTGAGCAACAAAGGAGATTCTCTCAGGGGACGTTTAGGCATAATTGTAAGTAGGCTTAGCTTCACCTTTGCAGGTATAAGTTTCATAGGGGCAAGCTGGAAGATCAAGGGCTTGATCATCAAACTGGGAGTCCCCAAAACCTGTGAGAATATCAGGAATTCCCCCAGGTGAAGAGGCTGAATATTTCCACATTTTTTTCCCAGTCTCTCAAGGGGACTTTGTGAATACTTTTTTTTTTTTTTTTAATTTTCTGCCCAAAATACTCTGAGATGTATTGGGGTATCACATTAAAGTGTTCAGAATAACAAGATCTCATTCCCTATTCTAGGTTTCATGTGATTATTTTGTTTGAATAAACTGACCAGAAAGGTTACGTTAGATAGTGCACTATAGAGAATGTAAGTTTTGTGTCAAATGAACATCTCTTAAATAAGCATCTGAAACATATTCTTTTATCTACAACACAACTGTACAAAGAAATAACAATAAATCTGTGTTGTTTAGCATACAATGAATGTAGAAGAAATTTATATTGCAATAACAGCACAAAATAGAAGGGATGGATTTTTTTATACAATTGAAATTAAGTTTAAATTAACCCAAAATAGATTGTTATGTTGAGGCATTAATGGAAATTCATAATAAAACAAAAACTTCCCTCAAAGAAAGTCCATTATGAGAAGGTTTCACTATTAATTCTGACAAAATTTTGAAGAATTAAAACCAATCATTCACAAATTCTTCCAAAAACTAGAAGAAAAGAGATCCATTCCCAACTCATTCTGTGAAGCCAGTGCTACACTGGCACCACAACTACTGTTATGACAATAAGACAAAGACGTCACAAGAAAAGAAAATGTCATACTAATATCCCTTATTGAAATAGATGTTAAAATCCTCAACAAGATCCTAACAAAGCAAATCCAGCTGCATATTCAAAGGAATATACCCTATAATCAAGTAAGGTTTGCCCAGAAATGGAAGACTGGTACAATACATGACAATAAATCATAACAAGAACTTTATTACTAGAGTAAAGTATGAAAAAATGTGTACTCATCCCCAAAGATGCAGAAAAAGCATTTGACAAAGTCCAACACACTTTCAAGATAAAATCACTCAACAAAGTAGGAATAAAAGGGAAGATTCTCAATCTGAAAAAGAGCATCTACAAAACAAACAAACAAACAAATAACAGATAATCCCTACAGCTAATGCCATACTTAATGGTGAAAAGTGAGAGCTTTCCCCTAAGATTAGGATTAAGACAAGGATGTCAACTCTTAAAACTTCTCTTCAAAATAAAAGAGGTTCTAGGCAAGGCAATTAGGCAAGAAAATTAATTAAATTTTGAAAGGAAGAAATAAAATATCTTTTTGAAAATGATCTGATGTTATATATTATTTTTTTAAATCTTAAGACTATGAAAAGGTATTAGTTAATAAAAATTTTCAGCAAAAGTTGTTGGTACAAGATCAATATCCAAATCATTGTATTTTGCATTAGCAATGAACAACCAAAAAACTAAGAATGCAATTCCATTCATAATAGCATCAACAAAGAATAAATTACTTATGAATGAATTTAACAAAAGAAGTGAAAAACTTGTACATTGAAAAATACATAGCATAAATGAAAGAAATTTAAAAGAACTAAATAAATAGAAAGGCATCCCATGTTCATGAATTAAAAGACACTATTGTTAAGATGTCAATGCTCCCCAAATTGATATACAATGTCTACATAATTTCTACCAAAATTCTACTTGGATTGTTTAAAGAAATTAACAAGGGAAATGCAAGGGACTCTAAATAACCATAGCAATCTTGAAAAAGAACAAAGTTGTGAGACTCAACAAGTCACAATTCCAAACTTACTACAAAACTATGGTATTCAAACTATGTGGCACTGGTATGGGATAGCTAAAAAAATCGAAGTCATAGAACTGATAGTTGAGAAATAAACCCATATATCTCTGGTAAAGGGATTTCCAGTAAGAGTGCCAACAAAATTCACTGGGGAAAGAATAATCTCTTCAACAAATTGTGCTGGCACAACTAGATGTCCACAGGCACAATAATGGATTTGATTACCTACAAGACACCATATCCAAATTTTACTCAATCAGATCAAATGCCTAAATGTAAGTGCTAAAATTACGAAGCCCGTAAAATAAAACTTAGATGCCATGCCCTTGAATTAGGCAATGGTTTCTTAGATATGCATCTAAAGCACAAGCAATCTAAGAAATACATATATTGGACTTTATCAATTCTTTTTAAATGTGCTTTGAAGGATACTATCAAGAAAGTAAAAAGACAACCAACAAAATAAGAGAAGATATTTTCAAATCATATATCTGCTAAGAATCTATATTCCACAATATATAAGTCTTCTTATAACTCAACAATAAAATAACAAATATGCCAATTTCTTATTTAATCAAATCCTGCAAAGAATTTTAATAGATGTTTCTTCTGAGAAGATATACCAACAGCTAGTAAGTACATGAAAAGATGCTCAATGTCATGAGTCATTAGGGAAATGCAAATCAAAATCACAATTAGGTACCATTTCATATCCATTAGGATAGTCAGAATCAAAATCACAGAGAAAACAAGTATAGCAAGGACACAGAACAATGTGGATCTTTTTACATTGCTGGTGGGAATGAAAAATGATGCAGTCTCTGTAGTAAATAGCTTGGCAGTTCCTCAGTTAAACATTGAATTATCATATGATGCAGAAATTCCATTCCTACGTATATACCCATGAGAGTTGAGAGCTAGGTTTACACAAAAACTTGTACATGTATGTTCATAGCAGTATTATTCATAATATTCAATAAGCGGAAATAATACAAATGTCAATCAACTGATAATGGATTAAAAAAATGTGGCATATACATACATTATAATATTTGCCAGCCATAAAAATGAAGTAGTGATACATGCCAAAGTATGGATGAATATTATGCTAAGTGAAAGAAGCCAAACATAAACATCCACTTATTGTATAATTCCATTTATTTGAAATGTCCAGAATAGGCAAATTCATAGAGACAGAAAGTAGAATAGTGGTTGCCAAGAACTGGAGGGAAAAGGGAAGGTAAAGTCACTGCTAATGGGTATGTGGTTTCATTTTGTTGTAATGAAAATATTCCAGAATTATACAGTGTTGGTGGTTGTGCAACTCTGTGAATTTATTAAAATCCACTGAATTGTACACTTTAAAAGGGTGAGTTTATGATAATTTGTTGTGAGATATATCTCAAAAAAATAACTGATCTAGACAAAAATCATTAATATCTGCTAAAACTATTAGGTGAAAGATTGATTAAAAAACAATTTTATAATGGGCAGATCTAACTGACAGCCCCTGAAACCACTGCTTGATCTTAGCATTAATTGAAGTGGGGCAACCCAATATTAGGTACTCCCTGATGTGATGCACTAGGAAGTACACAATTACATTTTTAAAATATTATTTCCAAATAAATTGAATCTGAATTTAAGTCTCTAAGCACCAGTTTGTAGGAAATGTAAAGAATAAAGAAGCATAAAAATTGACACTGTAAAAATATAAGAAATCAAGTCAAGAAGGTGGTAAATAATTCAATTAAATGAAACAATTTCTTCAATAAATAAATGGTATGAAGAAAAGTGGAGTGTAGAAAATACAAATTCAAGGAGACTTAAGAGAATACACATTTGAACCAAAGAAAAGACATTTTTCAAACAATCTAGAGAAGTTTATGGATTAGGTATTTGAGATAATATTAACACCCAAACTGCATAAAATCAACAAAAATTCTTTAATATCATCTAACATCCAATCCATGCAAATTTTTCCAAATCAGTGACTCTCAGTGATAATTGACAAATGGGATTTATGATATGTTTCCTTTTTCTTTTGGATATGTTTGAAATTTAAAACATTATTATTGAATAAAATGTTTTAAAAAATAAACCTCCCATTCAGCAGGAATATGACATTATTGGTAAGTTCATCTACCAATCAAACCCAAGACTATTTCACTGGAGATGGCATTGGTAAATCAATGGGAAGATCTTGGGAATTTGAATCAGAAAGACCTGGGTTTGAATTATGCCTCTGCTACTTATTAGCATAATTACCTTCAGAGAGTTGCTTACTTCTTGGAGCCTGTTTTCCTGTCTATGAACAGGGATATTACCTACTTCAGAAAGCCATTGGAAGAGCAAGCAAGATACTATATATACAGTCAGCTTCATGTGCCTGGCACATAATAAATATTCTATAGGTGTCATCAATCTCAAAAAAAATGGTTATCTATTGAATCATATATTTCTAAATAGGAAGTTACGTTTGTTTTCAATTATAAGCTAAATTTTATAAAGCAAGGACAATCAAGAGTAACTCCCCCAACGTATCTCACATTCCTATACTGTATTAAGGAAACCAAAAAAAGTCAACTCATTATATTTGAAAATAAGTTAATTTCTTATAGTTATTGATTTGATAAGGAGCTGATTCATGAAGGATATATCTATCTTGAACAAAATCATTGCCAAAATGCCAAGAAGCTTATATCTAAAGAAATAAACCATATCTTTTATAACACTTGAGGGGAAATAACACCCAAACATCTATAGTCATTAACATTGAATCCAAGGCAAGTATTGTGGGATGAGATTAGCCAACTTTAAGCTAAATTGAAAATACTATGCCCACACTTTGCTAAGCATTCTTGTTTCATTTAAACTTTCTTTTCCTCAACTTTGAATCATTTATAACACTACTTCCATGGGCCAGGAGCTTTTCAGATGGTTTCTATTCCAAAACTATTAATCATTTTCATTATAGACTGTGTCTCACTGTGGAGGATACAGAGAAGGGACATGGTCCTAAGATTCAGATTATATAAACCTCTTCTTTATGGCATGCCATTATGTTTATCAATGATTATCACTCTATTTTCTTCATAATCAATAACATATATGGATTTTTTATTCTCCAGTCTTTACAGCTCTGCTTTTATTTATTTTCATTTAATACTTGATAGAAAATTGGAATATATTCCTTATGGAGAAATAGCAGTCATATAATCTTTTATGCAGATATTTTCTTTATCTTTCTATATTTGCCAGCCAATGTGACAACTTTTTTGATGTCTCTGGGGAAAGATATATTTCCTGGTACATATATGCTTCTCGTATTTTGGAGAATTGACTAAATCATGAGACAACAGCTCACGAACTGGGAAAATGAAATTGATTTATTTATTCAATGAATTCTTATCCTAGCTTTGAAATTACTTTGTAATATATAATTAAATATAGTTTTAAAACTAATTTTCTGTTTATTTTAAAATTAATAGGAGATAATTGTAAAAATGGAATATAATAATACTGAAAGAAACTAAAATAGAACAGAACAAAACCTGTACTTTCTTTATCAACTTACCCACCTTTTCTATCAGAAGTGCATATATATGTGTGTGTGTATTCTTTTAAAACAAAATGTGATACATATTGTGCCACCTGCTTTTTCAATTAATAACCTATATTAATTATATTTTCATGTCAGATCAGTTAAATAGCCATAATTTACTTTAAAGGTTATATAGTATTCCATTGCAAGACTATGCAAAAATTAATACAATTAGCCCTACTTAGAAAGATTGCTTTTAATTCTCATATTTATGATATTGAAAACAATATTGCCATATATATCCTTCCATGTATATTTTGGTAAATCCATATATCTACCTAGAAGACATATTTCTGGATTGCTGGTTTAACTAGTACCTATATGTCTAAATCAGTTTCCAAAATGCTTGTTCCAGTTTACACAACAAAAAGAATATCTGTGCCTTCTTCCTTACATCCTAGCCAACACTTGGTATAACCAAATGTGTGCAAATTTTATTTTTATTTGGTAGGTAAGAAATAGTAGTTTGAGGTTTTATTTCATGTATTATGAGAGGCATAATGTTTTCACATATTCTGATAATCTTTATTTTTTTGTTTCATTTTTTTATGTCATATATTTTTCTGTAGTGCCTATTTTCCCATTTTTTCCTTTCAACTATTTGCTCCTTAGTCCCTATTTTTCACTTTTGGATTTATGATATTTCTTTTCTATTTGAAGTAAGTTTCTTAAAAACATATTTTGTCTAATTGTGTCTAAATTTTGTCTAATTATTTCATGGATTCTGGGTTTTAGGTCCTATGTAGAATGGCCTTTTTCATTATAAGATAGTTTTAAAAATTAAAAATTCAGTTATATTTATCATATTGCTGTTCTTGTTTCATTTAAAAAAATCCTTATGATTTCTCATTGCAAGAATTTTCTTTAAATAGTGCCATTTTAATCCTAGTATTTTTCTTCTTTTCCTTTTGAAAGTGTTTCCAAATGACTAAACATTTGTAATAAATTACATTACCAAATAAATTTATGCCTACTTCTGCATTCTTCATGTTGTTCTGTTGACTTGTAAATCTATGCTATGCAATTAACTGTTTTAATTAGCAGAGATTTAGAATGCATTTTAGTATGTGCTAATGCTGCTGCAATCCTCATTTACAGAAGTTTCTTGGCTTATTTTTCCAGATGAGCTAAAGCAGAGATCAGAAGAAAAAACTTAGGAGAAAGGTCTCCTAAGGCAGTCGAGGATTTGGGGACCAAGATCCCAGAAAGAAAAAGCCCATGCTGGTGATCCTGACATCCTTCACTGCTTTTAATGTCAGCCACTTTGTGATTTGTAAATGACTTGGGCCAAAGGCTTAGCTTTTAAGCCGGAAGCAAAGGTGGGCAAGAGGCAAGAAGACAAGCTAATGCTTTCTAGAACTTTATGAGACTGAGATGAGGAATACTTAAGTGGAAACTCATGTCAGAAAAAAAAAAAAAAGAAACAAAATAGCCACAGACTTTCTGTTGCTAGGCTAAGACTTGCAATTATAGTAATAGGCCTTAGCTTCAGATACTACTGATCAACAGGAACAAATGTAGTTTAAGTGAGTGGCCCAGTGGGTCTCTCTCCCCGCCCTCATCTTTAAAAGCAACTCTTTGTGTGTAGTTCTAGGAAGATATTACTTATTCGAGCCTCCAGATTGATCCCATAACCCCTATATTTAGCAGATATTTTTTGAAGTTCATGGTGTGGAATTGAATGCCCTAATTTCATGCAGACACTTTTTTTTTTTTTTCCAGTTCTGTTTTTCTTGGCAATTCATTGGTGTTGGGATAGGTTTGGGATGACTTCTATTTTGCCCCCCATTTTTTTCCCTACAAAATAGCATCAGAATACATAGTAGAATATTTATTATTTTGTCTAAAATTATTCCTAAATTTGAATTTTTGACTTCATCTTACTAAAGTGTTGTTTTTATTTTCATACTAAGTGCATTTTTAGAATAATAATATAAATTAAGAAAGTGATTGGAGATTTATCTTTCTGGTAAAGGCAGAGTAGCTAATTGCAGATGAATATTCTCAAGTGTCAAAAATTGTGAAGAGGCCTAAGATTTTTACTCTACTTGCAAGGTAATAAGTTAGTCTGCCAATTTTATGGAGCTAGAAGAATACATGGGTAACTTGGGTCAGAATAAAAGGACTTTGTAATTCATGACACAGCAAGATATATGGGAACCATGTTTAATATCAATACCCTTTGCCTCCCAAGTCCCTCAAGGGCTATGCAAAAAGACCAGGTAGATGCTGCCTGCACAGTGGGTTTGTGTCACCATTGAGAAATCTCAAGCTTAGGAAATTCCAATCACTTATAACAGGCTGCAACAAACTTGCCTTTTGACTTGGAGGGAGTCATTATCACTAACGTTTAGACTGTTCGCTATACAAAGGTAACTAAAGGGCAGTTAGTGTCTCATTCACAGGACATGTAGAAACATGAAAGACCCACTGATAATTGTGCCCCTACACCAAGAACAACTAAAATGGACAAACACACACACACACACACACACACACACACACACACATCCGTTTAAAGGTATCAGAGAGATACTACGCCAGCCAAGATTTAAGGAACAGGATTCTTTTATTTGGAAGCTAGTATTTGAGGAGAGGTTATGCAAGGAACTGGCCATACCACTTGAATTATTCTTCAGTGATACAAACTGATTAGTAGCTAAGGAAACTGTAAATAAGGAAACAGGAGTAATTCACAAAAGTTTATGTGAAAGCCCTTTTCTCCATACTGCCTTTCACTACTGTGTGTGTGTGTCAACTTAGTTTCTGTTTTGAAATAACCTCTCTGACTACTCCTTTTTCATGTACCTCCC
This sequence comes from Choloepus didactylus, assembly GCF_015220235.1. Lineage (NCBI taxonomy): Eukaryota > Metazoa > Chordata > Mammalia > Pilosa > Megalonychidae > Choloepus > Choloepus didactylus. Next base: position 44,726,576 of record NC_051319.1, on the reverse strand, counting down.
CCAACTGGAAAAATAAAGCTTGCCCCACATGGCAGGCATACACACCAGGAACAAAATTATGTACAGACATTTAATGTATATAGATGACATTTTAAAGATGAATGAGAAAGGAGATATCTATCAGATGTTAAAAAAAAAAAAATTCAAGCAGAGGAAATTCCCCAGGCCAGGAATGTCCATGGCCGTGATGGCTATATCACGTTCCTCTTTCCTCTTGAGTCTAAATAAATGAATACAATAAATCTATAGTCTTTAGCTCTATATAGAAGTGGTGATCTTTTAACAGTGACCAGGTAAGCCATGAAAGTAAACAAAATAATCAACATACACTATTCTATGGAGGAGTCAGAGACTGGAAGAGTCATTTAAAGCATGAGATCTTTGCCAGCAGTCTGAAAAATAAACAAGAAAAAAAGAAAGAGAAATGATTTTGGGAAATGAAAGCCCCTGTGCTAGTTTGGGTATATTATGCCCCCCAGGAAAAGCCATGTTCTTTGATGCAATATTATGAGGACACACTTATTAGTCTGTTGATTAGGGTGGAAATGTGTGATAAAATTACTTCCATGGAGATGTAGACCCCACCCATTCAGGGAGGGTCTTAATTAAGTCACCGGAGTCCTATAAGAGCTCACAGACAGAAGGAGCTCAACATTGCTGAGAGAGACTTTTGAAGAAACACTTGCTGATGCTTTGAGATGCTTGGAGATATTTGGAGATTCTAGCCCAGAGTTTTCTCTGGAGAAGCTAAGAGAGGACTCCAAATGCTTAGATGCACAGGAGCTGAAGAAGCTAAGAGAGACAAGCCCAGAGACACTTTGGAGAAAGCCATTTTCAATCCCAGAGACATTTTGGAGAAAGCCATTTTGAAACACAACCAAGGAACAAAGGACCAACAGATGCCAGCCATGTGCCAGCTGATACAGTGTTCCAGATGCCTTCAGCCATTATTCAGTGAAGGCATCCTCTTGCTGATGCCTTAGTTTGGACACTTACAGCCTTAGAACTGTAAATTTGTAACCTAATAAATCCCCTTTATAAAAGCCAATCCATTTCTGGTATTTTACATAATGGCAGCATTAGCAAACTGGAACACCACCAACACCCCCAAACTAAATTTACTGCAGAATTTACATTTTGACTTCAAGGAAAATAAAAAAGAACAATGACTCTATGAAACAATAGTTACTGGACTATCAAACTATAGAATGAAAAGGGAAATTATGGGATTAATGACAGTATTCAGGGCATTATGATTCTATATGAGAATTTTAAATGCCATCAGAATATACGTGGAGTAATAATGACCAAATCCAATAGTTGACTTACTGATATGAAGCTTAAAAGTTTTACTGAAGATACAGAAAACTGAAATATTAATGCAATCAGTATATAGATGGTAGATAGAACCAAAAAGATTATTGTACCTAAAGAAAGGAACAGAAATGTGACAATAAATGATAGAGGATATGATGGACTTCATTGTTATGACATCTCACAAGGAACTAGCATCACCACGTACCAGGTACTCAGAGTCATACGTGAGCACATTCACTTATTAGGTGGAACTTTGATCCAAATGTCTTGAGCTTTCCCATGCCACTGTTTCCTCATCTAAAAATGATGATCATAATATGACCTACCATTCACATTTGTTTCTAGGATTAAACAATTTAATATAGGAAGAAACCTTAGTGTTCATCATGTAGAAAAGCTCATTAAGTAGAAATCATGTCTTGTTAAAAGGCCTACATGTCAGTTTTAAAAAGGAAAAATAAAACAAAAGTAGAAAGCTTAAAAACCAAGATATTGGTGTTTACAATAGATGTGTAAATGCCATAGTCCCCTATCCAAAGACATAGCTCTTTGATTAGATTTTTTAATGTCAAATATAGATAGAAATTTATTAAGTACCACACTTACACTCCCCCTAAAAAATAAGAAGGTTGAAATATTAATGTAATATAAAGCAGATTTTAAAAGAAAAAAGACTAAAAAGATATTTGAGAATGACATAAAACTCAGTTTAAATTTCTAAGGCTTTGACTTAGTAATTAAGTAGTTTAACCTCCAGTTCTAGCACTAATAGAAGTGTTACCCTTGCTTAATTATTAGTCTCTTATTGTCTCAGTTTCCTCATCTATCAAAAGTGAATATCACAGCACCCTCTTCATTGTGTATTTGAGGAGATTAAATTAATTAACTTGCCAAAAAGCTCACACTACCACACTACAGTAGTTGATATATATTAAAAAGTCAGTACATTGTCTATAATAAAACTTATTGTGCTATACATTATACATTATAATAGTTCATAATAATAAAATATAACAAAGATTATATTTAAAGCAATACATAATTTGCAATATTATTTTATTAAATGCAAAATTAAATGGATTGTTATAAAACCAATGTGTATTGAACAACATAGCAATTGCTGTCTTAAGGCTTCTAAAAATATACAAAAAAGTAAGTAACATAGGCTCTAGAGTATTTGATTAGCACAGTAAACTTGATTCCTTATCCACATTCATATCTGTAAATTTGTAACAGTCTTAGTATCCTATAAACATTAAAAAATATTTTAAATTTATGTTCCTGAAATGCTCATTAAGAAGATACATTTTGATAAGTAATTTTCTCTGACAATAATGCCTTAAAACTAGTAAACAAAAACAAATCAATTTGTAAGATTCTAATTAATTAAAAATTAGTAATACTCTATTAAAGAACCAAGATTTAAATAGGAAAGTTTTATATTAAACCATTGATACATTATTAAAACATTCCTCAGAAGACCTGAAATACTTAAAGAAATACTTAATAAAAGAAATAAAAGAACAAGGCTTGCAGTTTAACAAACTAAAAATGAACACATTAAAAACTAAAAAAATATAAAGGATGTAATTTTTAGAGAGAATACTTGAAATTAGGTAAAGAGAAAGAAACAAAAATTTTAAAACAATAAATAAAAACAAAACAAAAAAGTCATTCCTTGAAAAAAATCAATGTTAGACAAATTCCTGAAAATATGTTTAAATAAAAAATTGCTAAATTGGTCAGACTAACACATTCAACCATGATGGAGTAATTCACACTCTACTAGTGCTCCCTTCCTGAACAAATATAAAACTGTAAGAATGTATGAAACAACTAAATTTAGACATAGAAAACAGGCTGGAAAAGGCTCAGATCCCTGAGCAAAAGGAGGCAAAATGAGTCCTACATTATCTTCCAATTCATTATCACAATATTTGGTTGGCATTTGTGCAGAAAGGGCAAGGGCAAACAGAGTACGGCAGTGTAATACCAGCTGAAGAGGTGACAGTTCAAATCTGGGGTGACTCAGGTGGCCAGAATTAGTGGTACAGTCCATCTAAGAGAAGGGAACTTGAGAAAAAAGGAGCTATGGGGATTTGCAAAGACATTCCCATAAGTCTTATGCATGCAGAGGGTGAGACTCAATGAGGCCTGGCCAAGCACAATTACTGGAGAAAGAATAATTAATAGAAAGCTGTGAACTGAACAGTAATTCAAGTTTGCACAAGTCCAGGAGACATTTGGATACCAAACATCAAAAGTGGAGAAACCTGGTTGAACTGGTTTCTAGTTTAGCAAACATCTCTTGGTGTGAAATTCATCCATAGTTTATGTTCTCCATGCTGGAAATTACCAAAATCTATACATTTTTATTACCAAAGGGAAACTTGGCCAAATTAAACAACAAAAAAAAATTAAAATATCAGACCTACCCAGAATAACAAAGAAAGCCAGAAATGGCAAATATCTAGGTAAATTTAAAATGCTTTCATAGAATATAAATGTTAATTTCTCTTATTTCTTAATTTCTTTCAATGATAATTGATTAAAATACAAATGAAAGCAAGCTTTTTCCATTTTTATAACATTTGTAAAAGTAAAGTTTGTGTCAACAGTAGCACAAAAACAGGAAGAGTAAGATTGTATGCAGTATTTGTTCCATTATATGTGAAGTCACCTAATAATTTTTTAATAATAATAAATTTAAGATGTGTATTATGAACCTTAAAGGTATGACTCAATGGGAAAGGTGGGAGAGAGAGAGGGAAAAAAAAAAAAAAATATATATATATAGAGAGAGAGAGAGAGCTTATAAGCCAGTAGGAGAAACAATGAACAATACTAAAAGGAATTCAGGAAAAAAGGAGAAATAAAAAGATCAAAGAAGGTATATAGAACAGGAAATGAAACGAGTAAGATTTTAAGCCACGCATATACAAAAATTACATTAAATTTAAATGTAACAAATCCTCCAATTAATTAAAGACATTGTCACCACGGATAAAAATACATGATCCCAATATATGCCGTTTAAAAAAGACCTGTATTAAATACAAAGACAAAGATATGTTAAAAATTAAAGGATAGAAAAAGATATATCATGATAATACTAATAGTAAAAAAGCAAAAACAAAAACAAAAAAGAATAGCTACAGAAAAATTAAACAAAGAAAACTTCAGGACCATGAATATTTCCATAGGAATAAGAATGCCAATCTATAAAGAAGGCATAGTGAATTTAATTGTATGCACCTAATAAGAGAACCTCAAAATACAAAGTAGAACTGAAGTGAACTAACAAATCCCAAATTATAGTTTAAGATGTCAAGCCCTCATCAACTGACAGAACAAGAAGAGCAAAAATTAGTAAGCATCATATGAAGGATTGAATAGCCCTATTAACCAATAAAAATTGGCCAAAAGACTGAACAGGAACTTTATGCAGGTAGATATATGAACAACCATTTCCCACAGGAAAAAACACTCATTTATAGATATCAGGGAAATGAATATTAAAAATAATAATAAGATTCTACTACACACCAACTAGAATATATAAAATTAAAAGAATGAAAGAAGAGGGAAAAGGACAAGGAGATAAAGGAGAAGGAAGAGGAGGAGAAGAGGAAGAAGAGTCATTTGCAGCAGCAGCAAAAAAGAAAGAAACACAAATTTGAGAAAGGATGTGGCAAAACTGCAATGTTCATACTTTGTTCGTGTTCACGTAAAATGATACAGCCACTTTGGAAGTCAACCTGGCAACGTCTCATAAAATTAGTACTATACCCACTCTGCGATCCAGGAAATTTACTTCCAAGTATTTATATAATAGAAATGAAATCGTGTATAAACTAAAATATTGGAAGAATGTCTGAGCAGCACAATACCTAATACCAAAAATGGGAAAACAACAAGTGTCCATCAACAGCAGAATTGATAATCTGTGTCATAAGCATACAGTGGACACAGCTCAATGGAAAAAGAACAAAAGGAACGACTGAGACGCCCACCAACATGGATGAGCGCAATAACATTATGCTGAGTTAAAGCAGCCAGACAGAGTACATACTTAATGATTCCATTCATATGAAGTTCTAGAACAGGCATAACTAACATATGGTGAAATTAGTCATAACAGGGATTATCTCTGTAGTAAGAAACAAGACAGGTATTGACTGAGAAGAGACGTGACAGCTCTTTCTGCGGTGGCAGAAATATTCAACACTTTGATATGAGTGCATGTTACATAGATGTACTCTACTATCAATAGTCATCTAATTGTGCATTTAAAATCTGTACATTTCACTGCATGTATATTGTACCACAATATACAGAAAAGGAATAAAACAAAAATAAACAGAAATAAGAAATTTGTAAAACTTTATGATATTAAATAACAAAATCTAGATATTAGGTTTCTTACCTAATGACTCTCTTTAGAGATAGAAAATTCAAAGTGTTAATTGACCCCAAACAAAATTGGAAAAAAAAAACCAGAACAGACTATTTTGTAGGTATTGAATCTAAGAAAGAGTAGAAAATTCTGAAAGGATCCTACTACATTTGTCCAATATTCCATCTTTCTATTTTAAAAAATATAAATAAAACTGGGATTATTTGTTTCCAGAAAGGAAGGTGGTTTGATCCATAAAACCATTTGAAGCAAGTGTGGTGAGGGGTTCAGCCTGCTGCCTTTCACTGTGACCCACAAATAAATGCTGTGCTTGGGACTAGAGGTGGTGTTAGCCTGGCAGGTAGGATGAATGATACATTTTTGGCTGACTCCCTCCTCAGGAGCACCTTGAGGTAAAAACAGAAAGTGACCTGCCTGGCACATTCCTTCCTCTTTTGCTCCAACCATAAGCAAATATTCACTAGAGACAGCTTGGCTAAAGTATATAAGTTTTAAGGTATCTGGCACACTCTTATTGTATCTGTATCTGTTCCTGTTGGGTAGGGAGCGATTCCTTCAAATATGGTACAAAAGGGGAGTGCAAGGACCATCTCCCTATGTCAGCCATGGATGGAGACATGCTGGCATGGGGGACGGCCAACTGTGCCTGTGCAAGTTGTGCTTTTGTTGGTGACCCCAACACCTATAATCCATGGAATAGTTCGGGGTGCCACGACTGCTGTTCCTGGGGGAAGGCATTGCTATGCTTTTGAAACACTCCATGCAGTAAGACTCCTCTGCTGGAGGTGGTAATAGACCACAAAAATACTTTTTTAAAAATATAACTCTCCAATGTTCATAGCAGTAGAAAATTGTGAAAAGAATCACTGAAGGTATGTACAATTCCACTTTTATTAAATAATTCTACATTGCAATTTACTCATTTCGACCATCTTTGTAAATCTGATGCTTTTTAATTATTTTTGGCTTTGTATGTTACCAAATTATTACTTTTCTATCACAGAAAGCTTGAGAATTTTTAATTTCTAGTAAACCGTGATCAATTTTTTCTCCGAATTTCTTGACTGTTAAATTCTTCTAGTCTTACTTTCTTTGGTCGATGATGCTAAGCATTATTATTAAAGGCACTATTCTCCAATTTGTAATTTGGTGCCACGTAAGCAGGTGCATGGCAATTCTTTTTAAAATTTGCTGCCCATACAAAATGAGAAGCCAGGAAACACAAAGAACAGGGATAATGTAATTCAGTGTGTTCTGGAAAATAAAGGCCAAGAGAAAGCACAGCAAATGTTTCTGTTAAGAAATATGATACAATTGAAGACATTAATATTCAGTTCAATAAACACACATACTTTGAAAGTGGATGGAATTTTATAGAATAGAGACAGAAGAAAAATTTAACTTTTTATTACAGTTTCAAATACTTTTTCAGGAAATTAAAGAAATTATCAATGATGTTATGAACTTAGGTGTTATGGGTATATATGAAAGAAAAACATTGTTATTATATATGATTTATAATTTTGTTATTATTGTTAATGATAGGATCCATGCACATAGGTGCTCTTCTAGAGAATTATTTTGGAGAAACAAACAAACAAACAAAAAGAAACATCTATCTACAAGAGCAGTCTTTAATCTATCACAATTTTTGTTTTAAACTGTACCAAGCAATGAAATTCCTTAAAGGTGCAAGATCTACATAGTTTACCACACACATGGCCAATTTATTCTTCTACTTCATAAAAAGTTCATTTAAATTCATTACTCTGGAATTATTCTGAACCATATATCTCAGGTCTTGATGTTTAGTTTATCACCTACTATTAAACTGAAGTATACAAATGATCATATAAATTCATGCAGATTGGATAATTATTGGCTGTCTCCACAGAAGCAACCACCTTTGACTTTTTGATGAAAGTATGTTCATTTTAATCATATGTTCATGAAAATAAGGTAACTTGATAATAATCAGAGGTCAACTTCATCCAAACAATAAAAAGGGTTTTATGTTTAGAGATGTCAATATGAAATTATAATAAATAATTGAAAATGATCTGATTCTCTATGTATTTTCTGAAGAAACACATGCACATTTCATGATGGAGGTGAGTTTTGTTTAGCAGAACAGTAAGAAGTGTATAATGCAATTATTTTTACTTTGTAGAAAATAAACAGCTTCATTCCATATAGAACAAATACTTATTTGGTGTTTGGCTTCGTAATCACATGGCAGAACTCCTCTTTACACACAGATATATTAGTGTCAAGGCCTTCATATGTGTGTAGTTGCACCAGGATCCCACCCTTCAAGATTTATTCCCCCCTTCTCTTGGTTCAGAAAATGGAAAACATTTTGTATTTCTTTTTGTTCACAATAGTTATTTGTGTATATATTTTAATAAAATCACCTTGTGTGTGACATTTATTTCTTTGACATATAGCTGAAAAATTCACTCAGGATGCACTCAGATGGACAGAAAAAATAGAGCTTATTTGCTAAAATTGCTTCAATTTTCCTCATGAACTGAGGAAGTAAGTGAAAACAAAAATAAGACTTTTCTGTAAAATAATTGCAGGCTAATCCTTTATCCATTTAGATAACTCAATATGTCTTGGTTAAGTGCTCAGCTTTTTAGATTTCCTCTACAGACCCTTCCTCTTCCCCCATGGTATTATCTCTTTTCAAGAAGAGGAATAACTGATCTCCATTTCAATCCCCCAAACTGTGGAACACTGATAAACTGGCTCTCTGGAAAGAAAAAGTCCTAATGTGTAGCATTTGCCAATTTCTATGATAAAAAATATTTTTACTGTGGCCAATTTCAAGCTACGAATATGACCTCACTGAGTAGGAAGTTAGAAAGAGATGGACATGATCTCTCTAACCTGATGAAATGCAGATGCTGCAGGTGAACAGGTTTGGTCCAGAACCATAAATTGAACAATCAGTGGAAGGGAGCGCAGTCTCTTTTGGAAAAATGCCAAGACTTTCAAACATCCTCCGCATTTCCTGCTCTCCCAAGTTGACCTACAAGTAGATAAGGGAGGAGTGCCAATCTCTCTCTCTAACCCTAAGTCCATTGCATAGTGATGTGAGTGAGATACGGAGAAAGACTAGATTCGTCTTAACTTAGCAAATTTGTTCTATGCTAAACCTGTGAACATTTTTTTTAGCACAACGCTGCATCAGAATCCAGCCACAGGCACCCTCTAACACCCAGCTTTGATCTTTTCTGTAAAAATAAAGCTGTGGTTATCACCCATTCCCAGGGCTGACTGGAGGTCAGGGTAGGTCTGGAAAACCTAGCAACACACAGGAGTAACTCAGGGCCATCCCAAAATGTTCTCTGTGGTTAGCACTAGCAAGTGGTGGGTGAAACAGGCCATGGGACTGGCAAGACACCAGGCTGTTTTTGCACAAATTTTTGGTTTTCATATCTATCAGTGTCTTCTTGCTATTCTGGCAGTTCTAATCAGGAAGACCCCTTGCCTAACTGGCTATTATTTGTTGTAATGATATTCATGCCACACATTTGTACACTGTTGAAACATTTTACTTTACTGTGGGGAGGAGATTAGTCATCAAAATTGAGGCACATTGTGCAGACTGGTCTTTCTCCAGGCCGGAATAGGGCCTGGTGTCTCTGGCCTTTGGGGTAACATTTTACATCTCCATGACAGTGCAGAACCCTCTGAGTACTGGTCATGTCCTCTATTCAACTCCTGAGCTAGACACTTTCCCTTGAGTTCCTCTGTAGAGTCACCACAGCCCTTGATGTATTAGCACCCATGTTGGACTTCTCTCAACTTGGTGTCACACCATGTGGAAATGAAAGCAAGTTTGGTTGGACAAGCAGGCCCTATCTCTGCCTGATCTTGCTGCTTGCTTCTGCATCTACTATATGGATCCACTCCTTCTTAATGAGGGGTTGGTCCCCTCTTTTTGCATTTCATTTATTAATTTTATTTATACACACATTCTGTGCTGGTTTGAATATATTATGTAGTCTATAAAAGGCCATGTTCTTTTAATCCAATCTTGTGGGGCAGACCCATTGTAAGTGGGACCTTTTGATTAGGTTGTTTCAATGGAGACATGTGACCCTACCCATTCAAGTTGAGTCTTAATCGTCTTTACTGGCATCGTCAATGAGACAATAAAAGGCAGAGAGCTCAGGGATGCTTAGAGAGGAAACACCCAGAGACAGTTTGGAGACAGTCGTTGAAACCATAACCAAGAGAGAAGCTCAGAGATGAAATCCAGAGTTTGCCCCCAAAGAAGTTAAGAGAGGTCCCCAGACACTCAAAAAGAAATGCCCTGGGATAAACAAGCAAGGACGCACAGGAGCTAAGAGAAGCTAAGACAGAAGTTTTCAACAGTGGCTGCACCATTTTATATTTTGCCAACAATTCATTAAATTTCCAATTCTTCCACATTCTCTCCAGCAGTTGCTATTTTCATTTTTTTTTCTTATTAATACCCATCCTCCTATGTGTGAAGTGGTATCACATTGTGGTTTTGATTTGCATTTCCCTAATAGCCAATGATTTTGAGCATTTTTTTTTATATGCTTATTAGACATTTGTATATCTTCTTTGGAAAATACATCTTTTCAAATCATTTGACCATTTTTTAAATGGGTTCTTTGTCTTTTTGGTTTTGCACTGTAAAAATTCTTTATATTTTCTGGATATTAAGCCCTTATCCATTTGGTTTTCTTATCTATTAGTGTCTTCTTGCTATTTTGGCAGTTCTAATCAGGAAGACCCCTTGCCTAACTGGTTTGCAGCTATTTTCTTGCATTCCATAGGTTGTCTTTTACTTTCTTGATTATCTCCTTTGATTCATAAAAGTATTTAATTTTGATGAAGTCAAATTTATCTACTTTTTATTTTGTTTCTTATGATTTCTTTGTCATAGCTAACAATCCATTACCAAAGCAAGATCATGAAGTTTTGCCCCTGTGATATCTTCTAAGAGTTTTAGAATTCCGGTTCCTGACTTTTGACCATAGATCTATTTTGAGTTAATTTTGTATTCAGTGGGGTACGGGTCAAACTTCATTCTTTTGCATGTGATTGTACAAGTTTTCCCAGCACCTTTTGTTGAAGAGATTATTCTTCCCCAGTGAAAGTACTTAGCACCCTTGTAGAAAATCTGTTAGTGATAGATGTGCAAGTCTATTTCTGGACTTCAGTTCTTTTCCGTTGGTGTATATTTCTATTTTTATGCCAGTACCACCCTGGATTGCTTACTATAGCATTGTAGTGTAATTTCAAATGGGAAGTGTGAATCATCCAACTTTGTTACTCTTTTTCAAATTTGTTTTGGCTATTCAAAACCTCTTGCAGTTCCACATAAATTCAAGGATCAGCTTTTCCATTTCTGTAAAACAGGCTGATGGAATTTTTATAGGGATTGCCCTGAATCCATAGATTCCTTTGGGTGATATCTGCATCTTAACAATATTAATTTTTCCAGTCCATTACTATAGATGCCTTCCGTTTATTTATGTCTTCTTTAATTTCTTTCTTCAGTGTTTTGTGTTTTTCAGTGTACAAGTCTTTTATACCCTTGGTTAAATTGATGCATAGCTATATTATTAATTTAGATGCTATTGTAAGTGGAAATGTTATCTTAATTTCCTCCTCAGAATGTTCACCACTAGTTTATAGAAACACATTTGAATTTTGTTTGTTGATCTTGTACCCTGATACTTTGCTGAGATCATTTATGATCTCTAGTAATTTTCTTGTGTATCCCATTGGATTTGGAATACACACACACACACACGTACATATATATACACTCCTGTTTTCTGCAAATAGGGATGGCTTTACTCTTTCCTTTCCAATTTGGATACCTCTTTTTCTTTTTTCTGTCTAATTGCTTCAGCTAAAACTTGTAATATAATAATGAATAACATTGGTGAAAGTGGGAGAGCCATCTTTTTTGTTGTTGTTCCTGATCTTAAGGGGAAGACTGTAAGTCTTTCATCATTGAGTATGATGCTAGCTGTGTTTTTTCGTAAGTGATATTAGCTCTCGTTTACCATATAAAGAAAATTAACTACCATTCCTAATTTTCTGAGTTTTGTGTTTTGTTTTATTTTGTTATTTTTAGGAAAAGATGTTGAGTTTTGACAAATGCCTTTTCTGAATCTCTTAGATAAACATGTGGCTTTTTCCTTCATTCTATTTATCTGGTTTGGCCATATTATTTTGATTGATTTTGTTATTTTGAACACCCTCTCATTCCTGGGCTAAAATCCACTTAGTGACAGTGAATAATCTTTTTAGAATGCTGTTGTAGTCATTTTATTAGTATTTTGTTAAGAACTTTTACATCTATATTCATAAGAGAAATTTGTAGGTAATTATATTTTCTTGTGATATCTATTTCTATTTCTCCCTTCAATTCTATTTTTGCTTCATGTATTTGGGGCCCTTTTTATTAGGTAAGCATATGTTTCAGTTTGCTAAAGCTTCTGGAATTCAATATACCAGAAATGAGTTGGCTTTTACAATAGGAATTTATTAACTTACAATTTTACAGTTCTAAGTCCATGAAAATATCCCAATTAAGGCATCAACAGGATGATACCATCTCTGAAGAAAGGCTGCTGACATCTGTGGTTCCTCTATCAGATAGCAAGGCACATGGCCAGCATCTGCTGGTCCTTCATGCCTGGGTTTCATTGCTTTCAGCTCCTGGTTCCAGTGGCCTCCTCTCTGAGCATCTATGGATCCTCTAAGCATCTCTTGGACTTTTCTCGCTAAGCTCTCTCTAGGTGTTTCTCTCTGAGTTCTCTTGGCTTTTCCTGTCTTTTATCCTCCTACAGGGCTCCAATAAAGGATTAAGACCCATCTTAATTAGGTGGGTCACATCTCAATTGAAGCAACATAATCAAAAGGTCCCACCCACAATAGGTCTGCATCTACAGGAATAGATTAAAAGAACATGGCCTTGTCTGGGGCACATAACTGCTTCAAACCAGCACAGCACATATGTTTATAATTGTTGTATTTTCTTGTTGAATTGACCTTTTTATCAATATATAATGTCCTTCTTTCTATTGTAATAGGTTTTTTTTGTTTGTTTGTTTTGCTTTAAAGTCTATTTGGCTGCTCTTAGCCTAGCCACCCCAGCTCTCTTTTGACTATTATTTGTATGGAATAATTTTTACATCCTTTCACTTACCACCTGTTTACATCCTTGGATCTAAGAGGTGTCCCTTCTAAACATCATACAGTTGGATCAGGCTTCTTTTTATATTCTACTAATTTCTGTCTTTTGATTGGAAAGTCCAACCCATTTACATTTAGGGTAATTATTGTTAAGGCAACACTTACTTCTGCCATTTTGCTAATTGTTTTTCATGTCTTATACCCTTTATTGCCAAACTTTCCTCCATTACTCCTTCTTTTTGTTTAGGTGGTCTTTTATAATGAGCCATTTGAATCACTTCTCATTTCCATTTTTTTTTCTAAATTTTTAGATATTTTCTTTATGATTACCATGGGGATTACATTTAACATCTGCTTTAGTTTCCTAGCTGCTAAAAACAAACACCATAAAAAGGGTTGATTTAAACAATGGAATTTATTGGCTCACTCTTTGCAGGCTAGGAAAAGTTGAAAATTGAGGCATCAGCAAGGTGATGCTCTCTATCTGAAGTCTGTGGTATTCTAGGGCTGGCTGCCAGTGATCCTTGGTCCTTGGCTTTTCTGTTGCATAGCAATGGACATGGTGGCCTCTTCTCTTTTCTCCTCCAGATAGCAGTGACTTCCAATTTCTTACTGTTACTATTGCTACTCTCTGTGCAATTTCTTTTGCTTATAAGGATTTCAGCCATATTGGATTACAGCCCACCCTTATTCAGTTTGGGCACACCTTAACTGATAACATCTGCAAAGGTCCTAGTAGGAACAAGGGAGTGATCTGTAAAATTTCTTACTCCACCATTTTGCATCTCAAGGGGCTGTCCTTTTGCTGTTCTCTCAGCAGAGTTTTATTCAGGGGGTACAGAAATCTGATTGAATATGACCAGAACACAATTTTATTATTTCACTTCTTTCTTCCTTCTTTACAGAAACCACTTGGAATGAGGAAGAAGACATTTTGTGGCACCTTGTAAGTTTTATTATCTCTATTTTTTTTGTTTAGATATAATTTATATAAAATAAAATTTAACATAACTTGAAATGCACCATTTTGAAGAGTACACAATACAATGGTGTTTAGTATGTCCATAAGGTTGTGAAACCATCATCACTATCCTATTCCAGAATTTTTCAATCACCATGAAAAGAAACCCTGTATCTGTTAACCAGGCAGTCCTAATTCCTCCCTCCAATCTCTGGAAACAGCTATTCTTTGCATCTCTATGAACTGCTATTCTAGACACTTCATATAAACAAAATAATACAATATGTGGCCTGTGTGTATGGCATAATTTCAATTTTCAAGCTTCATCCTTATTTTAGCATGTTTCACACCAACTAAGATAGCTACTTTTAAAAGAAAAAATGTGAAAATAGCAAATGTTGTCAAGGATGTGAAGAAATAATACATTGCTGGTGGGAATGTAAAATGCTGCTGCTAATGTGGGAAACAGTTTGGCACTTCCTCAAAAAGTTAAACACAGAGTCCCCATATGACTTAACAATTCCACTCCTCTTTATATATACCTAAAAGAATTAAAAAAACATATGTTCATATATATTTTGTATATCAATGTTCATGACAATATTATTCATAACCCCAAAGTGGAAACAACCCAAATATCCCTTAACCAATCAGTAATAAAGAAAATGTCATATATCCATACAAATGCAATATTATTCAGCCATAAAAATAAATTAAAGATTTTTTTTTTTTACTATTATGTTCTTTTTCTCAAGACAATATTTGTGTTGTCCCTCCCCTAAAATATAAAATGATAGCCTGGGGATAAAGAGACAGATACTGTATTACTAATAAGACATATATAAATCAAGCAGCATTAAAATATATTAAATCCTGTTTTTGTTGTAACAATTTTGATTGCTAGTAATGAAAAACCTAAGTCAGGGTGGTTTAAACTACAAAAGGGTTTTACTGGCTCATATTACACAGGAATTCCAGAATAAAAATGGTGATCAGGCAAGATTCAATCAAGTTTCCATCCCTATTTCAAATAAATTCTTTTTTTTTTTTTTTCTGCCTCTTCTGTATGTTAACTTCAACCACAACCTCATAGTGAGATGGCCTTATACCTATTGAATGGAAGTTACATATCAGAATAAGAATTAATTATTTTTTATAACAGATAGGGTAGTTTATTGAATTTTGTTGAAGATACAAGACACAGATCATTTTGAGAAGTAATGTAAGTTTAAAACACCTTGTGGAAAAGCAGACAAAATAGGGAAAAAGAAGCTGAAGAATGTTTACAACCTTGTGACATTTTTCAAACATTCTTGTGAAATATTAGTATTTGACCAATTAAAATTGAGGAAACTCAACTGAGATATAATCATATTAGCTTCCGTTGTCTTGGACATCAAACTTCTTTTGTTGTGGAGCTAATGACAGTAGCTATGTTTAAACAAAATAGAGAATTTAAGATGGGGCATAAAGAGAAGTAGATTGAGTTAATTACAGGAAGTCCAAGAGAGGGAGCAATTTGGCAAAGAAGGTGCAGAAGTCAAAAAGTAGACCACCAAGAGTAAAAATTAAGTAAGACCGGGTTTTTTGTTTTTTTTTTTTTTGATATTTTAGGCTGAGTCAAGTGAACCTCCAGCAGACTTGCATTAGCATTGATGTAAATAATAAGTTAAATTTAGATGTAAGTCTCTTCAGTGACACAAATCCCAGATGTAACAGAATAGGTAAATAGCAGGATTCCTTCCTGACACTGTCATAAATGCAAGGAAACCCCCAGGAATATTCTTCTTATGTCTCTTGAACTGTATTATGTCAATGTCAATCCCCCAACCTATTTCCGCAGCCTGGGAAGTGTAGCATGTTGATTGGCATAGCTTGCTAATATCTAAACCAATCATCATGACATAGAGGGTGACTGACTCGACTAACTATATTCATCCCTATCCCCCAAATCTGCAGCAGTTCCCCTAGGCCTCAGTATAAAGCATATGTTAAAGAGATTATCATAATGCCAACTAGGTATTTTTCATAAAATATTTGTTACATGGTTTTCATATGCCTGGTACTGTAATAGATAGTAATGATACAATAGTGAGTTAGATAAAGTCTTCTGTCTCAAGTGGCAGACAGTCAAATATGAGAGACAGTCAAATAAATAAATACTTAACGAATATTAGGTGAGGAACAACACCTTACCTGAAAATGAGTAAAGGGAAGTAAAGGGAAAATACTACCCAAAAGGTGACCCTCATGTACCTTGAATATGCATAAATGTTTATTAGGGAAACTGCAGAATCCAGCTCAGAGGCTGTTTATGACATAAGTTAAAGCATGTGAGACATCTGATGGAGAGCAAGCAATACTTGAGTTCAGAGCACAGTTCTTTATGATTCAATCAATGTGTATGAGTCACTGGAGTAATTGTTATATGACACAATTATATTACTTTCAGATGCAGACACACTCACATGCAATACTTGGATTTATGGATATTCAGCTTGTATCATTTGGAATTTTAGTATACAGAGGAAAAATTTGCAGTCAAAACACCTACTGAAACATCCTAGAGGATTTTTCACCCCATGTATTTTAAATCAAACCGAAATTCCAATATTGTTGAAAAGAAAGCATAATACCTAAGATTGTAAGTATTTTTGTGTTATTTAAAACATAGAGTGCTTATATAATTTTTACATTGGTTTTATAATTTATTATTTTGTTGATAACATTAGGACCTAGAGGTGCTACTTTTGTAGGGTCATTCCATGGAAGCAACGATTCCTCTGTAAATTCTAGTTAGGCTCATACTATTTGGATATGTTTTTTTGTTACTCTTGGGCCAAGGATTTAGATCAGTTGAATTGCAGTTATCCTTCCGCTTAATCTTTTGACCAGCATTTATATACTTTTAATGCTGGTACCATAGTTAATTTGCATGTCTATTTCATATTTAATATTAACTCTTTTGGATGCTTGAGACTTTAGAGAAAGAATTCATTGATGTATAATTCATTAGCATTAACTTGGAAGCTCACACTCTTAAGATTCTAGGGAATATAATTGCTAGAATTGAAAGATGGCTTCTGGTATATTTTCCATATTAGGAAATATGCTTTACATTAAAAGCCCATCAAATATGCATAGTACCTTATTAAGACCATTATTATTATTTACTGAACAAATATATGGAGTTCTCTCCCTTTGAGATGTACAATATACACATATTAAAAGTATAACACTTAAGTCCATTGATAGCACATTGCAGCTAACTGTTTCACTTTATAAAGTGGTTTTGTAAATGATTTTGCTGGTTAGTGTTTTAAAGAATATAGAAGGGAGTTAGGGGAATAATAGAAGGGAAAGACTAATGGCCTCATTAAAAAGTGTTTTGCAGAGACTGTATGCACTGGAATGCACACCGTAGCAACAATTAGTTGAGTCAATGGGCAATGAGTTCCAGTTCTTTTACCTCACCAGTAAATTCTGTCAGTGCATAATTTGTGAGGTGTAACGTTACGTGCTAATGACTCTATGATATAGTTCATAGATTTCTATAAGGGAATCAATAACTTCAGAAAGCATTTAGAAGGTTTTACTTAGATTGCTAATATGATTAAGTGAGGAGGAAAAAAGACATCTATAATTTCTTTTACTCCTTGTGTTAGTGGTGTAACAACTTTTCTATTAAAAATCCATAGTGATTTCTATGCTAAAAAGCATTGTATTGTTTTTCCACATGATTTTATTGTGGTGGTTGCACATATAGGTTTACTTATTTGTATTAATCACAAATGTATTGCTAAAGAAGTAACAACCACAATAAGTAATCCATGCCCCAAATAACTTCTATATTGAGTAGAAACACTGTAGTTGCATAATACAGTTTTAATTAGTTGTTCCCTCACACCTCCACTCCAGGACACAGCTCTGTACATTCTATTGCTGGGAGCGATTTCTCCATACTTCTGCGGCCTTATGGAGTCTCCTTTGTCTGAGTGGTGATAGATTTTAGGTTTCCGCAGGGTCATACTCTTCCAGACAGTTTTGACTTAACATGGTTGGAGGGAATTTCAGATGGATCAAGAGAAAGGAAATGAAAACTCAGTGGTGTAAATTATGGTTTATCTTTACATTTTAATTTCCTAGGATTTGGTGATTTGAATTATAACCTTACTACAAGTTACAAGCAGATTTGGAGCCTGTGTGTACGATAAATAGGTATATAAGATTTTAAGTACTTTCAAATGCTGCTGATTCAACTCAAATTTATTGTTGTCCTTTTAAAATATTCATCTGTATTTCTGCCTACATATGCAGCAGAAAAATCATTTTGTATAGACTATTTTTTCTCTGTTTTTACAGACTTAATTGGAGTTTAAATATACCTATATAAAATATGATCTTAAACATAAATCTCATGATGTTTTTTCACAGCTTTGCAATTTGAAGATTTACCCTTAAGTTTACCTTGTAATGATCGGTTCTTTCTTCATTTGGTTCCCTAGGAGTCATTTGGTAAAGCAGATTGTCAGCTTCACAACACACCAGCCTTAGTAGCATACTTATTAGACATTCAGAGCAAAGGACACATTTCACTGGCATTTTATTGTATTCATTAAAAAGGAAAACTAATTCATTTGATAAACTTAACAAAGTTATCAAATAGTTTGATTCTTCCTTTTTCTCAGAAAGTCAATGTACCTCATGATAATTTCTTAAATCTTTAGAAATATTAATATCAATCAATTACCTATTCAACAAATATTTATTGAACACCCACCATGTCTCACTAGTTATCTAAGATCAGATAAACTAGTGATAATTAGGAAAATTTCCACACCCTAAGGAAGTTTTCCTTAGAACCTAATAGAAGAAAAAAAATTAAAAGAAATGTCAAAAATAGTGTGGTCTGTATGAAGGAAGTATAGATACTATGTGATAACAGTGGAGAATTCTGTAACCTAGGTTAGACTGGGTCTAAACTAGACTAGGTTTTGGAATGTTATCCTAGAATAAATATATCTAAGCTGAGACTGGATTAAAGGAAATGGATGGATGGGTTCCAAGAAAAAGAATGAGTGTAAAAGGGAGAGGAAAGAGCATGTACCGTAAACAAGGGTGAAATGGTGGCATGTATGAATAACTTGTTAAATATGCAAGATGGAATAATACTGACAGATCAGAGTGGATAGATAAATAGGGGCCAAATCATGCCTTATTTGGATGTCAACAGATGAGTGACAGGGAACCAGAGAATGACTTTTCAAATAGAAAGTAATCTAATCAAATTTATGTTTTTGAAGGCATCACTCTTTATGTAGTATAGAAACTGGATGGAAGGAGAAAAATAGCATTAGAGGGAGACTGGAAATAATTCAAGTGAAGGATGACAGTTACCTGAACTATTAGAGTTATTGAAAACTAGAGAGTGATTTAATAAAATGAATTTACAGAATATGGTAACTGAAGGAACAGGAGAGATACAAGTCAAAAATTACTGACAGTTTTATTTTTAGTTTAGGTGGATGGGATAACCCTCAGCATTTTCAGGGAACAGAGGGACACAGGGGAGGGGAAAATTTGTAGAAGAAGTTAATGAAGCATTTTTTTTCCTTTTTGATTTTGTTTTGTTTTGTTTTAGATAGGTTAAGTTTGGGATGGCACTGGAATATCCAAGCAATGGTGTTTAATATGTTATTAGATAATTGGTGTTAATATATTATAAGGTAATTGGATAAAATTCAGGGTTTAGCTGGAAGTCTATATTCAGTATTCACTGAAACCATGGACTTGGATGAAATTTGACAATATGGGTTTGTAAATCAGAAGATGAAAGAAAGGGTGGGAGAGAAGCAATGAAAGACACAAAGAAGTTGCTGCTAGAAAAATGGCAAGTTTAACAGGAAAACATGGTTAATATAGAGCCTGAGTAAGAGAATATTCCTGTAAGGATAGTGATTAAATGCTCAAATGTTGTATAGAATTTAAGAAATATAGGAGGCGGGGCAAGATGGCAGACTGGTGAGCTGTATGTTTTAGTTACTCCTCCAGGAAAGTAGGTAAAAAGCCAGGAACTGCGTGGACTGGACACCACAGAGCAATCTGTCTTTGGGCATACTTCATACAACACTCATGAAAACGTGGAACTGCTGAGATCAGCGAAATCTGTAAGTTTTTGCGGCCAGGGGACCCGCGCCCCTCCCTGCCAGGCTCAGTCCCGGGGGAGGAGGGGCTGTCAGCTCCAGGAAGGAGAAGGGAGAATTGCAGTGGCTGCTCTCATCGGAAACTCATTCTACTGATTCAAACTCCAACCATAGATAGACTGAGGCCAGACACCAGAGACTCTGAGAGCAGCCAGCCCAGCAGAGAGGAGACGGGCATAGAAGGAAAACAACACGAGAAGCTCCAAAGTAAAAGCAGAGGATTTTTGGAGTTCTGGTGAACACAGAAAGGGGAAGGGCGGAGATCAGGTCTTGAGGCGCATATGCAAATCCCGAAGCAAGGCTGATCTCTCTGCCCAGGGCACCTTTCCTTAATGGCCCTGGTTGCTTTGTCTATTAGCATTTCAATAACCCATTAGATCTCTGAGGAGGGCCGTTTTTTTTTTTTTTTTTTTTTTTTTTTTTTTTTGTTTTTTTTTTTAAATCCTTTTTGCTTTTTCTAAAACAATTACTCTAAGAAGCTCAATACAGAAAGCTTCAAAGAATTGAAATTTGGGCACGTCAAGTCAAGAGCAGAACTAAGAGAGCTCTGAGACAAAAGGCAATAATCCAGTGGCTGAGAAAATTCACTAAACAACACAACTTCCCAAGAAAAGGGGGGTGTCCGCTCACAGCCACCATCCTGGTGGACAGGAAACACTCCTGCCCATCGCCAGCCCCATAGCCCAGAGCTGCCCCAGACAACCCAGTGTGACGGAAGTGCTTCAAATAACAGGCACACACCACAAAACTGGGCGTGGACATTAGCCTTCCCTGCAACCTCAGCTGAATGTCCCAGAGCTGGGAAGGGGGAGCAGTGTGAATTAACAGAGCCCCATTCAGCCATCATTTGAGCAGACTGGGAGCCTCCCAACACAGCCCAGCAGCCCAGAACTGCCCTGGGGGGACGGCACTCACCTGTGACATAGCACAGTCATCCCTCAACAGAGGACCCGGGGTGCACAGCCTGGAAGAGGGGCCCACTTGCAAGTCTCAGGAGCCATACGCCAATACCAAAGACTTGTGGGTCAGTGGCAGAGACAAACTGTGGCAGGACTGAACTGAAGGATTAGACTATTGCAGTAGCTTTAAAACTCTAGGATCATCAGGGAGATTTGATT
Organism: Choloepus didactylus; assembly: GCF_015220235.1. Taxonomy (NCBI): domain Eukaryota; kingdom Metazoa; phylum Chordata; class Mammalia; order Pilosa; family Megalonychidae; genus Choloepus; species Choloepus didactylus. The sequence continues at coordinate 44,705,366 of NC_051319.1, read as the reverse complement.
GTTAGGGCCACCCCCCCTCCCCGACTGCCCAGAAACACGCCCCACATACAGGGCAGGCAACACCAACTACACACGCAAGCTTGGGACACCAATTGGGCCCCACAAGACTCACTCCCCCACTCACCAAAAAGGCTAAGCAGGGGAGATCTGGCTTGTGGAGAACAGGTGGCTCGTGGACGCCACCTGCTGGTTAGTTAGAGAAAGTGTACTCCACGAAGCTGTAGATCTGATAAATTAGAGATAAGGACTTCAACTGGTCTACAAACCCTAAAAGAACCCTATCAAGGACAGCAAATGCCACGAGGCCAAAAACAACAGAAAATTATAAAGCATATGAAAAAACCAGACGATATGGATAACCCAAGCCCAAGCACCCAAATCAAAAGACCAGAAGAGACACACCTAGAGCAGCTACTCAAAGATCTAAAGATGAACAATGAGACCCTAGTACGGGATATGAAGGAAATCAAGAAGACCCTAGAAGAGCATAAAGAAGACATTGCAAGACTAAATAAAAAAATGGATGATCTTATGGAAATTAAAGAAACTGTTGACCAAATTAAAAAGATTCTGGACACTCATAGTACAAGACTAGAGGAAGTTGAACAACGAATCAGTGACCTGGAAGATGACAGAATGGAAAATGAAAGCATAAAAGAAAGAATGGGGAAAAAAATTGAAAAACTCGAAATGGACCTCAGAGATATGATAGATAATATGAAACGTCCGAATATAAGACTCATTGGTGTCCCAGAAGGGGAAGAAAAGGGTAAAGGTCTAGGAAGAGTATTCAAAGAAATTGTTGGGGAAAACTTCCCAAATCTTCTAAACAACATAAATACACAAATCATGAATGCTCAGCGAACTCCAAATAGAATAAATCCAAAAAAACCCACTCCGAGACATATACTGATCACACTGTCAAACATAGAAGAGAAGGAGCAAGTTCTGAAAGCAGCAAGAGAAAAGCAATTCACCACATACAAAGGAAACAGCATAAGACTAAGTAGTGACTACTCAGCAGCCACCATGGAGGCGAGAAGGCAATGGCACGATATATTTAAAATTCTGAGAGAGAGGAATTTCCAGCCAAGAATACTTTATCCAGCAAAGCTCTCCTTCAAATTTGAGGGAGAGCTTAAATTTTTCACAGACAAAGAAATGCTGAGAGAATTTGCTAACAAGAGACCTGCCCTACTGGAGATACTAAAGGGAGCCCTACAGACAGAGAAACAAAGACAGGACAGAGAGACTTGGAGAAAGGTTCAGTACTAAAGAGATTCGGTATGGGTACAATAAAGGATATTAATAGAGAGAGGGAAAAATATGGCAAACATAATCCAAAGGATAAGATGGCCGATTCAAGAAATGCCTTCACGGTTTTAACGTTGAATGTAAATGGATTAAACTCCCCAATTAAAAGATATAGATTCGCAGAATGGATCAAAAAAAATGAACCATCAATATGTTGCATACAAGAGACTCATCTTAGACACAGGGACACAAAGAAATTGAAAGTGAAAGGATGGAAAAAAATATTTCATGCAAGCTACAGCCAAAAGAAAGCAGGTGTAGCAATATTAATCTCAGATAAAATAGACTTCAAATGCAGGGATGTTTTGAGAGACAAAGAAGGCCACTACATACTAATAAAAGGGGCAATTCAGCAAGAAGAAATAACAATCGTAAATGTCTATGCACCCAATCAAGGTGCCACAAAATACATGAGAGAAACATTGGCAAAACTAAAGGAAGCAATTGATGTTTCCACAATAATTGTGGGAGACTTCAACACATCACTCTTTCCTATAGATAGATCAACCAGACAGAAGACCAATAAGGAAATTGAAAACCTAAACAATCTGATAAATGAATTAGATTTAACAGACATCTACAGGACATTACATCCCAAATCACCAGGATACACATACTTTTCTAGTGCTCACGGAACTTTCTCCAGAATAGATCATATGCTGGGACATAAAACAAGCCTCAATAAATTTAAAAAGATTGAAATTATTCAAAGCACATTCTCTGACCACAATGGAATACAATTAGAAGTCAATAACCATCAGAGACTTAGAAAATTCACAAATACCTGGAGGTTAAACAACACACTCCTAAACAATCAGTGGGTTAAAGAAGAAATAGCAAGAGAAATTGCTAAATATATAGAGACGAATGAAAATGAGAACACAACATACCAAAACCTATGGGATGCAGCAAAAACAGTGCTAAGGGGGAAATTTATAGCACTAAACGCATATATTAAAAAGGAAGAAAGAGCCAAAATCAAAGAACTAATGGATCAACTGAAGAAGCTAGAAAATGAACAGCAAACCAATCCTAAACCAAGTAGAAGAAAAGAAATAACAAGGATTAAAGCAGAAATAAATGACATAGAGAACAAAAAAACAATAGAAAGGATAAATATCACCAAAAGTTGGTTCTTTGAGAAGATCAACAAGATTGACAAGCCCCTAGCTAGACTGACAAAATCAAAAAGAGAGAAGACCCATATAAACAAAATAATGAATGAAAAAGGTGACATAACTGCAGATCCTGAAGAAATTAAAAAAATTATAAGAGGATATTATGAACAACTGTATGGCAACAAACTGGATAATGTAGAAGAAATGGACAATTTCCTGGAAACATATGAACAACCTAGACTGACCAGAGAAGAAATAGAAGACCTCAACCAACCCATCACAAGCAAAGAGATCCAATCAGTCATCAAAAATCTTCCCACAAATAAATGCCCAGGGCCAGATGGCTTCACAGGGGAATTCTACCAAACTTTCCAGAAAGAACTGACACCAATCTTACTCAAACTCTTTCAAAACATTGAAAAAAATGGAACACTACCTAACTCATTTTATGAAGCTAACATCAATCTAATACCAAAACCAGGCAAAGATGCTACAAAAAAGGAAAACTACCGGCCAATCTCCCTAATGAATATAGATGCAAAAATCCTCAACAAAATACTTGCAAATCGAATCCAAAGACACATTAAAAAAATCATACACCATGACCAAGTGGGGTTCATTCCAGGCATGCAAGGATGGTTCAACATCAGAAAAACAATCAATGTATTACAACACATTAAAAACTCGAAAGGGAAAAATCAATTGATCATCTCAATAGATGCTGAAAAAGCATTTGACAAAATCCAACATCCCTTTTTGATAAAAACACTTCAAAAGGTAGGAATTGAAGGAAACTTCCTCAACATGATAAAGAGCATATATGAAAAACCCACAGCCAGCATAGTACTCAATGGTGAGAGACTGAAAGCCTTCCCTCTAAGATCAGGAACAAGACAAGGATGCCCGCTGTCACCACTGTTATTCAACATTGTGCTGGAAGTGCTAGCCAGGGCAATCCGGCAAGACAAAGAAATAAAAGGCATCCAAATTGGAAAAGAAGAAGTAAAACTGTCATTGTTTGCAGATGATATGATCTTATATCTAGAAAACCCTGAGAAATCAACGATACACCTACTAGAGCTAATAAACAAATTTAGCAAAGTAGCGGGATACAAGATTAATGCACATAAGTCAGTAATGTTTCTATATGCTAGAAATGAACAAACTGAAGAGACACTCAAGAAAAAGATACCATTTTCAATAGCAACTAAAAAAATCAAGTACCTAGGAATCAACTTAACCAAAGATGTAAAAGACCTATACAAAGAAAACTACATAACTCTACTAAAAGAAATAGAAGGGGACCTTAAAAGATGGAAAAATATTCCATGTTCATGGATAGGAAGGCTAAATGTCATTAAGATGTCAATTCTACCCAAACTCATCTACAGATTCAATGCAATCCCAATCAAAATTCCAACAACCTACTTTGCAGACTTGGAAAAGCTAGTTATCAAATTTATTTGGAAAGGGAAGATGCCTCGAATTGCTAAAGACACTCTAAAAAAGAAAAACGAAGTGGGAGGACTTACACTCCCTGACTTTGAAGCTTATTATAAAGCCACAGTTGCCAAGACAGCATGGTACTGGCACAAAGATAGACATATAGATCAATGGAATCGAATTGAGAATTCAGAGATAGACCCTCAGATCTATGGCCGACTGATCTTTGATAAGGCCCCCAAAGTCACCGAACTGAGCCATAATGGTCTTTTCAACAAATGGGGTTGGGAGAGTTGGATATCCATATCCAAAAGAATGAAAGAGGACCCCTACCTCACCCCCTACACAAAAATTAACTCAAAATGGACCAAAGATCTCAATATAAAAGAAAGTACCATAAAACTCCTAGAAGATAATGTAGGAAAACATCTTCAAGACCTTGTATTAGGAGGCCACTTCCTAGACTTTACACCCAAAGCACAAGCAACAAAAGAGAAAATAGATAAATGGGAACTCCTCAAGCTTAGAAGTTTCTGCACCTCAAAGGAATTTCTCAAAAAGGTAAAGAGGCAACCAACTCAATGGGAAAAAATTTTTGGAAACCATGTATCTGACAAAAGACTGATATCTTGCATATACAAAGAAATCCTACAACTCAATGACAATAGTACAGACAGCCCAATTATAAAATGGGCAAAAGATATGAAAAGACAGTTCTCTGAAGAGGAAATACAAATGGCCAAGAAACACATGAAGAAATGTTCAGCTTCACTAGCTATTAGAGAGATGCAAATTAAGACCACAATGAGATACCATCTAACACCGGTTAGAATGGCTGCCATTAAACAAACAGGAAACTACAAATGCTGGAGGGGATGTGGAGAAATTGGAACTCTTATTCATTGTTGGTGGGACTGTATAATGGTTCAGCCACTCTGGAAGTCAGTCTGGCAGTTCCTTAGAAAACTAGATATAGAGCTACCATTCGATCCAGCGATTGCACTCCTCGGTATATACCCGGAAGATCGGAAAGCAGTGACACGAACAGATATCTGCACGCCAATGTTCATAGCAGCATTATTCACAATTGCCAAGAGATGGAAACAACCCAAATGTCCTTCAACAGATGAGTGGATAAATAAAATGTGGTATATACACACGATGGAATACTACGCGGCAGTAAGAAGGAACGATCTGGTGAAACATATGACAACATGGATGAACCTTGAGGACATAATGCTGAGCGAAATAAGCCAGGCACAAAAAGAGAAATATTATATGCTACCACTAATGTGAACTTTGAAAAATGTAAAACAAATGGTTTATAATGTAGAATGTAGGGGAACTAGCAGTAGAGAGCAATTAAGGAAGGGGGAACAATAATCCAGGAAGAACAGATAAGCTATTTAACGTTCTGGGGATGCCCAGAAATGACTATGGTCTGTTAATTTCTGATGGTTGTAGTAGGAACAAGTTCACTGAAATGTTGCTATATTATGTAACTTTCTTGGGGTAAAGTAGGAACATGTTGGAAGTTAAGCAGTTATCTTAGGTTAGTTGTCTTTTTCTTACTCCCTTGCTATGGTCTCTTTGAAATGCTCTTTTATTGTATGTTTGTTTTCTTTTTAACTTTTTTTTCATACAGGTGATTTGAAAAAAGAAGGGAAAGTTAAAAAAAAAAAAAAAAAAAAAAAAAAAAAAAGAAAAGAAAAAAGACAAACAAGGGAAAAAAAAAAAAAAAAAAAAAAGATGTAGTGCCCCCTTGAGGAGCCTGTGGAGAATGCAGGGGTATTCGCCTACCCCACCTCCATGGTTGCTAACATGACCACAGACATAGGGGACTGGTGGTTTGATGGGTTGAGCCCTCTACCATAAGTTTTACCCTTGGGAAGACGGTTGCTGCAAAGGAGAGGCTAGGCCTCCCTGTATTTGTGCCTAAGAGTCTCCTCCTGAATGCCTCTTTGTTGCTCAGATGTGGCCCTCTCTCTCTGGCTAAGCCAACTTGTAAGGTGAAATCACTGCCCTCCCCCCTACGTGGGATCAGACACCCAGGGAAGTGAATCTCCCTGGCAACGTGGAATATGACTCCCAGGGAGGAATGTAGACCTGGCACCGTGGGACGGAGAACATCTTCTTGACCAAAAGGGGGATGTGAAAGGAAATGAAATAAGCTTCAGTGGCAGAGAGATTCCAAAAGGAGCCGAGAGGTCACTCTGGTGGGCACTCTTATGCACACTTTAGACAACCCTTTTTAGGTTCTAAAGAATTGGGGTAGCTGGTGGTGGATACCTGAAACTATCAAACTACAACCCAGAACCCATGAATCTCGAAGACAGTTGTATAAAAATGTAGCTTATGAGGGGTGACAATGGGATTGGGAAAGCCATAAGGACCAAACACCACTTTGTCTAGTTTATGGATGGATGTGTAGAAAAGTAGGGGAAGGAAACAAACAGACAAAGGTACCCAGTGTTCTTTTTTACTTCAATTGCTCTTTTTCACTCTAATTATTATTCTTGTTATTTTTGTGTGTGTGCTAATGAAGGTGTCAGGGATTGATTTAGGTGATGAATGTACAACTATGTAATGGTACTGTAAACAATCGAAAGTACAATTTGTTTTGTATGACTGCGTGGTATGTGAATATATCTCAATAAAATGATGATAATAAAAAAAAAAATAATAAAAAAATAAAAAAAAAAAAAAAAAAAAAAAAAAAAAAAAAAAAAAGAAATATAGGAATTGAAAAGTATCCATTGGATCTAGTGACCATAAGATTAGGTTTACAAGAGTTTATCGAAGGTTTGTAGTAGAAGTCGTAGTCAATTTTTAAAGAGTTGTTCAGTAAGTACAAATTTAAATTACCACAATGCTACATGAAATATAGCTTGTTGAAGAAATCATCAATATGAAAGAAAATACAATCATTGGTGGGATTCATCCAATCAATTGAAGGCCTTAAAAGCAAAAACTGAGGTTTTCTGTGGAAGAAGAAATACTTTCTCAAGACTTAATCTGTGTTTGCAACATGCTAACTGACCTTATGGATTTAGGATTTAAGAGTGCAGCAATAAGTTTTGCCTGAGTTTCTGGGCTACTTGCCTGTCCTGCAGATTTCAGACTTGCAATCCCTGACAATAAAATTAGTCAATTCCTTAAAATAAATCTCTTACTTACTATATATATATATATATACTGTTGCTTCTGTTTCTCTTGAGAACCCTTTCTGATACACATGCCCTGGTGAGGAGGTTTTCTCTTTGTATGTACATGAAATCAAGCATGTCATCATCATTATTAAACATGGTTTTCAGTTTACAGGTGAAACATGCATTTTTATTTTTCTATATCATATCATAAAAAATGAGCATGGATTTTGGGCTCTTACCCTTTCTCTCACTTTTGTATCCTAGAACAAGTTCTCTGAAAATCAGTTCTCTTAACAGTTAAGTAGGGACAATACAAATGTTTACATAGTAGGATAGTGGTGAGAATGAAGTGAGGTAATGAATGTAAAAAAAAAAAAAAACACCTAGTAGATGGTAAACTCTCAATAAATGTCTTATTTTTGATAACTTTGATTCTTAGGGAAAAAAATAGCTCTATTCTCATAATGCTAATAGGACCTTTCCCACATTCTCACCTAGACCAGACTTTCAAACTACTTTTGGTCAAAAATAGTCAAATTTGATAATTTCACATGGTTCAAACCAGCATTATCTGAAATTGAATAATGCCAACCTCTTGACCATAATAGGGAGGTACAGAGAGTGTTTTGAAGGAGTAAGTTTCCATTTTCCTGCCATACTTAGGAGACTGGAAAGCTCCTTTTGTAAAAAAAGAACAGAAAAAGAAGATTGTTTGATAGTGTGATAGTAATAGTAGCCAATTTGCAAAAGGTTGTTCAGGGAGTCGTCAGTTTAAACTATGGTTTATTTACAATTAAGAATTGTGTTAATGTTTTTATTTGGGTTTGTGTTTGTTATAATATTAAACATTAATGAAATTTTTAATATATAGTAAACTTTAGTTCTTGAGCTTATCTCTCATGATTTAAAAGTCACCATTAGTTTATTTTAAAGGAATTTCCTAAATATCAATATAGCTTTTCTTGGGCATGTGGTCATTTTACTTATAATAAGCCTCGTTTTAATAGTGGCCCAGATGGAACTACCTTTCTTAAGCTTTTATATGCAATTAAGTATTAAATTGAGTAATTATATGCATAAGTTTCTAATTGTTCTCTCTGAATATAGAATAAGCAATCAACTGGGCATAACACTTTCAGGTATAATTTAATGGAAAATGTAATTTTCAATACATATTTCCCTGTGGTCACAAGAAAGCAAAAGGGGTAATAAAAAGCTCTCTAGACAACGATTGATTTTCTTACTGTGATTATCCATGATTAATTTGAAATCCCCAGTTGATATACCTCAGCTAGGAAGTACATTATTGAATTGTCTTCTTCCCCAGTCCATAAGATTCTTTTCAGGGAACAAAAATAATGTTAAAAAAAGGCCAAGTAAATTTCAGCCAGAATTTACTATTCTGACAATGCAAGAACAAATGGGGGAGGATGCCTTAAAATTAAAATCAAACTTAAGTAGAAATGTTGTGGGATTATCTAGCATTATGTTAAACATTCCAGCATTTATCAGTTAAGAATAAGGCTGTGTATTTAAAAAAAAAAAAAAAATTAAAACTCTCAGCTACTCCTTCTTTTCCTTTTTTGACCATTACCAGATTACTTGATCTTCTGTGGCCTCTCATTTTCTCAATTGACTTTTATGATGAAAGAACTTATAAAGCCCCCTTCAACCTTCATAATCCTATAATCCAGAGATTCTTATAATGAAGACATATTCTGCAGTTTAATTTTAAGTAAATTAATGTACATTTGTTGTCTGTGTATTAGGTAAAAGGTGGTGCTATGTAATGTAGAGAAAAGTAAGATTTTTGGGGTGATTATTGTTAAATAAAACAGTCCATAAAAAGTACTGTGTAAATAGTTTAAATTTAATCTTCCATTTTTAATTTTAGGTAGTTAAATATAAACAATTGTCTTCAATATTTCAGAAAGTATACCAACATTGCTTTACCATGCTACTTTATATGTAACAGCTATGCAATCAATGTTTATTGACTTAAATACATGCATCTTAAAAATCTTTAGTTTGTCCACAGGGAAAAGTATGAAGGTGTGGTGAAAGGATGAATGCAACATTTTTTCTAAAACCACAATTCAAGATTGAATGCTATTTAGTATAAATGTAGGAAATTCAAATTCAATAAATTTGACTCCATTAGCTTTTTATGGAAACATATACACCCACCTCTTATTTGGAAACTTGATTAAGTAAAACATTAAATATGTAAAGCTATGAATGTGTTGCAAAATGGTGCCCTGCTGAATAAAAATGTGGACTACAAGTTAGAGTATTCATAAAAGATTAGGAGACATTTCCCTTCATTCCTGTCCTCTGGCTGCAAGGGCAGAAAGGTCTAGATTGTCTGTACCCTCAGTGTATAAATCAGCCCCAATTTTAAGAAGGACATTTTTTAACCTTAAAAAATCTACTTCTATGCCACAATAAATGGGTTGGGGATTATCTAACACTTTGGATTATCTGCACCATTAGTGAGGATAATAAAGAGCTGACTGCATTTTGCATCAAAATGGCACGGTCTATTAGGCTCATGAATAGTCTGAGGAAGAAGTGTTGGAAAGTCTTTTTTGCTGCTTTATGCACAGCAGTTTAATTGGCTGCAGCATGCTTGATGGGGTTTTCAGTTGTTTACAATTGATTGTACATCCATCACTTATTATTGGTTTCAAAATTATCAAAATTGATTATGGTGAAGAGTTATGTAGATATGGTTTTAAAAAGCCTGTGATTTCTATTCTTAAAAATAATATAGCATTTGTTCAGAAATATCTTAGATTTCTGTTTCAGTTTTGACAAGAACTACATGTCATTTTTCTTCTGATGTCTTTTTCGTATGCATCAAAAGGAATTATCAAAATAGTAATAATTTTCAGGAAGTGTATTTTGAACAATGTAACAGAAACCAATCTCATGTTAAAACTCTGGTAGATTTGCAGAAATTCTTTCCTCTTCCCCCAAATATTCCAAGCATTTATACTTATGGAAATCATAAAAAACTTAAATGAGTTTTTTTCCTTCCCTAAATACTACCATATGTATGGGACTTAAATACCTCTATCAAACTAATGATAAAGATAAAATTCCTTTGTGTTCCTCTCTAAAGCTATTTTTGTTATTTTTCCATGGTTCATGAATCATAGTGATGCTGAAGAAAATGGCATTCTACACTCACTAAAGCAGTCATGAATTTGCAATGGTATTTCATGCAGAATATGGCATAGATCATATTACTCTTTCCAATTTTGAAGTTTTAAGCATAACTGTACAGTTTCTGATTTCTCTTAAAGAACATAATCTACTATTATGATAGCTTGAATGGTAACAGCAACATCATTATTTATCTTGCAATAGTAATTTTAATTAAAAACTGCCTTTGGTGCTTTTTTTCTGCCTTTATTTTCTTATATAGGAAATAAAAAATAAAATCCTGATAGTGCTATCTCTTAAGAGATTAAGATATATAAAGGACACAGGTGAAATTTTCCCATATAATATGGTTTATTCATTCATTCTGCTGATTCACTTTTATTATTATTATTTTTTTTAGTCCATTGTTTCAAAAGCTCTGTTCTAAGTGCTAGGGGTACATTTTTGAGAAAGGCAGAGAATTTCACCTTGTTACAGAATTTATAGTGCAGAAGATAAATAATAAGTAAAATAAACAAACAAAAAACATAATTATGGAGAGAAAGATAAAGGCTGTGAAGGAAAAAGATAAAAGCTACTTTAGTATATTAGTGTTTTACTAGACGTTTTGGAGAATGGGAACTACTTCGGATAAGGTAGTCACAGAACAGTATTCCTGGAAGAGCTGGCATTTGAAATAAAATCCCCTTGCCTAAAAGAGCCAGTCAGGGTAGTATAAGGGCCTTAAGGCAGGAACAAATTGTAGGTTTTCTCTTTTGAAATTTATTTGTTGAGAATAAATGAGGTAATATATCTAAAAGAATTTCCCATGATTGGATTTTAATGATTGTATCCCTATCATGTTATTTAACATACTTAACAGGTTTTTCTATTCTCTATAATTTCTGTACATTTGTAGATAGACCTCAAAACTTTCATTATTTAACAAGATTAGTTCAAAGTGCTATCTCATTTTTGCAATGTTAGCAGAAACCAAAAATTAATCAGGGATTGCAAGATGATGGTATCCTAATTCCATAATTCCTTTTTATTATATGTAATACTACTTTAATAAAGATAAACTTTTTAATTTCATTAACTCTGGTTATTCTGAGGTACTATTTTTATAAAGAAAGAAATAGTACCATTTTTCAAAATGAGGGATTAAACCCTTAGCATACTCCTAAAGTGACTTGTTTTGCATAATCATGAACACATTTGATGCATTTAAAATCACTGAAATTCCTATTCAAATTAATGATCATACTCCATGATCTTTGTTCAAAGGGAGGGAGCCTCTTTAGTCCCTAAGTCCCTCTGATATAGCTCAGTTGTCTTTGAGAGCTTCCTTATTTTCTGGTATGATGAGAGATTTTGTGATTTTGAGATTTTGTATTATCTTGCACATTTTCTGCACTAACCTGGAATTAGTCATTTTTTTTTCCCCACATTCTCTGGTTCAGAGTAAGTATATTGATTAATTTTTGTCTTTATTAGGATAAATATGCATGTTAAAATTTAAAGTGCTCATTATTAGAAACAAAATAAAATACGTAACTTGAAAAGTAGGAGAAAACTATGAAACAATAAAAAGAGAAATGTTACATCAACACAAAAATATGTCGGAATAAAGAATAAATGAAACAAAATATGGAACAAATGAAAATACAAAATAAAGTAGAAGCAACAAATTCAAATATATGAGTAACAAGACTCAATTTAAATGGAATAAAATAGTTGGTAAAAAGAAATATTTTGAGTGCACATTTTTAAAACCTAGTTCTTTGTTATTTGCTAGAGACTACCTCAAATCTAGGGATATGAAACTTTAGTATTAAAGAAATAGAAAAAGGGATAGCAGGGTAATAGTAGCTAAATTAAAGACAATGTGGGTATATTACTATTCCTGACAAAATGGATGTTAAGACAAAAATAAATTCCTAGATTAAAGCAGTCACAAAAAAAGATAAATACTTAAATTTTGAAGAAAATGTAAAATTCTTAAATTTTTATATACCCAATAGCATGGCCACAAAATAGAGATAATGCAAAAAATAAATAAATAAATAAAGCAAAGAAAGCAAAAAATAGAGAATTATAATGTATCATAGCAGAAGATTTTAACTTGTGTCTTTCAGTAACAATATATTAAGCAAAAAACAGTCATTGAGGTGAAAGATGCTGAATATTCTGTCATATAAAACACTGTACCCAAAAGTTGAGCACTTTCTTTTTTCACATATGTATAAAACTTTTCTCTTACAGAACAGTGTAAATAAGATAGAATTTAACAATAAAATATTTTTAAAATCTTATCTTCAGATGTTAAAATTAATGTCTCAAAGAAGAAATCATAAGGAAAATTTAAGCTATTTAGAGCGTGTAATTTTAACACTATATAAAAATGTATGATAATCCTGGAATGTTATTAGAATAACATTTAGAGTTGCAGAAGCTTTTATTGGAAAAGTAGAAAGACTGAAGTTTAATGAGACTTATGTTCCATTTTAAAAAGTTAAAAAAAAAAAGGATAATGAATAAAACTTAAGCAAAAGGAGAAAAAAGCAGAAAGGATTAGAATTTAAATAAATAAGAAATGAAGAAATATTGCAAATGCAGAAAAGCCAAGGGTTGATTAAAAAAAAGAAAAAAAAAAGTTAATTATATTGCCAAGTCTGTAGAAATATTGACCAAGGAGAAAAATGTAAGACATCAACTAATAAAATAATGAAAAAAAAAAAAAAAAAAAAGAAGAATTCTGGCACGTGTTACTAAAAGAATGGTAAGAGGGTATCATGAACACACTTATGCCAAAAAGCAAACTTGAAAATTTTGTCTATATGGAAAATTCCTAGAAAAATAATCCATATAATCTTTCAACATAACTTATTCTTGAAAAATTAGAAAGTTTGAACATTCCTTTAAATTTTTTATAATTGAATCTGTATGTAAATATTTCACACACTCACACATATATACACATACAAAGTTTGTAGTTCCAAGTAATTTTTAAAGGCAATGCTAACCAAACTTTCAAGAAAGAGACCATTTAATTCTTCCATAAAATCAATCATCCTGTCTATCTAATAATATAATAAACATACAAAGTATATGCATGTACATGTGTGCGTGTGATTGTATGTGTGTAAAGTATCTAGAACTAACAAAGGAAGAACCAAAAATTCAAGCATGTGAGAAAAGGGAGGAACTACAGAGAGAAGAGATACTTTTACTAATTCTGATTTAAAGTAAGAGGTTGCGTCAAATAGAATACAGGAATAGAACCATGCATGTATGGTCACTTAATTTATGGCAAAGGTGACAATAGCAATGCAGATGGAAAGTCATGATTACTTCATTAAATGGTGCTAAGCAGAATAGACATTGCTTTGAAAGAAAAAATGAATTTTTATCAAGTCCCCCTTATTTTATGTAGAAAAAAATATCAATTTCACATTCAATGACAATCTACATATCAAAGGTAAATCTATATCTTTTAGAGAAAATATTGGAAAATGTTTTAACATTTTCATGAGCTTTGGGTAGACAAAGTTTCTTAAAATGACAGGAAATGGTTCCCTATAAATAAAATATAATTAATTGGTTACTGTAAGATTAAGAAATTCTATTTATCATTATAAAAACACCATTAAGGGATTGAGAAGGCAAACCATAAATTCATAAAACATAATGGTAATATATCAATAATGAAATTGAGTTACAAATATATACAGAGCTCTAAAATATAAACAAGAAAAAATGACTCACAAACCATAGAAAAAGAAACAGCATTATTGAACGGAAAATTCACAGTAGAACACATACCATGGCCAGTATCAAGGCAATATATCAAGTTTTGATGACGATAAGGAGTAACTGAAATTCTCATTCACTGCTTATGACATGAAAATTTGTATGATTACTTTGGAAAACTCTTTTGATCATATCAACTACAGTTAAACATACAACATATGCTATGTGGTAGACTGACTCATGCACCCCAATAAAAGTCATGTTCTTGATCTTAATCCACATCCTTGTGCATGTGAAACCATTTGGAAATAGCAGCCTTGAAGATGTATCTTCAGTTAAGATGTAGACTCATTTGTGAATAGGATCTTCCAAGCTAAAGCTACCAAAATGCAATATATCAGAAATGGATTGGCCTTTGCAAGTGGGGTTTATTGGTTCACAAATTTACAAATCTAAGGCCATCGAAGTGTTCAAACTAAGTCATTAACAAGAGGATACCTTCACTGGAGAAAGGCCGATGGCATCCAGAATACTTCTGTCAGCTGGAAAAGCATGCCACTGGCTTTTGCTGATCCTTTGCTATCTGGTTGCTTTGCTTTCAGCATTTAATTTCAGTGGCTTTCTCTTTAAGCATATGTGGGTTCTCACTTAGCGTCTCCTGGGCAAACTCGGGGCTTCATCATAGTACTTTAATTACTTTCAACTTTTAATTCAAAAAAGTGATATTTTTATTTCAGAATTTAATTCCTTTGGTGTGTGTGTGTGTTTGTAGTGAAGCCTACATTGAGATTTAACTACTGAACTCTTATTTCAACTTAAAATTTTCAGAACTCTGTCAATGTGGGGAAATGTGGCTGGACATAATGTGCAAAAGATAACACTATAGAGATTGAATGTTCTGTTCTAGATACAGAGAGTCTTTGTGGCTAATTGAATTAATGTACTATTTAGATAAATTTCAGAGACTTCTATGGGCAAAGCAAATGTTTTCCAATAGAAGCCCCTGAAATTCCAAGGAAAAATTGGTTGATAATTGAAGCATGAGTTCATTGCAGTGGGAGCAGATGTCCTGAGAGATTGTTGGTCTCCTCCCACAAATGGAATAGCATCAACCCTGTTGACCATATGCTGAGTGATTAAGCACAGAAGGTTAAGAAAATAAAATTCTGGGAACATTTCTTCCCCAATATTTATTTACATTTTTAATGAAAAGATGATCAACTTGAGCAAAGTCCTCCACTACAAATAAAAGGGATAACTTTGTTGTTGTTTATATGAATTAATATATTCCAGTCTTCAGAATAGGGATAGATTTCTGAAAGCTTAGAAATAGAAAGCCATAAAATAAAATTTGTAAATTACTTTACATTTTAAATTTGGGAACTTACATTCATGAAAAATGTAAACTGTGAAATATATTGTTAAAATTGGAAGCAGCCAAAGACCTAGGAACTGAAGTTCCAACTTCCCAAAGGGAAAAATACCAAAGGACTTTGCTGCTAAAATAACATAGATTTTATTGTCCAAGCACAAATATGCATATGGAGCAGAGCTAAGAAACAGCACTTGCTCCGGGGTTGGAGTTTAGAGAGTGGCTTACATGAGTTATCTGGGATTTGGGCTGCCTTAGGAGGTCGTAGGGCATTATTAGGCTGCCTTGGGCAGAGATAGGGCATTTGTTAGGGGTGGTTTCATGTGGAGTGTCTTTGAGTACAGCAGATCAATTCAGATACTTTGGAGCCAGGATGTTTGTCAGCAGAAGTGTCTTTGGAGATGGCTAGCTAGTTCAGATACCACAGAGCATAACGTTTCCCAGTAAATTTTTCTGTAATTAGCTTAAACTGGTTCTTTTTGGTAGATCTGTAGTTGCTGTAGCTGCAAAAATGTACTGGGCTCTCAAGGTATCATGGGTATGTCAAGCTGGAGCTGCTTCATCTGATTCCCAGTTGACTTGGTCCTCCCCTGTATAGTGTGGGAGTTCAAACAAATTAAGATGCTTAGTGTAGTCACTAACCATTCTGTTTCCACAATATAAAAGGAAAAATATGTAAAATGTAAAATATATTAAAATGAGAAGGCAAGAAAAATTGAGAGAAGCTGTTTGCCATATATGTAACCAAAAAGGATTGAAATCCTGAATATATAAAGAACTCTCAAAGCCCTGTAAGAAAGTTAAACTTCATAATAGTGAAATGGACAATAGAAATGGATAGTTATTATGAAAAAGAAGAAACATAAATGGTCAGCAAAAATATTAAAAGTTACCGAAGCAACTTTAAGAAAAACACTTAAAAGTCAAACACCAGTTTAGACAACAATAGCAATATGGAGTAATTACAACCATTAAATGCTACTGTGATGAGTCTATTCATTGACACAACCTGTTTGGAAAACTATTTGGAAAGAAGTTTCAAAAGAAGAGCACAAATTGAGTCCAGTATTTAAGTTTCCTAAACTTTCAAAAGTAAAAATTTTAAGGATACAGACTACAGACTACCAGACTATGGGTTTGAATACTAGATCTGGAATATGACCTTGGTGACTGGTATGAATTACTGAGTGTCTATTTCCCTGTTTCCTCATTTGTAAAACAGAAATGATATTAGCACCTACCTCCTATGGCTGCTGTAAGGATTAAATTGTGTGCCACATTCTTAGAAGAAGGTAATCAATACATAATTGTTATTTATAATATATATATCATTGCTGTTAATTTATTTTATTTATTATCTTTCTTAGTTATATACATAGGAAACAAAAATGACATAGTAGAGTTACTTATTTTCCTACATTAATTTAGACTCCAATTCATTACTGAATAAATATACCTATTGTTTTTGAAAATTTTCTTCTTGATATATTGAGACATTTCACATGGAATCATATGTGTGAATAGTGATCATTTTACATAAACCTTTCCAATTTTTCACTCCTAATTTTCCTATTTCATCCAGTAGCATTAGTTAATTCATTAAAAATGTTACCATCCTCTTTATATTTTATACAAACAATTTATACTTATTATATATATAAGTAAATTTATACAGTAATTTATTATTTTAGGCATTTCTCTAGATCTTAACATATTTTAACTCATGTTATCTTTCCAAAACCATAAAAATAGGTGGTATTATTAACATTGTTTTGTGTAGATGAGTAAATTGAGACACAGAGAGATTAAGTAACTTGCTAGAAAGTACAGTGTTGAGATTGAAATGGGGCTTAAATTAATAGTCTTATTCTAAACCAAAATAATATACTGACCCTATGATTTAAAAGAAATATACAACATTTTTGCCATTCCTGGAAGTAGACAAACTGCTTTTACTGTATAAATAAAAAAATAAAGAATTAAGTATATTCAGGAAAGTGTTGAAAAAGAGCAAAGGGGATGGATAGTCTCCACTAAACATATTATAATTCTTCAACAATTGAAATTTCAATTTGGCACATGAATAGACACACTAAATGGTACAGAATGATATTCCAGAAAGAGACACAAATATACATGGTATTTTCATATGTAATAAAGGTATATCTCAAATTGATAGGATAAAATTAAAACTTTTTGAAAAAGTGGTATTTAGACATATGGTTACCCATATGGAAAAAATCAATTTGGTTTCATACTTTACCACATTGCATATTAGGAAAAACTCCAAATTGATCAAAATTTAAATTAAAAAAAGCAAACAATAAAATACCAGAAATAAATATGAGCATTTTTTAAGAGAAATAACCACCAAAAATACTTTTTAAAAGCTTTTGAAAAGCACAATGTAATATCTGGAAATCATAAATAAGATTGGTAACATTGTCTACCTTAAAAAATCTAAAAGGCAAAATACTATAAGCAAATCAAAATATGAATGATATATTAAGAAAAAGTATTGGCAACTCATTATAGCAGACAAAGGGCTAATCTCTTAATATCTACATGACTCCAATAAATGAATAAAAAACACTCAAAATCCAATTAAAAGGGGGGAAGGGACATGGATATTAAACAGAGAAAGGAAGATAAATGGCTTTTAAATGTATAAAATCTGCTCACATTCACTCAAAATCAGAGAAATGCAAATTAAGCTATATTGAGAAATGCCATTTTTCACCGTATAGATTGGCAGAAATTCAAACTTTGACAACATATTCCTTGGCAAGACTACACATACAGGCTTTTTCGCTCATTTTAGGGGTGAGTGGGAAATGCTACAACATTCGTGCAGCACATTTTGAAAAGATATATCAAAATTGTAAAGGTATTTACCTATATGACCAACAATCTCATCCTGAGAATTTGTTCTCCATATATAACTGCAAATTTACAAAGTAACATACAAGAATATTCATTGCAGAATCATGTATAAATACAGATTATTGGAAACATTCACTTTCCATGAAGAGGACTATTTCTATAAACTATTAATCATGAGAAAAAAATGAAATACTAAGTTTATGGGTTAATTTTGTTAGTTTAGCTAGGTGATGATAACCAGTTGTTTGGTCAAACACTGGCTTCATTGTCCCAAAGAGGTATTTTGTAGATGAAATTAGCATTTGCAATCAGTTGACTTTAAGTAAAGAAGATTACCCTCAGTAATGTGGGCAGCCATCATCCAATCAGTTGGAGGCTTTAAGAGGGAACAATGAGGTTACTAAAGATTTGAAGGAATCTTGCCTCAAGGCTACACCCTGTTCCTGCTTGAGTCTGAGTTTCCAGCCGAAGGAAATCAGACTCTTACATCACTGTTACTGGAATTTCCAACCTCAGGGCTGCTCTACAGCATTCAGCTTTTTCAGCCCCACAATTGCTTGAGTCAATTCTTTATAATAAGTCTTATAACTCTCTCTCTCTCTCTCTCTTTGTTTATATAAAATAACTTGACTGATTTTGGTACCTAGAGTGGTTCTAGAGGAACAGAATTTAAGGATGTTTTCTCAAGTGGTTCTGGGATTTTTGGAATTGATTCTTTAAACTGATTATATTTAAAGACACTAAGAATTTTACATTTTACTTTATACTTGAACTCCCTGATCCAACCCAGATTAGCCCCAAGACCAAAGAATGTGCCTGGCACAGAGTTACCCAGGATTTTCATTAGGGACTTACAAAAGATGAGACAATTTTTACCTGATGGCAGCAGGTCAGGAGAGTGAAGTCAGCATTCTGTCAATCATTCCACAGAGAGAGAGAGGAGTGCCAAGGTTGGGGGGTGGGGGTGTGCTTATAAAGGTTTGCAGGATTTGGTTACAACAAGGTCTCATGAGATTCGGTTACTAACACTGATTAGGGGAGGAAAGTTTTAATGCTTTCCCCCCTGGGTGGGGGGGCCTGTTACCTGATCATGCAGGTGGCTGCATGTATCTCATAATGGAGAAGAGGGCAGGGCCTGGGCTCCGGGTTCTCCACTCTCTATGACTGGCCTGGCAAGATCACCAAGGTAACAGTGGAGTTACATATAAATTAACAAAATGTTTACAATTTTGATTTTTGAGTCATGTAAAAATATTTCCTATTTGAAAACTAGGTATAAATTCAAATTTTATTTTAATAATCAAGATTTTCATTTTTAATGAAAACTTTTAGTTCAAGTTTATTTGCTATGAAGGAATTTCCAGTACACCAATATTTGCAGTTTCAGGATTTTGCATTTTGCATGTCCAAATCACTGCAAGTTTGTTTTAATTTGGGATTTTTTTACCAAAATGTGTGCAAATAAATTAATGCTCAGATGTTGTATTCCCCAATAGTATATATAACTGTTTATTTGGATACATGGTTCATATACTAATCATCTGACAACTGGTTATCATGCTCCATCAGATTTCATACTTTTAACCCTGATTAAACCAAGTGATAGTAAGAATAAAGAATCATAAAATATAGCAATAAATTGTGCAAAAATCCACCAAAAGAGCAGATGGAGAAAGGGGATTCAAATCAATATCACTGACTTGGAACAACTATGTAGACATCAACTAAGTTATTCCTTGGGCACTTGGGCTGGTTTGTACACATATTATGTCCCCCAGAAAAAGCCATGTTCTTGTGGGGGCAGACTTATTAGTGTGGATTGGGTTGGAACCTATTGGTTCAGTGTCCATAGAGATGTGATCCACCCAACTGTAGGTGATATCTCTGATCGGATAATTTCCGTGGAGGTGTGGCTTCACCCATTCAGCATGGGCCTTGATTAGTTTGCTGGAGCACTATATAAGCTCAGACAGAAGGAACTCACAGCTAGCTGTAGCTGAGACAGACATTTTGAAGACATCTGTTGGAAGCTGATGCAGACATTTTGGAGAACACCATTTTGAAGTGCAACCTGGAAGCAAGCAGATGCCAGCCATGTGCCTTCCCAGCTAACAGAGGTTTACCGGACAACATTGACCATCCTCCAGTGAAGGTACCCTATTGTTGATGTGTTACCTTGGACACTTTATGGCCTTTAGACTGTAACTTTGTAACCAAATAAGCCCCCTTTGTAAAAGCCAACTGTCTTAATTTGCTAATGCTGCAGAATGCAAAACACCAGAGATGGATTGGCTTTTATAAAACGGGGATTTATTTCACTAAACAATTACAGTCTTAAGGCCACAAAGCGTCCAAGGCAACACATCAGCAATCGGGTACCCTCACCGGAGGATGGCCAATGGCCTCCGGAAAACCTCTGTTAGCTAGGAAGGCAGCTGGCATCTGCTCCAAAGCTCCGGCCTCAAAACGGCTTTCTCCCAGGACGTTCCTCTCTAGCAAGCTTGCTCCTCTTCAAAACATCACTCCCAGCTGCACTCTCTTTCTTCCCCCCAAGTCAGCTCATTTATATAGCTCCACTGATCAAGGCCCACCCCGAATGGGTGGGGCCACGCCTCCACGGGAACATCTCATCAAAATTATCTCCCACAGCTGGGTGGGGCACACTCCAAGCAAATCTAACCAACACCAAAACTTCTGCCCCACACAAGACTATAAAGATAATGGCATTTGGGGGACACAATACACTCAAACTGGCACACCAACCCATTTCTGATATTTTGCATTCTGGCAGCATTAGCAAACTGGAACAGGCTCAGAAGAACAATTATAGAAAATACCTGTTCTTTTACATCAGTGAGAAACCATGAGTATTTTACTGCTATGAGTCACTAAGATGCACCCTACTACCTTAGTTATTTTACATAAATCTTGAAGATACAGGATCTGTTTTATTTTGGAACTGAGAAAGATTTAGTCTTGATCACATCACTTACTCTAGTGAACTATAGCTATTTTCTCCTTTGGCCTACCCATGTGCAAAGAATACTGTCCTATGCTATGACTGGCACTTGATTATAGACAGAATGGCTAAATCTACTGCATTATATGTCATATTGCCTAACTCAAAAAGGGAATGTACATATTTTAATATTGATTTTTTTCATAATATGTATCTTTTTTTTAATTTGGGGTTTATTTTGATTGGAAATAGTGCCCTGTGATATTCAAGTTATTCTTTGCCAACATCAATCAGGTGTATTTGCATGTAAATTAGTAATGGTGAATGACCAAGGATATTTCTGTTCCTATCAGAATATTAAAAAGAAAATTATTAAATTCTGACTGATGCTGAAGTTCTGTTCAATTACTTCAATAATATGAAAAGCTACCACTTCAATTGAGGTTTAGGATTGATAGTGACATTCGATACCTAAACATAAGCCTGGTGTTTCCTTATTTTGTTGATAAGAAATGAATGCAAAGATTCATTTCTTTGCATTCAAGTTATGGCTGTAAAAGGGAATGAATTTAGTCTGTCATTACTGTCACAGCTGCAATGCTGAAAGCATTCAGCGTCTGCTCTTTGGTAATAACATCAGTTCTTTCTTTCTTACTATATAGGTTCAAATGGTAATCACTTTGAAATTCTAGGGTAAAATGTTGATAGATAGGAGCCCTTGCCATCACCCTGGAAAATCCCCTGCCTTTTAGTAGCTGCCATTTAATTAAAACAGCTCTTAAATAATGGAACGTGAGTGCTGAACACAGTCTTAGAAACAAATGCTGCAGAGAAGCTTTGGTGCCTGTGGTTAGACAACACTATTATTTATTAATTTATGCATTTCAGTGTCTGTGTATCAGAGTATTTTATGACAACACAATCAACAATGTAGCTTTGAGAACAATAAAAATCCAAGAAGGCATGCACTCCTCAAACAAATAGCAGTAATGCCCTTTTGATATGATAGAAAACTCCAGAATTTCTGAATTTCTTCTCAAATACCACAACCAGAAATTTAAATTCCCAGGGAAATTAAATTGCCTTAAATGACCCTTGACCAATTTTAAAAGGGGGAAAAATTGTAATGCTTTAAGCTACAGTCTATTTTGGATTTGCACTGCTTTCTTTAAGCTTTAATGATATTTCTCACATTAGTTTTAAAAATATGTACAGTATGTCTACCAGTTTTCTGAAAATGTACCTGCCATTTTTGCTCATATTAAATGAATAAAATACCTTTATTTTAATTTTTCAACTCAGAGTAAAATTTTATTATCTTTAAATATGAGGTATATAGTACCTTTTGGTTTTCTTTTATAGCATTCTGAAAGTATTCAGATCCTAGGGAAAAATAATAGCGGAAAGATAGTTATTCTCTTAAAACAAAAATAATAAGATCACTGAAAAATAAATACATTTAATGTGAAGATTATTTTAAACTGTGTACAGTAGCTACAATTGATGACATTCCATCCTTTTGGGGAAAGGGGTGATGTAATAACCATTATCTCCACAAGACTATTTCTGATGTGACATACCTTCCCTTAGGCCCTATAAAAATACAACCCAGAGAATAAAAATATTTAATAACACAAAAGGAAAAGAAAAAGAGCAGGTACATTGACATTGGGAGTAAAAGTACTCTATCAAGACCACAGAATGGTTTCAAAGATATGTCTATTAAAAATTTAATTTCACTGTTTCCTTTAGTGAAATTATTTAGATTAGCATTAAAGCAATCACTGCATATTAATGAGCTAATGTCAAGGAGAAGGTGGGGTTGTGGGGACATAACAAACAAAATAGCCTAGAATTGGGTATATTGAAATACCAGTACCTGAAAAATAATGATGTTAATCAAAAAATATGCTTAACCTTTTAAGAAGTTGGTTTAAGATGTTTACTGAGCCATCTTCTTTGTGACCAATCTTGCATAATCAAAATATGATTAAGTAAACCAGTTTCTTAAGTATTAAAGTCAAAGCATGTATTCAAATAACTAGACAGTACGTATATCCTTTTTCAACTCTCTGAGTTCAGCACACTGCAAAATGATATTTTATCAATAAATTGAGATGGAAATTGAAAGCTGGAAACAATAGCAGTATACTGTTCCATGTTCTTTTTTTTCATTGTGTTAGCTTCTAGTCTGATTTTTAAAATGGCTTAAAAATAAAAACGCTTGAGGTATATTTTAATTTTATTTTGAATTTGGTAATTAACAAAATAAACCCCCTTATAAAATCACTTCAATTCAATTTGACAAATATTTATCATTTTTCTAATGTGTGAAGCTGCTAGAATTAGAAGAAAGAAAATATAAAGGAATTCAATCAGCTACGGTCTTTCCTTCAAGCTGATTAGAAAGTCAAAGCAACAGTATATAAAATAACATAACAAGTAAAATTTTACAGACCATCTGCTTCCATTGGTGTAATTCATGGTGATGACAGAAAGTCTCTACTTCTGGTTTGGACTGAATAATGACATTCATCTTTATGGGAAGAGAGTCTCATCAAAAGTGATGACAATCACCTTGGCATCAAGCCCTCTGAGGGGAATGGAAAGCAAACCTGTCTGCCATGCCCATTTGAAGTAGAAAATACCAATTTCACCTGCAACTGAAGAAGCAGAAAAATATATAACTTGAACTAGAACCAGAAGTTACCAAAAAAAAAAAAAAAAAAGAAAAAAAAAAGAAATTGCGTCTGAGGTCAAATTCAGAAAAGTACAAAGGGTATACAGATTTGTTCAAAAAAGCAAGAAAATGTCTTTGGAGACTGTGTGCAGGCCAAGGGGTGTCTCAGGGGTCAGCAGCCTAGTCTTTTGTCTGAACCATGAACTTGCTATTGGTGTAACCGATGAGCAAATCTCTTAAATATCTGCTAATTAATTACCTTAACTGTAAAAATTATAATTTTGTAATAAATAAATGATTAAAGTCCATTTTTTCTCTAAAATTCTGTTATGACCCACTTAAAGCCCTGACAAAAAAAATGAAATTTTGAAAACCTTACTTAGTATCCATATACTCTCATGAAAAGAATTTAATGAAAAAGGCATTTCAAATAACTTATGTACAAATAATGACAATGAAAGATCATTTGTAAAGAGTTAATAATGATATAAATACATGTACAGTAATAGGAAATTTAATGAATAAATTCTGATACATCTGTGTCATGGGAATAATACACAGTCATTTTAATTGTATTTTCCAATAATGTTAGGTGCAAAGACAATTTCATGATATACTGTTTAATCAAATATATGGTTAATTTATAATTCTTTTTAATATCATATGATCTAAATGATCTACATATACAGTTATAACTGCAACTAAATATATGCACACATAAATATGTATTTGCAAGTGTATAACTATAAATATTTCTCTATATACACCTTCCCACAAGACAAATCTAAGAAGGAAACATAAAATTGTTAATAGTGTTTAGCTCTAGATGAAGAAATTCTAGGTAAATTATACATTCTTCACTAAAGTTTTTGTAATTTTCACTTATTATTATATATATTACTGTTCCATGCTGGTATTATTTTAGATAGAAAATAATGATTATTTAATTTTTTAATAATCAGTAATATTTTTTGAACATTTGTTCTATGTAGACTTTATACTAGAGATTTTATATGCACTTCCTAACAATCAATTCTGGGAAGTATAAACTGTTATCACATTTTAAAGCTAAGGAAAGTGAGGCTTAATTAAAGAGACTGTTTGCATTCACATGGCATAATGTCTGTCTTTTTGGAAAGCTGAGTGAAGTTCCACTGCAATTAATTGGTATGATAACAATATTCTTTCATGTAAAAATGGAGTAGAAGGATATTTAAATTAATAGTCATGGCATTGAGTTTTTCCTTGACAGTCATTTCTTTCCTGAAACTTGATTTTTTTATAGCAAGAATAAAGCTCTTGATGAATCAATTGCAAGATGACATAGGAAAAAAACATAGTTTGTCAATATACGATAGAGAGCATTAGAGGGGAAATGATCATTTGTTAAAAAAAAAAAAAAGAATGGCAGTTGAGGCCCAGTTTTTGTGTTACTGTGCATGATGGATGAGTTAGTTCCTCTGACTAATGAACCAAGTCTTTATCTTGGCCAGAACTAATGAACTAGGATGTTTTGCAGACTCAATATTGTAAGGTAACCACGCTTCTGAAATAGACATGTGCCTTGATGGCAGCAATTGTATGTTAAATAATGCTCATGGTAAGACCTTACTTGAAGTTGCTTGTCTTTTTTTTAGTTAAAGGTGTGCGATAGATAATGAAAGCAGAGGACTAATGGAATATAACTAGGAGGCAACAGAGAATTCCTAGTTTCAGAAACAGGAGTTTCTTAATCATTGGGGAAGATCATAAAACACAGGATGCAGCTTGGCAAAGTTATTTGTATAATTTGACTATCCATTCAACATCTTTTGTTCAATATTCAGTTTTATCTTCTCAAGTACATATAGTAATCCAACAAGAATATCAGTTCTATTATAAGAAGAAAATTAAGTGGCAGAGTAATTCTAACTGGTAGAGAAGTCCCTGAGATATGGTACGGGAAGGGACATCAGGACTTCTGTTGAATGAGACACGATTTGCATCTTAAACATGATTCATACATTTTTCTTAGCACTCTGAGGGGATATTTCAACATCAAAGATAACTGGACTACGAATATGCTTTTATGAGTATATACTTCCATTACCCACAAACCATTCTTCAACTATATAACTTATACATATTTGGAATAATCAGTAGGAATATGAGTAATATTGCAATACTATAAAATATCTCTTGTATTACTATTGCTTGTTTATAATTTTCCAAGGTGTCCAGAAAAATGTTGACTGCTAAACACTTCATCTGAAGCTCTTAGCAGTATCAAAGTCCAAAAGACCTCTCTCATATATGCATTAAGGACCATAGGGTACTTTGTCAAAAAAGTAAAAAAAAACATCAAAGAGAATTTTGTATAGGCAGTGTGACCCACTGAATCTCTTAGAACAACCATTTTCATAACTGTTTTTCAGTATATGCAAGTATCTGCTACCATGGTTAAAAGGTGAAAATTTATTTAACAAACACATACAAAGCTTGCTATATGCCAGAATTCTTGTAAACATTTTACAAATAATAACTCATGAGGTCCTCATAAAAAACTCTGTAAGGTAGCACAATTGTTATGCCCGTTTTACAAACGAGGAAGATAGCTATGAACGTATAACAAACCAATTCACACAGCTGGAAGTGGCTGATCTGGGATACAAACCATGTGGTCTGATTTTAGCTTCAATGTTTTTAACCACAAGGCTTTTCTGCGTCTCTGTTGTTTTGGTAATATCCTAGTTCCACTCAAGCACTAGCAATGCCACCTAGATTTCAAACAAAATTCTGTCATTCATTGTCAAATACTGGGTAAATTTCTTAGCTTTTGTTAGTCTCAGTTTAACTATAAACTGGAGATCATAATACTGATCTTTTTTAATTGTTATGGGGATAAATGGGATAACATAGGGAATCTGTTTTTTAGTTTTCTCCTTTCTTCTCTACATTTTAAGTACCAGGAGAAAGGAAAATGAAGGTATGTCTCTTGGAAAACATCATCATATCTAGATACTTCCCAAGTCTACATCTAGACCTTTCATTGTTATTTTTCATTAAGTTTATCAGACATTTTTCTTAAGGAATGGCTCTCAGTATGATGAGCATGTGGGTTGTTTAAAGATTGGGTAGCATGGCTTTTTTCTAGTGACAAATTGACTTGAGGACCACAATGACACAGGAAGAATGTGGCTATATGTGATTTAAGGTGAATTCACTCAAACAGATGATTAAACTGGCACCTGATTCCTGCCTTAACTGGGACTGAGGCTTTAATTTGGGGAGGGTTTCCTCCTATACAAGATGAAGAGGGGCAACCTACATCTTTTTCTATGGGGAATCTCTCCTAACTATGTATAAAAGAAATTTACTAACAGGATTAAGACACTAATTTCTCCACCCCTCCCAGATCTTTCAGGGAGACCTGCAGCTGAGCAGTTCATGGACAAATAAAGGGAGGGACTCTTTGACCATCTACATCCTTGCCAATGGTCTTTCACTTTTCAGTTGCATCTGAAGACTTCTTTATTTTCTATCTGATCAATGAATCACTCCGACTCCCGAGGAAAGTCCCGGACATTCTTGTCTTACTTTCATCTTTAATCTATCTTACATTGGCTTTCTGGACCAATTCTCATATAATTGATTATACATTCTCTAATGCTGATTTAACATTGTGGCACTTCTTTCAATAAACCAGTACCTTCAAGATGGCTCTTTATAGAAATATGATACACTAACATATCTCAATTGTAACCTGGAATTTACACAATTTATTTCACACTTACATGAAAGATAGCCTTCTTTATGTGTTCTGCCTCTGATCTGATACTTTTCCAATCACTATTCATCTCTTTTTTTGATGCATTTGCCTTATTATTTCTTAAAGGGACTATATTCTTGGTCACCAACTGATGACATATTCAGGAAATTTATGCTGTTGTTTGCTTTATTGACTTGTGTATTTCTTCTTTCATGCTCAGTTGGGAAGTTTTAAAAAATTATATTCTTTCATTTCCCATTTCTATAGTGTAATATCCTGTTTAAAGAAACACTAAGCCAGCTGATTTATGTATTTCATAAGGCCTATTCTTTTTCTGATTATTTTCTACTTTTTGGGTAAACCACACAGATTGCCTGAACTCTTCGTTCTCTTTTATTACCACTCCTTGATACTCATTTATGACTACAGCCCTCTACATATACATGTATATATATATATTTTTTTCAAGATACACGTATTTCAAGTATATGCATATTTCAAACTGCTATCAACTGCTGGCTTTTTTGTAATCTCAGAATTTACATTTGGGTTACTGCTGTGCATCATAAAATTAACAAATCAAAGTGGTAAATCTTTTGTAGTTTTTAGGCATGCCTAACTTGCATTTATTTTCTGCTGTGAATTTTCTAACATTTTTAATACTTCCTTCCATTTGAGATATTCACATACACAGTTTCATAAAGTAAAATCCAAAAATGGAATGAAATCAGATGTAATGCATTTGGCAATTGGCACCTGATGCTCAAATTTCCAGCCATCTAGATGTGTTGGCTCATTCTGATCATTCATTAACCATGCATTTTATGTGATTTTTAAGGTGGTACTTATTAGAAAAGTTATTGCCTGGTGTTGGGAAAAGTCAATTCAAACACCAGAGTTACATGGAGACCCTTCAATTATTCACTGCATCTCCATGATCTTCTATGCAAATATCAAGAAAAACCCTCTGACCCTAATCATCAGAGAATTTTTTCATTTTGTGCCTTAGTGGAGATAATCAAGTATCTCACTAGAGGAGGCCAGATATATGTGGTTTTCCATATCAATTCTGTAAATAATCATGTCTCTATATTTGATGTTAATATGTGAATGTTTTATCCCTTAAAATATATAGAATTGGGGACAATCGTGGTTTGCAATTCAAATATTTTGTTTTACCTTTACATAGTATGACTTTCACTGAAGACTTTATAATTTATTCATTAAAAGTATAGCTGTAAAAATAGGCCTTCTGGGAGCACTATGAAATTTCTGTTGAAATGGAGGAAATAAGTATGCTCAGTTGATCAATGTTTTGACCATTCATTTTCTGTAAAGAATGATGTCTACTGGCAAGACTAAAAGCAAATGACATCAACTACAAGAAAAACAGTTTGTGGAGTTCTGTGACTCTATGTACTTTTTAATTATATAGGTATTTCTTTCTTGAACAATACTTTGGTACTGATTACTGTGGACTCTTAGATACGTTTTATTCCTTCAACCAGTGACTTCCTTATTGAAATCTTTAGTTTACTCTGGAACAAACAAAACTTAAGCCAGACAAACCCAATCAGGCCCTGATCATCTGAAAAAAATATTTTCCATTAACAGGCTTTTAGTTCTGTTTTCACCTCAATTAGAAGAGACAACTATTTAATGGATAAGTAGTTCTTCCTGATCCACACTTATATCCATGAATTGTTTTTCTTAGAAATCTATAGTATTATTTATCTTTATTAATATGGTTCCTCTCAACCATTCTGGAATTTGGGATATGTAATCACAAAAACAAACTCATCATCTATTTAGTTGTAGAAGTAAACATTTTGAGCACTTGCTTTATGTCAGTCTGTTATATGCAGATAACACAAATGTGATCAAAACATAAATAGTATATTTTCTTCAAGAATGGACATTTTTGAATATGGATTTTTAAAGTGTGTCATAATCTTCAATGATTTTTTCTGTTCTTTATTGATTAGAATAAAAAAAAGGAGGCACTAGATAAAGTGTGTCCTTACTAACAAAGTTCTTAGTGTAAAGACAATCTGATTTAATTACTTTTATAACTCTTGTTTGTTTAACGTTGCTACATTTGCTGAAAGCAATGCTGTAGGTAATTATGAAGGAAAAACATAACAAAACAAACCAAAACAAAACAAAACTCACTGCAGGTATTGAGCTAAACATTGGATTTGATCATAACAAAGTCCAGGTGTTTAACATAAGAATGTGCTTCTGTGGATTGATAGGATTCAAATGTAAGATATTAAAGTCATCTTACCTGATCATGTTATCAATGTCAATAAGAGAAGACCACAAAAAAGGAAAAACTGTTATGACCAAGTAGAATTGATCCCACGATTGCATAAAAAACTTAAAATGGAAAATCTAATTGTGACTCATTAAACCAACAAATTGAAGCATTAAAGAACTCAAAAGATATAAAAATTTGTTAAACCCAATGCTTTGTCATGATAGAATGTATGAGCACACTAAAACCAAAATAGAACTTTCTTAATGAGGTAATGGTTATTTGCCAAAATCTTTCTAAACATCACACTTAGTAGTGAAACAGGTAGAGTTCCTTTAAAGAAATTAATAAGACAGAAATTCACATTTACTGATACTTCTAGTCAACATTAAATAAGAATTATATAGTAAAATAATACAGGATATACAAAAATATTTAAGGGTTGAAAGAAAAAGAAACAAAATTATCAGTACCAGTGATCAGATAATTAGTAAACAGACAATCCAAAAAAAATGTCAAGCAAACCATAATAGACAAGATTCGTATACAAAATTTGATAGTATTATATATACAAGATACATAAAGCAGGAAATGTAATTTTTAAAATTATAATTAAAATAGTAATACAATTTATAGAGTGCCTAGCATACGTATATACATAATTTACTGAGAAATTACAAAGCTTTAATTAAGGAAATAAAAGATGGCCTGAAAAAATGGAGACATATACCATATTCATAGATGGAAAATTCTAAATTAATGGAAAGTATAAATTCTCCCTAAATTTATCTGAATTATATGCATGTCCTGTTAACCTCAGGTTTTTTATAAGCTTGATTTGATAGAGCTACTTGAGGTTCATAGAATGGCTGCAAGCAACACAGCCATTGAGGACCCCAGGGATGGGAAGAGTATGCCGGAGTGAGACAGAAGTTATTTAAAAGCCACAGAGGAAGACTCTTTTTGGCCAATGACACAAAGATAAAGCACATGTTTCTTAAACAACATGAACTTAAATTTGTTGCTATGAGAGATTTTTCCTGGCTGATACGTTTGTTAAACTGCACTACATATTGATAAACTTGCAATATAAATATTAGTATCAAAGAGTAAGTATTATGACTGGTATGAGTTGGATCCTGGGAAATTCAAGGATGAGTACAGGTCATTGTTGCTTAAACATTCTGCGAATACCCTCAAAATCCCTCCCCCTTCCCACAACAAGAAGAGCAATGCCCTTATAGACTAATTCCTAACTGCTTAGTAAATTGCATTCCAAATTCCTAGGATATTATAAATCCATGTTTTCCTTATGTTTGATTTTCACATTTTAATACTGCAGCCTATCAGTAGACCAGCTTAAAAATAGAGATCTTATTAAATACTTTTGTTTCTGATTTATACATATGTATCTAGTAGCTATGATACCATCTTCAACTCAAGTTTTTTCTTCACATTTTTTGTGAAAAAACAAGCTTCACTTAAGATAAGGTTCAATTGTTCTCTAAGCTTTTCCTATTTTCTCCTCATTTGAAGTTGATGGTGCTATATAGACAACTATATAGACAATCACAATGAACTAAAACAGATTATCTGAATTATCAAACAGATTTAGAGTGGTACAGATAGGAATCCATGTGTGGACACTAGGCTGTTAGTAATAGACAGTACCATTTATTTGTCTAGGGATTTCCCCACTCTGGTTAGTCAGCAGTAGGCACTGTGGATCTGCATTGATGCCTCTTTTTCTAGTGTTTTTCAACTTCCTCAGCTCCAAAAGCTGAGAACATTATATATTCTACAAATGACTTTATTTTAATCAAAAAGATGGAGTTAAACTTACGCTTTTCTTTTTAGCCATTATTCATTTGCCAACTCTTTCCTTAATTGGATAATATAACAATTTTCCTATTTATTGCAGAGGATGTGGAAAAATTGGAACAAATGGGCATTGTTAGTGGGACTAGAAAATGGTGCAGCTACTGTGAAAAGCAACATGGCATTCCCTCAAAAAGTTCAGTATGTAATTACCACATGACCATCAATTCCACTCCTAGGTATTTAGCCAAAGAAAGTGAAAACAGGGACTCAAGCAGATAGTTGTACAGCAATGTTCAGAGCAACATTATTAGCAATAGCTGAAAAGTAAAAATAATACACGTCTACAAACAGATGAATAGATAAACACAATGTGGCACATACAAAAAATGGATTATTTTTCAGCCATAAGAAGCAGTCATGTTCTGACATATCATGGGTACAATTTGAAAAGATTATGCTTAGTGAAATAGGACACACAGGCAAATATTGTATGATAGCTCTTCTATGAGATATTTAGAAGAAAATTCACAGAGACTATCGGTGGAGGGCGGAGACGGGAAGAGAGAGTTTTGTTGGGTGGGTGTAGAATCTTTGCAAATAAAAAAATTCACTTTAAAAAAAGATGGAGAAAAATACAAATGAGCAAATGAAATGTGTCAAACATAAATTGGATTCTTATTTTAAAAATGCAAAGGCATAAAATTTTCTTGGAGACAATTGAGGATATTTGATTTTGCTTTGGATATTGTACACTAGGGAATTATTCATTTTCTTAGGTATGATGTTTTTACCACTCTGTAAG
This sequence comes from Choloepus didactylus, assembly GCF_015220235.1. Classification (NCBI taxonomy): domain Eukaryota; kingdom Metazoa; phylum Chordata; class Mammalia; order Pilosa; family Megalonychidae; genus Choloepus; species Choloepus didactylus. The sequence continues at coordinate 44,672,920 of NC_051319.1, read as the reverse complement.
AGCACATCTTTGTTCTTAGGAGGTGCATGCTGAAGTATTTAGAGGTGATGTTTACAACTAACTCAAATCATTCTGACAAAAATTCTATAAATTAAAGCAAATGTGGGAAATGTTCATTATTAATTCTAGGAGTACAATGTAAGTGTGCTCCTTCAATACTTCATATTTTTAAATTTTTTCAAAGATGTCTGAAGAAAAATTGAAAAGAAATTCTTATTTAAAAGAAATGTTAAGAGGCAACTTCAATGGAGATTAAGAGCTATAGAAATTTCATGACTAGGATTATTCTCTTAATTATATTTATTTAAGGAACATGAACATAGAATGCTTGACATGATTTTCAGACCAAAAGCTCATATTGGACATTTCAATTACAAACAATCAGTACATAGGATTAATTGAAATACTTAAATCATAATGGAGAATAATAAGTTGTAAGATCTGAAATAAAATCATTTTGTAATTATAATGTAAGAAGAAAATCATTTATAATTCAAGCTATAGATTAAAAATTGTTAGATATTTCAGTGATTAAGTAACCCCAAATAATTTTTAACATAACTATCTTTTATTATACCTCTTATCTGTGTCAACAAGAAAAGAATATAATCCTCCAAACCATCAGTTTATGACTTATCTAACATTCCCTTTTAAATCAGGTATTTTTCTCTGTAATAAGCAGCCAACTTCATCCTTCTTTTTACCTACTCTCATTTCAGCTTCTTAAATTGCTAATTACCTGGAATGATATAAAAGAGATAATCTTTCCTTTTTTTTTCCCTTTCAGAGTTTCCTCGGGAAAAAGAGATTTCTAAAGCCCATTGATGTCTTTTAAAAAAATGATTAGTACATTTAATTTGCAACTGATTAAAGTGTTGTAATTTAACATAAAATATAGCTAGCCAAATGATTATTGTTCATATCTGTAGCTGTTCATAATTTCCTTAAAAATGAACAGTCAAAATTGATTAAATTAACTAATCTGAGTTTTATTCAACCATTTACCATTGTTATGATGTCTAATAACCAGAATTAATAGAAATATTCATGTTTCATATATTGCATTCTGTCATAGAGATACAAATAATAAAATCCTTATGTGCTTCTGATTTAATTTCTCAGTGGTTCAAGCATGCATGGTATACTATCCTCAAACTTCCCATGAAAATAACCATAAAATATTTTTCTTAAATAAAAAAATCAGCTACACTAAAATGAAAATGTAAATGACAAATCATAGTCCACATGTTGGGGCATTCACACTAATTTAATCATCAATGCAGAAGCTCATTATTAAGCAGTCAATCACATTCTCCCTCTGAACAAACAATCTCAAAGGAAGGAAAATTTTATATCATATGCACTGTCAGCATTAAACTCCTGTTTGAAAGATAATCTCCCAACTATGGGAACTGTTATTTAAGTGGAGAAATAATTCATATTTCTCTCCCCTTACCATTATCAACTTCTCTTTTACTCCAACTATTCAGAGTATAAATAATTCTTTCATACTGAGAGCACATTTGAGAGAGAGGGATAAATCTTTAAAACACCATGTTATTCCTAAAAGAACTTCAAACTTCCATTTGATTCTCTAGCCAAGAATTTGGAGTAGAAGAAAACTTTCTGGAGATGAATACAGTGGAAGAATTTTTAGTATTTCATAATTAACTACTCAATGTACAAGCCTTGGTTTAGAAGGAATAATTTACCAATGCTCAAATTTTCATGTTATGGGTGGAGTGTAAGAGTAATAGGACCCCTAAACAAAATCTAAGCAGTAGAGGATATTTTATTAGAAGAAAGAATACAAAGCACAAACCAAAGGATTATCAAAGGTTTGAGAAAGAAATCAGAAATATTGGCACAAAATCCTCAATCAAAGGAGAAAACATAATGGAAATGAAGAAAAATCAAGTAATATATTTTAGATATATTCTGTTTTCTTTCTCAATTTAGTGGGTAAAGAACTCTATCCTAAAATCATTCCAACAGAGGGTCCATGCTATATACCAAAAACTCAGATAAAATAAAATTCAAACTATCAATAGACATATTTGCAATAGTAAAAACAAGAAAAAATAAATTGAATTCTGCATAATTTTCATGAAAAAAAATGTAGAGATTTCAATGTGCTACATATAATCAAAAGATACCAGATATAGGTTCAAATATGCAATGATACAGAAAATAGTCTCATGATTGTTCCAAAGAAAACTATGTGAAATAAAAGTAAATAAAATTTAAAATAAAACAGAGAAGAGAGTCTTTCAAAAGATCAGTAAAGTTGACAAACCCATAGCTAGACTAATGAAAAAAAGAGAAGATGCAAATAAATAAAATCAGATAAATAAAATTAAGATTGCATTATATGGAGTATTATTAATAGCGAATGTAGAAAACCTATATGAAAATAAGTATAAAATTGCACTCAAAGTTTTGAAAAATAAACGAAGTCAAAAGATTGCATTGGAAAAGATGCACAGATATACACATGAATAAAAATATTCAATAGCTGTTTGTGGTGTGTGTGTGTGCATATAGCAATTTTTCTCATATTTATGTATATTTTACATAAAATCTTCTAACAAAGAAAAAAAGGCATTATTTGGACTGCTGAAAAGATTGGAATATGGACTGTATACTTTGTATTGGGGTTAAATTTCTTGAACTTGAATGCTATACTCAAGGAGGGTACATAATGAGTGTCCTTGTTTTCAGGAAATTTGCCTGGAAATGTTACATGTTAGAAAAGCATGATGTTTGCAACCTACTCTCTAATATTTAGATAATAGATGGATAGATAGATAGATAGATAGATAGATAGATAGATAGATAGATACAGATATAGATACAGATAGATGATAGATAGATAGATAGATAGATAGATAGATAGATAGATAGATAGATGGATGATTGTATTGGTCAGGGTTCTCCAAGGAAACATAACTGAGAGCATAGATATATATGTAAATGTATAAATATTTTGTAATTATGAGTTATTATATGAATTGACTCATGTTACTTTGGGGATAGGTAAGTATGAATTCTATAGAGCAGGCCACAAGCTGGGAATTCCAGTGAAGGTTTTCAATGAATTCCCGAGGAGAAGCAAGCTGGCTGAGGTAGAGATAGAAATCTTCCTTCTGACTGATGAAATTATCAGTTCTCCTTTTTATGATCTTCAACTGATAAGATGAGACTTCTCACACTGAAGGCAATCCCCTTAGTTGACTATTGATGTAATCAGCCATAGATGCAATCAACTTACAGATGATTAAAATCCATGAACTATCTCATGGTAACAATCAGGCCAGTGCTTGCTTGACCAAATAACTGGAATTGTAACCTAGCCAAGTTGATGCATAAGTTTAACCATCACAATGATATAATGAATGTTGCAAAATGCTAAAATTTGGCAAATCTGGGTATCTGTGTGAGGAGGTATCTTAGAGTTCTAGGTAATGTTTTGAAGCATTTTTGCAACTTTCTTGTAAGTTCAAAGTTATTTCAAAATAAAAATTTTAAAGAAATAGACAAGCATAAAAAAAGAGAAATATGTATTTTACAGAATTAAAATCCTTTTGTGATATTCGTTTTAGAAGCAGAAAAATGTTTCTATAATTTATTTGAAACAATTATAAAGTGAAAATCACTAAGGCATATTTGAAAAATAAAGCAAATTTGGTGAATTGTCTTATAAGTTTTAGAGTATAAATTGATGGTAAAAAAGATTAAAATCAGTTAATAATAAAGAAAAAATTCTGTGTCAATAGGGAAAATAATAAAGCTGAGATACATGCTAATTTAACTCATATAAGGAAAGTAACAAAAACAAACAAAAAAAAAGTTGCTATAAAATGTCCAAAATAGAATCCTGAAATTGAGTTTAATAATTAAAATATGCAGTTGGATACAAATTTTATATCTAAAGACAATGTAAATTCCAGGCATATCAGATATGGGCTCTAAAAATAAAAGCAAACAGACATAATAAAACAACTAGAAGAAAATACAGGGCACAGTTTACTAATCTCTTTGTGGATAATTGTTTTATAAACATTAAAGCAATTGATAAATTCCCAAGAAAAAATATGGATCTATGCTGAGGAAATATAGAAAATATAATGTTTAAATAGATCCTAGGTAAAATCAAGTCTATTAAATATAAAAAGTGTTTCCAATATAATCAGTATAATCTAAAAATATTTAATTTATAAAACATTCCTCCAAATCCTTGCCAAAAATATTACTGTTCAAATAGAAAAAATAGTCAAAAGACAGAAAAACAGAAATCATAAGGGAGGAAAAGCAAATGGTCAACCAATTTATATGATATAAGTGATGTTGAGCTTCACAATTGACTAATAAATGCATATAAAAATAATGCATAGGTATGATTTGTCTACTAAATGAGCTAATATTTACTCTAAAAAGAATATTCAGCGACACCAAGAGAACATTGCATAGAGGTATTTATGCTTTTTCTGCTCTGATACTTCATTGATACTAGTTTATGAATATTTAGGAATATGATTAGTATAAAGCAGCCTCAAAATAGTCACATTCTTTACTAAGAATTTGATATCCAGTTATTTAATCTAAGGATATAATCAGTGATGCATTTTTGTGACAGACAGACTCCAAAATGACCCTTAATAATCCCTGTCTCTGGGATTATACATGCCTCTGTGTAATCCCCTCTTCTTGAGTGTAGTGGGATTTGTAGCATGCTTCTAAACAACAGAAGATGGAAAAGATGATGTGATGTCATTCTGGTGTTTAGATTATGTTATATGGCAAAGGTGACATCTTTAAAATTATTTGCTGATATACAGATTAAAACCTTTTGGAAAAATGCATGTACCACCTCATGCATTTTTACTTTGGAATTTATAACTTTTCATCATTATTAAATAGTTGTCAACAAAATTGCTTCACTTTTCAAAAACTAACCAAGGGGCAACATGGCAGAGTGGTGAGGTGTGGGTTTTAGTTATTCCTCTGGGGCAGTTGGTAGAAAGCCAGGAACTGCCTGGACTGGACACTGAAGAGGAATTTGAGTTTGGACATCCTTCATGCAGCACTCACAAATGCCTGGAAGCAGAAGAAATCAGTGAAATCTATAAGTTCTTGTGGCCAGGGGGCCCACACCCCTCCCTGCCAGGCACAATCCTGAGGGAGGAGGGGCCATCAGTTCTGGGAACCAGGAGAGAGAACTGTAGTTGCAGCACTGATTAACAAACTCAGACTGCTGAAAAAAAAAAAAAAAAAAAAAAACTCCAACCATAGATAAACTGAGACCAGACACCAGAGAATCTGGGAATCTGGGAGCAGTCAACCCTGTGGAAAGAAGATAGGGTTAACAAAAACAACAATAAATAAATAAATAAATACATATATACATAAATACATAAATAAAATTTTTTAAAAAAGTAAAAACAGAGACTTTCAGAGGTGGGGTGAACATAATACTGAGAAGGGCCAGGCTCAAACAGAATCAGGGACATATGCAAATCCAGGGAGTCATGGCCATTCTCTGAAACACTGGATTCTTGGCTTTCCTTATTATTCCTTAATCACCTCAACACCTTGTGTTTTAGCATTTCAGTAGGCCATCACAACTGCAAGGACTGTAAATAGTTCATACTGGGCCCTTCTTTTTCTTTTTCCTTTTTTTCCACTTTTTTTCTCTTTATCTCTCTCTTTCTTTTTGGATGATGATTCTAAGAAGCCCATTACAGAAACCGTCAAAGACTTGCAATTTGGGCCCAGGCAAGAGCAGAGCTAAGATAGCTGTGAGAGACAAAGCAATGTCTAGTGTCAGAGAAAATTCACTAAACACCTTAACTTCCCAAGAAAAGGGGGCATGGCCTGCTCCAGTGGCAGCCCTCTTTCTGGGAACTCAGACCCCAGGGGATGGAATTCAGAGACCAGCTTCAGTCAGCCATGCCCCCAACAGGGTCAGGGTCAACAGGAGAACTAAAGGCACCTCACCTCCTTACACTGGTGGGGGGAGCTGCAGGCTGGCAAGCATGCCTGCTGGAAAGCACAGGAAAAGTGCCAAGTCTAGAGGCCTCACAGGAGGATCTCATTCTTACGGAAACTTCGTATGTTCCTCCTGAGACCTGGGCCTCTCTGGACTGGGAAAACCTGACTGGGGTTGATCATATCTGAGGAGACCCTCACACAAAAGGGCTACACAGAAGCAGGACAAGGCACAAGCAAGAGGTGAAAAACTGATCAACTAAATAAAAACCAAAGTTAGAGGCCTAGAATAAGCTGAACTAAACATCAGAAGTTACAGAACAAAGCCAACCAACAAGAAAACCCTAGGTAAAAGAGAGAAAACAAACTCCAGAATAAACCAATTGAGAAAGTCAGATGCCTAGACAGCTCAAGATAATGAGCCATACTAGGAAACATGAAAATATGGACCAGCCAAAGGAACAAACTAATAGATCAACTGAGATACAGGAGTTGCAACAACTAATGCTAAATGAATTCAATGAACTGAAGGAAGAACTAATTAAAGATGTTCAAACAAATCACCTAAATCAATTCAAAAATCAAGTCAATAAACTGAGGGAGGATATAGCAAAAGAGATGAAGGATATAAGGAAGACACTGGATGACCATAAAGAAGAATTCATAAACTTGAAAAAAACAAATGGCAGAACATATGGGAATGAAGGCCACAATGGAGAAGATGAAAAAGACAATAGAGGCATACAACAGTAGATTTGAACAGGCAGAAGAAAGGATCAGTGAATTGGGAGACAACACATTTGTGTTAATACACACAAAAGAACAGATGGTGAAAAGAATGAAAAAATATGAGCAGGGTCTTAGAGAGCTGAGTGACAACATGAAGTGCACTAATATACATGCTATAGGTCCCAGAGGGAGAAGAGAGGGGAAAGGGTGTAGAAAAAATAATAGAAGAAATAATCACTGAAAATTTCCCAACTCTTATGAAAGACAGGAAATTAGAGATTCAAGAAGTACACCACAGCCCAAACTGAATAGACCCCAGTAGACCTACTCGAAGACCCTTACTGATCAGATTGTCCAATGTCAAATACAAAGAGAGAATTCTGAAAGCAGGAAGAGAAAAGCAATCCACCACATGCAAGGGAAACTTGATAAGACAATGTACACATTTCTCTGCAGAAACCATGGAGGTGACAAGACAGTGGTATGATATATTTAAGATATTGAAAGAGAAGTACTGCCAATCAAGAATTTTATATCTGTCAAAACTGTCCTTCAAAAATGAGGGAGAGATTATAATATTTTCAGACAAACAGACACTGAGAGTTTGTGAATAAGAGACTGACACTACAAGAAATACTAACAGGAGTCATACAGGCTGATAGGGAAAGACAGGAGAGATAGGTTTGGAGAAGAGTGTAGAAATGAATATTGTCAGGAAGGATAAAAAGAGAGAGAGGAAAAATTAAAACATGACATATAAAATCCAAAAGACAAAATGGTAGAAGAAATTACTGCTCTTACAGTAATAACACTAAATGTTAATGATTAAACTCCCCCAAAAAAGACACAGACTGACAGAATGGATTAAAAAATAGGACCCATCAATATGCTGTCTACAAGAATCTCACTTTAGACACAAGGACAAAAATAATCTGAAAGTGAAAGGTTGTAAAAAGATATTTCATGCAAACTGCAACCAGAAAAAAGTGGGAGTAGCTATATTAATATCAGACAAAGTACACTTCAAAAGTAAAACAATCAAAAGAGACAAAGAAGGACACTATATATTAATAAAAGGGTCAATTCATCAAGAAAACATAATGATCATAAATATTTATGTATCAAGCCAGAGTGCCCCAAAATTTATGAGGCAGACACTGAGAACACTGAAAAGAGAAGTAGAAAACGCCACAATAATAGGTGGAGACCTCAATACACCACTCTCATCAATGGATAGAATATATAGACAGGGATCAACAAGGAAACAGAGATGTTGAATTGTATGATAAATGAACTATACTTGACAGATATTTATAGAACACTACATCCCACAACAGCAGGATACACTTTTTTCCCAAGTGCTCATGGAACATTCTTTGGTTAGACCACATGTTGGGTCACAAAGCAAGTCTCAACAAATTTAAAAATATTGATATTATAAATAACACTTCATGGATCATAACAGAATAAAGTTGGAAATAAATAACAAGCAGAAAATTGTAAAATTCAGAAATATATGGAAACTAAACAACACACTCTTAGAAAACCAGTAGGTAAAGGAAGAAATCACAAGAGAAATTGGTAAATACCTCTAGGCAAATGATAATGAAAACACAACATATCAAAACTTATGGGATGCTGCAAAGGCAGTGCTGAGACAGAAATTTATTGCCTTAAATGCCTATATTAAAAGAGAAGAGAGAGCAAAAAAAGGAGGAATCAACTGTCCACCTGGAGGAAATAGAGAAAGAATAGCAAACTAACATCAAAGCAAACAGAAGAAAAGAAATAATAAACATTAGAACAGAAATAAATGAAACTGGAACAGGAAAACAATAGAGAGAATCAATAAAACCAGAAGCTGATTCTTTGAGAAAATTAATAAAATTGATGGACCCCTAGCTAGGCTAAAAAAAAAAAAAGCAGATGCAAATAAATGCAATCAGAAATGGGAAAGGAAACAAAACTACTGACCCTACAGAAATAAAGGTGATAATAAGAAGATACTATGAGCAACTATATGCTAATAAACTAGAAAACTTACACAAAATGGACAACTTCCTAGAAAAGCAAAAGCAAACAATATTGACCCAAGAAGAAATAGATGACCTCAACAAACCAATCACAAGTAAAGAGATTGAGTCAGTCATCAAAAGAAAACCCAAAAAAGAAAAGCCTAAGACCAGAAGGCTTCATATTTGAATTCTACCAAGTATTTGAAAACAACTTAGTACAAATCCTGTTCAAACTCTTCAAAATAATTGAAGAGGAGGGAAAGCTATATAACTCATTCTATGATGCCAACATCACCCTAATGCCAAAATCAGCCAAAGATTAAAAAAAAAAAGAAAACAAAATTATAGACCAATCTGTTTAATAAATATAGATGCAAAAGTCCTCAACAAAATGCTCACAAAATGAATCCAGAAGCACATTAAAAGAATTATATACCACAACCAAGTGGGGTTTATTCCAGGTATACAAGGCTGGTTCAACACAAGAAAATCAATTAATGTAATACACCACAACAATAAATCAAAGCAGAAGAATCACATGATCATCTCAATTGATGCAGAAAAGGCATTTGACAAAATTCAATACCCTTGCTTGATTAAAACACTTCAAAGGATAGGAATAGAAGGGAATTTTCTCAATATGATAAAGGCAATATATGAAAATCCCACAGCTAACATTGTACTCAATGGGGAAAGACTGAAAGCTTTCCCTCTAAGATCAGGAACAAGACAGGGATGCCCACTGTCACCACTGTTATTTCAACATTGTCTGGAAGACCTAGCTAGAGTAATTAGTCAAGAAAAAGAAATAAAAGGCATCCAAAATGGAGAGGAAGAAGTAAAACCTTCTCTGTTTACAGATGACATGATTCTATATGTAGAAAATCCAGAAAAATCTACAGCAAAGCTATTAGAACTAATCACTGAATACAGCAAAGTTGCAGGCTACAAGATCAACATGCAAAAAACTGTAGTTTTCTTATACACAAGTAATGTGCAAGAAGAGGAAGAAATTTAAAAAAATTGCCTTTACAATAGCAACTAAAAGAATCAAGTATTTAAGAATAAACTTAAGGAAGACCACAAAAGACATACACAAAGAAAAGTACAAGAAACTCCTAAAAGAAATTGAACAGGACCTAAAAAAACGGAAGAACATACCATGTTCATGGATTGGAAGACTAAATATAATTAAGATGTCAATTCTACCTTAACTGATTTAAAAATTCAATGCAATACCAATTAAAATCCCAACAACTTATTTTGCAGAAATAGAAAAAACAATAACCAAATTTATTTACAAGGGCAAGGTGCCCTGAATAGCCAAAAATATCTTGAGAAAGAGGAATAAGGTGGGAGGTCTCAAATTACCTGACTTTGAAGCATATTACAAAGCTACAGTGTTCAAAACAGCATGGTACTGGCATAAGGACAGAGATACCAACCAATGGAATTGAATTGAGTGTTCAGAAACAGACCCTTGCATCTATGGACAATTGATCTTTGATAAGGCAGTCAAACCAAAGCAGCTGGGACAGAACAGCCTCTTCAATAAATGGTGTTTGGAGAACTAGATATCCATTTCCAAAAGAATGAAAGAGGAACCCTAGCTCACACATTATACAAAAATTAACTCAAAATGGATCAAAGACCTAAAAATAAATGCTAAGACCATAAGACTCTTAGAAGAAAATGTAGGGCAATATCTTAAAGATCTTGTGATAGGGGGTGTTTTCCTAGACCTTACACCCAAAGTGCAAGCAACCAAAGAACAAATAAACAAATGGGATCTCCTCAAAATCAAATACTTTAGTACATCAAAGGACTTTGTTAAAAAAGTAAAAAGGCAACCTACCAAATGGGAGACAATATTTGGAAACCACATATCAGATAAGGGTTTAATATCCCAAATATATAAAGCAGCAATCCTACAACTCAACAACATAATGACAAACAACCCAATTAAAAAATGGGCAAAAGACATGAACAGACACTTTTATAAAGAGTAATTACAAATGGCTCAAAAACATTTGAAAAAATGCTCAACTTCACTGGATATTAGGGAAATGCAAATAAAAACCACAATGAGATATCACCTCACACCTACCAGAATGCCATTATCAAAAAACAGAAAATTACAAGTGCTGGAGATGATATGGAGAAAGAGGCACACTTATTCATTGTTGGTGGGAATGTAGAATGGTGCAACCACTCTGGAAGACAGTTTGAACTTTCCTCAGGAAGGTAAGTATAGATTTGCCATATGACCCAGAAAATCCATTGCTAGGTATATACTCAAAAGAACTGAAAGTTAAGACACAAAGGGACATTTGTAAACCGATGCTTATTGCCGCATTATTCGCAGTTGCCAAGAAACGGAAGCAGCCCAAATGTCCATCAATGGATGAATGGATAAACAAACTGTGGTATATACATATATGCAGCTGTAAGACAGAACAAAGACATGGAACATATAATATCATGGATGAACCTTGAGGACATTATGTTGAGTGAAGTTAGCCAGAAACAAAAGGACAAATACTGTATGGTCTCACTAATATGAACTATCATTCATGAGCAAACTTTGAGACCTAAAAGCTGATAACACAGTCTACCAGGAGATAGAAAGAGGGTAGAGATCAGGCATTTGATGCTGAAAGACTACAGAATGCTCAGCAGGATTGATTGTATAGATCCAGAAATAGATAGTGTGCCAGTTTGAATGCATTATGTCCCCCAGAAAAAGCGATATTCTTTGATGAAATCTTGTGGGGCAGACATTTTAGTGCTGATTAGATTGGAATTCTTTGAGTGTTTCCATGGAGATGTGCCTCACCCAACTGTAGGTGATAACTCTGATGAGATAATTTCCATGGAGTTGTGACCCCACCCATTCAGCCTGGGCCTTGATTACTGGAGCAGTATGTAAGCTCAGACAGAAGGAGCCAGCTTGCTACAGCCAAGAGGGACACTTTGAAGAAAGCACAGGAACTGCAGATGAGAGACAGTTTGAAGAAGGCCATTGAAAGCAGACTGTCTCTGGAGAAGCTGAGAGAGGACAAATATCCTGAGTGCAACTAAGAGTGACATTTTTGAGGAACTGTAGCCTAGAGAGGAACGTCCTGGGAGAAAGCCATTTTGAACCCAGATCTTTGGAGCAGACACCAGCCACATGCCTTCCCAGCTAACAGAGGTTTACTAGACACCACTGGCCATCCTCCAGTGAAGGTACCCTTTGTTGATGGACATTTTATGGCCTTAAGACTGTAACTTCGTAACCAAATAAACCCCCTTTTATAAAAGCCAATCCATTTCTGGTGGTTTGCATTCCAGCAGCATTAGCAAACTAGAACAGATTTTGGTACCAGGATTTGTGTGCTTTTGCTGCTGAGTTGCAAATACCAAACATGTTGCAGTGGCTTTTTAAATGGATAAGGGGAATATTCTGGAAGAATTGTGAGGAGCTTGACAGAAAAGTCCTAAACTGCTTCGAAGAGACTGTTTGTGGAAATATGGACTCTAAAGATACTTCTGACTAGGACCTGAACAGAAATGATGAATGTGTTGTTGTGAACTGGAAGAAAGCTGATCCTTGTTTTAAAGTGGCAGAGAATTTGGCAAAATTGAGTCCTGGTGTCAGATGGAAGGAAGAATTTGAAAACGACAACCTGGAATACTTAGCTGAGGAGATCTCCAGACTACATGTGGAGGATGTACCCCGGCTTCTCCTTCCAGCTTATAGTAAAATGCGAGAGGACAGAGATAAGCTGAGAAATGAACTCTTGGTTTCAAAGAAACCAAAAATTGATGGCCTGAAAAACTCTGGGCTTCCAGGGGGAGAAACCTCAGAAGCTACAGCCCAAAATGAGGATGTAACCAAACATGGAACTCAGCCGCCACTTCAGTGCAAGCCAAGATTGGAAAAAGAGTTAAGCAAAAAGGATTTGTGGAAAGTCTTATTGTCCCCTGTGTGCTTCATGCAAAGCCAACAGAATTTTTGCAAGATCTTTATAGACAGAGATGCTGCCAGTCTGGACTGGAGGAGACAGACAAGGAACAAATTGAAGGAAAATTTTCTTCAAAAACAGAGCCATGGAGGTTGAGGTCTGGAGTCAAGAGGTCTTGGGCTGGGAGAGCAGAGCAGCCCACATGCATGGAAAGGTTGAGTTTGCCCTGGAGGTCTAGGGTGGGCCTTCTGCCGTGATGCTCAGGAAATGTTCTGCTACCCCAAGCCCCAAAGAGGGTGGAGCACATTCCCAGGAAATTGGGGAGAGCCTGGCTGCCACCCCACTGTTCTGAAGGGGTTGAGCATGTGCCCCAGAGATGGAAGGGAATCTGGGTGCTCCCCTGACATTTGAGGAGGGTGGGGCCAAGAAGGTGGTCTCCCCAATGTGTGGATATGTTGGAGCACTCACCTAAGCATTTGTAGAGGAAAGGGCTGCCACAAAGGCCATTAGGAAGGGTTAGACTCCTGCTCTCTCAAGCCCCAAGGATGCAACATCGTTCTATAAATGACTCTCGGACTTTGAAATCTAATGGAGTTTGTTCTGCTGGTTTTAGGAACTGTTTTGCTCCTGTTAACCCTGTTTTCCTTACTGTTTCTACTTATGGCAATGGGAATGTTTATCCTATGAATGTCCCTCCTTTGTATATTGGAAGCACATAACTTGTTCTAAGTTCACAAATCCACAGCTAAAGGAGAATTATGCCTTAGGACCAACCACGTGTGTAATTGATTTTGATGGGATCTTGTACTTAACTATTGTTACTGAAATGATTTAAGTTTCTGTGGTATTGTTGTGGGATGAATGTATTTTGTATATGGAAAGATAATGTCATTTTGGGGTCCAGGGGGTAGAATGTGCCGGTTTGAATGTATTAAGTCCCCCAAACACCATTATCTTTGATGTAATCTTGTGTGGGCAGACCTATCAGTGTTAATTAGATTGTAATTCTTTGAGTGTTTCCATGGAATGTACCCCACCCAAATGTAGGTGACAACTCTGATGAGATAATTTCCATGGAGGTGTGGCCCCACCTATTCAGGGTGGGCCTTGATCAGTGGAGCCATACAAATGGGCTGACAAACAGAAGGAACTCAATGCAGCTGTGAGTGATGTTTTGAAGAGGAGCTACAGCCAAGAGGGACACTTTGAAGAAAGCACAGGAGCTGCAAATGAGAGACAGTTTGAAGATGGCCGTTGAAAGCAGACTCTTGCTCCGAAGAAGCTAAGAGAAGACAAATACCCCAAGTGCAACCAAGAGTAACATTTTTGAGGAACTGCAGCCTAGAGAGGAATGTCCTGGGAGAAAGGCATTGTGAAACCAGAACTTTGGAGCAGACGCCAGCCACGTGCTTCCCAGCTATCAGAGGTTTTCTGGACACCATTCGCCATCTTCCAGTGAAGGTACCTGATTGTTGATGACTTACCTTGGACACTTTATGGCTTTAAGACTGTAACTGTGTAACCAAATAAACTCCCTTTTATAAAAGCCAATCTATCTCTGGTGTTTTGCATTCTGGCAGCATTAGCCAACTAGAACAGATGGCATAATACTTTGTGATGGTAGCACAGTTGTAAGTACACTGAACAAAGATGTCTGTGAGTAAAGCTGAAAGCGGTGGGGTAGGGGAATGTATAATACCAGGGATAAAGATAGATGATAAAGACTGGGACTGTACAACTTGGCAAATACTAGACTGGCCAGTGACTGTTCCTAAATGTATTAATATAAAAATGTTCTCACATGTGGGAGAACAAATGAAGTTCAATCATGCAGAGTGGTGAAAGGAGGATGGTATTTGTAAAAAACATAATCAAAGCAAACTGGATTCTATGGTCAACAGTAACACTGTAATATGCTTCCATTAAATGTAACAATGGCAACATACCAAAGTTAAATGTGTATGAGAGGGGGATATAAGGGAGGGATATGGGATTCTTGGTAGTAGTGTTGTTTTCTGTCCTTACTATTACATTGTATTGTATTGTAGTACGTTTATTTTTTTCTTTTTACTATCTTTTTTTATTATTCACCAAAAAAAAAACAAAAACTTTTTTCATAGTAATCAGTATGTTCAAGTGCTGACTGTGGTGATAAATGCACAATTATTGATGATACCATGAACAACTGATTGTACACTGTGGATAATTGTATGGTATGTGAATATTTCTCTATGAAATTGTAGGAAAAATATAAATAGGTATGAAAGTTTTGGAGAAAATATGGAGAGAGGGATGTACCTATTTACTGTTGATGAGGAGGCAGAATGGTGTAGCCTTTCTGGAGATCACTGTGGTGGTTCCACAAGAAGCTAAGCATGTGGGGGCTATAAGGTCCTGCAACCTCATTATGGGGCATGTACTTGGAAGATCTGAGAGCAGAGACATGAATGGATATTTGCACACTGGTGTTTATGGAGGCAGTATTCCTGATTTGCAGTGTGTGGAGGTGGCCTAAGAGTACCTTAGAGGAACAGAATGGTGAACTGTGGTGTATGCATACAATGGAATATTGAGCAACTACCAGAAGGAGTGAAATTGAGAGACAGACATTGAGGTGAATGGATCCTGTAGACAGCATTTTGAGTGAAGTACACCAGAAACAAAGGCAAGCACTATAATGCCTCACCAATATGGACTAACTACAATGTGTAAACTCAGAATTGAATCTTAGAACACAGCCTAACAGGGAAATGATTATTGTAATGGTCCCTAGATTGTAAGCTCTTACATAAGCAGTCAAAACTACTCCCGAATTTTAATGGCTATCTACAAACTCTAAGATGCTGATTCCTTTGTGTATAACCAGATTGGTCTCTGGAACACTGGGTATCTGTGTGACACCTGAAACTCAGAGCTAGAGTTCGGCAGATATGAATGTCAGTATTAGTGCATACAGCAACTGTTAAAAAAAAAGCTGAAAAAGAGCCAGAATTCAATTAGAGATATGAATGAAGCAGATCAAGTTAAGACTAGAGAAAATCAGGACAAAGGGTAAACACTGAAACTGACTCTGTTAAAACTTCTACTTCCATGTGAGACCAAGGGAAGGGATGTTTATTTGGTATAGGATCTATATTTTCTAAACAATATAACTTCTACAGTCAGTTTGTTCAAACACTATAATTACAAGGAACTTTGAATAGGAAGTGAGATACGGTAGATCTGTATAGGTTAGAGTGAAATAGCAATGCATCCCAAAGTAATTTGGGCAGAGAATAAAAATATATATTCAGGGCCCCCTTGACGAGCTGGGGGAGAATGTGGAGTTTTGGGCTTCCTCACCTGGATTGTTGCTGAAGTTCTCACAAACATTGGGGACTGATGCTTGATATGCTGAGCCCTCTGTTTTGGGGCTTGTCCCTATGAAGCTTTTTACTGCAAAGGTGTAAGCCTTCTTGTAACTGTGCCTTAGAGTCTCCTAAGTGCCTCTTTGTTGCCCAGATGTGGCCCTCTCTCTAACTAAGCCACCACAGCAGGTGATCACACTGCCTTCCCCCCTACATGGGACTTGACTCTCAGGGGTATAAATCTCCCTGACAATGCAGGATATGACTCCTGGAAATGAATCTGGACTCAGCATAATGGGATTGAGAACATCTTCTTGACCAAAAGGGGGATGCAAAATGAAATGAACTAAAGCTTCAGTGGCTGAGAGATTTCAAATGGAGTTGAGAGGTCACTCTGGTGGACATTCTTACACACTATATAGATAACACTTTTTAGGTTTTAATGTCTTGGAATAGCTAGAAGTAAATACCTGAAACTATCAAACATCAAGCTAGTAGCCTTGACTCAAAGATGATTGTACAATAATGTAAATTACAAGAGGTGACAGTGTGATTGTGAAATTCTTTTGTGCATCACACTCCCTTTATCCAGTGTATGGATGGATGAGTAAAAAAATGGGAACAAAAACTAAATGAAAAATAGTGTGGGAGGGAGGTGATTTTGGTGTTCTTTTTTACTTTTATTTTTTATTCTGATTCTGATTCTTTCTGGTGTATGGAAAATGTTCAAAAGTAGATTGGGGTGATGAATGCATAACTATATGATGTTACTGTGAACAGCTGAATGTACAACATAGATGATTGTATGGTATGTGAATATATCTCAATCAAACTGAATTAAAAGAAACTAAGGGAATCTAAGTATCACAGCAGCAATTCAACAATGACAAAGATTTATTTAATAAAATTAACAACAGAGTATGTTCTTTTTTAACAGTTATACATTTTTGTAAGAAAGGGATAAGTTTAGTTTTCACATAGAGACAGCACTGAATAAGGGAAACGGAGGCAAAACCAGTTTAAACAAGCCCCGTGATAAAAAGAAGAAAGAATCTGCCAGCCCCTTATATGAAAAAGTAACCATGGTTACTGGAATGTAAAGAAATATGAGGTAAAATCAGAGGCGGGAACTCACAGCAAAAAGAAAAATTTTTTTAAACTAAATGAACTGTCGGATAGGCTGATCAGTTCAAAATCTCAATAATGAGCTAGTTGGCTCTCTGAGATTGGCTGTACAAATTAAAATCTCAAAAGATGAATTAGTGTTTTCGGATAGGCTGTAACTTCTGTAGTACCCAGTCAATGGGGAAACAGGGGAGGGACTTGCGAATTAGGAGTAGGAGATTTAAAAATCGCCATTCTCTTCCTCTGGTGCACCAGCCCGCCATATGTTTGGCTGGACGCCCTATCTTGCAAGATTGTAAATAAATTCTTTTCTCCTCCAAAACCAAGTGAGCGTTTATTGCCTTACAGGTACCACTTTATTTCCGACAATTTTTATCCTGATTTTTTTTGTCTTTAAGAGTAATTCTAGCTGCTGCATGAAACAACCCCCAACAGTTCAGTAGACTTGCACAACAGAGGTTTATTTTCTACTCTTGCATTAGTCCTATATGGTTTTCCTTGTTCAGCAGTGATTGTCCCCATTGTCAATCAGGTAATCAGAATCCTTCTACCTTATGCTTCCAAAAGCACAACTTTGTACCTCTTCCACTCACATACCTTATGGGAGAGCTAGTGAAATGGCCTTAGCTGAATTCACAGGCAGTGAGAGAGGCAATGGAGCCTGATAATGCAGTCCCTGGACGGGCAGCAGCTTCTCAGTAGCAGTGGCAACTCTTTATATAGAACTTGAAACATGAATAATGAACTAACAGTTATTATGTTTTCTTATCTACAAGATTGACTACCTATAATTACCGAGACTACTTGATTTAGCAGCAGACTCATTCCCACTTTAACCTTTCTTTCAAACAGAAAACAACACAGTGGTACTAGACTACAAAATTCATAACTATGCTTTTTCTGCTCTGATACTGGATTGATAGTAGTTTGTGAATATTCAGTGCCAGAGCAAGGGCAAATCCATTAAAGATTTAAGAAAAATTAAAACTAACATTAAGTACAGTTGATCTTGCAAAATAACAGATTTGGTTATTGAGTGACATAGGGCACTTGTACATTTTTCTCTTTGTCTAAAGTGACTGCTAGCTTACTTTCAGTGTTTATAGATCTTTATTATTCTTAGATTCAAAAAGTATTAAGATTTTTATGTAAAAAATCAATGCCTATTTCTTATAAGCCAAAGTCCTGAATGAATAAATCACTCTGCTATCATTTCAATTCTTTTTCTGTTGTAATAGTCTCAAAAGATGGGCCATGTATATTTGCATATAGATGAACTAAATTATTTCAGACACCTCTATAAGTCCATTAAGAAGATAGAGGTGAAAGTGAAGCAGTTAGAGTTTGGTAGATTTAACTTTGAATATTTGAGAATCACCACTATGATGTTTAAACAAAATAATGATTTTCAAACCTGTAACACAAACATCTGGCAGGTCTATCAACAATAGGTGGTCTGTAAAATACAGGCTTTCTGAGATTTGTAGATATAAACTTTACTTTTTAAAATGTGCATAAAAGGTATGATAAGTCTGCAGTGATCATTCATTTAGGACCTTACTCATTAATTACTTCTTTTACCTGGCTGAAGAGCAAAGTGCTTTCATAAAGGGGACATGAAAATAGAAGAAAACATAGTGTGGTAGTTTTAAGCCACATATATTCCAGAAAAAATGTTCTTAAATCTAATCCATTCCTGTGAGTGCAAACCCATTGTAAATAGGACCTTTTGATGAGGTTACTTCAGTTTACGTCTGGTCAGGTTTGCTGGAGTCCTTTATAAGAAGAATGAAACTCAGACAGAGAAAAAGCCACAGGAAGCAAGAAGTGGAACATTAGTGAAACTGTAAGAGAAGGAAGGGCCAGAAGACCCCACTATGTGCCTTGCCATATGACAAGCTAAGGAACAAAGATTGCCAGCAGCCAGCCCAAGAACACTATAGTGTCAGGGAAGAAAGCATTTCCTTAATGACACCTTGATTTGGACCTCTTCCTCATTGTATGTTACTTGCTTGAGAAGCCTAAGAAACTGAAACACAGTATGGCAATTTTGTTAATAATCACAACTCTAAATTCTTCGATATGTGATTTTTGGTGTTTAGACCAATGAAAGTAATTGGGACTGAGATGATTCATTTGTCAAGAAAGAAAGAAGAAAAACAGGATAGGAAATCAATGAGATATTTAAGTGTTTATTGTGTGTTCCCATATTTGTTAGCCTTCAAAGGAAACAGAAATACTCCAAAATGTTCCTTGGCCTTAAGTAATTGAAAAAATTTGGGGTAAATAACCCTGTGATATCTTAATGCAAATAGATTCTACCTTTGTACACTGCATTTTATGGTTTCTAATATAAATATTGACAGATGGCAAAGGATAGAGAAATGAGGAGAGGCTAAAGTAATTAAGGAAGTCATTATAAAAAAAGGGTGGAAAATATAAGTGTGTAAAATTTGCAAAGAAGAGGGGAATTCAATGGACTCCACTTCTTCAAAGACTTAGAAAAAGACAAAATTATGATGTGTTCCCAGATTGGCTTTCAACCTGTGTCTCAGCCTGTGAGGGCTTTGCCAGTGGAAAGACCAAAGATGCCATACATTTTCTGAGACATGAACTTTTATTCACGGCTTACCTACAAGGAGCAGAAATCGGCAGAGATCATAATAGATCTTTCAGGCCAGGCGGGTAGCGCATTTGGCAGGCAGGCAAACAGTGCAATTAATGAGGCCTTTGAGCCAGTTATAAGGGTTTAAGACAAAGACATTCCTAAGGGTGGGAGAGCATAAGCCCAGGAACAGGGTCTTGGGACATGGGGGAGGGTGGTTGGTGCAGGAAGGAGAGGAGGATCATAGGATGGGGCTTTGTAGATAATCACAAGAGTGATAACAATTTAGGGAGTCAAGAAGCCAGTAAACTAGATTAACATTTGATATGGGGAGGTCTGGGGACCATAGATGAATGCTTATTCAAATCTGGATGTAAGACATGTACATCTCACTCCTTTGTGAGACCAGGAGTTTCTCACCTCCTGCCAACTTCCTGTTTTCAAGTTACATTTTAAGGTTAATTTATAATTTTCTGCTTTACTGGTTCACAAAGATGATAGGTTAAAAATCAGCTGCCCAGGTTACACCGACTGCTGTGTGCCAAGTTCCGCAGGCTTGTCTTGTTAAGGCGGGCTCCTACAACCTGGGTTACATTTTAGGAGGGTAAAAGTTTGGATTGGAAGGAGTAGAAGATAAATTTATATATGTAGAAGAGAGTCAGATTATTTTTTCCAAGTTAATTTTATTTTTCCATGTTAGTATATTTTCCATGTTAATTTTCTTCTGATAATAACAAATACGCATTTAAATTGCAAAAAAATTGTGGAAAAATATGAGTACAAATATTAATAAAAAAATCACTCAGTCACATGAAAACCAATATTGTTTAGCTTTGTAATTATATTTTATTTTTATGTATTGGCAAAATTGGGATCACATCATCTATTTGTCTATCTAACTAATTTATTTGTGCAGCTAATCATAGAATTTTTCACATATAACCACATAATTTTAAGACACAGTTTTCTTTTGAAAATGGTAGTTGATTGATAAAATCACACATTATTAAATTTCAGCATTAGAAACTTCATAAAAAATACTTTTTTTCTCTTCATTTTCCTCACTTCTTCTTTCCTTCTCCCTTCTTTGCTTGTTTCTTTTCCTTCCTTCTTTCCTCCTTTCTTTTCTTCCAGCAATTATAAGTAATGTAGCAAGCATTATTCCCCAATTTGTCTTTTCTCACTTTTTTATAAAGTTGTTAGAAGGTAAATACAATAGCAGATACCTTGCATTACAGAGTATCTAAAGAATCAGTAAAATGGCAGTGGCATATGGACTGAATTGGAGAATTCAAGTTTCCAGATTAGGGATGTAAAATAAGGTCTGGTTAAACCACAAATCATGAAAATTTTTGTCTTGAGTCTCATCTCCATTCTTCTACCTGCATTTTCTCTTTGGTATTTTTTCTTCACATTTAATTTCAGGCAATTACCGCTTTTAAAAGAAAAGTGAAGTGATAAACTACATTAAAATTAGAGGAAATAATAATAATAACAAGCCACTTAACTCAGAATACTGGAGTTCTAAATGTTTCAGGGCAGTTCCTGGAGGCTGCACAGTACTCTGTATTTCTCAATGTGTAGTCGGATGATTATGGGGCATATTCTGACTTTGATTTATATTTTTGCTCCCCCCCCCCCTTTTTTAAGGTAGCATCTTCCTTTATAATGGTCCTTTCCTTGGCATTTTTAAATGAACCATCCCATCTTCCAACAGAAATTGAATGGGAAAAAAATTAACAAATTATGGAAATACTTCTGCTTTCACTGAAAGTTCACAAATATAGGTATAAAACATCCCTTACATAGACTCAGTGCCAACAATTAATTCTGTACTATTAACTCCATTGAACTATTCTTTTTTAAATGCAAAATAATAATTGTAAAATTGTTGTTTCTGATGTCCAGACTCACATGATTCCATAAAGCCCAACAAATCATCATTGGCATTGAAGAGATCCATATGTAGAAATTCCACACCTCAAATATATTCTGCCTTTTGAGTCAGTTACCTGTGTCAATTTCATGTTACAGCATTGATTAATTCTGAACTTAGGGTATTTTTCTTCAATTTTTCTCATCATTATTCATATTGAAATATGTCTTTTACAGATGTCCTCAATCCTTTTTCTGGTCAACTTAATCTTGTGTTTATTTTGCTGCTACTAATATATAAAACCAGGTAACCAAAATGAATAGTTAATTTTGTTCAAAAGACTTCTAAGTAAGCAAAAGCATAGACAAGTTTTCACCATCCCTTCCTGCTTAGGGACTTGCCATTTGGAAATAGAAGTACATAATCTTTCTCTTTGATAACATGGTGGATAGTGATTTCTATACTGTTGCTTTTCAGAGTCATTTCTATACTGCTGCTTGACACATTTATTAGCCTTTATAACATTCTTTTTCACTCTCTTCATTGTTTAATATCTTTCTCCTACATATTATATGTAATATTAAAATGTCTCTGAATGTAAGATGCTCTTTCCTATCTGAACCTCTTTTTGCATCCATCCACTACCTGATTCTATAAAATTTGAGTTTGTTTGAGGAATCTATGAATTTAAAAAAACTTGGTTATCTGAAAGCAGTTTTGCTGACTTATAAAAGAATCTTCAAGTCCATGCTTATCATTTATTCATTCATTTTTCAGTGGGGTGGATTCTGGACTTAGAGCAAGTGCATTTAAAATTTCTAAGCATACTGTGTGTGTGTGTGTGTGCGTGTGTGTATGTGTTTTCAATTAGAAAAGTTGCTTGTTTTCTTTCTATTTTCATACCATTTTATGTTAAACAAATCTTGAATATGAGATATTCTTCTTTACAAGAAAATATGCTTCATTAAATGGTAAAAAATATGAGTCAAACATTTGGAGTAGCAAGATCCTGATTTCTTCTTCAAAATGTGTAACTTGGGGGTTGTTCTAGTTTGCTAATGCTGCTGGAATGCAAAACACCAGAAATGGATTGGCTTTTATAAAGAGGGTTTATTTGGTTACAAAGTTATAGTCTTAAGATCATAAAGTGTCCAATGTAAGTCATCAACAATCAGGTAACTTCACTGGAGGATGGCCAATGGCATCCAGAAAACCTCTATTAGCTGGGAAAGCATGTGGCTGGCGTCTGCTCCAAAGTTCTGGGTCAAAATGGCTTTCTCCCAGAAAGTTCCTCTCTAGGCTGCAGTTCCTCAAAAATGCCACTCTTACTTGCTCTTGGGGTGTTTGTCCTCTCTTAGCTTTTCTGGAGCAAGAGACTGCTTTCAACAGCCATCTTCAAACTGTCTCTCATGTGCAGCTACTCTCTCAGCTTCTGTGCATTCTTCAAAGTGTCCCTTGTGGCTGTAGCTCCTCTTCAAAATGTCACTCTCAGCTGTGCTGAGTTCCTCCTGTTTGTCAGCTCATTTATATGGCTCCAGTGATTTAATTTAGACCCACCCATTCAAGGTGGGGTAACACCTCCATGGAAATTATCCAATCAGAGTCATCACCCACAGTTGGGTGGGGCACATCTCCATGGAAACACTCAAAGAATTACAATCTAATCAACACTGATACCTCTGCCCACACAACATTACATCAAAGATAATGGAGTTTGGGGGGACATAATACATTTAAACTGGCACAGGGGTGAAAAGACTCACTTTAGTTGTATCAATTTTTCCTATTGTAGATACTTGGAATAATAAACTTTTTTTTTTATTTTTCTTTGCATGAGCATTACAAAATTTACTGTTTTCTTTCTTTTTTTTTTTTTTTTTTGATTCTGGTGGAAAGGTACAACCTATAGTACTATAGTAATCTGAAAGCCACTGTTACCAAAAGGGTAGTCTAAAGAGTGGGCTTTCTTTCTATCTTTCCTTGTGATGCCCATAAACCCATTCTGTTCCCTCATTTCACACTACTTTACACTACACAAGGCTTCTTGAAACTACTTTTCTTGGTGCTTCCTATTTCACATAGTCCCTAAACTTGTTTCTTTATTAGTCCAATTAAGTAAAAAGTATTCTTCCCCAATTGTGTGCAGTACAGTGTTGGATGTTTGGCAAACAAAAATGAATAAGAAGGTGGATAAGAAGATCAGTAAAAAACAGAATTCAGCCATGAACTCTATCGGCTTCCACAGAACTCTCTGCAGCACCGTTACCATCACCCATACACCCCTCACCCTCCACTCAGCCCCGAAAAACAACCCATACATTCTGCAGCCAGAAATTTTTGTCAAACCAATGACTGGCTCAAATTACTTTCAGGGTAATTTCCGAGTTCATACACATGGCTATGTGCGGCCCCTCAGGGCACAGCCCCTGCCGCTGTCTCCAGCTTCATCCCATGATACTTTATACTTCACAATTTCCACAAAAGAATATAAAATACTTATATTTTTGCATTCATTTTGTCCTCTTCGCACCCTTTTACTCACATTCTTCTCTCAGAGAATCAATTTCCACCTGTTTTTATTATTCACCCCTCATTTCAGAAGACTTCTCCTCCAAGAATCCTTTGTTAAATTCCCAGATTCAGACAGTATTTCTTTTCCTGTGCTTTCATAGAACTCCATGCAAATATCTGTCTTAGCATTTACTATATGGAAATTGTCTATTAGTGTTTCTGCTTTCCCTTCTATGCTTAAGCTCCTTGAGGGCTGGAATCAGACCTTCTTCACTTTTGTACCCCTGTCCTCAAGGGTTGGCAAACACTTTTTTATAAATGCTCAGATACTATGATGTTTAAGATTTCTGTGTCACATGATCTCTATTGTTAATATTCAACTCTGATGTTGGAGCATGAAATCAGCCATAGGCAATAAGTAAATGAATGAGCATGGCTAGATTTCATTAAAACTTGATTTGGCTTGCTGGCCATGGGTTGCTCTTTCTTGTTCTAGCATGATGCTAATAATATAATAGAGATAAATAAATGCTTCTGAATAAGTGAAGGCTGGAATGAACCCCAAATTTTTTTCTGCTTTTAAATTCCTAATAGGTAAACAGTTTAATAATATGTTTTCCTAGAATGTGCCCAATACTATAAAGTCCTTTTCTACTAGAAATTTCTGCCTTGTCCTAGAATCCCAGAGAAGTATTTAGACCACTTTCACTTGTTAACATGTTTTCTTAATATCTATCACTTGTATGACAGTTCTCCCCTCCACATAGCCTGTTTTTCTGTTGATTTTCTGCCTATTTACAATTAAGTCCCAAGATCTTTCTACTGTCAACATCCTCCATGGCCATTCATTTTTCAGTGTTAACTGTGTATCGTCTCTGCAAAGCAGAGACCAATCAGACATGCCCTTTCTCTCTCCAAGGCCATATGTGTTAGGTAAAATTACAATCTGGGGCAAGGAATGGAAAAGCATATTTCACTGACTTAAATAAGCAATAGGTTTTTTTTCCCAAACATCAATAAGTTCATGGACTAGGCTTTTTGCAGCATAATGATACCTTTAAGGACTCAACTTCTTCCCATGCTCTACTGTAACGGGCTTAGATAAGGCCTTTTCCCTCATGTTGAGAAGATAGCTGCTGCACATCTAGGCATCATATCCCCTTCCCAGGTAGGAGGATGGGAGGAGACTAAAATACCAGCTTATTTCCACTTATACCTCTTGGGTGAAAATGGTGTCAAACTACCATTTCAACACAAAAGGACAGTTGTAAAACCGTGGTAATACCTTTCCAACTGCTGTAGTAGAACACAGTAGGGACAAAAAGATTGAAGGAATAGTGAGTGAATTCATGTGCAGTATGTGCCATATTATTCTACTGCTATGTACAGTTCTTCCTTGATGGATGTTTTATTATACAAGCAATTAGTTCAATAATCCCCAACTTTGATCTAAATTTTCCAGAATTTTCTTAACAACTTGATATTTAATGTAAACTAGGAATGTTTTTGTGTTCAAGTAATCATTTTGTTTATCTACTTAGCAAGTTGACTGTAAGACCTCTTGACATCAAAACAATTATCTCCTATTCTATCTAAATATTAGCATAATTTTGTTATAAAATTCTACATGGAGAAAAGAATATGTTTTCATATTTGATATTTGAAGAACAATGTAATTTTCAAAGTATTTTAAAATCACATATCCATTAATATTATTTGAATATTATATTGACCCATTTTTCCTTTCATTATGGATAAAAGGCTTTTAGTAGAGAACTGCAGTAATTGAATGTTATAGTTAAGAAGATAAAATATTTCACATTCATTTTACTATAATGAAATTTCCATGGCTTCATATCTGAAAACCCATACCTAAAGAAAATAATTTGGTTGTAATTCCACATTTCGTAGACATATTGAATTAGACCTGTCACTAAAGAATTGACTGCTTTGTGGTAATAATTATTGTTAATTATCAATATTTCAAAGTAATGAGAATACAGTAATGAACTATAATGTCATCGCCTAGCCCTCTCTGAAAAAATAACATGGTTGGAAGCAAATAGCAGAAGCTAAATGGAAAAGGGGAATTTTATTCTCTTTTAAGACTAGTACACTATCTTTTCTATGACTCTGCAAAGATATTTTAAGATCTCTACCTTAGCATTTTTATTTCTTGTTCTGTAGGGATGTATATTTATTTAATGTTTAGTAAAACTTTCCAGATAAAGAATGTTATATAAATGCTAAGTAGTAGTATTTTACTTTCAAGAAAGTTACCAAAGATGCTTGTGATTTACTATAAAAATCTCAATCACAGTTTATAATAAATCCATTTAATTAGCAAAAATGAAATTACGTATTCATGAAAAATAGCAAGTTTTCAAACTTTCTCACATTAAAAAAGTGGCATTATGTTTTATTTGGTCTGCTTAAGCCTGAAAACATACAACTAATATGTGATGCATTCAGAGCCCATCCCCAAATTGTAAGAGACAAAGTAAAATAAATGAATGAATAACTCACTTTTAAAAGTCTCTCCTGCAATGCCCTACTTAGTTTACTTTTCATTGCAGGGTTAACCTGTGGCACCCTCAAATCAAATTCTTGCCTAAATATGAGATAATTTCTGCAAATTAGAGTCCAGATTCATCCTTTATTTTAATCAACTTTGATATTAATTAGAAAATAAGCTTTGGAATAAGCCTGACGGAGTTTGAAATTAACCTCCAACAATTAAAACATTTTTATCTTTTTTTAAAATCTTAAAATAATTTTAAATTTATAGAAAGGTTGCACAACTATTACACAGAGTAATCCCCTATCCCCTTTGCCAGCTTTCACTTTTGCTAATATGTTGTAAAACTATAGTTCATCTCCAAAGAGGAAATTAATAGTCACACAGTATTATTACCTGAACTAAAGATTTAACATTTCTCCTAATGTCCTTTTTGTACTTCTTGTTCCCGGTCTCATTCCATGATGATTGAATTTAGTTGTTGTGCTTCATCTCCTCCAATCTGTGATAGTTTGTCATTCTTTCCTTCTCTGTAATGGTCCTGACAGTTTTGAAGAGTACTTAATACTGGTCAGCTCCTTTGTAGATTACCCCTCAATTTGGAGTTGTCTGAAGTTTTCTTATAAATAGGTTGATCTTATGCATTCTTTGACAAGACTATCCCAGGGGTCATGTGCTTTCTCATTGCTTCATATCGGGGAGCACATGATATCAATGTATCTTATGACTGGTGATGTTAATGTTGATCATTTGGTGAAGGCGATGTCTGCCAGATACTCCACTATAAAGTTACTATTTAACTCTTTGTAATTAATTTTTGTCAAGGAGGTATTTTGAGACTACTCAAATGTCCTATTTCTTCTCAAACTTCTACCCATAGGTTTTATTATCCACTGGTGGTTCTTGCTTGCAAAAAATTTTGCCTTGGTGTTCTTATGATTATTTTCTGTTTCCTTGATTCATTCTGCATGTATTAATTGGAATTCTTTGGAAGAAAGAGTTAAATGCACTTGTTTTTCAGGGCTAGAGGCTCAGGTAAAGCTAATTGTATTCCTATGTTTTGTACATTTTAGTTTAGGTAAAATCTCTTCCCTAAAGATTTTCTGGCTGAGAGAGGATAAGGAACCTCAAGAATCACATCACACAATGTCTTGGCACAGGCAAGCTTAGTTACCAAGCAAGCTACAACAGATGTGCTCTTCAAGAATTCAAGTGAACTCTCATGGTTACTCCATTGAAAAATGTGGACAACTGAATATACCTTTAGACTCTCAAGCACAATAGATGATAAATGTACAAATTACAGTCATTTTTGAAATTGCACTGCTATGTCATATTGAATGACTTCAGTGAATTAGCACAAGTGCTAACTTAGAAGTGTTTGACTAATCTATTACAATTTTTGTAGAATAAATGAAATGGAAGAAATGGACAATATTAAATAAAACATGAAGTGGATGTATATATTTAAGTATTAGATACAAATTTTCAGATAGATGCTGACATGTTTTGTTGATTTCTTTTGCTTTTTAGAAAGATCAATTTTACATCGGTTTCTAAAAAAGAATAGTTTGGGGTGCATTTCCAGGCAAAATATAGACTAGTAAAAATTTCCCATTCTGAAGTTGTCTTTATAGCACATTTATTTTACCTTTTTATAAAATACTGGTATGAAAACTTAGTTTTCAACAATATTCATATTTTATTGAAACTGCAGTTATCTCAGAAACAAAGGTATATAAGAAGAAAATGGATTGTAGTGTGAGAAAGTCACATCTTCTCAAACAGATGTACAAGGAAATGATAGGATTAATGACAATGTGTGGATAGAAAAAAAGACTTCATTAGTTTGTCTGAAAATATTTATGCTATTGTTTTGTATTCAACTGTGTTTGAAGCACTGTTGTCAATTCTACTTTTTTTAAACTAATAAAGCCAGAAAGAATAAATCACTGAACATTCAACTGCAACATAAGAAAGTTCCTGAAATTTCCAATGTTCAGAAAGAAATTGTTAAGATATTTAATTCATTAGTATATTTTGTTTCCAATTATGTGTGGAACAATGCAGAAATCACTACTTCTCTAAACCAGTAAAATGATGTTATCAGGTATATTATTAATCTATTCGATTTCGCTATCTAAGATCCTTGAGGAAATTATTCAGAAAAGCCAATTTTTTTTTTCAGATTATTAAAACATACATCTTTACTTAATTAAACTTCTATTGTTTTTTAAAAATTTCTAATTGAAATCATCCTAAAATGATTAAAATATCTTTATCTAATTATCTTATTATCAAAGATGGAATATAAAGCAATCTCTACATAGTTCCTCCTAATTTATTTAGAAATATTAAGTACTTACTCTGTGACAGGCACTTTTTGAGGGGCATTGCAAAAGACAGACTCATGTCTCTAAAGCTTTTCTGAGCAACACCAATCTATCCAATTGCTTGCACAACCAGAGGGCATGCCTCTGCTTGCTGTCTTCAGTCAGTGAACTCTGGGTTTGGCAAAGGTCATCATGAGAGGCCACTGGTTTAAGGAGGCAATGGTAGAATGGTAGTTTGGTGAAAAGCAGACAGACACCACACATCCCCTGAAGCGAACTGAAGTCCTCTGAAGATGAGGTGTCTTTTGATACAAGGGAGTCTGTTCAGAACTGGTCAAAGCCAAAGGGAGAATGGCAGATAGGCTTAGAGGACTGGTAAAGGGAAGCAGTGCATACGAGGATGAAGGTGAGCCTGGGAAGAGAGTAAGACAAAGGGGCTGAAAAGTAGAAAGTTTGCATGTCTCAGAATCTGATGAAAATGTTTTCAAGGAGGCAATACCTATATCACAAAGTTTCTATTTGTATTATTACTTCATTTTAAAAAGAATGAAAATGATAAATATTTGCCACATGTATATAGTTCTTACTCTGTAATAGACACTATTCCAAGAGTTTTACAGCTCCTAGGAATCCTATAGAGAAGTACAAATATCATTCCTATTTTACAGCAGAAAAATAAGGTACACAGAAAGATTGAGTAACTTGCGAAGGTCACATGATTTGTAAGTGATTGAGCGGGGATTCAAACCCAGCTGGCCCGGCACTAGTCTTTTCTCTTTCCTACTGTGACATACTGTCTCTCAAATATTTAATCAAATAGGACCCTTTTCTCTACCTAAGGAGAGATGGCTTTAACTCAATGCTGTTCCCATTATCTAGAGTGCTTAAAAAGGTAGTCATGCTATCCTGGACATTATGAAGAATTTATTCAATAGCCAGAATTTTTGTTTGCTAGGAAAAAATTCCAAAAAAATTCATATGATAAGTATGGATATATTTACCATAGTCCCATTTTTTTTGTTCTTCCCTCCGTCCCTCCCTTCCTTCCTTTTTTCTTCTTTCTTCTTCAGACTTGTTTTATTGTTAACTACTTTGTAATATTCTGCAAAGAATATTAATATAGGAAAAAGAAAAATACATCAATGACATATCATTTATTAAATGTATTACAACTGAATGTCTCCATAAAAAGTGTGTGTGGAGTGTGTGTGAACCTGTGTGTGTCTGCGTGTGTGTGACAGATGTAAAATTCTGAATGATTAACCAATAAACTCTCAAAGACAGAAAAGCAGAAATAGAAAAATTGCTTCAGTTTGCCTGACAGATGAAAGTTTAAGAATGTGTAGAGTTCTAGATTGAGTCTTTATCAGTTATTCTTTCCACAACATTGGCCACATTTCCTACTTTTTTTCATTATCTACCTAAAGATCAATTAAAAAAATCAATTCAAGATTTATTTCTCTTAGTACTCATAACCCTTTTGCCATTCTTCTTGCATGTGTGTAGGTTTATTGTGTGTGGAAACACTTAAAATGAATAAATTAAATCCGTTCAAGTATTAACGTATACAGTGTGACTATCCAAATACTAAATCACTGTGGAGTTTATAATGTTTGAATTATTGAATTCCTGATTTTTCCTTAAAAGGCCAAGAATATATTCTCTGCCTGGTTCATTCATTTTTCTTTGCAGCCAAAAAGTCAATGCCTATGAATTTGTCAATATAATTTACTAATGATCTAGGCAATAAAACAATATGTATAATATAGTTTTACACAGAAATTCACTCTTAAAATAGAATTTCTTCTTCTCTCTACTGGTTGTGAACTAAATATTACCTAAATCTTTCCTCCTGGATTGATTCTTCCCGCACAGATGAAACAAAGACACAGGGAAAAAGGACCCTCTAACTGGACTGAGATATTTGATGCATTTCAACTGTGCTATGCTTCACCTCATGATTTAGAAAATCAATGAGAGATCAGCTTAGTAGTCACTGATCCATGAGGTAATTGCATTGTCTAATATCGTCAGCATAAAGTTTCTGAAATGGGCAAAGCCAATGACCAGAGGGAAAAATACAGTTTTTTTCAGTTTTGTGATAAAATTTAGAGATAATCAACTATGTCTGTATTTATGAAGGAAAAAAAATTGACTCAGGGGGTAAACCTATTATTAAAAAACTTCTTTATTGTATAAAGATTATTATTCTTTCAAACAACTGGTTTTATACTGCTACAAATAATATTTACCTGAAAACCTTGTGTAAAGGCTTCTAGGCTAATTCATCTAAAAGGAAAAAATAAACACTGGATTTTTAGTATAGGGCACTGGGCAGTTCATTTTATTGTTAAATATGGTGGGAAATTATCTTCACTGCTTTTGTTATGCTGCTTAGAGACATCTTAACTAACAAGATAAGAATTCTTCTCTAGGAAAGAGATGTGGGCTTAAGTAAATACTAAACAAATTGTGTATTAGCACACAGGGAGAAAGTAAGATTGATGAGCTGACAAAACATTAATTAAAAGAAGGAGTGTTGCCAAGATTTTCTTGTATAATTCAATTCCACATAATTCAAAGGCAAAATTAATTTACTGTTTCTCATTTGACAAGAGAGAGAGCTTTGCGCTGAATTTTTTTAAATGTGTACACACATGACATAGTAAAGCTCTATAATCAGAAGCATGGTTGTTTAACCTCAGAGGTTTGCACTTAGATTCCAGAACTCCACAGAGACAGCAGAGCATTTCTTTGAGATGAAATGAGTTTGCACTTATTTTTGTAGGTTTCAAGGCATACACAAACATCAAATACCAATTTCTGTATTAATTAAAGGAAATAACCCTAAAACATTTGACAATTTTTACTTTGAGCAGTTGCCAATTTACAAAGTCCGACATATGCTGAATATTTTATATATAAGTGATTTATTACTAAATTTTCCATGATGGCTGACACTTTGCTTTTAAAGTTTACTTTCCCAATTATCAGCAGTTTTAAAGATCAAATATCATTATGTATTATAATTCTTAGTGTATTTACTAACTTAATATGGAGAAGCTTCTTTTAAAATACATATCACGTCACTGTCATTTAAAAAATGTGATTTCCAATACTTTTTTTCTGTTGATTCAAGCAATAATTGTTTGAAACTATTCTGTTTTATAGTCAGAGCAAAATGTTAAAGATAATACTCCTCAGAGTTCTGACAAACTATGAACAGAGGTCTGTTTGCAACCAAGGTCAAAATTCTTCAAAATCATTCATTCTGAGACACCTGGTTACATAGCACTGAGGTTGTTTAGAAGATGCAATGTCATGAAAACCTTTGAACTTTAAATTTTCTACCCTGTAAATACTGTTCTTAGAAAGACAGTATCAAAATGGAAACTTTCATAATTTTTCAAATTTGCCAGAGCACAGAATTGAGGCAATAACTTAGGTACTACTACTTTATTAGTGCCATTTGCAAAACACCAGAAATGGATTGGCTTTTACAAAGGGGGTTTATTTGGTTACACAGTTACAGGCTTAAGGCCTTAAAGTGTCCAAAGGTAAGGCATCGATAACAGGGTACCTTCACTGAAGGAT
The DNA here is from genome assembly GCF_015220235.1 of Choloepus didactylus. Taxonomy (NCBI): domain Eukaryota; kingdom Metazoa; phylum Chordata; class Mammalia; order Pilosa; family Megalonychidae; genus Choloepus; species Choloepus didactylus. Next base: position 44,640,332 of record NC_051319.1, on the reverse strand, counting down.
GAGCAATGGCATCTGGAAACCTCTGTCAGCTGGGAAGACACATGGCTGGCATCTGCTCTGGAATTTTGGTTTCAAAATAGCTTTCTCCCATGAGATTCCTCTCTAGGCTTCTGCTTGCTCCTGGGTTGCATTCTCCAAAATGTCTCTGTAAGCTGCATCTCCACCAAAATGTCACTGTCAGTTGCTTTGAGGTCCCTCTGCCTGTGAACTCCTTTATAGGACTCCAGTGATCCAATTAACACCCACCCTGAATAGGAGAGTGGGGCAACCCCTCCATGGAGATTATCCAATCAAACATTTCACCCACAGTTGATTGAGTCACATCTCTATGGAAACAATCAAAGGATTCCAATCTAATCAACACTAACACATCTGCCCCCACAAGATTGCATCAAAGAACATGACATTTGGGGGATATAATACATCCAAACCAGCACAATCAGGGAGGGTTATCCCAGGAAAGCAGAAGTAAGAGAAAAGGAATGAGGCAGGAAAGAAGGAAACCAATTAAGAGAGTGTGATACTGATCTGTTACCACCTAGAACCAAGTGTATCTGTTGGTTTGTTCTCAGGAGACTGCTTTCTGAAAGGCAGTAGAACTTCTGGTCTCAGGGCAATCCGTGCTGAGGAAGAGGGGGTGTGGGAAGCAGGGAGAGAAACAATTCATCCACCAATTTTTCTGATACAAATAGGGAAATGTTTTCTCCCACAGATGCCATCCTCCCTCCACCCTCTCACCACTTCCAACCCCCAACCTTAGGCAGACACTGAGGCCAAATGTATCCTAATAAGTCTCAAGCCTTAGTGGCAAAAAGATAACCTTGGTGCTGTGGTGAGTGAACTAGAAAAAGTGACCAAAGTTCCCAGAGAGAGGTGAGGCCAAGAAGAAACTGAAGCCACATAGAAGAGGTGCTTGAAACAAAAGCAGGATTCATTAGTCACACTTGAAATAAAATTTACAACTTAGAGTTGATTCATTAACCTATACATCTATTTAAAAGTTGCACTAGCTGTACTTGTAGCCCCAGTCTCTGAGTGAATACCTTAAAGTCAATTTATGCAGAATGTGCTTCATTTACCTTAGGTTGCTAAATATTTGTTAAACCAGTGAAGATAATGATCTACCTTGTAGAGTGGTTGTATGACTGACTAATAAGATATTTCTGAAGCTAGTTGACATTTAAAAATTGAAATAACATTATATTTCATAATAAGCTGTATGTTACAGACTATTTGAAATAATTTTGTAATTTTTGAATGAAGAAATTCTTTCAACTGTGCTTTCTTTGTAGTGCAAATTACTTTATTTTCTAAGAAAATTGTACTTTTCATTCAAAATGGTGCTTCAGTACCTTCATATTACTTATACACAATCAAATCTATGGATAAGGAATGGCTATTTATCAAATCTAAAATAAAGTTTGCTTTCAAAGGTAATTGTCATTTTTTGTAGAGAAAATGAGACTGCCATAAGTTAATTTATTTCTTAGTTTCCATGCTGTATGTGAAATAACCATCCATATATATGTCAGAATTGGCATTGCCCAATCATTTTTTCTATAATATCACTGACATTATGATATTATAATTAATATCCATTTTATTTTGACTTCCTCCAGCTCTTAAATTTCTTTCAATTTTATCACCAGTGACTATTTGAATTTTGAAAAGGAAAATATTTAGGGCTCCTAATTAGACTCTTCTTCATGAAAACTAGAACTTAAGATATATGGAGAGCAAATTAAGCGTATGTGAGAAAATCATATCACTGGTCTTCTAGTATTTCAAATCCTCTCAGGGTCCACCATATTCTCTACCTATGGTGACATTTACTGAGACCTTATTGATGGCCCATTTTGTTTGTTTCTTTTCTTAAAAGAAATATTTGCTGAACATGTGGGTTTTTGGTAATATAATTTCAAGGGGTAAAGGATCAAATACAGTATTGAGGCAAAATACCTCATTGGTAAGACACCTTTAGTGTAAAGAAATTCTAAAATTGACAAAAATTAATTTAAATATATTAAATATCAACATTAATAAATAATTTAGATAATTTTAAACTCCAAATAGATTGGAAGGAAAAAATAACAAAATTTTAATGATGTCAGGAGTAATTTAGATATCTCTAAGAGAACACAAATACAATTATCTATTGTCTTGTGGATATTAATTGATATTACTAGTTCATTTGTATTTATGGGGGATCATGAAGGAAAGACAAACCATAGCAGCATTTACATGTATATAAGTAATCTGCTTATGTATGCAAACTCTATAATATAAGTTCATTTGGAATTCAGGAATAATCCTATAACTAATATGTCTACATTTGATTTCAAATACTATCTATATTATTTTAGATTACTTAAGCACCCCACCCCCAGTCCTCTATTTGATCTGTTAGAATCAAAACTCCAGTCACATAATCTTGAAAATATTTAATAGAATAAAATAAACTAATTCATGAAAAATGATAAAATTGTATTTACTAAATTGCTTTTAATTTCATACATTTCCCCACTTTCCAAAAATCCCATGAAGTGTCTTATTGACTAAGAATCATATAAAATAGACTAATACAAACTGAATATTATTATTAACGAAATGGCAATCTGTAGATTTTATAGATTAAAGATACCAAATTAAGCACCTCAAAGAGAATGATAAAGAAAATTATATTTATTTGATTCTATCTCCAAATTGGTTAAAGTTTTATTTTAAGTAGAAGATTTCAAATTGCCTCTTTAAAAATAAATAAATAAAATGAAGCAGATGCATGCTACTGTATTACCAAGTTCCAAAATGCTTAGTTTTCAACAAGTTAGAGGAATAAACAAGAATCACTGACATAGCCTAAATGAATCACACTATTGGTTTAATCTGGCCGTATAGCTATTTAGAACTGGAGCATGGGGTATACTTTAGTTTGGGTATTATCTGAAAATTGAAAAAACATTTTTTCCAAACACAATGCTATTGCAATGACAAAAATAATACAAATTCTGATGACAAATTGTATAAATTTGAGAATGCTATTTAAAGGCTACAGGCTTATTTGTTTTCATAAAATGAGTATAAGCAAATGAAATGTATTTCTGGATCTGTTGAAAGTCTAAACTTGTAAGCATTCATAATATGTTAAGCAGCCTGAAGTATAACTCATTTTATAAAGCTTACAGTGCTTAAGGGAAAAAAATTGTACCTGGATTCACAGCTAACATGAGATTTGCAATACAAAATAAGTTAACAAGGAAAACAATGACATATGCCCTAGAGTAATGCTACTTGCTGGAACAAAAGAATACCACATAATAATTCCAGAGAAGAACTCTGCAACTACACAAAAAATACATTTAAAAGAAAATGATAGCTTACAGTAATGCTGTCACTTCACATAATAATTTTTCATCAGATTTGGCACTTTTCATATGTCATCACAATGTATGAAAAACAAAGTCAATCATTTAAATGATTTAACTGCTTGTGCATTTGAAAAAGACTGAATTAATTTGAAAATTTTCTACTAGCTCTATGATATCTCACACCTAAAATATAACCATTGAGCATTTTGTTTTTAATTAGCAGCTCTACCACAATCACATTTCTCATTAGTTAGGAAATGAATCCTATGAAATCAGTATTAGAGTGAATGACATTTAATCCTTGGTTAGGAATGTGACTTTCTGAATTTGTTTTCAAAATATGATGTTCTTGAAGACATGCTTAAATTAATATTTAAGCTAATTTTATGATAAAATATTTTGCACTTCACAGCTACTAAGAAGTATGGTTGGTTAATTATAGATTTTATTGAGTACCAAAAGACTTAATACTGGACTAGAAAATGATACATAGAAATAAAAAAATAGTATAAGCACCCTATGTTATCTATTTGTCACTTCCTCAGCAGCAGTGGGAAAACATAACAATTATTCCATCCTTTTCTCCCAGTGATCACCCAATAACATTGTTCAGCAGTTTCAAGAGTAATACATCAATGAATGATGAATTTTAAGCATTGATGTTTGTATTATAAAACAAGTTTTGGTTATAAATATTCTTTTTATTTATGCTTGTGACCCAATCCATTCTTTGAGCAACATCTGGAATGAAAATAAGGGTAAAATATGATGTATTAAATTTACAACACTCATCTCATTTAAATAAAACATTTAATAATGTTTTTGTAGCATTTATTCTGCTGAAGAATTTATAGTACTGATTGCGTGTAAACTTAAATTTAAACATTTTAAGCAATTTTATTAAGAAATGCATTAACAATAGCTCAAAAAAAGCATTTGTAAACAAAAGTTTCTTTTTTAAAGAATAAATAATAATCCAGTGTATCCATAATTCGAACTAATTAAAGCTGATGTAACAAAATTTTACTTGGGTAAATTCACAAGGAAAATTCACACTCTTTCTTCAGTTTTCCTTGTAATGAGGATTCAAACATATGACCTACACTCTTACAACTTAGATTCATTCTTTACAGAAGTGAAGAAAAACACCTCTTTTAGTTTATGACATTATGAACACTCAGATACCCTCAGAAAACCCTTCTGCTGAAACTAACTAAAAATGTTGCATAAAATATTAAAAACATAATTTAAGAAGAACTATTGATTAGACAAGAAAATAAGAAAACCTCAAAAGCCAGAAGTGAATTAATTGCTGAAAAAGTTAAAAAGAAGAAAGGAAGGAAGGGAGGGAGGGAAGGAGGGAGGAAGGAAAGAAGGAAGGGAGACTCAAGCCAGCTTTAGCTCCTTGGATAACTGTTGAAGTCAAATAAAATTGATTCTCCTCTCTCTCTTATAAATACCAATACTCAAAAAATGCAAACAGAAAAAGGTCTACATGATTTAATTCACATTCAAAAATCATAAAACACACAAAGATAAAGTCACCATGAACAAGTCCAAGCAGATTTAGAAGATAGCTGAATCATATCTATAAAAATTACATATGTTTGAATTATCAGGCAGAAAATCACTTTGAATACAGCAAGAAACAAAAAGGGAAAAGAACAAGTAACATTCTGGTTTTTTTGTTTCCATTGAGAACACTTTGAAAAGCTGTATAAAATCCAAAAGTCATCTGCTTAATGGAATCAGAGAGCTAGAGAAAAAAGCAACTAGTGGATGGAGACTTTAGAGACTGGAGAACCATAGAGAACTACATGGTCTCTGATTGTCCAGTTGCTTTGTTCCCAGGAACATTTACCAATTCAAGACCCAAACAAAAATATATAAGTAGATCAACATAACAGAATAAGGATCCAAGATTCATTTTGATATGAAATTTCATTATTAAGAGAGCTGACATTATATATTTGTGATAAAAAGTGGACTATTTTTAAATTGTGCTGAGAAAACTAGCTATCCATATGTTTTTTAAAAAAATGTAGTTTGTTTACTCTCTCACAAAATGCATAAAGTTATAAAAACAACAACACAACCCAGAGATGGGTGACATAATTTGGGATCTGAATCAAACCACATTCAATATAAATCATATTTAAGGATTTTGCAGTTATATAACCCAATAAGTCCATGTGTTTCATTTTTGTTTTGTTTCTGTTTGTTCATCTTTAATGTATTTAAGTTCAGTTTTCAGTCATTCGCTCTGAAGATTCCTAATTCATGCAGTTTGTAATTCCCAACAAAAAAGCCACTGAAGTAAGTGACAACCCTCAAGAAACCTGTAGGATGACAGGCAGAAATTACTGTTAAGCATCAAATTTTCCATATTTTATAGGCATGATATTCATGTGATCAGTGGATAATTGTGCATACACTGACAGAAATGATTACGCAATAACTATACTCGGTTGAATCTAGGTAAATGTAGCAAAAATCTTGCCCAACTGAATACTCTGAGAAAAGGGCCTTTATATAGATGTACATTCCCATTGACACATCTATCTGTCACTGTCTTACTCTCTTTGTATTTGTTTAATCATTACCTGTTTGCAGATCATTCTTCATGATATTTAAGATTCAAACAGATTAGTAGCTGCATATTGTATCCTTATTTGGCAATCTGTTTACAAAACAATTCCAAAAGGGATCCTAGGATGACCTTATTCCTTTTGTTCCAATGATTTGTGATAAAATTGAACAGAGCATACAGGTCTAATGTTTAGATTAGTTTCTTCTACATAGTAGACACACAATAAGTTTAGAAGCCCTTGAAAATGTACCAGAAGTATAATTGATTGGTCGTCCCTACCTCCTGCTCTTCTGGATATTCCACTGCATTTGTGTATAGGTTGAAGAGCCAAGCCAAACTTATGATAGTACAAAGGCTTTGCTTGGCAAGACTCACAAGAGAAAACTGCCCTTCCAACATCAGACCTGGGGCACAGTCTTTGCATCACAATCCCTGAAAGGAGTCGCAATCAAGGACCCGAGTACCTGTGGCCAATCTTATGTATCTGCCCTCCTAGACCAGACACTACCATTCTGAGGCCTGTAGAAACAAAGGCCTTCCTCAGGTATCTCTCCTGAGACCTCGTCATCAGGAGAGTGGGGAGGCTCTGAAGGTACTTTTCTCATCTCTGATTCAGTACTCAGTACTTTTCCTGTCATAACCATTCTCTCCTGTCCCCTTACCCTGACCCCTGGGTCCATAAAATGGCAGGAACCTTTTGTCCCACACTGTCTCTGAGATGAGACACTTCCTCTCATCATTAGACCTTTGCCCAGCAGCACTGTTCCATGGGGAAAACTGGAATTAGAGGTGTGGAGTTTTCTACCAGTTAGCCTCTTGTTTATGTTATCATAGTGATTAAAGTGATTAAAGGGTTGACTGTTACTTTCAGGTTGGCTTGTTGTCCTAATCATCTTCTACCTGGCAGCTCAGCTCTTGACAGAGGTCACACTTCACATGTGCAGCTACCCCTTCGTGAGTACTAGGCATACTAATGCAGACAATCGCCGTGACAAGGGACCGTTCAACCCAGCGACTTTGGCTCAAGTACTGACCAGTGGTCTTGAAGCAATTTTCTTAGACCTGCTGTACAGCCAAAGACCCTTCCTACTCAATTCTCCTTCTTTTTCCTAACCTTCCCAGGAGTGAGTAGTGCATCAAGATATTAAGAATTACCCTGCCTTTTCAAGTTCCTACCCATTTTTTCCTTCAATGGCATACTTCTCCCAAATTGACTCTTATATGCCTAACCTTTTTTAAGTGTCTGCTTCTCAGAGAACCCAAAGTAATATACTAACTAATTCTACAGTAAAAACTTTGAACACAGCTTTGAAAATATTTTTAATTCTGTAATATTAATTCACAATCCTCAGATTTTTCTGGATTTACTCTTTCTAGCTTAAGTATTTGGTATGCATATTTCCTTTTTCTTTAACACTCATCTACCAAGGATGTTTCCATTAAGGTAATTCAGCAATATTACCTCCCTATACAGCAAGCCAAGTATCTTCTTGAATTACTTAATTAATAAGTATTTGAATTCCTGAATAATCTAGGGGCACCTTAAATTGAATTGAATCTTCTACACCTAACTTTGACACATTTATAAGCTTCACAAAATACTTTTTCACCATTATCACCATTTCCCCCTCTCCCAGCCCATAGCCATGTTTATTTTAATATATCTGTTTGACTAATATTTATTAAGTATTTATCTTACATGCCACTCTGCTTGATTTTAGGATTAGGAAGACTTATATGCTACAACAATAACAATTGTTTAGTGGAATAAAAAGATATATAAATATTTGTTCATAAAATCAAAAACAAAAACAGAAAAAAGTTCTAGAGGTCTGTAGAAAGTAGTAGAAACTACTACTAGAGAAAGCAGTACAAACTCACCTTGTAGTTTTCAGTGAATAATGTAAACCAAGAACAAAACAAGAAAAATAGTTGCATGTTATCTTGGAGGGGCATTTTAAGCGATCTTAAAAAGAACTAGATTATTTGAGAACTATATTTCTTTCCAACCAGTGTCACTAATTTTTCCCGTTCAAATCAAGCTATTTTTTGCAAGTATTAAAAATATTATGTATATATATTTTCTGCCTTTCTGATACTCATGTTACATTTTTAACTTCTCAAGTTCATTCACTGTTACTGTCTTATGAATTCACATCATCTCTCTAATTCACTCTTTCCTCTACTTGGCCTTATTTTGATTTCTAGTTGCTCTAATTTTCCAATTACAACTATTATGTTACTTCCTTAAACATTCGTCCCAGCCTATAATCCAAAGTTTGATATTTTACAATGACCAGAGAAATGACCTAAACACCTTTAACTTTCCATTATATCAATTACGTGTGTGTGTGTGTGTGTGTGTGTGTTAATAAGCAAAGAGAAAAATGATGAAGAAAAATGAACAGAACCAAAAGATCCATATGTAGGTGGCTTTTCTTTTCTTTCTTTTTTTTTTTCACCCCAACCATCCATATGTCTAATTGATTTTGTCACCTCACTATATATACATATACAAAAAAAATATGAACATACATATCCTTGATATTACTGGGACTGAGTCCTTCCTCAGAGATCCAGGCAAAATCACTTGAGTGTCCAATTCCATGCAGTGTAGAAGACCAGATCCCACCCTAGTATTTTCAAAAAAAGGAAAGGAATGTGTTTATGAGTAAGAGTTTGTGAGTCAAAGGCTCATGTTTATATGGCCTTATCTATCCCAGAGAGAGGAAGGTAGGTAGTGAGGAAGATAGAGAGGAAATACTTGAGTTGAACAGGTATTCAAATACCAAATTTAAAATGACCCATCTAAAAACCATGAATAATGATGTTTATCTTTAAAAAAAGTAGTGAATAATTTTTCTTATGTATTCATAACTACTTCAATTAATGAGGAAAAAATGAAGACATTTAGGAAACATAGAAAATGTATAAACATAATTGTGATAAATTTTATTTGAAACAGGTACTTGGCTTCTAAAGTTGAAGAAAATAATTCAGTATTTTCTCATTATAGCAATAAAGACACTATGTACATTAAATTTAATGGAACTTCCAGAATGCACAAAGTACAAAATTCCTTAGAATTGTATGCTTTTAATTATTACTTTATCAACCTGTCCCTTTGGGTGAATATTTTAACTTAATTTTGATCAAATTAAATGCCAGAAATAATATATTATATTTCATATGTTACTACCTTCTAAAATCATAATGTTGATTTATTGCTATGATCTCCTGTTTAAAGCATGAACAAGAACTACTAAACTCCCATTCCAGAAAGGGAAATTTTTATTATTAACAGATGCATTCTAATTGGGGAGTCTCATGCTGCCATGAAATATGAGTTTTACTTCTGATGCATTTATTCATTGTGTGTGTATAGAGACCAAGAGGTGGGTCAGCTCTGGGTCCAGGCTGTATTCCTGGCTCCTGTTGACATCAGCTCCCTAAGTGACTTTGCTTCACTTGTCCCTAGAGACCTGCCAGTTGTTAAATTTCTTCCTGTGTAAACACTGTCCTACCAGTGCAGATGAGGTCTCTTCTCCTCCCTACTTTGCTCTAATAAAAAGCCCCATTTTTCACAAACAGGAGAACATTCATTTTTCCCACCTCATTTTTCAAGTACCAAATCATGGCATTTTAAATTTTAAGTAAACATAAAGTCCAATTTTTCATAGTGACAGTAACTGCATTGATGTATGAACCTGAAGCACCAAATGACTTATTCCTCATGATATTTGAAGAAGCGCCTTATATTTTTAAAACATGTCAAAATGATTTGTTCTGGCATTGCATTATATTCCTTGTTTATTTTAGTTCTTAATAGGCTATGTTTCATTATCCAGGGTGTAGGTCCTTGTTATAAATTAGATCCCATCTGCTAAAATCTCCTGATTAGAGGTTCAAAGGACAGATAATGCCATCTATCCCTTATTTTTAATAAATCTCATGAGCTGGAAGACTACCTGATTGACTTACGGAGGTTTTGGAAGCAGTAGAAATAATGACAAACATGAAACTTTGTTTTCTCACCTTGATAGGGAACCTCAATACAAGTATGTCTAGATGATCTCTAAGATAGACGTGACCTGTTTTCTTGTCTGAATGTCCAGAGATAGAAAAATATGTGTCACAACAATTGCCTTTTCTTTTTTGTTCCAGCACTGAACCATAGGTATATGTTTTGAGAAGAAAGTACTTGTAGACATCAGTGTAATGCTATTCACGTACCCCATGCTGCCCTGTATGGAGTAGACAGTGATACATGAGAATGGCTGTGAGGAGCAAGTGTTCACTTTAGATCTGAGGTTTCCACCTTTCAGGAGTGGTTTTCTAGGAAGCCATGGCATAAAGGGAGCCAAAAATTACTCATTTCTCCCCATAAATGTAATGGAGTATAGTGCTACAGTTCAGTGATCAAGAGGTTAAAGTCTAGAATTAGAATGCAAACTTGTGAAACTCTTCTTCACTTTTAGAATGAGGGGTAAGGGTGGTGGTTCTTGAACCCTAATCTTTTTATCAAAGGGTAGTTGACAAAATAATTGCATATTTTTAAATGTATAATTTCATTTCTTTTGATGTTTGTACACCTGTGAATCCATCACCCTAAACAAGATAGTGAACATATTTATCAACCCCCAAAATTAGCTTATGCTTCTATGTAATTCCTCCCTCCTGCCCTGTATGTCCCTTCCCCAAAGTCCCAGGCAACAACTGATCTACTCTGAACTTTCTGGAATTTTATATAAAAGAAATTATATAGTAGGTATAAGTTTTTGGTGCCTGGAATCTGCAATCATTCAGCATAATTCTTTCAATTTTTTTAATCTTGTGTATACCAAGTTTGCTTATTTTTTATTGCTCACTAATATTTTGTTGTATGGATATGCCACAATATTTTTATCCATTCACCTGTTGATGGACATTTGGATGGTTTCAAGATTTTGGTATTATGACTAAAGCTACTATGGACATTCCTATATCAATTTTTCCAACAACATATACTTTCTTTAATGTTGGTCAAATATCTAGGAGTAGAGAGGCCAGCTCATTTGGTAAGTGTATGTTTAAGTGTTTTTGAAAGTGTCAAACTTTTTATAAATTTTTTTCAACTTTTTATAATAAAGAAGTTATAACATTTTACATTGCCACCAAAGGTACATGAGGGTTCCTGTTTCTCCACATTCTTGCTAATACTTGTATGATCAGCTCTTTACTTGCAGGCATGCTAACAGGTGAGTAGTGGTATTTCAGTGATTTTAAGGTAAATTTCCCTTGGGTCTAATGCAGTTGAACATATTTTTTTGATATGCTTATGTTCCATCCATTTAATTCTTTGGTGAAGTATCTTTTCAAAACTTTTACCCATTTTTTAAATTAGGTTTTTAATGTTCTTCTTAAGTTTAATGTCCCTTTATATATTTGTTATAAGTCCACTACATCAGACATATGCTTATCAAATATTTTTCTTCCAGTTTGGGATTGGGCTTTTCATTCATTTAAAAGTATTCTTTGAAGAAATATTTTAAATTTTTATAAATTACGATTTATCAATTTTTGTATCAATCATGAATTTAGAATAATATCCAAGAAGGATTTGTCTACTCCATACTTCTAGACGTTCTATAGGTTTAGGTTTTACGTTTAGGTGTGTGATTCAGTTTGAGTAAATATATGTATATGTTGTCAGGTACATATCAGTCATTTTTTGTATAATATATCTTTTGTTCCAGCATAATTGATTGAAAAGACTGTCCATTTCCCACTAAATCCTCTTTGCAACTTTGCTGAAAATCATATTTGAATGATTGTCCACATGTGACATTTTTGTGTAGGTCTATTTCTGAACTCCCTATTCAGATACATTAATATAATTTGACTATCTTTTTTTCAATAAAATACTTTTGGGTACATTTTATAGTAAGTAAAAATTTGTAATATTGCTGTGTAGTATATCTTAAAATCAGGTATTATTAGTTCTCTCCATTTATTCTTCTTTTGAAGTTGTTTTGGCTTCTCTCTGTCTTTTCCATTTCCATATAAATTTTAGCTTGGTGATTTCTTAAATAAAAAAAGTAAAAATCCTAGGATTTTGATTGGCCTTGTATAGAATCTATAGATCAATGTTGGAAGAACTGACATTTTAAAGATATTGAGTGTCTTCAGACCCACAAACCAGATATTTCTCTTCATTCATGTAAGTTTTTAAAGATTTCTCTCAGCAATATTTTATAGTTCTCTGTGAACAGGACTTGCACATTTTTGTCATAAATATTCCTAAGTATTTCATAGCTTTGTTGCTATTAAAATGGTATTGATTTTTAAAATTTTAATATCCAATAGTTCTTTGCTAGTATATAGAAATAAAATTATTTTTATTTTTGATAAGCTTACTTATTCGTTCTTTTAGCTTATTTTGTAGATTCCATTGGGTTTTCTACATAGATTGAATCGTTATCACTTGTGAATTAAGACCGTATAATTTCTTTCTTTCCTAAATGCATGCATTTAATTTATTTTTCTTGCCTTTGTCTGGATGGTATAGACCTTCCAGGATGATGTCAAAATAGCAGTGGTGACAATAGGCATTCATGTCTTGTTCTTGATTTAGGGGTGAAATATTCAGCATTCTATGCTTAAGTACAATGGTTTCTCATAGATACCTTTATCAAGTTGATGTTTCCTTCTATTCCTAGTTTGCTGAGAGATTTTTTTTATCAGGAATGATAATTAGATTTTATCAAATGCTGTCCCTGGGTTTATTGAGATAATCATATATACATGCACATAAATCTATTGATATGGTGAATCGCATGCATTTATTTTTCTAATGTTAAACCAACTTTAAAATCTTGGGATAAACTCCACTAGGTCACAAAGATTTACCCTTTGTATATATTTGATGCTGGATTGTTGCATATGATGTGCTAACATTTGTTTAGGATTCTGCATCTAAGTTCATGAGGGATATTGGTTTATAGTTTTCTTTTACTGTAACATGTTTATCTGATATGAATATCGAGATAATGTTGTCTTCATATAATTCTCTAATTTTCTGGAAGAGTTTGTGCATATTTGGTATTATTTCTTAATTAAACATTTCTTACAATTCACCAGTGAATCCATTTGAGTATGTATTTTTCATTGTTGGATGGTTTCTAACTACAAATTCAATTTTTTAAATAGATAGAGTTATTCAGTTTATCTGTGTCTTCTTGAGTTGAGTGAGTTTGTTCCTTTTTATTGCTGTGTAGTGTTTCTTGATACAGATGTACCATAGTTTGTTTAAATATTCACCCATTAAATGGCATTTATGTTGTTGTAAGGTTTTGGCTATTATGAATAAAGCTGTTATGAACATCCATGTACAGGATTTGGGTGTAGATAAGTTTCCATTTCTCAACATAAATACTAAATTGACTAATTGCTAGATTGCTTGAGAAGCACGTATATATTTTTGTTGATGTTAGAAACTTCTCCAAAGTAGCATTCTATCAGGGATGCTCCTCCAATGATCGATTTACTCTGCAACTTCATCAGCATTTCATGTTATCAATATCTTCTATTTTAGCCATTCTCATTATGTGTAGTGATATCTAATGGTTTTAATATGGAACGTCATTTCATATGCTTATTTGCCATCTGTATGTTCTCTTTGCTGAAAGGTCTGTTTATGTCTTTTGCCTGTTTTAATTGGTATATTTTGGTTTTTGCTTTTTTTTTTTTAACCCATTGTGTTTTGAGAGTTATTTACATATTCTATTCATCCTTTGTTGGATATCTGGCTTGCAAATATTTCCTCCCAGTCTGTAGCCTGTAGCTTGTCTTTTATCTTCTTTACAAGGTCTTTCATAAAGTATTTCCTTTAAAGATCATGCCTCAGGTATCATAGTTTTCTGTGAACAATTATAAGAATTTTGCTTAGACTTAGGTCCCCCAGTATTTCTCCTATACTTTTTTCTAAACTTTTTATAGTTTCACATTTTAAACTTAGTCAATAATCTATTCTCAGTTAATTACTCATAACGAAGTTTGAAGTTTAGGTCAAGATTCATTTTTTGGCCTTTGGATGCTGTCTTAGTTTACTTGGCTACTGTGATAAATACCATGCAATGGGGTGGCTTAAAAAAACAAGCTTTTATTGTCTCATGGTTTCAGAGACTAGAATTCCAAAATCATGCTGTCAGTGAGGTGATGCTTTCTTCTGGATGTCTGTACATCCTGGTGCTGGCTTACCACAATCCTTGGGATTCTTTGGCTTACATCTCTGCCTCCTGTCACATGACAATCATTCTCCCTTAAAATCTACTTTTTTGGTTTCTGCTGCATTTCAGCTTCTGGCTCCTTCCTGTTGCCTTTTCTGACTGACTGACTGACTTTGAATTTCCTCTGCTTTAATGGACTGTAGTAACATGGATCAAGAGCCACCATGATTCAGTTGGGCCATACCTTAACTACAAATTACATCTTCAATCTGTCCTATTAACAATGGGTTCACACCTCCTGAAATGTGGATTAAGATTAAGAACATGTCTTTTTGAAGTGGTAAATAATTCAGTCTACCACAGATGTCCAATTGTTCCAGCACCATTTGTTCAAAAGGCTGTCTTGCCTCTATTGCTGTCCATTTGCACTTTTGTCAAAAATCAGTTGGGCAGGTTTGTATGGGTCTATTTCTTGGCTTTCTATTCTGATCTGTCTATCCCTCTACTATACAACACTATCTTGATTACTACAGCAGTATAATAAAAATAAACATCCAGTAGAGGGATTACTTCTCACTTATTCTTTTTGAAACTAGTTTTAGCAATTCTACTTCCTGTGTCTAAATTTTAGAATTACCTTAGTTATGTCTTCCCAAAAACTTACTGAGATTTTGATAGATATTGCATTAAAACTATAGATCAATTTGGGGAGAATTGAAATCTTTGTGAGTTTTAATCTTCCAAACCATAAACAATTTATTAAGGATTTCCTTTAAATTTTCATCAGCCTTTTGTAATTTCCAGAAAACAGATGATGTTTGTGTTTTCTTAAATTTAAAAGTAAATATTTCATTAACTTTGGAGTAATTTTAAATGGCATTGTGTTTTTAATTTTAGTTGCCAATGTGTGTGTTAGCATATAGAAATGTAATTCACTTTTCTATGTTGATCTTATATCCTGTGACTTTGCTGTACTTACTTATTAACTCTAGGAATTGTTTTATTATTTGTTTGTTTTAATATATATTCCTTGCAATTTTATATGTAGATAACTATTGGGGATTGAATCATGTCCTCCACAAAATGCATATTCATGTCCCAACTGCTGATCCTGTGGTCTGAATCCATTTGTAAATAGGATCTTTGAAGGTGGTATTAGTTAAGATGTACCCAAACTGAATGAGGGTGGGCCTTAACCTAATATGACTGAAGCCCTTATAAGCAAAGGAAATTGCACACAAAATGAAGCCACATGAAACAGAAAGAAGCTGGAAGTCAATAAAACCTGGAAATCCAAAGAGGAAGGAGATGCCACCATGTGCATTACCAGGTGACAGAAAAGCCAAGGACAAAGGATTGCTGGCAGGCAGCCCAGAATCCCAGTCTTCAGGAATAAATCACCACCTTGCTAATGCTTTGGTTTTGGACTTCTCCTAGCCTCAAAACTATGAGTTAATAAATTTACATTGTTTAAGACAGCCCATTGTATTTGTTTTTTACAGCTAGTGAACTAAAACAATCATCATGTCATCTGAAATATTACCTTCCCTTCTTATCTAGAAGCCTTTATTTATTTTTCTTACCTTATTTTATAGGTTATAACTTCCAGTATTATGCTAAATAAAAGTGGGCATCTTTTCCTTTTTCCCCCTCATGAGGAAAACAGTCTTTCACTATTAAGCATGGCATTAGCTAGAAGTTTTTAGTGATGTTTTTGTCAAGTTGAAGAATTTCTCTATTGCTAGTGTACTGAGAGTTTTTACCATAAATGGTTTTGGGTATTGTCAAATGTTTATTTTGTGTGTCAGTTGATGAAATGACTTTTCTCTTTTAGCCTGTTGTTATTACAGATTGCACTGATTGTTCATTGAATAGTGAACTAGCCTTCCATATATGGAATAAATTCTATTTGGTCATTGTGTAAACTTTTTTCCTATATTGCTGGATTTGATTTACTAATGTTCTGTTGAGGACTCTTGCTTCAAAGTTCATTGTGATAATGGTTTCTAGTTTTATTTCCTTCTAACTTTGTCTTGCTTCCATATGTTTTAAAAAATATTTAAGTTTGGTATAGAATACTAGGTTAATAGGTTTTTTTTTTTTTTTTTGACTTTCAGTATTTTGAAGATGGTTCTCTACAGTTTTTTGTTTGCATTATCTCCAGTGAGAAATCTGTTGTCAGTATTATCTATTTCTCCTTGTGCAACTTTTTACCTCCTTCTGAATGTTTTTATAATCATCTTGTCATTTGAGCAATTTAAGACATGCCTTGGCTTAGTGTTTTCATGTTTCTTTTGCTGGGGTTTATTTGACATGCTTACATCTGTAGGTTTATTTTATTCATCAAAGTTGGAAAATTTGGGACCATTATTTCTTCAAATATTTTCTTTCTTTCCCCTCTCTTCTCCTGCAGGGATTCTTTTTACACATATTTGGGTCACTGTATGCCCTATAGTCATAGGAGATTGAATCACATTCTGTAACTCACTTCTGCACTATTTTTTAAATTATTTTTTGCCATGCTTTGTATTCAATCACTTATGTTGCTGTGATTTTAGGTTCTTTACTTTTGCCATATCAAATCTATCCTTAACTGCATCCAGTGTATGTTTCACCTCAGACATTGTACTTTTTATTTCTAAGGGTTCAATTTTGATCTTTTTTTATGTCTTCCTTCTCTCAACTTTTAGACATATACAATACAGTTATAATTACAGTTTTTATGTCCTTATTTTCTAGTTCTAATATCTGCGCTACATCAGGTTCCATTAAAATTGATTGTTTTTTTTCCTCATGAAGGGTCATATTTTCCTGCTTCTTTTTATGCCTGGTAAAATTTTATTGGCTGTTAGGCATTATAAAATTTAACTTTTTGGACCCAGGATATTCTTCCATTACTATGAAAATTCTTGAGCTTTTTTAAGGGACACAGGTAAGTTACTTGGAAACAATTTGATAACTTTTAGATCTTGCATTTTAGATTTGTTTATTGTGATCAGAGCAGTATTTATTACCCCTGCTGAGGCAAAATGCTTGAATTATTAGTTTTTCCATTCTGGTTGGATATAACATCAACTACAGGTCCTTTGAATAACTTTGAATGGTTTCGTCATGCACATGCCTTGATCAGTACTCTATGAGACTGTGAGGAGACTCATTGCTTATCTCCAAGATAAGTTCCATGTGTTCTCTCTTCTCTCCAGTTTTGTGTGCTTCAAACATTTGTTCACTTGGTCTTCATGGATCCTAAGCTTGTGTCCCCCTCTCAGGAATTCTGCAGTACTCTACCTGGGTTCCCCCTCCCTATATCACAGTTGGTAAACTTCTTCAAAGACAGTTATCTGGGGCAATATTAGTGGTCACCCCATTTATTTACAATCTTTCAGGGATCAGTCTTCTTAACTGTATAGAGCCCAATATCTTGAAAACTGTCATTTCATATATTTTGTCAGTGTTTTTGTCTGTGGCAGAAAGGAGGGTAAATCCAGTCCCTGATATTCCATATGTAGAATCGGAACACTTTTTAATACCTATGGGATGTCTGTGCAAGTCACATCCCCAATTTCAGAATACCTAAGGATAATAATAGTGTATTTTTTGTAGATATTATGAAACAATGCAAACAATAATATTATGTAATAAATTTGGGTCCCATAGGATGTAGAACCAAATATAAGTTCAGTACTTCATTTTATTACTTAATTATATCAGAAAATTCTACAAAGTATTCATATTTACTTTATATAATATTAGTAGAGCAGAAGTTAAAATTGAGAATTCTTGAATAGGATTATAATCTATTAAGCATCTGGTGCTCTTCAAAAAGTTGTTGATGGTCCAAAAAAAAAAAAAAACACATAAGATAGGTAAATTTAATAAAATGACTCTGCAGAACAATAAATATTAAGTAAGCATAAAATTTACATAGTTATTGAGACAGAATTTTAATTCCAGAAACTTTTCCTAAAGAAGTAGTCAAAAGTGATCAGAGGAGGGAACTAAGATGGCGGCTAGTTGAGACAGGGAGAAAAAAACACCTCCATGAAAAACACTAGCTAAAAACCAGAAAGTGACCTAGAATACCGGTTACAGCGATGCACCAACTGGATGAGGGCTCCTAGCTCCAGAGGGGCCGTATACTTGGTGAAACCGGGAGTCGGCATTCTGAAATGAGTGAAAGCTGGCTGGAAGACCCACAGCCATGCGGCAGGCTGGGGAAGCCAGGGTTCAGCATATGGAGACAAGCTGGCTGTTTTGTTTTTTTTTTTTTTTTAAAAAAAGGAGCAGCTCCAGTAGCAATTGTGGGAACCATGCAGAAAAACACAGCAAGAGGGGGCTGGGCTGGCCTCTTGCTGTCTGGCCGGGAAGATAGCCCGCAGCAGATACCCTTGGGTTCGGGGGAACAGAGGGGAGAGCTGGAAGCAGAAAGAAACCCTGCGGCTAGCAGCTCGCCCCTGGAGGGCTGGAAAAACTCCTGCCCGGGGCCGTGCCCACAGCCCAAAGCCCCACCAGTTGTCCTGGAGCTGGGAAGGAGGAACGGTGCGAGGAGGAGGGGGCTGAGACGCCCCGCTCGGCCATTTTTGCTTCTGGCTGGGAGTGCACCGCCGCACAGCCCAGCGGCCCAGGGTTTCCCTTGTGGGACGGCGCGCACTGATGACGTAGCACAGCTTTCCCTTGGCTGAGCTACTGGAGGAGTGCGGCTGGGAGGGGGGATCTGCTCGGAGAACCCAGGGACGCTACGCCAAGTCTGGTGGTTTATGGATCAACAAGAATGAGAAGCTGAGGCTGAACTGAAATGGAGGCTTAGACTTGTGTGGCGGCCTTGAATCTCTGGGATCCTGGGGGATTTGAACATTAGATCTGCCCTTCCTCCCTGGCTACCTGTACACATGCCCCACATTCAGGGTGGACAGCTCCAGCAAAAAAAAAAAACGTTGAGATCTGACTCGAGGCATATAGGTGACTCACAGACGCCATCTGCTGGTTAGTTAGAGAAAGTATACGTCACCAAACTGTGCTCCTGAAAAATTGGATCGATATCCCTTTTTCTTTACAACTTGAAAGAGCCCTATCAAGCAAAACAAATGCCAAGAGGCCAAAAACAACAGAAAATCTTAATGCATATGATAAAACCAGAAGATATGGAGAATCCAACTCCAAACACACAAACCAAAATATCGGAAGATGCAGTATACCTCGCAAAGTTAATCAAATACCTACAATCGAGGAATGAAAACATGGCAAAGGATTTAAAGGACATCAAGAAGACCATGGCCCAGGATATAAACTACATAAAGAAGACCCTAGAAGAGCATAAAGAAGACATAGCAAGAGTAAATAAAAAAATAGAAGATCTTATGGAAATAAAAGAAACTGTTGGCCAAATTAAAAAGACTCTGGATATTCACAATACAAGACTAGAGGAAGCCGAACAACATCTCGGTGTCCTAGAAGCCCACAGAACAGAAAATGAAAGAACAAAAGAAAGAATGGAGAAGAAAATAAAAAAAAATCGAAATGGATCTCAGGGATACGATAGATAAAATAAAACGTCCAAACTTAAGACTCATTGGTGTCCCAGAAGGGGAAGAGAAGGGTAAAGGTCTAGAAAGAGTAGTCAAAGAAATTGTTGGGGAAAACTTCCCAAACCTTCTACACAATATAAATACACAAAGCATAAATGCCCAGCAAACTCCAAATAGAATAAATACAAATAAACGCACTCCAAGACATATTCTGATCAGACTGTCAAATACTGAAGAGAAGGAGCAAGTTCTGAAAGCAGCAAGAGAAAAGCAATTCACCACATGCAAAGGAAACAACATAAGACTAAGTTGTGACTACTCAGCGGCCACCATGGAGGCGAGAAGGCAGTGGCATGACATATTTAAAATTCTGAGAGAGAAAAATTTCCAACCAAGAATACTTCATCCAGCAAAACTCTCCTTCAAATTTGAGGGAGAGCTTAAATTTTTCACAAACAAACGCTGAGAGACTTTGCTGATGAAAGACCTGCCCTACTTCAGATTCTGAAGGGAGCCCTGCTGGAGGAGAGACAGGGAAAGGAGAAAGAGATATAGAGAATTTTAACAGACATATATAGTACCTTACATCCCAAATCACCAGGACACTCACTTTTCTCTAGTGATCACAGACCTTTCTTGAGAAGGGGCCATAAGCTGGGTCATAAAACAAGCCTCAAGAAATTGAAAAAAAAAAAACATTAAATATACTCAAAGCACATTCTCCAACCACAATGGAATACAAATAGAAGTCAATAATTTTTGAACTGTAATTCCACCAGTTACTTCCTACATGATATAAAATACACAAACTCTAAGGACAAATCAGTGGTTTTGAACTCAATGTAAAATGCGTAATTTTAGACAACTATATAAAGGTGGGGGAATGAAGGAGTATAGGAACATAGTTTATGTATCCTATTGAAGTGAAAGTGGTATCAAAGAAAAACAAGATTGATATGGATTTAAGAGGTTAAGTTTAAGCCCCACAGTAAACACAAAGAAATTATCGGAGAATATAACCATAGAGATGAAAAGTAGAGTCTGGGTTAAGAGAAATGGGGGAAGGGGCAATGGGGAGTTAAGAAATGAGTGTAGGGTTGCTGTTTCAGGTGAAGGGAAATTTCTAGTAATGGATGGTGGGAAAAAACATTACAACATTCTAAACGTGATTAATCCCACTAATGAAAGGCTAGGGAGGGAGTGGAATGGGAAGATTTAGGCTGTATATATGTTTCCACAACTGAAAAAGAAAAAAAAAAAAAAAAGTCTAACTAGATGACAATTGAATACTAAGGATGAATTTGGATGGGACAGGAGGATAGAGGACAGGTGGCTCAAAGGGACACAGTTGAGACATAAGGAAAAGGAAATATAGAATGTAAGCTTTTTATCATTGCTGAATCTATTGTATTTCTTAGCTGCGCTTAATGGGATTGGATGAAAGAATGTTCTTGTTCATGGGAAGTGTATACGTGAATTATCGTGAATGCACAAGGATGTGTGCAGCTAACTCTCATATGTTCAGACCACAGAGCAATAGATGATGGATGATAGGGAGGGAGGGAAAGAAATAGCAATGTGATAGCAAGTTAAAGTTGGTGGATTGAGCTACCAGGAGAGAGGGGGTCAGGGTATGATGGAATTCTGTGTATGGGGCTAGTATTGTTTTTGCAACTGTCCATATGACTTTGAATTTATTTCAAAATAAAAAAAAAAAAAGAAAGAAAAGTGATCAGAAAGATAAATGTGTAAGGATGTCAGATATTGCCTTCATAATATGATATCTCTACTTTTAAGTGCCTAAAATAGGTGTTCATCTAAATAAAATATGGTCCATTAGTTGGATATTATACTCTATAGCCATTAAAAATAATACAATGAAATGGAATTTCTGTTTATTTTGCAGTAAGTGAAAAACAGGTTACAAATTTTAGACATTGTAAAATATCTAATTGAGTGTCGTGAATTTTCTGGAAGTTGCATTCTAAAATATTGAGTTTTGTTTTCTCTGAATGGAAGAATTATAGTTAGTTTTCTTTTCCTTCATTATATATTCCAAAATATTTCCAATATTTCACCAACTCACATGTATTATTTCTGTAGTTAGAAACTAAAAGTTAAAATTTCATTATTATGAACATACAGAAGAAAACCAGTATTTTAGTAAAAGAATTCTGAGATTATATTTTGGTTGATAATAAATTTCCACTCAAATGTAGCCGATTGAGATGCTTCTTTTACTCTGATGAATTTATATTTCACAAACATACTAGGCATTTGCCTATAGAGGCATGTAGTTAAAGTTCCTAGGTTTTCTATCCATCATTTGAAAATGAATCAAAATTTAAGTTAACAAAAATTGAGCAAATTCTTCATATAAAACAATCTATTGATATTTTACAAGAAACACTAAGACTGGTTGTCACATGACTGAGTGACAGCAGCAAGCTCTAGAAAGGCAAGGCCTTCATCAAGTTACAACCATGGCTTTTGTCTCCTGAGTGGCCTTAGCAAGATGAGAGTTAGTCAACCTCTGCTTCCTCATTCATATCCTGGCATACAATGTTTGCATTATGGTGTGATGTGTGTTTTAAACTAGTACAACAAACATTTGACTTAGAGAACCCTCTCAATGCATAGTAGATATTATTATTAATGAGTTCAAACCACATCCAAAATATCTGACTCCATTATTTGGCTTAAGTAAATATTTTTCAACCTATTCTTGATGAAGACATAAGAGTTCTGGAGACTTTTCAGGAGAGGGTGAGCTCAAAAAGAACAGTTCATGTACCATCTCTTCAAAGAATGAGCCCTTATACGTTTTATGGGCTCAAACTTCTGTTTTAATTTTTCCTATAAAAAAGAGTTTTAAGAACTAAAATATAGTTAGAATTTAACTTTGTTAAATATGAGTGCAGTAGTATTAAGTTAGAAGGTATTAAAATTACTTATTGTGGTAGATCCAGTTGTGTATCCTAGTGGAGGGAGAGCATGTTCTTGATCTTAATCCACATTTCTGTAAGTATAAAGTCTTTGTAAACAGGACCACCTGAAGATTCAGATTTTTAGTTAAGATGTGGCCCAATTGAATGAGGGCGGGTCTTAATACTGGAGGTCTTATAAAGAGGACCCAGGAGACACGAAAGCTAGAAGAGTGAGGACATTGCCATGTGACTAGAAAGCTAAGGAAACCCAAGGATTGCCAGCAACCAGCACCAGAATACTAGTTTTCAGAGAGAAAGTAAGCCTTGCCAATATCTAGATTTTGGATTTCTTTTAATATCAAAGCCATGAGTCAAAAAATTCCCATTGTTAAAGCCAACCAGTTATGTGGTAGTTGTGGTGGAGCTCTGGCAAACTAAAACATTTATAAATATGCAAAGTAAAATAAAACTATAATAACATTAATAGCTGACTTTTTGAGTTCTTACTGCATGGTGGAACATGGGATAATTACAAAATTCAGGATTAGAATACTTAAGTGACATTTGTGAGAAGTATACAACTTTAAAATATGCCACTGTAACTGAGAAATTAGGATTTAAAGGATTATTATGATTACTGAATCATGTTATAGATATTCTTTTTTACATTCTGGTATATTAGAGTAGACACAGGGAAATAACTGGAATCTCTAAACAGTTGTCCAGCTGCCTTGATCTATGACAATGATTATGCAGCCTTTATCTTGTGCCTTGTGATTGTAGAAACCATGTGACTAACCTTCACTTGTACATATTTTATCCAGTTTTTTGACTTTAGAGTCTTATGGTCAGTAAAGACAGTACCTAATGTTTGTTAATGAAGGGTCTTGAATCAGACTGGAACTAAGCCATCCCAAGTCCAAACTTATCTTGATAACCAAAGCAGAATCTATCAAAATGGGCTCAACTGACATGCACAGTAGCTTAGACTTTAACCTATTAAGTGACCTATACCTCATTATAATACTAAAAATCATACCCATCATCATATTAAAGCCACCATTTTCTGACATACATTCTGTGACTAAGCTTGTAATCAATCAGGGCATGCTCAATAATTACATCACCTTAATTACTTCATCTGGAGCCATTGTGCTCATTATCCTAATACCTACTCGTCTTTTAATACTATGAAACTATCAGAATTACTGCAGTTTGAGGAGACAGATTTTTGGGCCAATAGGCCATCTGCTCTCCTGCTTCGTGCCTAGCAATAAACTCTCTCTCTTTGAAAACCCAGCATCTCAGGGATTGGTCATTTGAGTGCCCCAGACAAAGAATCCACCGCTGTTGTCCAGTAACAATTCTAGGTTTTATCGTTGCTTGTCCCATTGTCATAGATTGTATTTTCCCAAAATGGTCATGGTAATAGCTATAGTCCTACATGTTTTTCTTGAATATTGACATTCCCCCTACCCCTCTCCCTCCCAATAAAGAAGTATTGTTCTTTCTCATTCTCTTGAATTCAGGTGGACTTGTGACTTGCATGTAACCAGTAGAACACTGCTGAAGTGATGCAACATGACTTTCGAGAGTCAGTCATGAAAAGCAATGGAGCTTCTAACTTGCACACTTAAATATTTGTTCCTAAGCCTTCAATTGCTTTGCAAGAAATATGACTGCCCTAATGCTACTATGCTACAAGAAAGCCCAAGCTAGCACTCACTGAGCTGCATATGAAGAAGCCCTAAAGCAACATGAAGAGAGAAAGAGAGAGAGGAAGAGAGAGAGAGAGAATCTCCAGCTAGCCTCCAGCTTTTCCAACCCTTCTGATATTCAAGTCACTATGTAAATGCAAACACTTGAGAGACCCTGAGCCTGAACCAGCCAACTCATCCTATTGAGAACTGTGAGGAGTCTGGGATTTTTCAATGCTTTCAAGCTAAGTTAGCCTGCCACAGTTTCATAGATGCTGGCAGAAGACACAGGAGTCCCGGGTCAGAGACAAAAGACTTTACTAATCATGGCATAGTAGGTACCTTGAGCTTCCTGTTGGCATCAGTTTTTCTTTCCCCACCCCACCCCCCAATACCCATAGGGGCAATGTGGAATGGCCAGGTAGTTGCTGTCCACACAATGGTACTGAGACAGACTGAGTGTCTCAAGTTTAAGAGCCCCACTCCCAACCCACAGTCTTATAAGGTTACTGCTAACAAACCTGTCCAATCTTTCTCCCAGAAGGAGACATTACTTCAGTGTCCTGATCGGGAAACAGATCTTCTCTCTGCTCCAGAGAGAGACACTATATCTCTCTTCGGGACTTCTTGCCATGTAAACATCCTTGAAAAAATGTTCCAGAAGAAAGCTGTCGATGCCTCTTGCTCAGAAGATGGGCAGAAATGCAAGAGACACATAGAGAATTGTCTCTCAACAAACCCTTCAAACTTCTGACACCTATACCCTGAGAGAGAGAGAAGAAATAAAATGCTATTTTAAGCCATTACCTTTTAGGATGTATTTTAGGCTGCCTGAAAATTTAGTTTAACGGACTCTTCCCTTCATAAGCCCCATCTGTGCTCCCCTTTCCCATTCTAAATAAATATTCACTTTCCTATGCAATTCCATGCTATAACTTTATATAGTTTTCTTGATGAGAGTTGCCAAATTATATGAATTTCAGGCCCACAAAACTTGGATCCACTTTTGCATATAAAGATAAAATTTTATAGTTGAAAGAAAAGAACAAAGCATACACCTCTTCTGTCTCCTTCTTGATTGATCTTATCTAAGAAACTATTAAAAATTCCCCTTGTTCCAAAACAGAAAATATTACTAAGTAAATGAATGCAACCAAAACAGAAGAGAAGGAAGAAGGTTCATTTGACTGATGATTTTGTCCCTTTGCAAAAAGACATGAATAGCAGGTTTATCTTATTATATTGTTGCATAGCTCTTGACCCCTTTTGCAATAGAAGTACACATTTCAAAATCTTGAAAGATATTAGTGTCCTCACACTTTAAAATGCCCTGTGGTATAATAGAGGACCTAAATAGCTTTGTTAATTTTCATGTTTCCCGCTATAAAATATTCAAAGTAGTATTTAATTGAAAAAAGTGAGAGTACTAATTGACTTATTTTGTCAGATTTTGGTCAAGAAAGTACATGGAATAGTCCTAATAATTTTCCAACATGTAGTTCCTTTTCACTTTTATAATAATTGGAAATTTTAAAATTGTTTTCCCTCTAGATATGTAGATTCATTTCATAACTGTAAAATGGGCAAAACAAAGGATGCCTGTCTATGTTTAAAAAAATTGAATACTTGACTGTTTCACATTGCTCAAATTTGAAATTATGATCATAAATTTTCCTCTGAGTGCTTAAACATATTATTCACCAATGATGGATCAACAATTACTGATTACTTTGAGAACTGGGTTACAGGGAAATATATCATGCAGTCAAATCTCTAAACAACAAGAACTATCTATGCTACAGCAAATCTAAAGCTTCGCTATGAAAAAAACAAATGAATTGACTATTGTAAAACAAAGCTGGTATTTTAAGGATGGAGAGATTTTTTTAAGCTATAGCTTTCTTAGTTGACCATTCTGAGCTCCCCAGTTCTAAATTATGAAATATTTTAAATCACTTTAAAAGATATCAACACCTAAAATATTATCTGAGTGCACATATTTTAGGCATAAAAGATTAATTCTCAGATACCTTTTGAAAAATAGATTGTTTTTCCTTTAAATGCATTCCAATAATAACATGTATCATAATTATTGGGTTGCTTGTTATACCAGTGATGTGAGGGCCTGCCTCCAACCTGGTGAATTAGAATTGTTTAGACTTGGTCTCAGATATCCACAGTGCAAGGTGTCTAGGGGATTCGGTGGCACTTTGAAGTTTATGGCCCACCATAAAATGATAATCTCATTGCATTTGATTGGTAAGAACTTTAAAATATGTACTTGACTCCTCATTTCTCGCATTTGGCTACAGGTATCAAAATTAGAAAGTAATCATAGTTAAAAAACAAAACAAAACAAAATGCTAACAAAGAGCTAAAGATTTTTGCCAAGTCTCTATTTTTATGTTATTATATAGTGCTTTGATAGTTTTAGGATTCTTACCATTTTCTGGTTTGGATATGGAACCCCATAATCTCATGTATTTTTTTCGTGGGTTATAATAGACTCAATTTTTTTGCTATGACAATGCTATAATTCCTATCACAGTGAGTAAAGATAATAATATTGCCGTAGGTAAGTTAGTGTCATGATTTATATACAAAACAGAGGTCAGAAGTGATAGTTGATAATATCTGCTAAGTTGCGTTAATATAAATTGGTTTAATTTAGAGGCATAGTTTAATTTTGAGTCAATTTATGTGAACCATTAGTTTATATACCCAATGGTAAACCACAAAGACATTTATTAAAGTAGTGCTTCTAAACTCTCTAGGCACATCGAATCTGCCTATGAATAATTTATGATTGATAGAATTTAAGCAGAAATTTATTTCCTTACCAACCATGTATTATTAATCTGACCATCGTCTCTGTTTCCCATTTCTTCCTTGACATTATTAGATTAAATGTAGATCAAAGATAAAAGTTACCTAAAAGTTTTTGAATCACAAATATACACAGATCTAAAACATGGAGAGATCAGTGACCCCCAGGTTGGTCTGTGTTCAGTGTCTCAAGAGCAAAAAGCAGCATTGAATGCTTTTTGACAGTTTTAGTACAATGTAGTATCCTATTCCAGACCCTGGATACCCTTTCTCGACTGGAGTCACTGCTTCTAGAAAGTAATTTTGGACTGAATTAGAGCTTTCTGAGACAGACAAAGCATACTTTACAGTAGGCAAATTGAATTTCTCTGGTTCAGTTACTTGCTGTGTCATGGTGCCTTCAAGTTTTTCACATTACTGAGTCCTAGTAGATTTCCTTGCAAAATAGCCACAAGGAGAACACACACTGCACAGCAGTTTTTTGTTTGTTTGTTTGTTTGCCATTCTCTCAGAAATGTTTCTATTTCTCTTTCACACACATACAAAATATTTAAATGAAGCATACAAAGAGATGACATAAATTATTTTCTCTGTCTTTGAAACGAATGTGCTTCATGTTGTTACTTATTCAGAGAGGTCTCAAAGGAAAGTCTTAGTGTCAGTACCTGATATTGTGGCAATTCAAAATGTTTTTAATGGTGTGAAATGGGAGGAATATTTACTCACCTCACATACAACTATGAATGGCAAATTGGAAATATCTGCACTGATTTGATTAGGAATACTCTGTGGTACCAGCTGGTGAAGATACCGATTTGTTCTAACAGTCTGCAGAGGAATAGGCTTCTTTTTTAATTTTTCCTTTGGAATACTCCCAAAAGTTTCAGGCTGATTAAACTTACAATAAAATTTTGTATTCTAAGTATTTGCTCTCAAATAAGCCAGAAATTTCTGATGAATGTTCAACATGTGATGTATAAATAGAGGGTTCCTTGATGAGGTCAGTATTCAACAAATTAGTAGCACTCATACGAAATAACTTCACACATCTCAAATCTCATAGTTTAATCAAGAATATTTTTCTGATAGAAATGCTTCATTATGAAGAGAAAAACATTTTTTGGCAGAGAGAAAGACAACCGTTTTATTCATTCTATTTTTTTTTTTTTTTTTTTTTTTTTTTGGTCCCACATTGTCTTTTTTTCTTAGACACCTTATCTGGTTGGTAATTTTGCAGTCACATGACCCCAGGCAAAGCATGCCTGCATACTTTCTCATAACTTCTACATGGCATGAAGTACCACAGTCTAGTTTATGCTTCTCTCTCCTATATACAATGACACTTTATAAAACGCAGGTAAAATTTCAAGCTTGAAAAAAATTTGTCAGGGTCATTAGGCAATGAGAAATATTCATTCTGACATAAGGGCGAGGATGGCATTTAACCAGAAATTACAGAGTTCTCTGTAGTGATTCTTCACTCAGAAGCCCCTTGGGCTTGGAGCCCTAGAAACAGATGTGATCTCAGGCCTGGCCTAAAGAAAACAGAGCCATAGGCAGAAGTGCCTCCCTCCATTGGCGGGAGCTCCTGCCAGAAGCAGCTTTCTCACTAGGAGGACCTGGAATCATTGCCAAATTTGAATTTGCCTGGTGAGAAGTCACTGGGCATAAAAATCTCCAGTGATTTGGTGCTAGTTCACTGAGCAAACCAGAAAGCATATGTGATGAATTCATGGAAAGGCTTGTGTACATGTGCCCTAGTCACTGGGGGGAATCTTGTTGGCTTCCCTCCTGCAAGCATTTTCTCGGGGTTTGCTATATTATTTGAAACCTCTGGCAAAATTGGGGTATCTGGAACATATGGGTTTGGAAGTTTGATGTTATGCACTTTTTATTTAATTCCGTTTGTCTTCAATAGTTTTGTTTGATTTTGTTTTGCAGGGCAGGGACAATAACAAAACCATCTGGTTTCTTTTTTTTTTTTTTTTTTCTTTTTTAAAACTATAAACAGGACCTTAAGAAGAAATTTAAAAACAGATTATAAAAATGCATAATATGTCTAGCAAGATATAAGAGGTTTCTCTAAATAAAAGTATTAAATAAAATGAGACTCATTATAGATATATTTTAACCCATGCTTAAAGTAAGAAGCAATAACATATTCATGGTTTTGGCTTAAATTCTAAAGTACACTGGCGGACCAGAAAAATAAACAACTTTAGCTACCTGGCATTTTAACATTTTAGTCACGTCTATCAGAAAGTGGTTTCACATCTATTTTGTCTTATTTTTTTTTCAGCAGGCTTGAGGTCCTAGACATTGAACAATTTAACTGCGGAAGTTATGTTTTTACTGATTTGCATATTGATCAGTTATTTAGAAGACCCCTGCTGAGAAATATCATTGTAGCAACACCACCATTTTAATGGGCAGTACAAAGATACCCTGGAGAATCAATTATAAAGAAGGCTTATGAGGAGCTGTTTTGCTTTTCATTACTTTATGGGGCTAGGAGGACAGTTGATGAGGTAATGAGACCTGAAGCGCTTCCAGTATTTTTAAGGGAAAATGGGATAAAATTCAGTTCAATGAGAAGAATTGCTGAAGAGTTACTAAGCTGGAAATCCTGATCTCTATGACTGGAAGTCTGGAAGCAGCCCTGTGCTCTGCCATATTAATGAAACAATGTCAGAAGCCTCAGATAATGGTAATGTTACATCAGCTAAATTAGTATTTCAATTCTGAAAATTTGTTTTTGGAAAGGAATTAGTAAAATACTCAGTGATGTCAAGTTCTGAAGTCCACAGAAGGTAAACT
Source organism: Choloepus didactylus (assembly GCF_015220235.1). Lineage (NCBI taxonomy): Eukaryota > Metazoa > Chordata > Mammalia > Pilosa > Megalonychidae > Choloepus > Choloepus didactylus. Next base: position 44,610,378 of record NC_051319.1, on the reverse strand, counting down.
ATTCTCAAAGCTGTTTGAAGAAAGCTGGCAAGTAAAAAGTGGTTTCAAGATTGCGAGGTATTACTAATCCAATCAGAAATCTTCAGTCTATAATCAACAATCTTGCTTTAATACCCCTAGTTTTGTAAATGCTCCTCCATAGGTAAGTAAGACCATGTAATTGTAAAGATGTTAATGACACCTGTACCTGAAAATGTTTGCCTGAATCACTGCTCACTTTAAGTAAATAAAAGAATGAGAAACAAAGTGTTTTCTGAAGCAGTTTTTCAAGACTGAACGAAAGAGTCTCCATTTAATCATATCTTAACTTTCATTCTGTCTCTCAGAAATCTTTATTCTATCCTCTAGTCTTTAATTGCATGTAAATAATTCCTGTTCCTGAGCCATACTTTAAACTTATTTGGCTTGATGCCTTTCCTCTGCCCAAGAGCAAAGTATCTTTTTAAATGTTCACTTTTTCAAAGCATGCTCTGCTTTCAAATTTTGGTGTTCCTTTTTCCTTAAAGGGACCCTAATCCCTCAGCATTGGCATAAAGCATGAACTATGCAGTAACAGCAATTTGTAAAGCTCTGAAAAACTTAGCACATTCTGCTTTGTATTACAGATATATTTATGCCCCTCCTGCCCTCTACCAGGCTCTAAGCTCCTTGAGGATGAAGAGTGCACTGTATTGATCTTGATCCTGCTCATAAGATTGAAACACAGGTCACAGGTATCTTCAATTTAGTAGCTGCTTAAATATGTTGCCTTAATTAAGTTAATATTGCTTTGAAAACTATATACAAATATTCCTCCACTTCAATTTATATGTTTCCTTCCCTGTAGCATAGAAGAAAATTTTCTTCAGAAATTTCACAAAATTTAGAGAAGTTTAAATGGTGGCTAAAAGAAATGTGGAAAATGAATAAAATTATAGAACTTTTTAGGCAAAAATCTGTCTGGTCGAATTAAACAACCTATGTACACATCACATATAAAGTACAAAATAATGTAATTCTCTTTAAAGGCAAAATGCACACTTTTCATTGATACAAGAAACATTATTGTATAAATTGATACACAAAAATTAATATTTGGATATTTTAATATTGAAAAATAAAATGATATGGATAGAAATAGACACTAATCCAAAATCTAACTAGATTACCATATTTGGAACTCATTAATAAATTATTAGCAGAATTGGGGATCATTCTTTAGAAGGTGGCTAGAATTAGAGCTGATTGGTGCAAATTACATAATGACAAGGTGCTACTACTGCTTTGGGGTTCTAGACATGACAAAAGGAATCTTACATGTTTATATGAATAAGAATGCCATTGCTTTAGACTGGAGAAGATTCTATGATGCTCCTTAATTTTCTTAAATATGCTGTTCCTGCAATTACATTTTTTTGTAATTTGTTTGCTTTACATTATGCTTTGTAATACAGCATTTATACCTACATAGGATTCCATTATATGAATTCTTCATCATTTGTTCTACAAATCCCTAGAAATTGGAAATTTGGTATGGATGAGAAAATACTTCAGGTATGCCTAAAGCCCAGGGCTCTTGGAAGCTGGAAAAATTACCCTGGGAGACAGACCTGCTGGGGAAGTCACCAGCACACGTTCAGCTGGCATCTCCCAGCCCTCACTTACCCCCACCTCCTTTTCTAAAGAAAAAGCCTTGTCAAACAGACTGTAAACCTGGAAACTGGGAACAAGCAGCCTCAGATGCTTAACACATGAGGAATTCTTGGTGGCTTGGCTCTCTCCCCTTTATATGAATAAATACCTTACACTCAAAGAGCACAACATCTCTCCCCTCTGAGGCCAAGTGGGGCATGTGGATCAGCCATCCACTGCCCCTGACCTGAGCAGCTTGGTCTCCCCAGGAGAACAGTCACAGTGGGATCTCTTACCCTGCTCTTTTGGACACTTTGTGCTGGGTAACTCAGGAATGTGCTGGTTTCACAATGAGCTGGCAGAAACATAGGTGGAAACTCCAGGACACTATGAACATATGAACCTCTCCCCATTTTCCCACACACACCACCCAAGCTTTTTGAGGTATCTGAAAGAAGGTGTCAGCTGCAGCAGTAGGTCTTTGTGGTAACTTGAAAAACAAGATTTCTTCCTTCCGTGGAGGATAATACTGATGCTTGCTTTGTGCAGTTGTCTTCATGCAGTGAAAATCACACACTCACGTATGCACATAGTTGTAAAGTTTAATTTAGACATTACTTTTACCCATAATTAGAGAAGTTTTGGATTTACAGAACAATCATGCATACAATGCAAGATTCTCATATACCATCCCATCACCAGCACCTTGCATTGGTTTAGAATATTTGTTACAGTTGATGATATCACATATTTATAATTGTACTATTAATTAAAGTTCATGGTTTCACTTAGGGTTCACTGTTTGTGTAGTGTAGTTCCATGGATTCTTTCTTAAAATTTTTATCCTTTTACCATGTAGACAATCTAACATTTCCGCCTTGATAATCATATTCAGATATATTCAGTGCTGTTAATTGCATGCACAGTGTTGTGCTACCATCACTAAAACCCATTACTAAAACATTTCCATCATTCTATATAGGTACCCCATACATTTTAAGCCTTAACTTACCATTCCCTATTCCACCACCACCACACCATCCCCTGGTAACCTATATTTAGATTCTGACTCTATGAGTTTGCTTATTCTAATTGTTTCAAATCAGTGAGATCATACAATATTTGTCTTTTTGTGTCTGGCTTATTTCACTTAACATGATGTCTTCAAGTTTGATCCATGTTGTTACATGTTTCAGGACTTCATTCTTTTTGTGGCTGAATAATACTTCACTGTGTATATATACCAGATTTTATTTATCCATTCATCAGTTCATGGACACTTGAGTTGCTTCCATCTTTTGATGCTGCTGTGAACATCAGTGTGAAAATAGCCATCCAAGACCCTGCTTTCAATTATTTTGGGTATATACCTAGTAGTGGGATTACTGGGCCATATGGGAGTTCTGTACTTGGCTATCTGAAGGCCTACCAATTTGTCTTCAACAGTGGCTGCCCCACTAACATTCCCACCTGCAGTGAATGAGTGTTCCTGTTTCTCTGCATCCTCTACAATGTTTGTTTTCCATTTTTTAAACAGCAGTCATTCTAATCAGTGTGAAATGGTACCTCATTGTTGTTTTGATTTGTGTTTCCCTGATGATTAATGATGTTTAGCATCTTTTCATGTATTAACTGGGCATTTGTATATCTTCTTTGGAGAGATGTCTGTTCAAATCTTTTGCCCATTTTTGTATTGGATTTGTCTTTTTGTTGTGAAGTTGAAGGATTTCTTTATATGTATTGGATGTTAATATTATATGGATATGTGGGTTCCAAATACTTTCTCCCCTTGTGTGGGCTGTCTTTTTGCTTTCATGGTAAAGTCCTTTTAGGAATGACTTTTGTTTTTTTTTTTTTGATGAGGTCCCATTTATCTATTTATTTCAGTTGCTTCTGCTTTGGGTATAAAGTTGAAGAAACCACTGCCTAAAACAAGGTTCTGAAGATGCTTCTCCATGGTTTCTTCTGGGAATTTGATAGTTCTATCCGTTATATTGAGGTCTTTCATCCACTTTGAGTTCATTTTTATATATAGTATGAGGTAAGGGTTCTCTCTATCTTTTCTTTTTTTTTTTTTTTTTTTTTGCACAAATTGGGATCCAGTTTTCCCAGTACCATTTGTTGAAGAGACTGTTTTTCCAAGTTGAATAGACTTTGCCATCTTGTCAAGAAACAGTCAGCCATAAAAGGGAGGGTTGATTTCTGAGCTCTCAATCTATTCTATTGGTCTATATATCTGTCCTTGTGACAGTACCATGATGTTTTGATTACTATGACTTTGTAATAAGTTTTAAGATTGGGAAGTGAGAGTCCTCCAACTTCATTTTTCTTTTTTCAAGATGGCTTTATCTATTCAGGGCCCCTGTCCTAGTTTGCTAATGCTGCAGAATGCAAAACACCAGAGATGGATAGGCTTTTATAAAATGGGGGTTTATTTCACTACACAGTTACAGTCTTAAGGCCACAAAACGTCCAAGGTAACACATCAGTAATCGGGTACCTTCACTGGAGATGGCAAATGGCGTCCGGAAAACCTCTGTTAGCTGGGAAGGCACATGGCTGGCGTCTGCTCCAAAGTTCTGGTTTCAAAATGGCTTCTCCCAGGACATTCCTCTCTAGCAAGCTTGCTCCTCTTCAAGTAACATCACTCACAGCTGCACTCCGTCCGGAAAACCTCTTTGAGTCAGCACGTTTATATGGCTCCCTAGATCAAGGCCCACCCTGAATGGGCAGGGCCATGCCTCCATGGGAGTATCCCACCAGAGTCACCACCCACAGCTGGGTGGGGCACATTCCAAGCAAATCTAATCAGCACCAAAAGTCTGTCCCACAAGACTAAATCAAAGATAATGGCGTTTGGGGGACAAAATGCATTCAAACCGGCACAGCCCCTTACTCTTCCATCTAAATTTGATGAATGTTTTTTCCATTTCTGCAAAGAAGGTTGTTGGAATTTGGATTGTCATTGCATTGAATCTATAAATTGCTTTGTGTAGAACTGACGTCTTAGGGATATTTAATCTTCCAATCCATGAATGCAGAATTCTTTTCCATTTATTTAGGTCTTGTATTAGTTAGGGTTCTCTAGGGAAACAGAATCAATAAGAGATATCCATAAATATAAGATTTATAAAAGGGTCTCATAAAACTGTGGGTATGCACGAGTCCAAATTCCTTAGAGTAGGCAGCAAACTGGTGACTCCAATGAAGATGTTCGATGAACTCCTCAGGAAATGAACTGACAACTTCAACAAACGTGCTTGATGAACTCCTCAGGAAACAAACTGGAAACTTCAACGAAATCCTCAGGAAATGCTTTGCTGGTTAGCCAAAGAAGAAGTGAAAGTCGTCTATCTGTCTTGCTTAAAAGTCTTCAACTGGTTGGATTAAATACAGCTGACTGCATTCTCTCATTGTGGAAGGCACACCCTTTGTTGATGTCATCAGTCACACTGCAGCCAACTGACTGGTGATTTAATAAACCAGCCCGTTGGTTTATTAACTGGCTACAACTGTCCTTGCAGCAATGGTTAGGTCAGTGCTTGCTTGACCAGACAGCTGGGTACCATCACCTGGCCAAATTGACACATGAACCTAACCACCATAGGTCTTCTTTCATTTCATTTAGAAATGTTTTGTAGTTTTCTGTGTACAAGTCCTTTATATCCTTGGTTGATTTATTCCTGGATATTTGATTCTCTTAGATACTATTGTGGATTGAATTTTTTTTTTTTTTTTAATAATTTCTTCTTCCAATTGTTCATTGCTTGTATACAGAAACACTACTGATTTTGGGGTGGTGATCTTGCACCCTGCCACTGTGCTGAATTCATTCATTAGCTCTGGGTGCTTTGTTTTGGATTTTTCAGGATTTTCAGTATATAGGATCATATCACTTGCAAATAGGGAAAGTTTTACATTTTCCTTTCCATCTTGAATGCCTTTTATTTCTTTCTCTTGACTAATTGCTCTGGGAAGAAATTACAGTACAATGTTGAATAACAGTTGTGACAGTGGACATTTTTGTGTTATTCCTGATCTTAGCAGGAAAGCTTTAAGTCTTTCACCATTAAGTAGGATGTTAACCATGCAATTTTCCTATATGCCCTTTTTCATGTTAAGAAAGTTTTCTTCCACTTCTAGTGTTCTAAGTGTTTTCATTATGAAAGTGTGCTGGATTTTGTCAAATGTCTTACCACAAAAATTTATGTGATCATGTGGGTTTTTTTCCTTCATTTTTTTAAGGTATAGGAAAAGAGTATCTTTTAAAAATAAACTTTGAATACTACTGACCTCTCATTTACAAAGTATTTTCCTAAAATACTCTCCATTGGCTTTTCTTACTCAGTACATTCTGAGTTTGAACAGAGACTTAAGGGAGGTCATGCTTGTATTACTATATGCATCAGCACCACACACACACAAAGACCAAATCTGTATCAGGATATTAGCCCCCAAACCCTTGCCCTTTCCTCTTCTTTTCTACCACACAGAACTTCCTGACTGGTTCACTCACATTCTGACTTTGCAATCTCCTAATGGGTACCACAGAACTGGAGGTGTCCCCTAAACTATTTACAAGAAGCCCCACACCCTGTGGCTTTTATTTTTATTCATATTAATGTATTACATTCATTGATTTTCTTATGTTGAGCTGACCTTCGATACCAGAGATAAATCTCACTTGATCATGGTTTATAATTCCTTTAATATGTTGTTGGATTTGGTTTGCTAATATTTGGCTGAGGACATTTGCATCTATATTCATAAGAGATACTGGTCTAAGGTTTTCTTTTCTGGTGGTAACTTTATCCAGCTTTGGTATGAGGGTGATTTTGGCATTGTAACTCTTTTGGAAGAGTTTGAAAAGAACTGGAGTTAAGTCTTCTTGGAATGTTTGGTAGAATTCTCTGTGAAACCTTCTGGCTCTGGGTGTTTCTTTGTTTGGGAGGTTTGTGATTAATGATTCAATTTCTTAACAAGCAATTGGTTTGTTGAAATCTTAAACTTCTTGAATCAATGTTGGTAGTTTGTGTGTTTCTAAGAATTTTTCATTTGATCTAGGTTATCAAACTATTGGCATAATATCCATCTATAGTCCTTTTTATTTCCGTGGGGCTGGTAGTAATGTCCCCCTGTTCATTTCTGATGTTTGTTATTTTTATCCTCTCATTTTTAATTTGTCAGTCTAGCTAATGATTTATTGTTTTTGTTGACCTTTGCAAACAACCAACTTTTGGTTTTGTTGAGTCTCTCTATTGTTGTTTTGTTTTATGTTTCATTTATTTCTGCTCTAATGTTATTTCCTTCTTTCTGCTTGCTTTGCACTTTGTTTGCTCTTCTTTTTCTAGTTTATCCAGTTTTAAGGTTAGGTCTTTGATGTGAAGTCTTTCTTCTTTTTTTAAAATAAGCATTTAGAGATATAAACTCCGCTCTAAGCTCTGCCTTCATTTCATCCCATAAGTTTTGGTATGTTGTTTTTTCGTTTTCACTTGCCTCAAGATATTTCCTAATTTCACTGCTGGTTTCCTCTTTAATCCATTGGTTGCCTAAGAGTATGGTTTTAATTTTCACATATTTGCCAATTTTCCATTTCTCCCTCTGTTATTGATTTGTAGCTTCATTCTATTGTGGTTGGGGAATATACATTGTGTGACTTCAATATTTTTAAATTTATTGAGACTTGTTTTGTGTTCCAACATATGATCTATCCTGGGGAATGATTCACATTCACTCAAGAAGAATGTGAATTCTATTTTCTTTGGGTGCAGTGATCAATATATGTCTTTTTGGTCTAGTTGGTTTAGTGTATCATTCAAGTCCTATACTTCCTTATTGATTTTCTGACTAGATATCCTATCCATTATTGAGAGCAGTGTGTTAAAGTCTCTGACTATCAATGTAGAACCATCAATTTCTCCCTTCAAATTTGTCAGTATTTGGTTCATATATTTTGTGGCTCTCTGTTACGTGCATATATATTTATAATTGTTACATCTTCCAGTTGAATCATTCCTTTTATCAGTGTGTTATAACCATCTTTTTTCCTCATAACTGTTTTTGAGTTAAAGTCTATTTTATTCAGTATTAGTATAGCCACCCCAGCTCTCTTTTGGTTGCTGCTTGTATGGTATATTTTTTTCATCCTTTCACTGTCAGTCTACTTGTATCTTGGACTTTAAGGTGAGTCTCCTGCATACATCATATAGTTGGATCATGCTTTTTTTTTCGTATCCTTTCTGGCAATCTCTTCCTTTTGACTGGAGAATTTAATCCACTTACATCTAAAGTCACAACTGATAATTCAGGATTTTCTTCTTCCATTTTGTTATTTTGCTTTTGTAAGTCTTATAGCTTTTTTGTTCCTTACTTCTGTTAAAGCCTACTTTTATATTTATTTGCTTTTTGTGTTGTACCATATTGAGTGCCTTCTCATTTCTATCTGGATATATTTTTCTTCTGTTTTCCTTGTGATTACCATATGGTTAAAATTTAACACTCTAAATATATAACAATTATATTTGTCTTAATACCAACTTAACTTCAATAGCATGCACATACATTTAGCCTATACCCTTCTGCCCCCCCCACCATTTTTTCTTACTTGTTACCACTTACAACTTTGTACATTGTATGTCAAAAAAACTAGATAGATAATTACATTTTATACATTTGAATTTAGCACCTGTAGGAAGTAAGATGAAGTTACATACTGTACAATACAATATGATAATTCTTGCATGTATGATTACCCAAATGGTTACCTTTATTGCTGTTCTTTATTTCTCCATGCTGCTTTCAACCACTGTGCCCTTTCAATCCAATCAGAAGAACTCCAGTTAACATTACTTGAAGGGCAGGTCTAGTGGTGATGTACTCCCTTAGCTTCTGTTAATCTGAGAATGTCTTAATCTATCCCTTATTTTTGAAATAGAGTCTCACTGATCATAAAATTACTGGCTGGAAGTTGTTTTCCTTTGGTACTTCCAGTATTTCTTCCCACTGCTTTCTTGCCTCCATAGTTTCTGATGAGAAATTGGCACTCAGTCTTATTGGGATTCCCTTGTATGTAACATGTCACTTTTCTCTTACAGCCTTCAGAACTATTTCCTTGTCTTTTGCACTTGATAGTGTAATCAGTATATGATAGGATATATTTTTCTTCATGTTTATCCTGTTTGGTGTTCTCTGAGATTACTGGATGTGCATATGCATGTCTTTTTCTAGGTTTGGGAAGTTCTCTGTCATTATTTCTTTAACTATTCCTCTGATCCTTTGTCTCTTTCATCTCCTTCTGATACTCTCATAATGGGTATAATAGGTCACTTGATGATGTGCCATAAGTATCTTGGGATATTTTCACTTTTAATATTTCTTTTACTTTCTGCCTCATTTCAAGTGTCTTGAATCCAAATTCACTGATTCTTTCTACTGCCAGCTCCATTCTGCTCTTAAGACCCTCCTGGGCATTTTTTCAGTTCAGTTATTATGGTCCTCAACTACGATAGTTCTGTTGGGTTCCTTTTGAAAATTTCTCTTTACTTAGAATTTCACATTGTTCATTCATTATTTCTCTGATATCATGTAGTTCTTTCTCTGTATTTTCCTTCACCTCTTTGAGCATTATTTTTTTTTAATCTTTGTTTGGTATGTCCATGTTCTTGCCCTTTTCATTGATGTTTTCTGTATTTTTCTCCTCTTCTTTTGGATGGACCATCATTTCTTTTTTCTTTGTTTTGTGCTCCTTGTTGCACAAGGCACATTTTAATATTTTAAAATGTTAACTCTGGGATTTACTTCCCAGAACATCTGTTTTCTGGTTTTGTAACCAGTTGGTGATAAAGCAGATATTTACTTGAGCTTCACTCCTCCTATCAGATAGGTCTGCCCAAGGTGAATGCACAATGCAGGGTTTTCCCTCTCTTGTGAGCCTCTGTCTTCTCCTGGGCTTTTGCTTGTTAGTTGGTTTGGAGTTTCCCTGTTTACAGGAATTTAGTTATGCTCTCTATTTCCCAGGGGACAATCCTCCCTCTCCCAGCTATCTGTAGCCAGCATGCCTTTGTCCCAGACTTTCTGCCTCTATAGATTTTTACACTCCTTTTGCATTGTCTCATGCTGTTTTCGCCTGGAGGGCAAATTCTGGGAGGACAGCCAACTGGGAGAGGACTTTCCCAATTTGATCTTTCCCATCAAACAGGGCCAGGGAGCCACAAAGCTGGCACAGACTGACTAAAAGTGTACTGTGGAAGGGAGTCAGGAAGGGTGCCAAAAACTCTGGTGGCTCTCCAAAGCTGAGCTTTCCTGGCCTGCCCTGCATCCTTGAGGAAGCCCTGTGCCCTTAATTCTCCATTGCCTCCACTCTTGTCCCAGCAGGAGTGAAACAATAGCTGCCACTGACTTTGTCTTGGGCAGGGTTGAATTAACGGCTGCCATTGCCTTTTTCAAGGCTGTGTTGAAACAATAGCTGCCCTCAGAGCCAGGATACAGCAAATTTGCTAACCAAAAGCTGTATCAGCTGGCCAGGAGCTGGACCCCATTGTGGCCTGTTGTAAGAGTGGGGGATGGGCACCCATGGAGAGAACAATTTATAGTTCTTTACTATAATTTATCAGCCTCTTCCTCTCACTCTTCCCTGGATTCTGTAAAGTGTTCTTCTGGCCCCTGGAATTTCAAAATAGTGGTTTCAGACAGTTCCTGCCTGTTTAATAGTTGTTTTTGTGGAAAGACTGAGTCCCAGAGCTCCTTACTCTACAATCTTCCTCAGAAGTTCTGTTCAGATTTTAATTTCTTACTTATTAAAAAAAAATTCTTGGCCTGCATCCATTAATATTTCCCATCAATCAAGTGATAAATGATTAGCATGCTTCCATGTTTTCTCTATTATATATATGGCTGTATGAGTCTTTTGAGTTATTTTTGCACACTTTCCTAATTATTTCATTGAAATAGATTCCTAAGTATAAAGAAAGGATATAGGTAAGGAGAAGATAAAGAGGAGCACATGCACTGTTTTTTTGTTCTATATATCTAATTTGAATTTATTCATTTCAATAAGCCTTTGGTAACTTATAAACATAGTTTGAAAATAAATAATGTCCTCTATGTTTTTGGACTTATGTTTTCTTGTTCTTGTATATTTGTGTCTTCTCTCTCTCTTATTTAAGTATGGCAAAAACTTTTTCAATACTTTTTCATTTTGTAAATTATATATTTTTTGGGATAAACTCAGTAACTTGCTGGCAGGCCTGTTAGGATATTACTAGATATTTGTCAGGAGCTATTTGCTGTTCTGGTTTCAAAGAAATGACCTCAGGAATGTTCTTGGATCAGGTTCTACTTTCCACAATGAATGGAAACATTGTTCACTCCTGAGTGGGTCATCCCTTGAAATCTTATTTTGTGTTTTCTTCACTGAGGTTGATGAAGTACACTTGACTCAAATGAGATGCCCTTTCCAGTATACCAAGTCTATGCTAACTGTGGAATTTCTGGAAATATATTTGTATGACTGGGCCTTGAGAGATGACGTTGTGCTCCCAGACGCTAGAATGTAAAAGTCTGCATCTTTTAATGAGCCTTCTATGAATGTAGGTCATTCTGTAAATTCATTTCTCCATTGCCATTTCTAAATACACTCTTTTCTTGTTTCTGATGTAGCAGTTCGTAAGTTCATCCTAAATATTGTCTTCATTTTATTCATTTTAGATTTATTTTATCATTGATTTTTTTCTATGTCCAATGGATTTCTTTACCTTTCTGATTTATTCATGGAAGTATCTTACTTTTAAGTTTTTCCCAGTACAGTTATAAATATGAATAATTTTCATTTTTATTAATTTTTATTTTATATTCTTTATACTAATTTTATTTTACTAATTTTACTAATTTACTGATTTTTATTTTACTCTTTTTTAAATTTAATATTCTTATTTCTATCATTTTCTGAACAATTTTTAACTACCACTTGATTTCTTCTTTGATCTGGGTAATTAAATGAGATGTTTAAGTGTTTTCCCCTGTTTTGTTTATCCTTTATGTTAATATCTAACATAATGGCATTGTGGTCAGATATTATCTGTTTAGTGTCTCTTTGTAAATACTGAAATATCATTGACCTTTAATACACTGTGAGATTTTATAATATTCCATGGACATTTGAAAACTTACGTGTTTCTGTCTGTTCTCTCTATGAAATAAAATATCTCTAATTCTCACAAATTGATATTATCAACTGTATGGATGGGTAATTGAGACTCGCATAGTTTAAGAAATATTCTGAAGGGAACACTGCTCATGTTTCACAAATTTGGGACAGGACTCCCTGCCTGATTCAAGATTTGGCTTTCATTACTGCTTCATAAGGTCTCCCTCTGGGACCCAGGCACTCAAAAATGCACAAAGCAGGCAAAGTAAATGGCAAAGGGAAGCAGAGGTCATTGCAATAAAATATCATATTGCATGAAATAAACTAAGGAAAAGTAAACAAAAATGCTGTCACTGTATTCATATGAATGTCAAAAAGGAAAGAACTGTGTTTTCTAAAATCATGAAATTATAACAGGAAGAGAAAACAGGATTTAGTCTTAGCTTTTCACTAGACTCTTACCTCCTCTTTGTTTGAGAAAATGGTGACATATGGAAGGAGTCAATGACAATCTCAAAAACCAAAAATGCATTGGGCGCTAAAAAAAATGTCTGTGGCATCCATATTATCTTCTACCAAAACCTAAATATCTTTGTTTTAGAGCTAAAGTTGAATAGTCAAAAAATTAAGTGGCAAGCAAAGAATGAAAATGTATTTAATTATTCAGAATACTTTATTAAAAATATATTTATTTTTATTTTTGTTTTAATAATCCTATTTTGATAAAGACTTTCACTTTGTACTTGCTTCTTTTATTCTTATCTTATTCTTTTTTGTCAAAAAAAACTAAGTTTTTAATTTGAGTTTTCTCTACCATATGGATTTTTAGATCACGTGAATTCATGAGGTTGAGGAAAAAGTTTGAATGCTCAGATACAACCTCAAAATTATCTATCTGAATAGTAAACACTTGAGCATAGAAAAAATTTCAAATGATACAAAATGATATTTAGTGAGCAATGGCAGCATCATTTTTTGCACTCTCACAAAAATCAACTACTTATAAGTAAGGCTCTGTTGAGAATGTTGTAGTTGTAAGTATCTACAATAGATTCTGGCTTATCCACTATTGTAGACTGTTTTCTTATACTTGTAGAAGTTGGAGAAAATCTGCCTCGCACACAGAGAACCAAGATTATAAGTAAGAAAGACATTTGGGTGAATGGCAGTGTGAGTAAAACAGAAGGGAACAGAGAGCAGCACTGTTAAGTCACAGAGGCCTCTCTTTTCAAGACAGTAGGACCCCAGATACTTCTGACTATTAATTTCCTGACTACTGCCCAGCTTATTGGGTTTGGGATCAAGAAGAACTCTGGACCTTAGTTGCTCCTACACTGACCTGGTCTATATCCCCTGATATGGGTCAGAATTATTCTGTGTATTTATTGTTAGTAACTTTGAAAACACTTTATATGTTCATTGTTGAAAAAAAAGCAAAACAAACAAACAAACAAAAACTATGCTACGATAGCCATTTAACATGGGGAAATTTTCTTTTCCAACAGAATCTGACCGGTTACAGTAAGCAATTCTCAGGACAGCATGAGTCTTCATACTCAATAAATATTCATTTAACAATCACTTATATAGTGACTGCCATTTTTTTTCAGTGTAGCAAGTTTGCAGAGATAACCACTGCAAATGAGATCTAGAGTCTTCCTGATCCTTTTAATTCTCTGACTTTATAACAAGACTTCATTAATAATAAGCACCTGCAATGATAAATTTTTGAGTTGGCATCAATATGTATATTGTTGCTATCCTGAATAGTAACTGAAGTACATTTCCTCCTGTCTGTATTTTGGTATGCCTGACTCAGGAAAGAGTTTCTTCCTGGCTTGGAAATGAATACATGGCATAGCTTTGTTAGGATTCTACTGTAATGGGGTATTAGCTCTTAGACTGCTGCTTTCCTGATGTTACACAAGCTGAGGCTATAGATGTATATACTGAAGAAATCCCCAGAACCATATGCATTTTTCTGTTATGATAATGTTACCATTAGTCTTGATTGCTTTCAGCAATAGTTTCTAGTTACAGAAATGCCCAAAGAAAGTTTAGTTTTGTTCACATTTTTCCCCTTAATTTGAGAGTGTTTTTATTTCACTTTTATTTGAAATAAGTTCTTGTGCTGTTATTATGGCATTTTATGTGGCTTGTCATTGTGGTAATCAATTTTATATTTTCTTCACGCCAGTTCAACATTCTGCTCTTGACAAACACTCTGTCATATTTACTAGGGTTCTTGTCATACATAGGAAAACACTTCCTCTATTTGTCTCCTAAATTTTCTTTTTCCCTTGTTAGTAATTTTGCTATCTCTGTATCAATGTTCTGGCTGGTTGCAATTACAAGTTTTCCCAGCTGGGAACTTGTAGCAGTTTCTCAGTCTCTGCAACATGCTGATCTACTCTGATAAGAGTTCCAATTGTTTCACCTCCGTGTTCTGCATTTTTACCATGCTTTGTTGAAAAGGAACTGTCGAAATGTGAGGAGGTAGAATTTTCTTTTTTGTGTGATTTCACCTGAGACAAACTTTGTACATCTCAGACATCATCCCAGTTAGATGGATTCTACTTCTAGGCTGAGCTCTTGGAATTGCTGCCTAGGGATTCTGATTCAGATTTAATTTATATAAATGTCAAAGGTAAAAAATGTTTAAGTTCAAATCCTGAATGAAAAACTAATTGGCTCTGCCTGTGTCAACTAACATTAAAAGATTCTTATTTTTTACTTAGTAGTTTGAAGAACTGAGTGTGTGTTTGTGTGTGCATCTGTACACTGTCCATTGGGATCCCAGAGGATCAGAGTCTTTAATTATTGTCACAAATTGCTGCCAATTTCTACTTTTTTTCCAAAAATACTCTGTTGACAGTGAAGATGATCCTCTAGGATAATGATTCCCAAACTTTAGCATGTTAGAATCACCTTGACAGCTGGTTAAAGCACAACCATTCTGATTCAGTCAGTCTGGCATGAGGCCAGAGAATTTGTATTTCTAACAAATTTCCTGGCAATACTGATGCTGCTTGTCAGGGGACCAAACTGCTCTAAGCAACGAGATATTTGAAATTAACAGTTCCTAAATTTCCAAGGCAACATCTCTCATAGTTTTAGATTATTATTTGAATGCTTCTTTGGGCATGATGACAGCCATGGGGAGGATGATACCAATCAACTATACTCATACATAAAAAAAAATCAAAAGTCAAAATTGAAATTATGTATACACATAATATGCATATATACATTCCTTTCTATGAAAAAAGTATTTATTTGGGTGAATTGTTGAATTGCCTTAAAATTTATTTTTGATTTAATATAGATTGAGATGAATGAAACAGATTTATCTATAATGTCCCCAAAGCATTACTTCAAAAACCAAACCTAAAGAAAGTAAATGCACAACAATTCAAAGAACACTAAATTAATTTGAAAAGACACTTATAAATTTTTGATATTCTACCCAAAAATGTATTTTGATTTGATTTTTTTTTGGGGGGGGGGGCTACCAAAATTTGTCTGCTAATCCAGTTTAAATATTTTTCAGATCTAATTAGGGAAAGTCAGCGAGACTACTTCTAAGCCACAAGGGCAAGATAAATATAGTTTTATTTTTGGAGACTAAAGTATTAGAGAAGTAAAGGCATATTCCCAGAATAATAATGAATTCACAATTATACATTATATTTAAGAAATTCAAACTAGTTAAAACCAGTCATTAAAATGTTAAGAAGAAATGTGGACACTGTTTTAAAAGCAGGGTTATAACCACCATATTCATAAAGTTATTTTAAATATTAGTTTGGTCTTAAGTAACCTGTATTTTAATGATAATATGAGAAGCAAATCTTAGAGGTGTTGGGAAATGGCCTGAAAGGCCTTGAAAAAAATGCATAAAAGAACATCTATTTTTTTTTCTGGTTTGGGTTCTTTTATACATCTCAAAAGTCAGGCCTACAAAGTACTTGTTTGATTATTTCTAGTTATCATTTCAGTTGCTTTCAATGCTTTCTTACCTAACATCTATTACTTTTAACAACATAGTGATATAAAATTGATATGTAGTAAAGTGTACACATTTAAAATGCACAATTTGATTAGTTTTGATATATGTAAATGCATGTGAAATTGGCACCACAATCAATCAATCATCACAATCAATCATCCACAAAAATCTGCCCCTTTGTTATTCCCTCTTCTAATCCTTCCCAACCTCTCCTTCCTGCCCCCAGGCAACTATGGATCTGTTTTCCCTCACTGTCTGTTAGATTGCTTTTTCTAGAATGTTATATAAATGCAATAATACAGAACACACACTTTATTTTCTGGCTAGTTTACTCAGCTTAATTACTGGGAGCTTCTTCCATGTTATAACATTTATTCAGAAGCATTAGTGTGCCTTCTTATTCTCACATACTCCTTTCTGCTATAAAGAACAGGGCAAAAATGAAGATGTAGTGTTTGTCAGCAATAGAGCCATCTTTCATGAGTATCTAAGAAAGTAAAGTAACAGACACTGAAATGAAACATAGCTTCTGTTTTCTCTCACCTCACACCTTTTCTGGAAACAAACAAACAAACAAACAAACAAAATAAAACCACTACTCAGCTTCCACTTCACCACTCTACCCACGTATAATTCAAGTGCCCAAGTGGGATTTGAAAAGGGAATAGAATAAGAGGGATTTCCCAGAAATATTTTTCCTAAGAATAAGCCCTGCCGGAAAGAAAAATATTTTAAAGAACAAAATAAAATGCACTGGAATAGACTTGCCCAAAACATGATTATGTTCAGCTTCTAGACAAAGTCTATTCAAGCAGAGCAGAGCTAATGGATGTGCCACTTAGCAGGCCCAGACCCAGGAATATTCACTCATGGGAGTAGTTACATGGACCAGGATAAACAGAGAGCAGGATATTCAGTAGCCACCCTCATAAAAACAAAAATAAAATGCACCTACAACACCTATACTTATGGGAAAACTATCCAACCACAAACAAATTCTTTATTCACCACAGCCTTCCCTGACTTTCCCACCCTAACCCCTCTCATTCCTGAGTGTCCTGCTTATATCTGGCCTCCACTCCCCACAAAACTTACTCCCTCTACACTGGATATCTTTAGGTTTTTGTTAAGGGAGAACTATGGTACAGAATATTAAAACTGTGGCAGAGTTAAGTGGAAAATCAGAAAATTTCTGAATGAATTTTGGAAATGGACTAGAGACCTTGAGTTGGCTCTCAGGCTTGTGTTCAGTGGCCCAAATTATTTTAAAGAGATTAAAAGAAATTAGCTCCATGTTTAGATCAATGTGTAACTAAAGAATTCTGCCTGTTCCAAATTAAAATCCAATATCCTTGTTTTAAAAATTAAAAGAAGTTTGATTTTTCAAAGGAATTAAATGTTTACATTGAAAAAATGCCATTGTAGCAAAGGAAAGTGAAAAAGGGCATAGTTAACATAAACGATCAAATGAATGTTCAAAATATTTTATGAATGCAGCAGCATTTTTTTTAACATTTACATTTGTCATTGTTTAGTCCCTTGAGAAAATGTTCGAATTTCCAGGTTAAGTGATTTATGGGTAATTACTTAGCAAATCAAGGAGGGAAGCAGAATTATGACTCTGTGCTTTTACATTTAGCTCATTGATCTATGCACTTTGAATCCTAGTAAAAGTCTAGTGAGGACTGATTCAAGATGAGAGCCATCAGCCTTCATTCTGGGTCTGTATATCTATACATCTATCTACCTAGCTACCTGCCTACCTACCTTTTCTCTAAACCATATACATTCCATTAGAAGAGCTTCCAAGTTTTTGAAGATTTGGACTAAATCTCCCTTTGTGTCTCCAGGTATAGGACTTTATTCCTGTCTGATGCTAAGGCAAACTTAAGTTTAAAGGGTATAATTTCTTTCCAGTTTCACATTGAAACACTTTGTTAAACCCTGGATATAGGACCACTGAATCAGACAACCCCAGGGGACACCTTCACAAGATAATTTATGTGAAGATGTTCCCTGGAATTGGTCCATGCACTAAATGTGTGGGATTATGCAATAGCCCTGCCTGAAATTCTCTGTGACTCCATTCATAGCCTTATTTTAAGTTTTGCTTCCTGTACAATTACTAGCAGTCATTATATACTCTGGCATGTTTAATCTAAATGACTCACTACTTCTCACAATCAAGGAACAACAGAACAATATGAAACATCATAAAACATAACATCATGTCTTCCTATTTCATTATATATTCTCCTTGTAACATATTGGCCAAACACATCCCTTCAATATGACTAGATAAGTGAAGAAATTATATTAGATTCAGTTCTTTGAAAAGCCATCTACAGTAAATACAGTAGTGAGTTTCAATTTAAATTAAAATTGATTGCATGCTTATTGGTTCTTCTAAGCTTTGGAAGTGGAAAATTAAAAATTCAGACATAGCAATTTTGATTTGCTTCTGAGAGAAGGTTTTTTATTTAGACACCCAGCAGGCTGCAAACAGGTAAATTTAAAAGTGGAGAAACATATAAAAGTATTCCATTTGGGAGGTTGACTTAATTATATTGATAGAACTGAGAATAGAAGCTATCTCTGGACTTCTTAAACAGTTATATCATAAATGACTAGTTGTTCTCATTCTTACTGTTTAATACACATTAATTGGATTAATGTGCCTCCTAATTTTCCTGATATAAATAGCCAGTTTATCTTTACTTCCCAGTGTAATTTTTCCAGGTTCAAAATATACAGCTTCATTGATAATTTATATAATCATCCCTCATATTAGAAACTTTTCTTTGCCTTAGACCAGTAACAGTCTCAACAGCTGGAGACTGGGTTATTGCCCCTTTACTCAATGATAACTTTTTCCAGTGATATTCTGGGGTGAACCACATCGTAGTTAGTCATATAAACCTTTGAATTTCCTGAAGACAGTCCTCTGAATACTACTTAGGAAACTGAAGTTTTGTGATTCTAATAGAATATTTAATTTTAAGTGGGAAGTAAAAGAAAATTAATTCAACTTCAACATCAAATCTGCCAATTATCACCCTGCCTGTCCCTTTTTAAAACTAGGCTATGAAGAGTTGTATATATGTATGTTAAAAAATTACTAAGAAATAAACAGGAAGGAAGATGAGAAGGAAAACAAGAAGTCTATCTTAGAGTAAAGTGTAGTTAATCACAAGCGAAAGAGTAGAGTTAACACTACTAACTAAAAAGGGTAATACACCAGTCTATCCATGGAAACCTAAAAGAGCATTATCAAAATATTTTATAATTCTAAAAATAATAAAAGCTAATACCTATTGGGAACTTACTATATGCCAGACACTGTTCTAAATATCACAAAAGAATGTGGTAGGTACTATTATTATGTTCACATGAAAGATGATGAAACTGAAGTCGTTCAGTTTCATTGCTTACCGAAGGCCATGCTGTTAGAAAGCAGCACAACAATGACTGAATCCACAACAGTCTGACTTTAGAAGTTGCAATTCCACCACCACTCTGAAGTAAAAATAACAAAGGTGTCACACATTCTACAGGATAAACAAAGTCTAAAATATGAAAATGTATAATTATCTAACTTATAAAATATCAATTATATAAAGTCTATAAACCATCATCCAAATAAACAGTCTGTAAACCATCATCCAAATAAACATTTCAATAATTTTGTCTGGATATAAACATCAGATTTATTAGTGTATATTTACAAACAATTTTTTCCTCTTAAAAATAACAATGTTAACCCACTTTGTGACATAAAATAGCACCAAGTGATTTCTTGCTGTGTCAGTGCTATTTTGAACACATACGATTTGCTCTCAGTAAAATCCCTCAAAATGGACACTATCGTCATTCTCATTTTTACAGATGAATCACTTGTGACGTCTCTCAGGCTCACATGTAAGTAACTGGGTATGATTGTTAATTTCTTGTGCCAACTTGGCTAGGTTATGCTGTCCAGTTGTTGGTCAAGCAAGCACTGGCCTGATTTTTATTGTGAAGGAATTTGCAGATAGATTTGCATCTATAAGCAGTGTAGGACATCTACAGTTGATTGCATCTAAAATCCACAAAAGACATTGCCCTTAACAAATGAGTCTCCTCATCCAATCACATGGAGGTCTTAAAAGCCAGAATTGAAGATTTCAGAAGTCAGAAGAAGAATTTCTGCCTCTATTTCAGCCAGCCAGCTTCTCCTGGGGCATTCAACTTCACCTCTATCAGAGTTTCCAACCTGCAGCCTGCCCTACGGAATTCAGTCTTGCCAATTCCCATGAGATTATATGTCTGCAATTTATCTATGTTGATGTGTATGTCTCATAAATCTCATCTCATACCTCTCTTTCTCTGTCTCTCTCCTGCTCATTATCACAACTAACATGGAAACTTTTCTAAAGACTTTACATATACTATCTTATTTAAACCTCAAAAGAGACACACAAATTGAGATTACTATCCTGTTTTACAAATGAGTTATTTTAAATTTCTCCAGGGAACATAACATATGAAATATGGAACCTTAGAGAAGTGCAATATGCTCTCTTAAAATCTCAGCTATCTTGAATGCCAATCCTCTCTTTCCAATATTAGTACTGTAATTTACAGTATAGACAACTGTAACCATCACAAAATAACCAACACATAACATAAGTTAAATTGCCTCATTCTTATTTATATCATTTGACAATATTATAATATTAGTACTAAACACAAGGCCACTCCTCCAACCCAACTCAACCCCTTTTTGTTGTTTCTTCTTGTTTTCAATATAAATTTAAAAGCCTATTTCAGGTATTTGGGTTTGTTTTTTATTTTTTCTTTTTGAAAAATTTATTTTGCCCCATGAAACTCACTTTATTCTAGGCTTTACTTTCTGTTCAACTTTACTAGTCTGTATCATCTTTTTAGTCCCTGTTAATAAAAACAATAATATGACTCAGAACAATGACTTAATATCAACTCTATGCCTTCTGCTGACAAGAAATGAGGTAGACAAAACTGGAAGTAAACAAGAGGTTGAAGTCCATCCCTTTGCAGGTCCCAATATATATTCTCCCTACAAGGTCTAAATATGCCTTTTTCAACCTAATATTTTATAATATCTCATTTAAGCCTCACAAAAATTTTATATACTAGGTGTTAGAATCTCCACAAATTTAATGAGAAGATGGATGCTTCAAGGAAGTAACTTTGCATAAGGACATGCAATTAGGACTATTGATATCCAGGATTCAAGCCCAACATTGCTGATTCTAAAGCTGGCACTCTAGTGACTTTGTCACACTTCACATTCCTGTTCTGCTGAGTTTCTCTTTGCTGCTCTCCTCTCTGCTTTTTTCCCTTAAGATCTCACTTTGATTCTCTTCTCTGGCCTCACATTCTGGACAATAGTACAGAATGGCCTTGCCTGTGGGGACAAAGAGTTGAGAATCCAGGCCCCAAGACCATAGCTCCTTCTCCCAAGTATTGTACATTGACAGTCATTAAAAGGACCTCTCTGAAAGGGTCATTTCTGGAGTCTGAAAATGGCTCAAATTGAAAATAAGAAACCTCTATTATCATGAAGAATGAAGGGCCTAGAAGAAGTCATTTTATAATTGGAAAATGAGACAGCACACAAGAGGGATTTGCTCAAACACACTTCTAGTCAATGATAGAAATGGGAAGAAGACCCAGGTCTTCTAAATCTGGTATCCATATTGCTGTTTCCCAAAATATGGGATGAATAATAATTCTCAAGGTGATTTAAGCTGTTATATTGTAATAGTATTAAAATGCAGTTCATCACATACTCATAACACTATTACCATTTCAAATGCTTACAATCTTTCAAACAGAAATTCTTATTTTAATTCTAACATGATTAACCTCACCTTAACATTCATCAATACTTGCTTTTCCATATTAAAATCATTTTAAAATATTCTGGATATCAAAAAACATGTAATGAATGACACAACAACTTCCTGTCTTACCACTCCCTTTGAAAAACAAAATATCACTACAGTTGAAGAATGTATGATTTTTTCCTAAGCTTAGGCTCAATCCTTTCCATGGTAATTTGCTGATTTCCATTCATTTGCACTTTTACATAGTTTTACTAAATAAACTTCTATCATTAGCTGATGTAAGGTATCATTTTGCATTTAAGAATATACTTTAAAATATTTCACATCATACATATCCCTCTGAACCTTGTTTTTTCCCTCAATTATTATATGTCTGATATTTATTCATGCTGATGGCTATGGCTTTTGTTCATACATTTTCATTGCTCTATCAGATTCCATTTGTCTCTTCTCTGTTAATATGCATTTCATTGTCTCCACAATTTTTCCCCTCTTAAAAGCAAAACTACTTTAAAACAGTCTTCTTCATGTTGGGTTGTGTACAGGTGCCAAATTTGCTATATGTTTGTGAAAATAGAAGAATAACTGTTGAGAAAGTCTTGGGTCTGTGCATATTGTGCAAAGTTTGCACACACAAAATTGTGTTCTCTGGTTTGCTAAAGCTGCTGCTATGCAAAATACCAGAAATGGATTGGCTTTTTAGATAGGGAATTTATTAAGTTATAAATTTACAGTTCTAAGGCCATAAAAGTGTCCAAACTAAGGCATCAACAAGAGGATACTTTCAATGAAGAAAGGCTAATGGTGTCCAAAACACGTCTGTCAGCTGGGAAAGCACATGGCTGGCAACTGCTCCTCTTTTGCTCCAGGGTTCTGATTTCAAAATCACTTTCTCCAAAATGTCTCTGGGCTCCTGTCTTTCTTAGCTTCTCTCTCTCAGCTCCTATGCATCCTTGCTTATTCTCCCAGGGCATTTCTCTCTAAGCATCTGGAGGTCTTCTTTTAGCTTCTCTGGGGCAAACTCTGGGCTTAATCTCTTAGTTTAGCCTCTCCAAAAGTCTTTCCATCTGCATCTCAAAGCATCTGTGTCTGTGTCAGCTCTGAACTCTCTCTGTTTCCCTGAGCTCTCTTAAAGACTCCCAATAAACTAATTAAGACCCATCTCAAATGGGTGGGGCACATCTCCATGGAAACAACCTGATTAAAAGATCCCACCTACAAGTCTGCCCCCACAAGAATGGATTAAAAGGACGTGGCCTTTCCTAGTGTACACAACAGTCTCAAACTGGCACATGGTAGTCCCAAATGTATACTCCACCAGCATTGAATGAGTGTTGCTAATCTTTGTTATGGTCATAATTTTTAAATTTATGCAAATTATGTGTTAGTTCATATTTCCCTAATTAATAACAAATGTAAGCCTCTTTAATATGTTTATTGACCATTTGTTTTTCCTCTTGTGTAGTTGCATTTATATGTTTTATCCACATCCCACCTTTTTTTAACTTTAGTTATTTTCCTTTTTCTAACTTTATTTATCAAATAAAAAAAAAAAATTCCAAAGAAAACAAAGTAAAGCAATGGGAAAAACAAATATCCTGAAATAACTTCATTCCTTCCAATATACTCATACCATACCAAAAGAAAATTAATTAACCATAGTCACCCCTGAGCTTTTCCATATCATTAAGATCATCCTCAATATATTGTCTGTTCTTATTAGATTATTGTTCCCCCTTCACTATCTGCTGTCTATCTCTAAGTCCCCTATATTCTACAATGTAAGACACTTATTTTACATTTTTCATGGAATTCACATTAGTGGTAACATACAATATCTCTCCTTTTGTGTCTGGCTTATTTCACTCAGCATTATGTCTTCACAATTTGCCCATGTTTTCATATATTTCACAACCTTGTTCCTTCTTACTGCTATGTACTACTCTGTCATGTGTACACATTTTGTTTATCCACTCATCTGTTGAAGGACATTTAGGCTGCTTCCATCTCTTGGCAATTGTGAACAATGCCGCTATGAACATTAGTGTACAAATATCTGTTCATGTCATTGCTTTCAAATCCTTTGGGTAAATACCAAGATGTGAAATTGCTGGATAATAGGGTAACTCAATATCTAGTTTTCTGAGGAGCCACCAAACTGTCTTCCAGAGTGACTGAACCATTATACATTCCCACCAGGCAATGAATAACAGTTCCAGTTTCTCCACATCCTCTCCAGCATTTGTAGTTTCCTGTTTGTTTAATGGCAGTCATTTTTATTGGTGTGAGATGATATCTCATTGTGGTTTTGATTTGCATCACCCTAATAGATAGTGAAGATGAACATTTTTTCATGTGTGTTTAGCCATTTGTATTTCCTCTTCAGAGAAATATCTTTTCATATCTTTTGCCCATTTTATCGTTGGTTGTTTGTACTATTGTCATTGAGTTGTAAGTTTTCTTTATACATACAAGAGAGTCTCTTATCAGATACACGGTTTCCAAATATTTTCTCCCATTGAGTTGGCTCTCTCTTTACCTTTTTGACAAATTCCTTTGAGGTATAGAAGCTTTTAAGTTTGAGGAGTTCCCATTTATCTATTTTTTTCTTTCATTGCTTTTGCTTTAGGTATAAGGTCTAAGAAGCAACCTCCTAATACTAGGTCTTGAAGATGTTTCCCTACATTATCTTCTGGGAGTTTTATGGTACTGTTCCTTATATTGGGATCTTTGAACCATTTTGAGTTAATTTTTGTATAGGGTGTGAGGTAGGGGTCTTCTTTCATTCTTTTGGATATAGATGTCCAGTTCTCCCAGCCTCATTTGTTGAAGAAGCTGTTATGCCCCAGTTCGGTGGATTTTAGGGACTTATCAAAAATCAGTTTACCATAGATCTGCTGTTCTATTTCCAAATTCTCTGTTTGATTCCATTGATCAATATGTCTATCTTTGTGCCAATACCATGCTGTTTTGACTACTGTGACTTTATGGTAGGCTTCAAATTAAGGTAGTGTAAGTTCTCTCAGTTTGTTTTTCTTTTTTGGAAATTTTTTGGCTATTCAAGCCATCTTTCCCTTCCAAATAATTTTGATGACTAGCTTTTCCAAGTTTGCAAAGTAGATTGTTGGAGTTTTGATATGAATTGCATTGAATCTGTAGATCAGTTTGAGTAAGATTGACATCTTAACAATGTTTAGCTTTCCTATCCATGAACATGGACTATCTCTCCATCTCTTTAGGTCACCTTTTATTTCTTTTAGTAGAGTTATGTAATTTTCTGTGTAGAGGTCTTTACATACTTGGTAAAGTTTATTCCTAGGTACTTAATTTTTTTACTTGCTATTGAGAATGGAATCTTTTTCTTAAGTTTCTCTTCAGTTATGCCATTTCTACTGTATAGGTACATTACTGACATGTGCATTAATCGTATATTCTGTCACTTTGCTGAATCTGTTTATTATCTCAAGTAAGTGTGTCATCAGTTTCTCAGGGTTTTCCAAATATAAGATCTTATCATCTGCAAATAATGAGAGTTTTGCTTCTTCCTTTCCAATCTGGATGCCTTTATTTCTTTGTCTTGCCAAATTATTCTGGCTAGAAATTCTGGCACAATGTTGAATAATAGTGGTGACAGTGGGCATTCTGTCTCATTCCTGACCTTAGAGGAAAGGCTTTCAGTCTCTTGCCACTAAGTACTATACTGGCTGTGAGTTTTTTATACATGTCTTTTATCATGAGGAAGTTTCTTTCAGTTCCTAGATTTTGAAGTGTTTTTATCAAAAAAGGATGCTGGATTTTGTTGAATGCTTTTTCAAAATCTATTGAAATGATCATTTGATTTTTCCCTGCTGTTATGTTAATGTTTTGTGTTACATTGATTGATTTTCTTATGTGGAACTGTCTTTGCATGCCTGAGATGAACCCCACATGGTTAGCATGTATAATTTCTTGTTTAATTTTTAAATGTGTTTTGAATTCAATTTGCAAGTATTTTGTTGAGAATTTTTGTGTCTATATTCATTAAGTACATTGGCCTATAGTTTTCAATTCTTGTAGCTTCTTTATCTGGTTTTGGTATTAGAGTGATGTTGGCTTCATAAAATGAGTTAGGTAGTGTTCCATTTTCTTCAATTTTTTGAAAAAGTTTAACTAGGAATGGTGTCAGTTTTTTTGGAATTTTGGAAGAATTCCCCTGGCCCAGGGGTTTTATTTGTAGAAAGCTTTTTAATAAGCTCTTTACTTGTGATTGATTTGTTGAGGTCTTCTATTTCTTCTCTATTCAGTTTAGGTTGTCTGTGTTTTTCCAGGAAATTGTCCATTTCCTCTAAATTATCTAGTTTGTTGGCATAGAGTTGTTCATAGTATCCCCTTATAATTTTTTATTTCTTCAAGATCCACAGTAATATCCACCCCCTCCTCATTTATTATTTTATTCATTTGGGTCTTCTCTCTTTTTGACTTTGTCAGTCTAGCTAAAGGTTTGTTGGTCTTGTTGATCTTCTCAAAGAACCAACTTTTGGTTTTATTTATTCTCCCTATTTTTTTTTGTTTGTTTGTTTTCCATATCATTTAATTCTGCTTTAATCCTTGTTATTTCTTTTCTTCTACTTGCTTTAGAACTAGTTTGACAATTTTCTAGCTTCTTCAGTTGTTCCATTAGTTCTTTGATTTTATTTCTTTCTTCCTTTTTAATGTATGCATTTAGAGCTATAAATTTCCCTCCCAATACCACTTTTGCTGTATCCCATGAGTTTTGATATGCTGTGTTCTCATTTTCATTCATTTCTAGATATTGAGCAATTTCTTTTGCAATTTCTTCTTTGACCCATTGATTGTTTAGGACTGTGTTGTTTAGTCTCCAGATATTTGTGAGTGTTCTGGATTTTTAATAGTTATTAACTTCTAGTTGCATTCCATTGTAGTCAGAGAACGTGTTTTGAATAATTTCAATCTTTTTAAATTTATTTACATTTGTTTTATGCCCCAGTACATGTTCTATCCTGGAGAAAGTTCCATGAGCACTAGAGATGAATGTATATCCTGGTAATTTGGGATGAAATGCTGTTCCATATATGTCTATTAAGTCTAATTCATTTATCAACTTTAGTTATTTTAGTTATTTTTACTTATACTTTTTAGATGTTCTTTTTATATACATACAAATTCCTCCTTGGTTTTATGAGTTTCCAATCTATTCTCTAAGTATGGAACTTGCTTTCCTAACTTTAATTATGTTTCTTTTAGATAAACTAAAATTATTCATTTTAGTCTGTCTAGTTTATACTTTTTTAATTATAAAGTTTAATTTTTTTTTACATCTTAAATATAGACTCCTTCCTTTTGCAAAACTTTGAAATATATTTTGTTTTGTTTTCATCTAAAATGGATATAATCTCATTAATTATAGGAGTTATTATATAGACGATCATACCATCTGCAAATAATGATAATTTACAATGGGCAGTGCAGGGTCTTTTTTGCCTGTGTGGACTTGGGGTTATGGAGCCTGCTTCTTTCCCTGGGCTTGTGCTTGCTAGAGGCCTTAGGAATTCCCCATTTATCATTTATAGGAGTTCCAGTGAAAGGCCCCTCTACTCCCTTTGAAATAGACATTATTTCCTCCTGGCTCTCCCTTAAGTGACTTAATGCAGACTGTCCTTTGCCCCAGGTCACTTCAACTTAATTGTTTCTTCCACTGTCACAGATGTCTGCAAGCTGCTTCTCTGTCCTCAGGACAGACTCTGGGAGGGCAAGTGGGACACATATTCCCCAGCTCAGTCTCTCAGACTTCCACCCAAAATTAGATTGGCACTGACATACATGAGTCCCTGTATGTACACAGGGACCATTCTGCTCCCTCTGGAACAGAACCAGGACCCACTACAGGAGCACAAGCTGGCTCTACCTTGCATTGAGAGGGGTTGGAGGAGTGGCCAGCAAGTGCTCTAGGAGCTTCTTATATTGCTTTTTAATCTGTGTTTTCTTGATTCAGCACTTTCCAGGTTAATGCAGCCGTATAACAGTTTTCTGTCATTTTGAGCAAGTTACTGTCTTAAATTTGTCTGCAGCTTTTGCCTGATGGAGGGTAGAACAATGCCCAGCTCCAGAACCAGCCCTCAGTGATTTGAAGAAGCTGATCAAAAATAGAGAACTGAGATCAGAACATACACCCCTGGGGTTTGGAGGGCTAGGTCTTTATGAACCACTCTGGCACCAGCAAGCTATACCTGGAGCCTGAGGTCCAGTCCTCCATGCTGCCTGCCATGAAGCCAGGGGAGGGGGATGACAGCCACTGCAAGGAGGATAAAATTCATCATTGTTTACAGCAATTTACCAGCGTGCCCTTCCTGCTCCTCCCTAGAAGCTGAAAAGTGTTCCACTAACTCCAGAATTTCAAAGTCATTGATTCAGACAGTTCCTGACAGTTTAATAGTTGTCTTGGTGGAAGGACTGATTCCTGGAACTTCCTACTCTACCATCTTCCCACAATCCCAGAAACTATCTTTTAATATTACTTTATTTTTAGAAATTATCATAAAGGATATGACATATTATCCAAGAATTATTCTCTATGTACTAAAGTGAGCATTGATGCCTTTAAAATATATTAATGTATATAATTTGTGTTGACTGAATTTTCACTGTTTATTCCAACTTGCATTCCTTTGAAAAATTTAGCTTGGGCATGTTTAAAATGGCCTATATATTGATCTTGGCAAGGCTATGATGTCTAGTTGTTTGGTTAAGGAAACACTGACCTGATTGCTACTATTAGAGTATTTCATGGATTTAAATTATAAATCAGTTGATTGCATCTGTGAGTCATTACATATACCATCATCAGAGGAGATTGCCTTCAGCTATGACAAGAATGTCCTCATCCAGGCAGTTGGAAACCTTAAAGGGAGAACTGGGGATTTAGACAGTTGGAATACTTATAAATTTCTAAATACTTAGAAATACTATCCAAGTATTTCTCTCCCTACTTATATAGCCAGCTTCTCCTGGGAAATTCATCCTTAACTTCATTGGAGTTTCCAACTTGTGGTTTTTCCTAGAGAATTCAACATCACATTTATCAAGTCTCCAACTTATGGCTAGCACTACAGAGTTTAGACTTCTCAATCCCAATGGTCATGTGAGCCATTTCCTATAATAAATCTCTTAATATTTACATATATACATATATTTATATATAAATATATACATGTATACATATATGCATACAAATACACATACAAATACACATGCATTGCACACATTATAGGTGGAACAATAGACATAGAGAAAGAAATGGCTAGATCTTGTCATTTCTGTTTCCCTGAAGAACCCTGACTTATACAGATTTGGTAACAGACAGGAAAGTGGGGTGCTAATATCACAAATACCTAAAAATGTGGAAAAAGCTTTGGAATTAGGTAATGGGTAGAACCTGGAAGAAATGTGATGAACCTGATAGATAAATCTTAGATTGCTTTGAAGATTCTGTTGGTAGGAATATGGACATTAAAGGTACCTCTGATGAGGCCTTAGAAGGAAATGATTAACGTGTTATTGGAAACTGGAAGAAAGGTGATCCTTGTTATAAAGTAGCATTCTGATGTCAGATGGGAGGGAGAACTTATAAGTGATTAATTTGGTTATTTAGCTGAGGGGATTTCCAAGCTAACTGTAAAAGGTACAGCCTGGTTTCTCCTGACAACTTATAGTAAATTGTGACAGTAAGGGAACAAATTGAGAACTGAACTCTTAAGCACAAAGGGACCAGCAATTGATGATTTGAAAAATTCTCAGACTACCCAGACAGTGTGCTCTGAGTCTAAACAACCCTTCGGTAAGAAGAGTGGGGCTGGACATTGATCCAGTCAGCCATTTCAGAGGAAGTCAGGATTGGAAATGCATTTATACAACAAGGATGTGTGGAAAGTCCTTTGGTCCAATGGTTTAGAAACCCTTGAACTGCACACAAAACACAAAGTATATATAAACTAGTATGAGCAGTACTGCCAACCTGGACTGAAAGGTACAGAAAAGGAAGGAAAAAGGAATGAATTGAAGGAAGGGTGCCTTCATGGGCAGAGCCATGGAAGAAGAGTTCCGGCCTGAAAAGATCTCCTCTGGCCAACAGAAGGGGCTCACTCATGTGTTTGGAAAGGGTTGGTCTGCCCCACATTTGTGAAGGGGGCCGATCATCTTCCCAGATGCTTAGAGGGAGTGGGGCTGCTGCCCCAATATTCAGGAAGAGTTCAGCCTCCATTCAAACTCTTGGAAAGTTTGCGGCCTAGGCCCCAGCACTTGTGGAGATCGTGGCTATTGTGCAAGCATTTGAGTTTCAGACCTAGAAGTTTAATGGGATTTTCTCTCCTGAGTTTTGGACTTGTGTGGGTCCTATGGCCTCTGTTCTTTCTGGAATGGGAATGTTCATCCTATGCCTGTCTTATCATTGTATACTAGTAGTATATAATTTGTTTTCTAGGTTACATGCAACCTAATTTGTTCCATCAGACAGAAAGGAATTTTGCCCCTGGACAGACCACACCCAAAAATGATTTTGATGAAACTTTAGATTTAGAGTTGTTCTAAAATGGCTTAAGGTTTTTAGGATGTTGTGATGTAATGAACATATTTTGCATGTAGGAAGAACATGTTTTTTGGAGACCAGAGTGCAGAGAGTTGGGTATTCAGTCATGGCCCCTGCAAAAGGCAAGTTAGGGTCCTAGTTCCTGGTCCTGTGGGTGTGAACACAATTGTAATTGTAAATAAGACCTTTGAAGATGTTATTATTAAGTTGAATGAAAACTGAATGAGGTGAGCCTTAATCTAATATGGGTGAAGTCCTTAAAAGCAAAGGAAATTGGATAAGATTTTAAAAAATCACAGGGAGGAACTGAAAGCCAAAAGTCAATGGAACCTGGAAGGGAAAAGAGAGGACATTGCCATGAGACTGAAAAGCCAAAGAACTCAAGACTGTCAGTCAGCCAGAGTGCTACTGACCCTAAGAGGAAGCAAGCCTCCTAGCCTATGAAAGCAAGAGCCAATAAATTCTTGTTGTTAAGCCAACTCATTGTGTGATATTTGTTTTAGCAGCCTGGAAATTAAGATCATGTATATGTATATGTATATATATATGTTTATGTTGCTGAGAAAGTCATGGCATGGGCACACAGCATCCATCTCCCAGCCCTCACTAACATCCCCCCTTCCCCTCTTGCTTGATTGTGAGCAGGAGTTAGGTATGTTTCCATTTCACAATAAATGGTTAAGCAACCCGGGGGAAACAGATCTCAATAGGGAAAAAACAAGATACCCAGAAATGGAATGGCCTAACTCTACCTTGAACCCAAAATTGGGGACAAGCAGCCCCAGCTGTTTGTCAGGGCTGAAACTCTGCACAAAGTTTGCTTGATGCTTGCTTTTTGCTCAGTCCCCTACCCTTGATGTATATATATTCTAAAACTTCAGGAGTACAGATATCCCTCATCTCTGAAGCAAAGCAGGGTATGTGCAGCCACCATCCACTGACCCTGACCTGAGCAGCTGGCCTCCCTGAGGGACTGGCCATGATAGGACATTTTCTCCCTGCTCTTTTGGACTCTATGTTCTGTGTAAGTAATAAAGCAGTCATTTTTTGAAAATTTTTGTTGTGGCTGAGCCTGTGTTCGGATGAGGTACCATATAGTAACTTGCTCCACAGATTTATAAGTAATAGATGCTAGTAGAAGACACAAGTTTCCTGGGTCAGAGAAAAAGACTTCAATACTCACAGCAATAGCAATAGTCAGAGTTTTAGCA
The DNA here is from genome assembly GCF_015220235.1 of Choloepus didactylus. Taxonomy (NCBI): domain Eukaryota; kingdom Metazoa; phylum Chordata; class Mammalia; order Pilosa; family Megalonychidae; genus Choloepus; species Choloepus didactylus. Next base: position 44,578,955 of record NC_051319.1, on the reverse strand, counting down.
TCTTCTTGTATCAATTCACTTGACTGTAATTTCCATATGGTGATTCAAAGTGAGCAAGATGGCATAAATATATACATTGGGTTGCATCACAGTACAGGAACCCTGAGGTTGGATCTTCAAATGTTACTAATAGGCAGTATGCATGACAGCTTGGAAGGGAAACAAAATTCTTTCAAATCAGTAAGCATATCTACCATTTGCTCCATATGGAGACACTGACTTTCTTCCAAGTCTATTCTTTACCAAAAAATAAAAATAAAAAAATAAAAATAAAATAACTGTCTTTGAAAAGATAGTCTAAAACAAAGTCAGTCAGTCTCTGTCATAATACATGCAGAAACAGGAGATACCAAAGGAGAATTATCTCCCAACAATGTTTATCCCTCATTTCTATAGTTTCTTGCTTGCTGGAAAATTTTCCCATGAATATGCCATGTTATTGGCCACTCTGATTAATGACTGACAGGGGCTAGAATCAAATCCATTCAATATGTGTTATTCAGTGTTTTATTAAGACCACTATGAACAGGCTAAGCAACATTAGAAACCAATCTTCAGTACTGACTTCAATCATATCTGCCAGGGTCTGGAATCAGCCAGCTGAACAATTCCATAAAACTCCAGGTCTACTCTAAGGAGCCAGAAGGATTTATCCTTAAGACCTCCTTAATGATTCTTCTATTTGGTCCAAGGCTTTAATCAAGGCACAGCAGGATGTATTAGTGATTTTACAGATTATATATGGACTTTCATGGAATAAATCTGGAGAAACTATTATTTGTAGCAACCCTGGATAGTGAGTGGAAGCATATCTGAATGCCTTCCAGAGCTAAGCTGATATTATTGATTACTTAAACTAAATTTTGTGTTCTTATCTAATTGCATTTTCTGGTTGTAGGGAATCACTTTCCACATGTTGCACAAAAATAATGAGTCAGTTGTCCAACCAGGATGCTCATTTAAGCAAGCAAGGGCAACCTCATTTCGGAGAGATCTCCAAGTGGTCTGTGGGCTACATGATATTCTGGTGGAGTTTTCTTAAACACATGAATCAAGGGTCCTTTGAGCCAGATGTTTTGATTTAGGTAGCAGAGTATAAGAAAAAATGTCCCCAAAAGGTATAGCTGAGAAGCTGCTGGGGCCAGGCCAGCTATATTCTTGAATATACCATTTCCATTTGACAAGAAAAACTTATTAGGGCCTTCTCAACTTATTAATCATTCCATTCAAATTGATTCATTTTGAAATGACAAAATCAGGCCTGTGAGTCACAAGGCTTCCATGGCATAGGCATTCGGTTTTGTCAAGGGCTCAAAAGCAAATTAATAGCTCTTTTTCAAAATGGATGTATCTCCATGCCAGGGACATGACAAGTCCAAAACACCAAGTGGTGCCTCCCTTTGCCAGAGGTTCTGATAAGCAAAATCATCAGTCACAGAAACTTGTAGCTCAGAGGTTCATTAGATTATCTGCCTGGAAGGTAGAGAGCATGCCACTGCTTGCTGGAGGGCTTCCAACACAGCCTGTTGGTTTGGGCCCCAATCAAAGGGTGCTGAATCATGGGTTAGCTGATATAAAGGTTTAATTATAATGACCAAGTGAGGCACATTCTATCTCTAAAACCAATAGGGTTGAATAAGCTCCAGAAATTTTTTTGGTGATGAGGAGTTGAAGAGACAAGATTAAGATTCTTTTTAATTGTTGGAAAGATTAAGCACTCAGAATCTGCCCATAATGCAAAAAAAAAATTTCTTGGCATGCAGGTCCCTGAATAAATGTTTAGCCATTAGCAGAAGTATAATAACATTGCACTAAGGCCCATTGATCTGAGACTTCTGAGCAGCAAGCCAACAGCACAGCATCCATACAAACAAAGCTTTCGGCCACAAGAAATAGAGGCACTTGCTTTAAATCCTTCCCCGTATGCTGATGGCAAAAAGCCGGGAAGTTTATGTATCTCTGGAAAACTGTTGCAAAAATATATTGGAGGACTTGCTACATGGATGTGAATTAGTCTTGTTCCTCAGGTGCCAGTAGGGTATGAGAGAAATTGTTAGCAATGCCTAAAACAGCATAGGTAGTGCTACCAGTGTGGGAAATGGACTCAGTTACAGTTGCAATGTCTGGAACAGATAAGGCTATGGGAGTAACAAGGAAATGTCAAAAAAAGAGAGAGAGAAAAAAAAAAAAGAGTTTGCACAGTCCATTACTATGCTTAGCCCTAGAGTCAATATTTATGCAGCATTTGTAACTGCAAACAAATTTGACTTCTCTTTCTCCAAATTTGTAGATTTTTATTGCTACACCCAAAAGATAGCTGGAAGTTCCACTGTAATTCTTCACTCTTATGAGACTTTTCTACTGGCATATATGGCTGTTGTATTGAAATATCTCATCTTTTATACTTCTGCTTCCTTTAATCCCTTAATCAAGGCTGTATTTTCTCTTCCTCCACCTAGGATTATATAGTGGCTCTGTTGGACCATCAAAAAGAGGACAGGAAGATGGTTTGGGAGAGATTGATTTACTGTCCTACTAACACTTCTCCATATCTCTTTCCAATCAGAAGGATGTCTCCTGAACTTTATGAAGAATCACATTGAAAGCATGTGTAACATCAATAACAAACATTCAGTAGTAGAAGTCACAATAACACGGAATCAACCTGAGGGACCCATACACAATGTGACTTTAGTTTACATTCCTTGATATGAACCTTGTCCCAAATCTGTCAGTTGATTTGAGTTCACCGTTCCCAACAGGACCAGGTACAGTGATGATTTGAGTGCCTGTATCCAACAGAGCTATAACAGTTTGAGTCCTTTTCCTCCCCAAAGTTTCTTAGTATATGTAGGTGGGTATGTATGGCTTTGGGTTCCTGTTGGAGATAGGTAGATCTTGGCTGCACCTCTAATCATTATTTTCCTAAAGGGTAATCAGGGTAAACTAGAAGGAGGGATCAAGGGCCATAAAAAGTGTAATTACTTTTGATTTTGGACAGCATGGTGATGGCTGGGAGTACAATCAAACTTCTGGTGTTTTCAGCTTGCCCAGTGCTCTGTATCAAGATCCTCATGGCTAATATCACCTATTTCAGACATGGGACCTCCTTGACTAAGTCATTCTTCCTGGAATACTCTCTTTGGCTCTCTTGGATATAACTGGCACATTCAGAACTCTTTTTTTTTTTTTTTTTTTTAATGTGTCCATGTTCATCTGTTTCTGTTACATTGCCATAAAAACATTTTTAACTTTTCATGGTTTTTAACATTGGGGAATTTTCTAGGATCATGGGGATAGGCAGGAAAATGTAGCTATATTTTTGGGGACACTTTCTGATTCTCCAGTAAGTTATCTTTATCAATATCATAACCTAATTTCTTCCAGCTTTTGAGACACTCAGAGCCACATTTTAAGTTCATAAATAGTATCTCTGCAGTATTTTTCATCTGCATAGCTATGTTTTGACATTTTGATTTTTACATGCAGGTCCTATTTTTAAATTATCCCTGGTTCTAACACTTATTTTTATTCAAATGTGATAATTCAGTTATATTAATTCTCTCTCTGTCTCTTTGAGCTTCAAATTCTTCACTTTATTCTTGGTAGTATAGGTAAATATAGAGAAAAATAATTCTTTATAGATTCCCAAATCAACTTTAGAATTAGACCCTGATTCTCTTCTTTGGTCATGGACACTAGCGTGTAGCAGTAGACATACACGCTAAGCCACCAGCTTCACAATCAAGCAAGAATATCTAGATAGCTCAACAAAAGCTTATTTTAATTTCTGTATAGATTATATTTTCCTCTGAAATTGGGTAGGTTGAGCTGTTCTGTTTTTGTGAACAGCAACTTACTGTTATAAAAAGGGTTCAATTCCACCCAAACTAATGCAAATTTATTTCCCTAATGGGCTTCATTTTATCCCCAATTACTGAATGCATTTGCATTTATTACAAACAGCATCAAAATTCTTTTTGTTAAAACACCATCAGGGCAAAAATCTTTTCTTAGTGTCTTGTGGTTGGTTTTGTTTAACCTTAGAATGATGTTTCTTTCCACTGTTTGTTCCAAATTTACTTCCGGTTTTGATTATCATCCCTGTGGGTTTTCAAACAGATCCTCTAAACTTTTCTGTCTTCTGAACAGAAATCTTGAATTTATGCATATTTATACATATATATTTACATATATATATACATATATATATACTATATTTGCAACCAACACATTATTCAAAAACAGTATCTAGTAAAGAGTTTAATTGGCAAGAGACAGAAACACAATATATAGAACACCTGGCTCAATATTGTATTATAAATTGGTTGAGTTGCTGAGAATAGAATTTAGGACTACAGTTTTTTTCCCATCTTTGCTTAATCCACCAAAGGAAAATTGTTTGGGTTAAAATGAGAGAAGACATAATTCTAAGTGGCCTGCAAAGCCCTGTCCTTCTCTAAAACTTTTGGACCTCACATACCTTATGTAAATAATTCTTTCTCTTTGTGTATGTGTTACTTTGTTTAATAACAATCTCATTCTCACTCTCAAAGCAAAAACAAAATGGATACAATAAACAAAGGTTAATATTGATCCAATTTGACTACAATTCAAAAAGTTGGCAAAATGTAATCACAATGGAAGGTATAAAGAATAAGAAAATTAATGGTTGAATGAACATAAACTATAGTGTATTTTTAAAACAAATTGAATAGAGGGGATGCAAAGCCACTAATTTTAATTAACTAGTAAATGAAATATATTCATATGCTTATCCAGAGGATGAATGATTATATAGAAAATAAAGAAGCTAGGGAGAACTCTCTCAATGCTGCTGTGTTTAGAAAGTTATTCATTCCTTCATTTCCTTCGTCAAATGATTGGTTTAAATAAATATAGTAAGGGATAAAGTACATATGTGTATGTATAACATAGCAACATAATAACATTCATTGAAGTCTATGAATGCATTGACATGATTCTTTAATATTCTCTGGTCTACTGTACAAGTTTAGTTGTGATCCTGTATCCCTAAAGTTAGAGGACAAGTTATTGTGAGATGTGGTTTACTCCTTGAGTAAAGCAAAATTCAGCATGCTCTACTAAGTTAATATTGTTCTATATGTTCATTCACTAACATTGTTTTTACATTCCTATAAGCCTTAAGTAAAATTTAATTTTATTTGATAAGTTTAAGCATATTTTAAAAAGGTGATATATGACAACCAGGTCACTAGATTCCCTCAACTCTGAAAATATTTAATTTTAAACAGTATGCAAACTATAAAAAAAAATGTATCTCCAAATGTATCCATGAAATGAAGTGTGCTTTGACATCTTTAAAGTTTTTTGACTATTCTATTCCATCATGTAATAAATGCATTATTAAAGCATCCGTCTCTCTGTTTCTCTCTGTAAATAATATTCACTATACTTCAACTCTTTAAACAACTATTTGAGGACACTAAAAATATAACTAAACTGCTATGAAATTCATGTACAATTCTTTGAATGAACATGTTTCTTTTATCTTGGGAAAATATCTAGGAATGGAAATGATTGATTATATGGAAGGTGTATGTTTAACTTAAGAAACTGCCAAACTGTTTGCCATGTTGCTTAAGCCAATTTGCATTTCCACCAGCAATATAAGAGTCTTAGCCAACACTAGGTATCATCAGCATTTTTAATTCTAGCTATTCTTATGAACATATAATGGCATCTCACTGTGGTTTTAATTTTCATTTCTCTAATGGCTAATAATGTTGATCATCTTTTCATGTACTATTTTTCCATCTATATATTTTCACTGACAGCATCTGTTCAAATATTTTGCAAATTTTCATGAGGCTGTTTGTCTTCATGTCATCTTGTTATCAAGTTGAAGTATTGTTTCAATATATTCTGAATAGAATTTCTTTATTTCTTATATGTTTTGCAAATGCTTGCTTTTCTATACTTTTTTGCAATATTAATGAGTCTTAGTCTCACCAATTTTTTGGTCTTAGAATAGAAGTCAGATTAGCATTGTGTTAGTGTGAACTCTTAATCAGTAGTCTTTTTTTATAGTACTGATATTTAGATCTCTTTGCTCTTGTGCATCTTTAGGAGTGCCTAAAAAGTATCAGAACTATCATGCATAGATTCAGATAAGCTTCCTAGACTCAATTGCCCCTATTATCTTGCTGCCAGTGCTCGTAGCCTACAAGAGGGCCTCTGGAACCTAAATGTCTGTTATCTGTTTATCAATTTATTGTCTATTTATTTAATATGATTTGTTAAAACCATTTTTTAGTATTTATTATGTCTTAGAAACTGTTGCAAGTACTTTACACATATTAACCCATTTAATCTTCATAGTTATTCTATGAAATATCTACAGTTACTTTATTGCCATTTTTAGGAACCCAAAGTACAGGGAATTTAGTCTAAGATCACATAGTTGGTAAGTGGTTTCTGACATTTTGTTGAGAATAGACAGGTGTAGACCAGGCAATGTGTTAATCTGGAATGCCATGGGCATTGGGATCTCTTTACTACTTCACTGCCCTGATTTCCACTGGATAGCTCACACCGTAATGATGCTTCCACATTGTCTTTGACTCAATCCTAACTTCTGAATCCCTGAATGGTTTAGTAGATTTCTGTTGTTGCTATGGATTATTACCTATACCTGTCTCTCCTTGGTTGATGGGGAAACACTTTTGCTTCTAGTAGTAGGTTCCTTCAGTGTAGGTAAGTGACAGTATATGCAAGGCTATAGACCATCAGCAAAGGAGTCAACAAAAGGATTGTGAATCAGAAAGCCTGTGAACAGCCCCATGTTTCCTATCTAGCTCTATTTCTTAAAAACGGATACCCCCTCCAGAAGAGGGCAGCATAGAGAGTAGTGAAAGCTAGTTAGACCCCCTGGAACAACTAATAAACAACCAGGAACAACTAGTAAATAATCTGGAATAACTGTGAGGGACAAACATGACTGTCCACTCATCATACAACAACCTGAATTGGGAGGAATGCCTGAGATTGCAGCATAAAATCTGTAAGTAAAAACTGCAGACACAAGCTGTGAGCCCCCTCCTCCTATGGCCTGAACTGCAAAGCCTCGCGGTGCTAGAAAGCAGCACTCTCCCAGTGAGTGAATATAGCTCAGTCCAACTCAAACTGGGGTTTTAATTAACAAATGTGGACAGCTCAATATAAGCTATCAATCCCCAACAAGCAGACAGAAGCGTTTGGTGACAACTGACCTTGGAGAGCCAGAGGACCTCTCCAGGAGGGAGGAAGAGCCCAGAGGGGATATTTCTGTCCCTTTTTTGGCTCAGTGGAGAAAGACTTAGCCATTTTCAGTTCCTAGCACTCCAACCCAGAGAAGATTTGAGATAGCACAGGCAGAGAGACTATTAGAATGCAAATGATATCTCCCCAGAGGGTATATCTTCCCTAAGAGAAAAGAGTTGGTGCCCCCTAGGTGGTCTATCTTCTCTAAGAGGAAAGGGGTGGGGCCCACCTCTACTACTCACCTTCCATTCAGAACCAGACCCCAAAGCCTGGGGGAAAACAGCCACAGGCCACACCTCCTTACACCAGTCTGGAGCTACAGGCTGACAGGCACTCCCTGCTCGGGAGAAAATCACAGTGACTTGAGGCCTCACAGGGTGTATCAATCTTCTAAGACACCCTCAGGAAAACTGGATACTATTGTCTCCTTCCAAGACCTGAGCCCATTCTGGTCTTGGAAAACCAGATTGGGGTAACCAAGGAAGCCAGATGCGTACACACCAGAAAACTGCAACCTACACTAAGAAAAATGAAGTTATGGTTCAGTCAAAGGAACAAACTTACACTTCAACTGAGATACCGGAATTGAAACAACTAATGCTAAATCAATTCAAAAAGTTTAGGGAAGATATGGCAAAAGAGATGAAGCATATAATGAAAACACTGGGCATACATAAGGTAGAAATTGAAAGTTTGAAAAAACAACTGGCAGAATCTATGGAAATGAAAGGCACAACACAAGATATGAAAGACACAATGGAGACATACAATGGCAGTTCTCAAGAGTCAGAAGAAAACACTCAGGAACTAGAGAACAAGACACCTGAAAGTCTACACACAAAAGAACAGATAGAGGAAAGCATGGAAAAATGTGAGCCACGTCTCCAGGAATTGAAGGACAACACATAATACAGAATGTTTCTGTCATGAGTGTCCCAGAAGGAGAAGAGAAGGAAAAAGGGGCAGAAGCAATAATAGAGGAAATAGTCAGTGAAAATTTCCTATCTCTTATGAAAGACATAGAATTATGCATCCAAGAAGTGCAGTGTACCCCAAACAGAAAAGATCTGAATAGGCCTACATGAAGACACTTAATAATCAGATTATCAAATGCCAAAGATAAAGAGAGAATCCTGAAAGCAGCAAGGCAAAAGCAATCCATCACATACAAAGGAAGCTTGATGAGACTATGTGCAGGTTTCTCAGAAGAAACCATGGAGGCAAGAAGGAAGTGGTGTGATATATTTAAGATACTAAAAGAGAAAAACCACCAACCAAGAATCCTCTATCTGGCAAGACTGCCCTTCAAATGTGATGGGGAGCTTAAAATATTCTCTGACAAACAGACAATGACAGAGTTTGTGAACAAGATACCTGCTCTACAGGAAACACTAAAGCGAGCACTATAAACAGAAAGGAAAAGAAAGGAGTGGGAAGTTTGGAATATAATTTTGGGAGATAGTAGCACAGAAATGTAAGTACACTGAACAAAGATGACTATGAGTATGGTTGAAACAGAAAGGTTAGGAGCATGTGGGACACCAGAAGGAAAAAGGAAAGATAAAGAGTGGGACTGTATAAGTCAGTGAAACCTAGGGTGCTCAATGATTGTTATAAGAGGTAAAAATATGTTTTTACATGAGGTAAAACAAATGAATGTCAGCATTGCAAGGTGTTAAAAATAGGGTGGGATTGGGGGGAAAATACAGTCAATGCAAACTAGGGGCTATAATTAACAGAAACATTGTATTATGCTTCCTTTAATATAACAAAGGCAATATACCAAAGCTAAATGCATATATGTGTGTGGTGGGGGGAGGCTAGGAGAAGGGTATGGGATTCTTGGCATTGGTGATGTTTTCTGACTTTTTATTCTACTTTAGTTTAATGCTATCTTTCTTTTTTTTGCTTCCTGTCATTTCTCTCTCTCTCTCTCTCTTTCTTTTCTCCTTTTCTTTTGTCTCTCTACCTTCTTTGTCTCTTCCTTCTTCTTTGTGGAAGAAATGGAGACGTCCTTACATAAATAGTGGCAATGATGGTGTATACATAAATACATTACTATACAGGGAACCAATGATTGTTTACTTAGGATGCAATGTATCGTGTGTGAACAAAACCATCTTAAAAAAACGGGTTGATGAAGAAAACTTGAGGGCACTATATTGAGTGAAATAAGACAGAGACGCATAAGGACAAATGTTGCAGGGTCTGACTGATATGAACTAATTATAATATGTATACTCACAGACATAAAATACAAGTTATGAGGATATAGAATGAGCTAAAAGATGGGGAGTAGTTGCTTATTATAAGCAGGATGTTCAACTAGCGTGAACTTAAAAGTTTGAAAATGGACAGAGGTGATGGTAGCACGTTGAGAGAATAACTAACAGTGCTGAATGGTCTGTGAATGTGGTGGAAAGGGTAAGCTCAGAGTCATGGATGTCACCAGAAGGAAAATTGGAGGTTAAAAGATGGGAATGTATAAAACAGTGAATCTTGTGGTGGACAATGTCCGTGATTAACTGTACAAGTATTATAAGTCTCTCTCATGAACCAGAACAAATGTATGACTATAACTAGAAATTAATAATAGAGGGGCATAAAGGAAAAACTATATACCTATTGCAAACTATATACTACAGTTAGTAGTATTTTAACTTTCTTTAATCAACAGTAACAAAGGTACTATACCAAAACAATGAATCAATAATGGAGGGGGGGTGTCATTAGGATTTGAGTTTCCTTTTTTTTTTTTTTTGTCTTTATTTCTTTTCTGAAGTAATAAAAATGTTCTATAAATTGAAAAAAAATTAATTGTGGTGATGGATGCACAGCTGTGTGATGGTACCATGAGCAATTGATTGTACACTTTGGATCTTTAGATAATTATATGGTATGTGAATAATCTCAATAAAAATATATAAAAATGGATATTCCCTTTATTATTTAATCTCTAGGACATTAAGAAGAAAAGATTCCCAGCCCATTTCTTAAATTCCAACAATCCTCATCATAAAACTTGAAAAATGTAATCCACCACCCCAAGAAAAATCTATGAATCAATTTATTTTTTGAGGCAAACTCAATATTTCTAAAAATAAAAAATTGTAAAATATATTAGGAAATTGCACACCATTTTTAAGAAGATGTATAGATTTTTAAGAAGATTCTTGTTTTTAAGAAGATATATAGGAACTTATATTCAGGAACATAAAAACTGTCCATTATTTGAATATTTGTTAATATAATTTATGTGAGTAGTTCAAAAGATTAAAAAAAGAAAGAGGGACAAATCTAGCTGGGTGCAGAGGAGTGGAGTGTGCATGAGGTTTTTTTTTTTTTTTAGGGATGTATCTTCTCTCTTATAGGTGAAGAGGTTTTACCACAACCTCAACTGGGGAAGTTGTAGTAATCTATTACTATAGAGCAAATTACCTCAAAATATTTAGTGTCTCAAAATTTCTTTTGGTCAGGAATTCTGGAATGGTTTAACTAGGTGGTTCTGCCTCATGGTCTCTGATGAGGTTGCAGTCAAGATGTAACCTGGGGCTGCAAGCTTCTGAAGGCTGGATGATCTACTTCCAAGGTGACTCCCCACATGGCTAGTGGAAGGCCTCAGTTTTTTGCGGGCTAATGGCAAAATGCTACATTTCTTCACCACAAGCATCTCCCCATAGGCTGCCAAAGTTGCTCATGAAATGTTAACTGGCTTCTCCCATACTTAATCCAAGAGACAGAACAGGGAAAAAGCCACAGCGTCTTTCAGGATCTAGTATATGAATTCTCACATCATCACTTCCACTAGATTCTGTCTGTCTGTTAGAAGTGAGTCACTAACTCCTTTCCATACTCCAGGATAGGAGAATTAGGCTCCACCTAATTTAAAACCATCAAAGAAGTATCCAAACAACTTTCCTGATATGAGGAGCAGAATTTCACCAAAAGTAAGGTGAGTGTGGGATAAACACAAAATCCGATGGACTGTGGCAGAGCTGGACTTTAACTCACCAAGGAGTCCCAGAGATGCTGACCAGCTAGACAGAGAGACACGTTTAGATTCATTTGTCAGCCCAGACACCCGGACCAGACCAGAACCATTGACTTTTCAGGACACAGTAATATCCCTGAAAGTCTGACCACATAGGACTTATTGCCCCCACTGGATAATCAGAACCACTCCATTTGCTGGGACAGATTGGATGTACCAACTTCTTCAAACATACTGTCTGAAATAATATCACCACCCCTTCTAGATATACTGAGAATCCCATTTGGGCTACCAGGTATCCATCAACCTACTACCCTCAACAAGCTAACACCCCAAGTACTACAGCCTCCCTATATCGTAAGCTCCAGGGGTCAACATTGCAGGAGGAAGGTGGAATGGGACCAGACCAAGAACTCAAAGACACCATCTCCTCTACGTAAAATCCATGGTAACATGTTTCTCCAAATGTCAGCTGTACAGCTATTCATTTGACCACTTCAACCGGGCAGTAAAGGGTCAATAAATATTGACACTGTTTCATTACAGGAAGACAATACTTGTATGAGAAATATATGTTTCTGACAATTAATTATTCAAGCTTTTTGGAAACAATATTAAAATTCCCATAAAATGTAATCTTAAAAACCTGCCACCTGTTTTCCATTAATGCAGGTTATTAGCATTTGTAAAATTTACCTGTGTTTTTGATGTGAAGAAGAGTGAAAACTGTGACAAAATATTTTTATTCATGCCCAAACTGTAAGAGTCATGCAGATCTAAAAGTTGCTTTCTTAAAAGTTTGGATATTTAAATTTTAATAAGTGTTACACTGAGGAGAAATATATTATCAACTGTAAATAAATTAACAAATTTTAATTTATAAATTTAAGATAAAAATTGTAATACTCTAGGCATAATATTCTTAAATACTGAAAGAGAATAAAAAGATGCAAAGATACTCAATATTAAACAGAATTTGCATTTTCTAATTCATACTAGATTTCTGATACGAAAAGAGAGAAAAAGAAAATCCTTACTTGTATAGACAGGGTAAATTTTTAATTAATATAATATAATCTGAAATAATTAAAATTTTACATTCTTGAAGATAGAATGAATACATAATACTTATCTCACTTTTGAAATAAGATTTGCTCATAAACTAAAATATGGTAATAACAATGTAAAATCTAACATTTTAATATGTTGTTTTACACTTTTTTATTAATTGTTTGGAGGAGGAGCTATGACTTCAAACTTTAGGCAAACACTCCATTTGACTTACTAATAGAATCAGTTTTGGTTTTTTTTTCAGGTAAAATACACAAGTTTTTTTTGCTTTCTACATTATGGAAAATTTCAAAATTTTAATGAACTTTCATCATCCAAGTTTAACAATTACCAACTCACAGAAAATTTTGTTTTTTCTAGAAGTCTACCTGAAATATTTTAATAATCAAATCCTAGATTTCATCCATATTTCTTAGGAAAAAACAAACAAACAAACTAGTATCACTCCTAATGTAAAATATCCAATTGGCTGATTTGAATGAAGGCTTAAAAGATTCATGCATTGTAACTGGTTGCTATCTTACTTTAACCTCTTTTATTGAATCCATGTGTCCTCTATATTTCCTTGCTTTGTTTTTGTTAGTCCTTGAACATACCTTTTTTTAAAAAAAAAGGCAGAGTCCACAGGCTCTCCCAGTGTGTTAGATATGGGGCTGTGTAAAAGGGAACTCAAGGCCGAATCCAAGTTTTGCCTCAGAAATTGGAAGATTGAAAGTGTCATCAAATGAGATGGGCAAGAGAGTAAGAGGTGTGGAAGTGGCCTCGAGTACATCTATTAAACCAGCACTACACAAAATGCAGTCTATGCATGTACCAGTGGCTGGACAGCAAATTGTTCAACAAAATTCAAATGCTAAAAATATTTTAAGCTGGAAGTAGAAATTTGGTACTAATTAGGAAGGTATGGTAGCATCATATGGTATGTAAAGTGGGAGAAAATAAGACATGGAAGGGTTAACAGTTTTTAGAATTATTGAGAGGATCTTTCATAACAGCAACCTTGTTTATCACAAACACAAACTGAGAATCTCTCTAGCTAAGGCAGTAGATCAACTTTGTTCCACTTCATAAGTGGTTTTTCACTAAAAATTCTGATATAGACAAGTGACGCAGGCATTAAAATTCATGATTCAGCAAAATTACAGACACCTTTAGCATCTTCCCAAAGTTCCGGTTCTGATGATAATCTCATGAGTCACTTATCACTGGTACTATATAATTCCTCATCTGAAATATCCACAAGAACCAAATTCAAGTCATGTCACCCATTAAGTCCTATTTAGGATAGAGAATGTTTTTTAAATAATAATTTAAAAAGTCTGAAATTAACAGATGAATTTTATTGCATCTTTAAACTCACAAATAGTGACTTTGTTTCCATTGCTGCACAATTCTTAGAACATATTCATCAGTCTGCTGAACTGTTCCTTTTTCAGAGACATAGATACCATCCAAAAATTTTCTTATATACTTGTTTTTGACTGTTGTTGCTTGCTGAATCAAAGCAGCTAAATTTGGTATAAGTTCAATGTCATTTCCTACAAGAATTAACTCATCTTTCTGGGCTTGAGATACTGAATAGGCAACACCTGACCTCATCTGAACCCTGTGGATATATTTTTCACCCAAGAAATTTCAGATTTCAACCAGAGACCCACTCTCCTCAATAACAACATTGATGGGGAAGTGAGCACACACAGACCTCATCTTGTAATGGAAGCCCAGTGTAACATCCTTGATTGTGTTCTGTACATGACTACAGATAGTGCCAACTGTAGTCAGTTCGTTTCTATTTCCCCACCATTTGTCAACCCAAAGCCTCTTATTTTTTTTTTCCCAAATAGACTGAGTTTGACATTGATATGATTGAAGTCCCTCCGCAGGGTTCCTCGGGGGCCACTCGCAATAACTGTGCATCCCTTCAGCGTGATGTTGACATTTTCTAGAATGTCGACAGTCCGGTTGCTGAGAACGGTCTTCATTCTCACAGTAGATGCGGCAAAGAGCTAGAATCAGTTTTTAGTTGCCAGCTAAATAAAGGAATATTTATTATTCATTTTTTTAAAATGCTTTACTTCTCAGGAGTTAGGTTACTGTAACTTAAAAGAATAAAGAAGCATGTTTTTGGCTTAACAGATTCCTAAAAGTTAAAGAAACAAAAACTATATTCCAGCTTCTGGGAATTTAAAAAAAGAATCATACTCTCATTGAAATGGGAGTTTGAATTTGTAAAACATCTTGAGGAAAAATTCTTTTCATGTATATTAAAATTTAAAAAATAGTAATATGTTTTGACCAAGGAATCCCTATTTGGAGATCCTTGCTTATAAATAATAAAAATATTAATGGAGAAGGGTTGTAGGACCGCAAAGCTGAATATACACAAATAAGATAATTGAATAATATATAAGTTCCCTGTAATAGGCTTAGCTACTAACAAGGATTACTTACATATACTTTTAAAAATCTAGCAGGATGTAAATAAAATAATAAATGTGGGGGTATTAACTATTTCAACAAAGTTGTTTTATGTACATATGCCTTAGTTTTCCACGGCTGCAATGATAAATGCAACAAGTTTGTTGGCTTAACCAACAGGAATTTATTGTCCCACAGATTTGGAGGCTAGAAGTACAAAATCCATGGTATCACCAGGCTGTTTTTTTTTTTCTCCCAGAGACTGCAGTGTTCTGCAGGCAATCCTTGGCATTCCCTGGCTTATAGATGCATCTTTGCTTCTATCACATGGCAATCTCACTCTCCTCTGGTTTCTCTGGAGTGACTGCCTCTGAATTTCCTCTGCTTATGAGACTTCAAACATATTGGATTAAGTCCCACCCTGATTCAATTTGGTCTCATCCAAATAGGATTTTTAAATGTCATATTTGTAGAGGAGTTCACATCCACAGGGCCAGGGGTCAGCACATGTACATGTCTTTGTAGGGGACAAAATTCAATCTACCACAATAGGTGTATGCATACCACAATAGGTATATACAAAGTAATTATTTTGTATAAACATAGAGAAAGTTGTTGATATCTGTACCCCAGATGGTGACATTAGTTATATCAGGGTATGGGATTGTAGTGTATGATAGAAAGATTATATAAATTTAGGTTATATATATCTTACAATATAATAATATATGATTATATATAACACATATACTTTTCATTTATATTTAAATATTATATTACACATTAATTAATAGTGTAATTAATATTTATATAAAATAAAAAATAAAATAAATTACATAAATTCGCTATAATGACTTAAAAATAATAGACATTGGGATATATCAGGTCAAATTGCAAACTAAAAAATATGTTTGAAAATATTCTGCATATTCCAAAATAAAATGACATATAAAAATCTTCTGGTATCATATTTAATCTGAAATATGTGTTAATCTTATTCTTAATATCAGCTTTATAAAGAAGTTCCAGTGTATTTGGGATTGAATAGTAAACATTCCATAAATTAGGTGACACATTAACATTTGAACAAATCCCATAAAGAAATTTCATCTTGATGAAGGAATCTAAATTTAAAGCTAGTTTATAAAAATGAAATAGATAAAGCCCTTTTCCTCCATGCCCCAAATCCTAAAGGTGGGATTAGTCTTTATGTCTAAAAGTGGTTTGGAATGAAATTCTTATCCTTTGTATTCTTTTTTAGATAGTTTGTTTGAAACATTTTCTTTTTGGGGGGAATCCAATTAAATACATGTTAACCGAGAACATTGTATGTATCCAGAAGATATAGAAGATAGAACTGCAGTATACAATTTTGTTATTGATGTTAAAGAGCTCCTGAAAAACCTGAAGGAAATATGTATATTCATGATTTTATCAGGTGGCTTCTTATACTGTAAAGAGGTGATTAAATAATTATTAGGAATACTAATAAATACTAGAGGAAATAAAGGAGAAGATAGGTACATATGGTGGGCTTTGATTCACCCAGTTTTTAATATGAAATATTGAGATTTTATGATATGGAATTTTTTTTCCATGAACCCCTAGCTGTTAAAGATAGAACTTCACAGAAATTAATATGTATATATTTTACTTTAAATACATATATACAGCAATTATATATTGAGCAAATAAACATTTTAACATACACATATACAAGTATAATGCAATGTAATTTTAACATTCATAAGATTTTTAAAAGTAAGCATTAAAATCTGGCTATAAGATGAATATTAAAGCTTGGATAATGGATATTTTCATGTTTCAGTTTTAAGAGTATATACCTCTTTTGTTATATTACCTCACTTGGAGCAAAAGTCAGAAAGTCAAAATGTAAAGCCCTTTGTGAATATGTGATGCCCGCTCCCCAGGAGTAATTGTGTTGGCAATCAAAGCTTCATTATTACATTGTTAGTCTTCCACAAATTTTTCACAAGCCAGGAGGATCATTTGCTGCTGCTGGTCTGTAATTTACACAATTCTACCTTACATGCCTGCCCCACCACACCCCATTGTGTTGGTGGGGGTGGGGGTGGACAGTAGACACCATCTTATCTCTCACTAAGCATGCCCAAAAAATACAGCTGACCAGATCATCACTCTTTGATAAAAACTATAAACATAATTTGAGCAAGCCATACATGATATTTTAAGTTTTCTAGTAGCCATGATGGAAAAGTAAAAACCAGGTAACATTAATTTTAACATTATATTTTATTCAACCAATACATCCAAATATTTTTATTTCAACATATAAACAATAAAAAATTGAAATATTTTGCATTTTTTTATTTTTTACTGTCTTCAAAACTCAACGTGTTATACACTTAGAACAAGGCACATTTTGAGGATTCAATAAACTCCTTTGGCTAGTGGCTACCATATTTAAAAAGCAGGTCCAAATCTTCCCTGTCTCCACCAGCTGGCAGCCTAGGCCTTTTCAGTAGGATCCTGCTGCTCAGGACGTTGAATCCTAAGTGGCACATAGGAAAGTAGCTATCAGGTTTTATTAAGGCACAAGCTATGGTCATACCTCTGACTGTACTGGAATTCTGGCCAGACTGTACTAAATAAAAGATGATTTGGGGGCTTTCAACTTTTTGCTTCTCTGAAGCTGCCTTATTTAAAGAGCATTTCCAAATCTGTTCTTTTCCCCCTTCCCATTGCTTCTCTGAGCCTGATATACTTCCAAACATTATAATACTTATTTTTTAGGAGAAAGACAGAACCAGATTCTGTTATATATAGCTGAAGTACTCCTAATCAATCCATAATAATCATTTTGGATAAAAGTGAAAACAACTAACCATGGCCCAGCTTGAACTTTATTTTTATATATATTTTAGATATAGAGTAATTGGCTATAGGGATTGTTCTTCTTTAGTAGGAAAAATTTATGCTGTGGATTGTAGTACATGCTCTGGATTAGTGTCCAGATCATTAATCGTAAATCAGGAACTTCCTTCATTCTTTCATTTATTTGCTATTTTTAAAAAAATTTATTCTTTTAGCAAATATTTATAGAAATAGATAATGTTTGAGAAATAATGAGCTATAAAGATGAATAAAACCATAGTATATCTACTTCAAGGGTTTATTTTCTTATAGGATGTGTGCCACATACACATATACAAAACATAAGGCCTATTCCACATGGCTGTTACAAATTAAGATGCTATATATTTTCAGGGAAGAAAGTGAGAATGGTTTTATGGAAGAAATGACAAGTATTTTAAGATTTAAAGAAGGAGTAGCATTTTATTTCCTAAAAAATGAAGAATACAGTAGATTTTTAAAAAAAGAAAAAGTACCAAGGCTGGAAATCACTTAGCATGATTATGAAACCAACAGTGACAAGTTTAACTTGAACAAAATGGTTCTACATAGGGATGGTGACTTTGAGTTTGAATGTCAGCAAACTGAGAGTTTCTGGATTTTACTGATCTATGAACAGTTTGTCTCCTGGCCTCCGTTTTGTAATTGGGGAACTTTCCTAAGATACATAGTCTGAGGTCTACAAGCAGAACAATGCTAATTAGCCCATGTGGGGATTAGGCCCCTTAGCCTTGACCTCATTAGCACCAGACTCAGCTAAGGTGCCTAATTGAAATGGGCTCCAAGTAAAGACCTTTCTGGTTACCTTCTCATCCCTTTATTTAAAAACAAGTGTTCTAAGAAATGTTCTAATATTCTCTACAAAACTTTGCATGGAACAGTTTATCATTATATGCCCTTATTAAGATTTTTTAAAAGGTATCTAAAAGACAATGTGGTTATATGCTATACGTATACATTAGATTTATGAGTCAATTAAAACACTTTCTTTTCAAAGCATTAGAATTTTTTTTTTCTTTAGAATACTAGGATATAAATGTTATGTGCCCTTTAGGGTTTATGAATATGCTTAGCTGATACGTTCTCCCAATCCAACCAGCCCAGTTAAAATAATATTTAGTATGATTAGTTCTCAAATTGACTAAAGGAGAGCTTTAAGAAGAAACCCACTTCAGACATTACATAAAAAGTTCCTGTCTGAAGCCAAAATACAAATACAGAAATTTTAGGAAATTTGGTACTAGTGCCTAAAACTTTGCAAATATATATAATCATTTATTCTTTGTGTTCTGTTTCTCCAGAAAAATAGAAAGTTTAACTCTAGATAAACAGTTTATCTTATATGTTCCATATCACCATAGCACTCATGAAAAAACAAAAAAATGCTGGGCCCCAATGCCCCCACAAAAAAATCAAAAGTGCAGATTATTACTAAATCAAACAATTATGGCTCCTTAAGAAAAATAAAAATTGGCATAGATGATTTATATTATGGACACTTTAAAATAGCATACGCACTGTGAAATAAGGTGAATAAGATGCAGACTGTTTCCTTGATCAGCTATTGGTGAAATTAAGAAGGAAATACAGTACTGTAAGTGCAAATTAGACCTGGTGAGGGGAACCAGTTTTATTTTCTTCATTCTGAGATGGTTTCGCAGACATGTGAAGGATTAAAACACAAAGTTTTATTTGTTTTGCTTCCAAAAGAGCACAGAGTAGGTAATTTGGAGTCTGTATATAATTATTAATTAGCATAAACATTTATTAACCAAACTATATATATACATTTTCATCTAAATTCCAACAGAGTGTATAATAATTTCATAAATGAAACCAAAGCCTTCTCTATTTATCAGTGTTATGGTAGCCATTGTTCTTAGTATTTTCTTCAGGCTGAACAATCTAGAAGACAGAGTGATGTTCATAAAGCCATAAAATTCTTAGTTTTGTTCTTTTTCAAAACTTTTTAATATATTAGATAAAGCATAGTGATAAAATTGAGTGAAACATTTTATCATCAATTGGATTTTAAGAAATTTATTTTATTTCTCTTTTCAACTTTTATTAAGTCTCAGGTGTTTATTAAAGGACAGCAAACACCAAATTGACTCTGTTCTTGGAGCAATTCTTTCTCTTCTTAAAGTGGAGACTGATAATGTTCAATGAAAAGTGCTTGCAGTTCTACCCCAGTGGGTATGGAATTTGTTCTAGCCTGTGCTTTCTTAATGACTAATAATATTGAACAACTTTTGATGGGCTTATTTGCCATTTTTTAATTTGCTTTATTTCTTATTTGGTTGCTCTAATTATTATTACTAAGTTATGAGTTATTTCTATATTCTGAATACAAGTCCTTTATCAGATATAGATGTTGCAAATATTTGTTTGCCAGTGGCTTGCTTGTTAATTTTTCTCACAATGTCTTTCAAAAGACATTTAAAAATTTTTGATGAAGTCTAAATTTTATCATTTTTCTTTTCTAGATCATTATTATTGTAGGTATTTAAGAAATCTTTGCTTAAATCAAGATCACAAAGAATTTCTCCTATTTTTTTCTGAAGTTCTAAAATTTTAGCTCTTATATTTAGGCATATGATCAACTTCAAGTTAATGTTTGCAATGAAAAATAGGGGTAGGGATTCATCTTTTTTTGTATATCGATATCTAATAATTCCAGGAAAATTTGTGAAAATAATATCTTTTACTTTTTTTCAAAAATCAATTTATCATATATGTGTTGGTCTCTTTCTGGACTCTAACTTATCCAATGTTCTATCCTTACTCAATACCACACTCTCTAGATTATTGTAGCTTTATTGTAAGTCTTGAGATCAGTTAGGGTGAATTATTCTTCTCTGTTCTTTCTCTAAGTTGTTTGGCTTTCTGAGATCCTTTGCATTTTCGAGAATAGTTTAGAGGGAGTTAATTTTAATTTTGATTGCTGAGATTTTGATTGATTACATTGAATGATAAATATATACATTAACTTTTCATATATTAACACTAGTGAGTCTTTTGATCCCTGAGCATGATATTTTTTCCCTATTTTTTAGGTCATCTATAAGTTCTCTAAATTATATTCTATAGTCTTCAGTGTAGAGGTCTTGCTCATATTTTGTTAAATTTATCCGTAAATACTTCATATTTTTGATGTTATTATAAATGGTATGTCTTAAAATTTCAGTATACTAGTAGTCAATTTTTAGGAATGAAAATACTGCTAATGATGGCACATTGACCACATACTACATAGCCTTGCTAAACTCACTTATATGTTATCATTGCTTCTTATGAGTTCTTTGGGATGTTTGGCATAACGATGTTGGCAAATAAAGATAATATTTATTTATCCCTTCAGTTCAATCTGTATGCCTTTTATTTTTCTTTCTTGCCTTAATTCACTGGCTAGTACTTCCCTGACAATGGTTATGTACCATGTACTGGTACTGAATGGTTAGACTCCATTCAGTCTTTCATTGTTAAGTATAATCCTAGATGTAGGTTTCACACTGATGCTTTTGTCACGTTGATGATGTTTTCTTCTCGTTTTTGGAGATTATGTTTTTTTCATGAATGGTATTGAATGTTTTTCTTTCTGCATCTATTAAATATGAGCATATGGATTCCCTTGTGTAGTCTTTTCATATGCTGACTACATTGATTGTTTTCAAATGTGAAAACACCTTTTCATTCCTGGGATGAACTCCAGTTGGTCATGAGGTATTATCATTTAATGTATTGCTGAATTCTATTTGCTAACATTTTGGTAAGGACATTTGCATCTATGCCCATGAAGGATATTGGTCTATAATTATATATACTTTTGTAATGTCTTTGAAAGTTTTTGTGGTCTTAGGATAACACTGGCATCAACAAATATTATTTTTAGTGTTCTTTCCTCTTTTATTCTGTGGACAAACTTGTAGAGAATTATCATTATTTCTTATTTATTTATTTATTTATTTATTTATTTATTTATTTATTTAATGCTTGAAGAACTTCTCCAGTGAAAGCAACTGAACATAGTGTTTTTTGTAATATGTTTATGGGAAAGACTACAATTTATTTAATAGTATATGTCTATTCTGGTTATTGATTTTTTAAATGAGCTTTGGCAGTTTGTATCTCTATTCTAAGATGTCAAATATAATGGCAAAAATTGTTCATAATATTGCCTTATTATTATTCTAATGTCTATAGGATCCATAGTTATTTCCTATTATTCTTTCCTGATATTGGTAACTTTTTCATGGTCAGTTTTCAAAAGAAGATTTATAAATTTTGTTTGTCTTTTGAAATGAACCTAATTTTGGTTTGTCAAATAACCAACTGAGCTGCAAGGCAACAAAAGTGTTTACTTGGGATCTTAGAATTGCAATTCAGGG
Source organism: Choloepus didactylus (assembly GCF_015220235.1). Classification (NCBI taxonomy): domain Eukaryota; kingdom Metazoa; phylum Chordata; class Mammalia; order Pilosa; family Megalonychidae; genus Choloepus; species Choloepus didactylus. The sequence goes on along the minus strand of NC_051319.1, from coordinate 44,556,908 downwards.
AGCACAAATTCATTTAGCGACCCAAGTCATGTTGTGCCTTGGCATTCCAGTCAATGATATTTAAAGAAAAGAGAAGATTATACAAGTAGTGACTGGTGGATATTTGTGGTACTCCAGTTGTCCTTCAGGTTTGTTAACTAAATTCTTTATCTTATGGTTTCTTTATGGTGTCCCTATGTCACCCTATGTCTGTTCAGGGTTTTCGGGGACATTGTTGTTTGAGGCTTTGCATACTGTGGCATTTTGTGATATCTAACTGAGACCTGCAAAAGAGTAACCTCCAGAATGACCCCATGACTCATTTTAAATCACTTAAACTCTATTTTGTTTTATTTCTTTCAACAGGATTTACTGGTTTACTCTGCTTTCCATTTTCTCGATTTTGCTCTATTTTGTTTTACTATTTCCTTGATTTTGCTTTATTTAACTTGCTCTTCTTTCTCTAGTTAAGTGGAAAGTTAAGAGGATTGATTTGAGACATTTATTCTTTTCTAACATGAGCATCTTCTGTTATAATTTCGCTCTTAGTATGGCTTTGATGGCATTCCCTAAATTTTGACATATTATATTTTTATTTTTATTATTTTTTGTAATTTTTCTGGTGACTCTTTCTTTGACTTATGGATTATTTAAAAATTTTAGCTTAATTTCCAAATATGTGGACAATTTTGAGGTATCTTTCTTTTAGTACTATTCAGTTTAATTCCATTATGATCACTTAATACAAGTGGTATTATTCCAATTATTTGAGGCATTTTTTGTGGCCTAAAATATTGTCTGTCCTGGAGGACTATCTATGCCATAATGGAAAAAATATGTATTTTGTTATTTTGTTATAGAGTGTTCTATAACCTGTCCAAGTTAGTTGATTATGCTCTTCAATTCTTCTATAGCCCTACTAATTTTCTATTTGTTCCAATAATTATGGAGACTGTACTGCTGCAAATTTCAAGTGTAATAGCAGATTTTGTCTTACTTTCATTTCCCTCACATTTTGCTGCATGCATTTGAAATTCTTTTTTTCTTTCCTCCAATATTTAAGATTGTTTTGTCCTCTTGATAAATTGACCCATTTATCACAAAATTTCCCTCTTTATCATGGAAATGTTTCTTTTTCTGACTTTTACATTATCTTATTTTTAGTAAAATCACTCCAGTATTCTTTGGTTTAGTATTTGTGTGACACATTTTTATTCCATTCTTTTACTTTTAAACTATCTATATCTTTATATTTAAAGTGGGTTTCTTTTAGACGGCATATATTTGGTGGTTGTCATTAAGTCAATTCTGGGAATCTCTGACTTTTAAATGTCATGTTTCAATTTTTTATAGCAAATGAAATTATCAATATGCCAGTATACTTGAGTTCAAGTTTCTACTATCCTCATATGCTCTTTGTGCCTTTTTTTGCCTTTTTCATTTTTGTTTTGGAGGCAGAGTTAGAATTAGGGTTGTGGCTGGTTGATGAGCAAAGGGCAAATTCCAAGAAGTGGTCAGCTGCAAGGAGAAAGATCTCTCTGAGAAGAACAGTGGTAAACAGCACCTGGAGCCAACCATTACCACCTGAGTGAGTCATCTGAGATCAAGTGTCAACAAAGGACGAAGAAGAGGAGGGTAGTAAACTAGTTAATAAAAATTACAAAAGAAATAAAAATCTATAAAAGCAAACCCTTCCCACACTGTTGCATACCTCTTGCCTCTTTCCTCTTCCAAAACTAGGAGACCATATATAGAATATATTTTTCAACAGTGTACTTAGATACCCCTCTCTCTTCCTTTCTGCTTTGGTTGCCATAAATTTTACTTTTCTGTGATGAAAACTTATAAAAATATATTTTCTTGAAAAAATAATTATATGATTATACTATAGAAAATATGATTTCAGGCATCATTCATGAAAGAGTTAAGCACTTCCTTACCAGAAGGCAAACACAACTCTGCTTTGCAGTGACAATTGCTTCTCTGCACATGTACTCTTAGAAATTTAATTATGTAAATATGTATACATATATAAAATTTACCCACATATTTATAATTTATGGTGATATGTACTCTTTCATAGATCCAGCATTCAATCTAGTATCATTTTTCCTTCTGCCAATTTGTCTGAAGAGTTTCCTTTCTTAAACATTTCTTGTAATGAATATCTGCCAGCAATAAATTCTCTCAACTTTCTGTATTTGAAAGAGGTTTTATTTAGCCTTCAAATTTGAGTGATTTTGGTGGAGGGAGGCAGGGTAAAGAATTCTAATTTGACTTTTTCTTTCCCATTCAGTCTTATAAAGATGTCTGTCCATCATCTTTTGGCTTACAAAATTTTCTGACAAGAAGTCTGTTGTGATTTTTAACTTGCTAATTTCTATGTGATATGTTTTTCTATCCCCTCTGGCTGCTTTTCATTTATTTTCCTTACCTCTGTTTAACAGCAGCTTGGTTATGATATGCCTTGGCATGGTTTTATGTTATTTTTCATGGGCTTTGTTAAGCTTCTTGGATTTGAGGACTTTTCATCAATTTAGAAAACTTTGGCCATTATTCTTCAAATATTTTCCAGTGTCCCTTCATTCTCCTACCCTTCTGGAATATAGTTACATATATCTCATATCACATGATATTTTCCCATAGATTCCTGATTCTGTGTTCATAAAATATTCTTTTTCTTTAGAAACTTCATTTTTGGATAATATCTTTTGTGATTTCTTTGAGTTCAAGGACCTACTTTTCTTCAGGGTCTGATGTGCTATCAATTCCATCCTACATAATTTATTTTATATCTTCCATTTCCTTCCACATTATTGTCAGCAGTCTTTATTCTGTAGCTAATTTAAGCCCCAATAACCTTCTTTGCTGTCTACTTAAAGCTCTATTAATTTCAGGGTGCTTTTACTCTGGTTGGTGGGAACACAGATTTTTCCTAACCCTGAGGATGTGCTTAAATTTTTTCCTTTCTATGCCTTTATGTTCATTATTTCTCCAGCCTTGTGAAGTGTTTTTTCATGCATGTGCTCTTCAGCATGCAGCCCAAGACTCAGCTCTTCTTATCTAGAGTTACCTGTTATGCAGCAACCTCCTGTCTAGTTACACTGCTTCCTTGATGTCTCTGAAGTCTATCCTCTGATCCCTTAACACAGAAAGATCACCAGGCTCTGTTTGGATTCGCTCTCAGCACTAAGGCCTGGAAACTGAGTCCAAGCAGTTTCTGCGGTTTCTGTAAGTAAGTTGTGCAATTGTAAGGCTCAGGTTTCTTGGTTCCTTATGTGACAGATGACAGTTCTGCCTTTCCCGTTGTCCAAAATCTGATTAGAGTTGTTTCTTTTTTTTTTTTTTTTTCTTTTTTTTTTTAGTTGTTGAAGGTACATGTTGGTGGAGGGTGAATCCAATACTATGACACTGTTTTGGCTAGAAATGGTAATCTTTTAAAACAGTTTTTAACTGGAGTATAAATACATACACATGAAAAGGCCTAAATCATAAGTATACAGCTCAATGTAGTGTCACAAAATGAACATATTCTTGCAATTAGCAGTCAAGTCAATAAATGGAACTTACATACTAGATATAATTTACAGTCACTAAAGTGTTTAAAAATGTACCCACTTTTTGTTTGGTGAATATAAAACATCTGTAAATAAGAATTAATAAAAATACATGTGCACTTGAATCTTTTTAAAGATCTTTTTAACTTTTAATTAATCTTCAACATACATGCATAATAATGGTTGTGCAGCTCAGTGAATTTTTACAAAGTAAACATATCCTTGTAATCTGCTCCTGTGTCACCATTCCTGACTTCTCTTCATATCTTCAGTCATTTCCCCCCAAATGCATAACCACAATTCTCAATTCCAACCTGATACATCAGTTTTGACTATGTTGGTATTTAAAATATAAATGAAATCTTACAATAGTAACACTTCTTTACATCTGTGGTTTGACTTCCATTTTCTCCTTAACATTTTCATTTTGATATACTCAAACTGCAAACATGTTATGAAATTGTCAGCTTGTCTCTACAAAACCCCCATGCCCAGCCAGACTATGAAAACTACAAATCATGTTCAAAGCTTCAGGTTATAGCTCTTATGAAATGATAGTTTGAGCAGATGTCAAAAGTGTAGACCAAATATATGGATGAAAAGATATTTGATGGAAATGGTCATATAAAACTATATTATAAGTAGATAGACGGCAGATTAAAGAACCTGGGCGGGGGAGGGGGGATTTTAGGATTCTGTCAAGCCATCAAATTTAAAAGACTTTTGTTTCTAGGTTCCATGATAGAATAGCGACAAATTCCATGAGACATTTCTAACACTGCCATTGTTCCTGAGAGTGAAAAAATGTCTGTTGAAACTCTTTCCCCTCATCCCCCAAAGTCTTGTCCTTCAGGAAGTACAAAGCAGAAAAAATAATCTTTACCTAAAATTTGATTCTTCTATATACAGTGAGGTCCTGAAATTCTTCCTTGCTTACTGATGTATGTAACTTGTGCTGGCTTTTTTGACTTATTGCTGGCTCTGACTATAAGAATATGAAGAATCAATAGCACAGTAGTAACTGCTTCCAACAAATGCATCGTTAGAAGAAAATGAAAAGTAATTCACTCCTGGTACTAACTAAACTTAACAGTTTAGTTGTCGGTGAGTCAGCTGAACTGTGTAGGTGGAACAAGAAATCTGGGCCATTAAACTTACATGGAATATGCACACATTCATATACCAAAATCACACATACACACATTTAAAGTTTGTTAAAGTCTGATTACCTTTTATATATATGAGTACCAGTAAATAAGAAAGAAATAAAAAATATATATTCCACTTTCATCAGTGTAGATATGAACTAGATGGAAAAGCATGACTTTCATTAAAAAAGTAATAATAAATAAACCAAGCATAAGATATTTTTGACAAAGTATATCTTCCAGAATGTTCCTTATTAGAAAAAAATTTTTAGGAAATTATGATTGATACTGACTCCAAAAAGAAAACATACTTATGTCAGAAGCCAATAAAGAGGAGGAAATACTCAGTAATTAGATTATCTGGACTATAGATCTGGAGGTTGAAATTAATTTGTTGCAAAAAGAGTTGAAGAGACTGAATTTTCTTTAGGAAATATTGAGAATTTAAATGTTAGTGGTTCAGGATGATCATCCAGTTTCAGCTCTGATATGTAAAGACCTGGGAAGTTGCCATTATTCTCCTTACAACAAGAAAAAGCTGGTCAAATTAATAATCAGTGCTTTACTTGGACCCAGTAGAGAACTAAGGTTGCAGAGCAAATTCCCACACTGAAATCTGGAGATAACCAGTGCATACAGAGAGATACAGAAACCAATATTTGTTTATCTGGAAGAGAAGCTGCTGGAGACATACACTGGCAGGAACATTTAAATTATAATTTTCATGAGTTGCTGGAGTCTGAGCATGGACTAGTATGATAGTGAGAACTTCCTGGAGGCTGCAGTTTTAGAGAAGCCTCCAAGCCTTGGTAGGCTTTACCTCCAAGAAACTTACCAGGTTCTCATGAGGAGGATCCAAGAAATTACCTTCATGGCACTGGCAGGGGGAGGGAAGGAGTAATTATTCTAAGATACGTCCAGAACAACTTCATAACAAAGATCTTCTCTCCAGGGGAAAGGACTTCATCAAAGCACAATTCTGAAACATTATCTCATCTGGGGAAGGGAACTCCTCCCCACTCCAGCCTCTCAGAGCCTTCTCTGATCAGGAGGAGCATAGTGATAACATAGTCATAAAGAATAGGAATTCAAAGAAATAGATCAGAAATGCTGCATCCAGAAAAAGGTTAGATGGCAGACAGAACAGAAAATCTATATCACTATAAGAGGGAAAGAAACAGTTGTCAAGGCCACAGTCCCAAGAAAAACACAGGTCCTCCAAAAAACTGACTAACTGGAAGTTACAGAATAGCTCCCCCCTCCCCCCTACACACTTTTGCTGGGGAAGTCATGGGCACACTTAGCCACCATTTTCCAGTCTTTGCTTATACCCCTCCTTTTTCATGGGTACAGATATTTCAATATGTTTCCATGTCATAACCCTGGAGAGACATCAAGTCTAACAGAATAAATTGGCCATACCTTGAACCCCAAACCAGGAACAAGCAGTCCCAGCTGCTTATCAAGGTAGAAACTCAGCACAAAGGCTGCTTGACACACGGTTTTTGCTCAATGGCAGTGCTCTGACCCTGGGATGTATAAATATCTAACTCCCCAGCAGCACAGATTGTTTCTCATCTTCAACTCAAAGAGGACTAGCAGAGCTGCCAACCACCAACCCTGACTCAAGTAGTTGTCTTCCCCAGGAGTCTGCCTACGATGGGACCTCTTCCCTTGCTCTTTTGGACCCTTTGTGCTTTAGGTAATAAAATGCTCAGTTATTGAGAATGTCTATTGTGTCTGAGCCTGTGTTCCCACAACACACTGTATAACAACTTGCCCACAGCCTTACCACCACATCAAGAGGCCTGCACTAAAATAACAATGGAAAACAGCTGCAAGACACAGACTCCCTGAGGAAGAATATTTAAGGAGGCACCAAGTTAAAAGGAGGGGAAAAAAAGAAGCTTATGACTCCTACTTCAGAAATTAGTAAGCTTATTAAATAGCTGTATCACAGGGGTCACATTAGATAGTAACTTAACCCGCTTGTTTAGCAACTTATGCTCACAAATCTGACTTCAAAGTTTATATTTCAAACACCATCTGCTTATATGGTGGCCACTTTCTTAAAAAAAACCTCTAATTAAATATCTAAGCCTGTATGCACTTTTTTAGTCTCTGTAAGAAAGTATAATATAAAATCAGACTTTCTAGTGAGAAAAACATTTCAGATATCTAAAGACAGTTATTGCCATATGGAAAGTATCTTAATATATTCTATCCTTCCAACATGCACTAATGGATGCTATTGTTAACTCTGCATTAAGATTGCTATTCATTGTCCCCGTTCTCCTGGCGTCTTTTAATATGAAAATCCATAGTACATACAATTTTATTTATAAATAGGGCTAAGGTACTTTGTTTTCATCTGAATTGGTCTATAGCTTACATTCCAGACATTAGTGAGTAAAAATTAATTATAGAGAAAAAGTTGCTATAACCAAAAATACATTCTTCATAAGTATTTTATTTTCATTTCAATTTTCTTTTAAATTGTATTTGTAATATTTAATTTGTATTGCTATTTTTCTATTTATACAAAAGTAATGAGGTCATTTATTTATAAATGGAAAAATACATATTATAGAAAGAACAAAATAGAAATAAAGTATGATTTAGGTATATTTTCTCTCAGACTTCCTTTGAATATATAAATATACTATCCTTTACACAGTCATCATTTTATAGTTAGAGTTTTAGTTTCTAATTTTTAATTTGCACAAAGAAACATTTCAATCATTTCCAAACATTCCTAAGAACAAAATGTAAATACTACGTATTGTGTTATGCAAATATTTGACAATCTCTTGTTTTGAGACATGTTATTTATCTCTGAGTTTTGACTCATGTAAATAATATTCTGATAAGTCTTCTTGTACATAAATCCTTAAATACATCTGAGATAACTTCTTCAGAGAAAAGAACTTAAAATTATTTTATGGAGTAAAGCAGTATGAACTTTCTAATATTACTGATGCATAGTAACAATTTTCAGCAAGATTGTTCTGATTACATAGCAATAATGGTATATGAAATTGTATCACCTCAGGATGCATTGAGTTTTATTTTATTTTATTGTATTTTGTTTTGTTTTGTGTTATTTTAAGATGTTTTGGGTTTACAGAAAAATCATGCAGAAAATACAGTTCCCATATAACGCTTCTCAAAGACATTTTTCCCTATTATTAACACTTTGCATTAGTGTGATAACTTTGTTACAAATGATGAAAGAATATTGTTATAGTTGTACTATTAACTATATTCCAAAGTTTACATTAGAGTTCACTGTTACATCATACTGTTTTATATATACATATACGTATACATATACATATACGTATACATACACACACACACACATATATATCTAATTTGACTAGCATGTATGCAACCTAAAATTTCCCCTTTAACTCACATTCATATAAATAATTCAATGGTGTTAATTACATTCACCATGTTCTGCCACTGTCACCACCATCCATTACTGAAACATTTCCATCACCCCAACCAGGAACTTTGCACCAATTAAGCATTAACTCCCCATTCCCTACTGCCATCTCAGCCCCTGGTAATCTGTATTCTAGTTTCTGAGGCTATGCATTTTCTTATTCTAATTATTTAATATCAGTGAGATCATACACTATGTATCCATTTGTGTCTGACTTATTTCACTCAACATTACATCATCCACTTTCATCCATGTTGTTGCATGTATCGGAGTTCATTCCTTTTTTGGCTGAATAATATTTCACATATTGTTGTGGTATATGCATATACCACATTTTGTATACACATTCATGATTGATGGGCATTTGGGTTGCTTACATCTTTTGGCAATTGTGAATAATGCTGCCATGAACATAGATGTGTAAATATTTGTTGAAGTCCTGCTTTTAATTCTATTGAGCATATACCTAGAAGTGGGATTGACAAACCATATGATAATTTTATATGTAAAATTCTGAGGAGCCACCAAATTGTTTTCCACAGCAGCTGCACCATTTTACATTATCCCCAACAATAAATGAGTGCTCCAATTTCTCCACATCCTCTCCAACACTTATTTTCTGTTTTGTTGTTTTAATAGTAGCTAGTCTAGTGGATGTGACTTATTAACTCATGGTTTTGAATTGCATTTCCCTAGTAGTTAATGAGACCAAACACATCTTTTCATGTGTTTATTGACCTTCTGTATATCTTCTTTGGAGAAATGTCTATTCAACTCTTTTGCTGATTTTTTAATTGGGTTTTTGACTTTCTGTTGTTGAGTTGTAGGATTTCCTTATTTATTCTGGATATTCAATCCTTGTGAAATATGTGGTGTCCAAATATTTTCTGCCAAACTGTAGATTGTATATTTACTTCTTGAAAAAGTTATTTGAGGAGAAAAATTTTTTAAATTGATGCAAAATTTCCAATTTTGTTGCTTGTGCTTTGGGTGTAAAGTCTAAGAAATTATTGCCTAACAAAAGGTCCTGAAGATACTTCTCTATGTTTTCTTCTAGGGATTTATATTTTTGTTTCTTATATTCAGGACTTTGATCTATTTTGAGCTCATTTTTGTATATGGTGTGAGGTAAGGGTCCACCTTCATTCTTTGCATTAGGACATCCAGTTTTCTCAGCACCATTTGTTGAACACCCTATTTTCTCCTCACTGATTGGACTCGACACTTTTGACAAAATTAACAAGCCACCTATGAAGGTTTATTTCTGAACTCTCAATTTGTTTCCATTGTTCTACTTGTTTGTCCTTGTGCCAGTTCCTTACTTTAATGATTGCTGTAGCTTTGTAACAAGTTTTAAAATTGGGAAGTGTGAGTCTTCCAACTTATCAGGATGGATTTAGCCATTCAAGGATTTAGCCATTCAAGACCCTTTACACTTCCACATATATTTGATGATTGGCTTTTACATTTCAGTGAAGCAGGCTGTTGGGAGTTTTAGTGTGATTGTGTTGACTGTAAATTGCTTTGGATAGAATTGACATCCTAATAATATTTACTCTTCTAATCTATGAAAATGGAACATTATTCTATTTATTTAGGTCTTCTTTGATTTCTTTAACAATATTTTGTATTTTTCTTTGAATAAGTCCTTTGCATCCTTTGCTAAATTTGTTCCTAGATGTTTGATTCTTTTACTTGTTATTGTAAATCGATTTTTGTTTTCTTGATTTCCTCTTTAGATTTTTCCTTTACTAGTGTATAGAAACACTACTGATTTGGGGGTGTTGATATTGTACCTCACCACTTTGCTTAAAGTGTTGAGAAGTTTTTGATAATTGATTTGATCTCTTTGCTTGGTAATGGTATGTTGAAATCTTCTATTTCTTCTTGAGTTAACGTGGGTAGTTTTTGTTTCTCTAGGAATTTGTCCATTTCATCTAGGTTATATAATGTGTTGGTGTTCAGTTGTTTATAGCATCCTCACATAATCCTTTTTTTATTTCTGTGAGGTAAGTTGTAATGTCCCTCCTTTTATTTCTGGTTTTAGTTATTTGCATCTTCAGTCTTTTTCCTTTGTCATTCTAGATAAAGATTTCCCAATTTTACTGATCTTTTCAAAGAACAAAATTTGGGGTTTGTTGATTCTCTTTATCACTTTTATAAAGTCTCTTTTTTCATTTATCTCTGCTCTAATCCTCCTTATTTCCTTCTTTCTGCTCACTTTTCATTCACCTGAAGTCATTCCCAATTTCCCTGTGATTTCTTCTTTGACCCATTGGTTGTTTAAGAGTGCACTGTGTAAGTTCCACACATTCATGAATTTTCCTTTTCTCCTTCTATTATTGCCTTCTAGCTTTTCTCCATTATGGTCAGAGAAGAAACCTTGTATGGTTTTAACATTTTTGAATTTATTGAGGTTTTTTGAGACATAAAATATGGTCTATACAGGAGAATGGACTAGAGGAGAATGTGAATTCTGTTGCTATTGGCTGAAGTGTTCTATATGTGTCTGTTAGGTCTAGTTTGTTGTTTTCATGCAAGTCTTCTATTTCCTTGTTGACCTGCTGTCTAGAAGTTATATTCATTACTGAAAGTGGTCTATTGAAATCTCCTACTATTAATGCAGACCCATATATTTCTCCCTTCAAATTTGTCAACAGTTGCTTCATTATTTTGCTGTGTTTCCATTAGATGCATATGTATTTATAATTGTTATGACTTCTTGTTGAATTGACCCTTTCATCCCTTTATCGTGACCTACTTTGTCACTTATAATTGTTTTTAACTTTAACATCTATTTTATGTGATATCACTACAGCTAACCCACTTCTCTTTGGTTACTATTTACATGATACACATTTTTTTTTCATACTTTTGCTTTCAACCTACTTGTGTTTTTGAATTTCAGGTGAGTCTCTTGTTAATATCATATACCATATACATTTTTAAAAGTTGATGTAATAGCTTTATTTTGAATGTCAATATTTACAAAATATCAGAAAATATATTATCTAAAGTTAATCAAATTTATTATTGTTAAGATGTTAATTTAAAATGTGAGAAAGAATATTCAACATTTCAAAATTCTTTTGGGGGAATGTAAGCAAATTGTTTGCATCTACAATCAAGTCCTTTTCCTGGAGGTACTGAATTTTAACTCATTGAATTGAATTTTGGCTGCCATAATGAGCTAGTAGCTCTATTGTCAGGAGCTTTAAGAAAATGCACAGCCCAGGACACATTGACTGAGATTATTTATTCTCTTCCATATCTATTCCCTGCAACTAAATTGAGCATAAGACAATTTGCTATTACTTAAATTCTTTAACACTCAGCTAGCCATTCCAATCCTTCCATAAAGAGGAATTTTTAAAAGGGGGGCTTATCTAGACCCTTATACTGAAAATTGGAGATGGTATTATGTTATACTGCAATTAAATAGTTGGAAAATTGTCCAACATTATCAATAATAGTGTTTTAAACCATAGTGACTTTTGACAAATGCAATTTTTCTAGCACTGATTTAGTTTCTATGCTGGGAAAGAAACTATAGTTAAATACTAATCAGAAATGTTTTATGCACCATTAAATTTAGTTAACATTTTCTATCTAAAAAATACTGAGGTTTTCTCCAAGTTGATGAGTGTGTTTGCAATGTTGATGCAGTATAAAATATTTTTATGTCCAGAAATTTATCTCTTAATTTTCCATACATAGAATATTGTATTACTGAATTGCCAAGCAGTTCGCTGTAATAATATGATGATGTGGGAAAAAAAACAACTCAGCAAATGTAATTTATATTTAATTGAAAATATCCTAACATAAATTATTTAAAATAGTAATAGAAGAGATTCATATAGATTATTATTATTTTTCAATATGGTACATCTACATATATTTATTAAAATAACTTTTTAAGGAAAATACACAAAAAAGAGAAATGTCACAGACCAAGTTTCTTGTACTGTAGTCCAAAGAAATTTTATGAACAAGGAAAATTTTTTTTGCATTATTGGAAACTTTTTAAATACCAATTCTTACATAAAATCTTCCACATCAAAGAACAATATTTGGATGAAAATTTTATAAACATACTTAAATGATAAAAGTGATTATAGCAAAGAGGAAGAAATATAGATGTTTTTCAATTTCTTATTATTTTTCCTTGTTTCCAAACTTTCTCCGAGGAAGAAATATCATTTTTGCAGTCATAAAAAAGAATAAGTATTCTTTTAAAACAACCAGTCAGAAGAAAATTGCATGTGTTCCTTTAAAATCATTTTATATACTCAAAATTTGGCATATCAAATTTATTGCCAATAAAATAGGAATTTTATCAATTCCAAAAATCAGTTCAGCTATAAATGCCTTATTCTCTAGATTGGATTTTTTAGATGTGTATTGCTGGAACAACCAGGGACAGCTGAATTTTGTATTCCTTTAGGTTTTTCTATTTTTTTTATTATTGCTGTTGGTCTGTTCCTCCATAAACAAGCAATGTTATGACAGCATTTAATTGATCAATTTCTTATTAGCAGATGTATGTGATACATTGTGAAAAATGATACAGAAGAGGAAGGTTCTAGATCTCCCTAATGGCTAAAAAAAGGTAATAAAATTGCAAGTATAGTGGGGCATATGTTCATTTTCATGATAGTTTGTTCAATAATTTGCAGAACTACAGTATTACCAAACGAAATAAGGAAAATTAAAATGAATTCAGAGAGGAGAGGTAAATTTTAAGGTATCTTTACCTATCTAAATACAATTAGCCCATCTAGATTCATCTGACATCTCATTTTGATCAGTTTGCCTGTTTAATGTTAATGATTGCTCCTATCACTTGCAATCTATAAAAGCATATCCTAGTTTATATTAAACTACATACTGTCCCAAGTTTTGACAGCTTTTGCAGTGAAAAAACAAGTTTCCAGAATCAAGCAAGTTTGGATGCTGCATATTGTATTATCATGGTGAATTATCATAATGCATATTAGCATTGTAAGTGTCGTGAAATAAATAAATACTAATTTGGGGGTGACTAAAGCATACTTTTTCATGATATAATAATGAATAACATTTCAAATACTAATGCCACCTGTTTGACTGTACCATAGGTTTGGGTTCTTTAGCTTTGATAAACCAATCTTTAGCATCTGCAATCTATTCTTCAGTTAATTCAAAGGTCTTCATTATATGCAACCAATAATGTTTAGTAACACATTTATAGATGAAATTGACAATCAGACTTTAAAGATTTAAGTTTTAAAGATTACTAACTCATGTAAGATATAATTATTTATATTTACTTGTAGATATTCAACTATATGTGGCTTAAGCCAATTCCATATTTAGGTGCATAATGAGAAAAAAGATCAAATTTACTTGCTCATAATATTAATTTAAAGCAATGCTTTTTATGCTAAGATCATATTCCTTTTGTACTTTCAATGTACATATTATGACTATGACACAGAATACTGTAATACCTGAAATTCAAAGTCTTTTAATGACAGCCACCACAGTCATGGATTTATTTAGAGCACTAATCAATGGTTTTCATACATTTGTAATCATTATAATTTTTATATTGAAATGCAAAAATAACTAAAACAACAGACAGCATATTATGAATGGATATACTGGACTTAACAAAATTAATTGAAATAATCTGATATTTTAGGGTCGAATTCTGGACACAGTTCTGGAGAAGGACAAGAGATGTCGTTTAACAAAGATTGTGAAAATAATTCCTATTTTAGATATTTGGAAACTGTAGTTGTTTGGGGGGAAGGTAAGGATTGAGTAAATGGGGAAGAACATGGAAGTTGTAGACAATTACAACTTATAATCTTCCTAAATTCATATTTGATGTAAGATATATTTGTTGATGTCAGAATGCCAATGAGATGAAAAATAATAAACGCAACATTTATTATTGTAAAGTAGTACACAAATTGAATTCCAAGAGAGGAAGACATCGTTAAACATACAAGAAGGCATTACATTTAAAATCAGTGCAAAAAACAAAACAAAACAAAACAAAACAAAAAAACAGAAGAGGACAATTCAGCACCTATATGTGATAAGGAATTGATGAAATATGATAGTTGATTAGAGTTAAGAAGAAAAGAAAATAGGTAGTAACATATCTGAACATATCAAAAATAGATGTGTAGATTTTCATTACACAAGGGAGTAATATATAAACATAAGTGAAACTATTTAGCCATAATACTATAGTGTAGTTCTAGAAGATAACTATTTTTAACATTTTATCCTTATTGACTTGTATGATGAAATTTTCTTCAAGTTTGGAAACAAATGAAATTCAAATTTCAATCCTTAAGCAATAATTGGGTCTTATTTTGATTCCAACTGAAACCATGAAAAGTCATTTGATTTTCACATCTAACCACAAAGCAGTTTTGAAAACTGTCCAGGTTCCATTGTTACCTGAGGTAAGTTTATTCAAAAGGTAAGTGAACTTTGGCCTAACTTATAACATTCCAATTTAAATGTGGGTTTTATAATACATTGCAAATCAAGCAAGAATACCTGTTCAAAAGCCTCCATTATTTATTTTTTTCATGAAAGTCCAGCATAGTCTTAGAAATTGGAAGAAAGGGTCGAATATAGAACACATGGTATGTCATCTGCATCTCCTATGAGTGATGCAAATGTACTTCCCTTAGGTGAGAGCTCAGATGCCATCATTCACCATGTAGTTATAGAGGCTGTGCCTTACAAAAATGGAGAAAATGATTCATTAGACTTCTATCGGCATGAGCATAAAAATAAGCTACTCCCTGGAGATGTAAAATAGTTGAATTTTGAATTTCCAACTTCCACTACCAACTTGAAGAGGATATAAAAAAGTTTAATCTGAAAATTTATATAAGGTTTTTTAAATCAGTATGTATATTTCTTAGAATATGAATATTGGGCAGATTTAGTTTTCACCAATTGAAATAAAGGAAGAAAAACTACAATTTTTGTCCTTTAAGGCTGCCAATATCTTAAAGCAAATGACAATTTTGCATTTCATATGTAAAATAAACACCTATCTTTTCAAGAAAAGCATATTTCACTTCCTTATAAATTCCTAACTACACCCACTCTGAAAAGGCTCAACCTGTTAAAACTGAATACTTGAAGCCTCTCCCCTTCATACCCACTACCATTAAGTGGCTGTATTAGTTAGGGTTCTCTAGGGAAATAGAACCAATAGGAGATGTCTGTAAATATGAGATTTTATAAAAGTGTCTCATGCAACTGTGGGGATGCATGAGTCCAAATTCTGTAGGGCAGGCAGTGAACTGGCAACTCTGATGAAGATCTTCTATGAACTCCCTAGGAGAGGCTGGCTGGCTGAAGAAGAAGTGAAGGTTCTCTCTCTTCTCCCTTAAAAGTCTTCCACTGATTGGAATAAATCCAGCTGATTGAATTCTCTCATTTTGGAAGATACTCCCTTCATTGATGTAATCAGTCACAGGTGCAGTCAATTGACTGATGATTTAATAAACCAGGCTTCTGGTTTATTAACCAGCCACAAATATCTTTGCAGTAATGGTTAGGCCAGTGCTTGCT
Source organism: Choloepus didactylus (assembly GCF_015220235.1). Classification (NCBI taxonomy): domain Eukaryota; kingdom Metazoa; phylum Chordata; class Mammalia; order Pilosa; family Megalonychidae; genus Choloepus; species Choloepus didactylus. The sequence continues at coordinate 44,541,180 of NC_051319.1, read as the reverse complement.
TGATCAGACAACTGGGCACCATAATCTGGCCAAATTGACACATGAACTTAACCATCACAGTGGCCTTTTGCTGATGCTTCAGTTTTCAAAAGAACAGTTAGGAAAGGCAGCAGATCCAAAACACGATCATCTCCCTGAAGTCTCTCTTAATTCATAGGGCATTAAATTCACCATTGTGTAACCATTTAACTTCAAAGTTACTCTGGAATTTATTTTACTTTTTGATTATTTGCCTGTGTGTGTGTTCAATTCTTTGGTCTTTGGAGACCATAACAATTCTCTACTATTTGATTAAAAACACTACTGCATATACTATTTGATAGGAAATTAATGTTATTTGTGTTATACATTCTTTCCTGAAAATTGAAATGCAAAATCTTATTTTTACTATATTAATTGGTATTTAGAAGTTTCTTGTGGGATCATACAGGATGCAAAAGCAATTCATTGCAAAGTCCTGCATTAATGCAAATACACATTCATACAGCCACAGTGGTCTGGGTAAATTAGCATATGATAATTGCATTGGGTTCTGATTTATAGCTATGCTGTAACTGATGATGAAAACAAAAGAGGAAAAACATTTCAAGAGGAAATCAATCATTCTTAATCTATGTGTTTTTATATCTTTTAGCTCGTAGTTTACTATCTCTACAGAAACCATTTCACTAGCTTTACCCCAATTATTGAAAAAACAATAATAATCCATATAATATGTATCAGATCATTCATCATATATAAACATTTTATACAATTCTTATAACATATATCAATAATATTTATTGTTCTTATATCCAAGGGGAAAACTGAAGCATTCAGTAGTTAATTATCTTTATTGAACCACTTCAATATGCCCATTTTATATCAAATTTTATCCATTCATTCATTCATCATTTGTTCAACAAAAATTAATCTAGCACTTACCACATGCTAACCATTTTGCTTTGTGCTGGGTATTTAAGGCTATAACACTGGGTATTTAACACTGAAATGCTTTCCTGTGGAAAGATGAATGTGTTTGATAAATTGAAAGATTGTCCTTGGTATTATAGTGCACTAAGTAATCTTCAAAGGTTTTCTAATTAAGTCTTTTTCCTCTCAGTTATTCAAAAGTATTATGAAAATTAATGCAGAGGATGCTTGATCAGATCACATAGAAGTTTGAAACCTGGATTTAATTTCTATTTTATAGGCGAATCTGCTGAAGAGAAGTAACAGTTAAGAGCAGAACCTCTGTAGTCCAACCGTCTAACTTTGAATCCGAGTCACTTATTGAGTGATCATGGATTCTGAGTCTTATTTTCATGTGTTTCTAGGCTAAATAATGATATTAGGTTTGCCAGGAGAATATAAATTACTTTTAATAAGAAATGACTTGCACCTCCTCCCCAAAGCGAGGCATTTTTTTTCTATTTTCCCTATGTTAAATATGACGCTCTCTGTTTGGTTGCCCAAGCTACAAACATCGCATTCTTCTTAACCATCTCCTGTCTCTCAGTCCTCCAATAAGTTGCCAGTCATCAAATCTGGACAGTTTTTCTTATCTTTCTCTTAAATAGACAATCCCTGCCCCCTTTATTTTCACATACCTATTACCTTGACACTTTTTCTTGGACAATTTCTTCAAACCAATCAATAAACATTTATTTGATTCCAACTAAAAAACATAATTTCTAAAATTATGTGGAAGAGAAGAAATTCAAATTACAATTGCTGTTCTCTTGGAGATCAAGATAAAGTTCGGAAAACCTGACATAAATGTTTAAAATTAGATAAAATATTTAAAAATTAAGCCTCAAAGTATTACTGCAATAGATTCTACAAGACATATGACTAAATAACAAATAAATAAAATTGACAACAAGTGACAGAAGTCTGAAAGATCGGGGATAACTGTTGATTAAAATTTTTAGGAAGGCTTAACAAATTAGAGTTTAACATTGTTTATATTTTAATCAGCCAAGAAAAGTGAGCATATTACTAATAATTGTAGAACCAAATGAATTAAAGTAGCACTGCTTGATGTATCTAAGATTTAGATCCTATTGAGATTTTCATTTCTTATCCCTAGGTATTTAGGGGATTCAGGTCTTTGCAATCTGTATTCCTTTTGCTGCATAAGACTGCTCTTGAAGATAACTGCAGCTTTAACAGTCAACATGTAATAGCCTCCAAAAACTAGCCAGAATGCTGGAGAAAATAGTAGCACTTTTTATTTGTTAAAGATTTTTTTTATTGTAGAAGCAGATATACAACTCAAATTTTCCCATTTTAACCACTTTCGAGTGTACAATTCAGTGGTATTACTTATATTCATGATATTGTGAAAATCCATTACCAAAATCTTTTCATCATCTCAAACAGAAACTCTGCACCCATTAATTAATAGCTCCCTATTCCCCTTACCCTATCTCCCCAGTATCTGCTTCTATTAATTTGCTTATTCTAGGTACTTGATATAAGCAAGATCATACAGTAATTTGTCTTTTGTTTCTATCTTATTTCAATCAACATGATATCTTCAAGGTTCTTCCATGTTTCAGCATGTATCGGAACTTCTTTCCTTTTTATAGCTGAATAATATTCCATTGTATGTATATGGAATAAATATATGAGAAACATATATGTTGTTTATTGATTCAACTATTGACAGACAATTGGGTTGCTTCCACATTTTGGCTATTGTGAAAAATGTTGCCATGAACATTGGCATGCAAATATCTGTTAGAATCCAAGATTTCAATTCTTTGGGGTAAATGCCAAGAAGTAGGATTGCCAGATCACATAGAAATTCGATTTCAGCTTTCTGAGGAACCACCAAACAGATTTCCACAGCAGCTGCACTATTTGACAGTCCCACCAACAATGCACTCGAGTTCCAGTTTCTCTGCAGCCTTGGCAACACTTGTTATTTTCTGTTTTGTTTTGTTTTTTTTTTCTTAATAATAGTCATCCTACTGGGTATGAACTGGTATCCCATTGTGATCTTCAGACTCTTTCTATTGCTAATTAGTTTCTTGAATGAGTGAAACCTGAGAACCAACTCAAAGCTGTCATCTGACTGAGGACTTTGCTATTACTTCCTAGGCACTGCTGGTAATTCCCTCTTTATGCACTACCACTATTCTTAATATAGCTTTGTTTTGAGTTTTTACTTTATATGGCAATATTTTTCAATATATCTGCTTTCTCAATTAAGGAAGTGAGAGCGTAAAGATAGCAGCATGTTTGTTTTGGTTTTAATTCAGCATCAGGTAGCATGCATCAGTAATAACTTGGTAAGTGTTTTTTACTACATAGCTTTACATTTCTCATCACTCAATTAATTGAATTGTGTAGAAGACAGTATGGCAAGAACTTGTCTTTTTTTTTACTGGATTGATTTTTTTTTTTTTTCCGACTAAACTGAATAGGTATGTGGGCATTTGCTAGATATACTTTCATTTTAAATAATAGCTGTACTAAGCTGGCTTCAATTGATAGCTGTTTTCCATGTCCTATAGGCATTTTGATTGATTTTTACAATTTATGGGTTCTTTAAACTTGCCTGAACACAATGCTTTCTCTACACATATGAAAGAACACACACTGTATTTCATTATGCCAACTGATCATTTTAACTGCTGCTCTTCTCAGAAGGGTTACAATCACTACCCTGTCTCCTTAACTCTTTTAACTTTTGTTAGTTGCAGCCTCTTCGCTCATTTTACTTTCCAAGCAAAAATAATTCAAATGTTAAACTGAAACATGGGAGAGTTTATTTTTAAGTAATATTTTATATATATATATATATATATATATATATATATATATATATATATATTCCCTCTCTTTCTCTCTTTCTTTCCCTCCTCTCTCTCCCTCCCTCCCTCCCTCTCTCTTTCTAACTTGACTCTAAGCTTTTCTGAAGCAACTGCCTGATAAAGGTCTTTGGTAGTCCAAAAATTGTGCACTCCCAATTCCTGTGGGCAATTTATATAAACCTTGCAAACATGTATTGTCTCTAATATTTTTGAAATGCTTGCTAATTTCAAAATTTATTCAAAAAATATTTTTGAAATGCTTTCTAAGTGCCCATGTCAAACCTTTCCATTCCTCATATACTGTCAGAGCAAGTAAGAAATAGGATAGAATTCTGAGAGCTTAAAAGGAATAAAAATATGGTATTTTATGGTAAGACTCCTTAAACTCATTTTATATAATTTCAAAATTATGGAAATGTCAAAATAATTCTCATCATACACCTCACCCTGATTGAATTTTACCAAGTGATAACATTGCTGGAGAAATCATGGACACATTCAGTGGCCATCTCCCAGCCCTTGCCTACTTGCCCTCCTTTTCCACTCTTACTTGTTTGCATGGGAATGTTTTGATACGTTTACAGTTCACAGCCTGGGGGAGAGATTAGGTTTAATGGAAAGGCCTGACTGTGCCTTGAACCAGAAACTGAGAACAAGCAGACCCAACTGTTTGCCTGTGGAGAAACTCTGCACTGCTTCATACATGCTTTTTACTCAGTTGCAGGACCCCCTCCCCCCTGGAGTTTGTAAATCCTAATTCCTAGGGCAACACAGTGTCCCTCCATCTCTAAGGTGAAGTGTGGTGGCATGTGGAGCTGCCATTCACCAACTCTGACCAGAGAGGTTTCCCTGAGGAACCAGTCACTATGGGAGCTCTCCCCTGCTCATTTGGACCCTTAGTGCTGTGTAAGCAATAAAGTGGTCATATGTTGAGAAGCTCTTTGGTGCCTCAGCCTGTGTTCCCACCATGCACCATGTAGCAACTTGCTCCAAAATCATATAAGCAAATGTTATTGGTTATATATCATCCTCTTGCTTTCAACATATATATTTTCTGAAGCTTTTGAAAGTTGCTGAAATAATATCCTTTACCTCCAAATAATAAAGTGTATATTTTATAAAGATAGAGATATTTTCTTAATAAACTCAGTACAATCACCAAAATCAGGATATTAACATTATTTAATCTATAGACTTCATTAAAAAAAATTCCCTTATACTAAAAATGTCCTTTTTACCAAATCAAACAAACAAAAATATATGTTATTTGATTTTTTTGGTCCAGTGTTATATGGTGCATTGAGTTGTCCTGTCTCACTTGTTTTTCTTTAATCTAGAAGGTTTATTTATTCTTAGTCTTTTCTCAAATTGACAGTTTTAGAGTACTGGCCAGTTATTTCATAGAGTGTTCATCAAATTGTGTTTTCCTTAGATTATCTATGTTTAGAATCACTGATGCATTTTTGCAGAAATATCATAGAAATGAAGTTGTCTTCTCAGTGCGTGACATCAGGAGGCATGATGTCTGTATGTCCCATTACTAGTGATAACTCAGTTAAGGTGGCATCTACCATTGGAGATCAGTGTAAAATTAATGTCTTTCCTTTGTAGTTAATAACTATATTGTGGGAAGAGATAGTGAGATTCCTGTTTCTTATTAAACTTTCACCCACTACTTTTAACATCCACAGAGGATCCTTAACTGTGGTTAATATTACTATGGTCATTGCAAAATGGTGATTGTCTAGTTCTGTCATTGTTTTAAATTTAGCAGTTGGAATTACATCTCAGGAAAGAGCTTCTCTTATCTGTTATTAATATACTGATTTATTTATATCAGCAAGTATTCATGGATTCTTATTTTAGTCTAATTACTATCTATAATTCCTTAATATCATTATTTGTCTTAATTCTCAAAACGTCCAATGTTTGTCAGTAGAAGACGTTAGCAAAGTGGCTTGTGTGTCCTTTGCTATATCCCATAGTTTTTAGCATTTCCTTAAGTTCTGTCTCAAAAATACCCTTCAGTCTTTTCTTGTGTTTTCTTTGCTCAGTCTCCACGAACATTCATTTATGAAAGTCCCGGTTCCATTCAGTAAATAAATAATATTTAGAAATGAATGTCTGAGTGCTGGGTATACTTATATCTATTTGGGTGGTTGTATTTCTATTACCTGTCAGTGAACAGAGCTGTTAAATGCATGCAAACATATCAAGACATACACAGTGATGCACATCTATGTTTATTTATTTATTTACCTATCATTCTATTTAAAATAGATTTTTTATAAAATTTGCAAATTTGTTTAAAAATGCAACAAACTGAAACTGTTAAAAGAAGAAATTGAAAAGCTGAATACTCCTAAGTCTATTAAAGGAAATGCATTTATTACTAAAAAAAAAAATTGCCATAAGGAAAGTTATACATGAAACCTTCCTAATATGTAAAAAAAAAAAACACTGTTATTATATAAAATTTTCCAATTATATTTAAATGGTGCATTTTCCAACTTGTTTTTTTTTTTTTTTGCTTAAGGATTTTAGCTTTATTCAAATTAAGTTTGAGTCTTCAAAAATGGCTCCTTTCCTTTAAATTCTAGATTGACATTAAACAATTTAATTAATAGTAAACATTATATACAAATATATCACAAATACGAACCTGTTGTTCAGTCAGTATCTCATGTGACTATGCCGATGTGCATACATTGGAAGTAACTTTTTGTTAGAATTTTCTGTACTTTGATAGTGTTAACACATAGAACCATGAGAATTTTGCATTTTTAAAATTCTCTAACATGCAATTTCTCCTTCACTTTTTTTTTCCAGTTGGTTACAGTTTCTAGTTTACATTGATTGCATCCCTCCCCCAATGCCTCCCCATTTTTAACACCTTGCAAGGTTGACATTTTCTTGTTGCCCTCGTAAAAGTACATATTTGTACGTTTTATCACAATTGTTGAACACTAGATTTCACCAAGTTACACAGTCCCATTCTTTATCATTCCTCCTTTCTTCTGGTGTCTCACATGCTCCCAACCTTCCTCTCTCAACTGTATACATAGCTATCTTTGTTCAGTGTACTTACATTGCTGTGCTACCATCTCCCAAAATTGTATTCTGAACCACACACTCCTATCTTCTCCTATCACTCTGCATTGCTCCCTTTAGTAATTCCTGTAGGGCAGGTGTCTTGTTCACAAAGTCTCTCATTGTCTGTTTGTTAGAAAATATTTTGAACTCTCCCTCATATTTGAAAGACAGCTTTGCTGGATATAGGTTTCTTGGTTGGAGGTTTTTCTCTTTCTGTGTCTTAGATATATCATACCACGTCCTTCTTGCCTAGATGGTTTCTGCTGAGAGATCTGCACATAGTCTTATTAAGCTTCCTTTGTATGTGATGGATTGCTTTTCTCTTGCTGCTTTCAGCATTCTCTTTTTGTCTTTGACATTTGATAATCTGATTATTAAGTGTCTTGGTGTAGGCCTATTCAGATCTATTCTGTTTGGAGTATGCTGAACTTCTTGCATCCGTAATTTTATGTCTTTCATAAGAGATGGGAAATTTTCATTGATTATTTCCTCTCTTATTGCCTCTACCCCTTTTCCCTTCTCTTCTCCTTCTGGGATACCAATGACATGTAGATTCTTGTACTTTGTTTCATCTTTAAGTTCCCAGAGATGTTGCTCATATTTTTTCATTCTTTTCTCCATCTCCTCCTTTGTGTGTAGGCTTTCAGGTGTTTTGTTCTCCAGCTCTTGAGTGTTTTCTTCTGCCTCTTGATGTCTGCTATTGTTTGTTTCCATTGTGTCTTTCATCTCTTGTGTTGTACCTTTCATTTCCTTAGATTCTGCTGGTTGTTTTTTTGAACTTTCAATTTCAGCCTTATATATGCCCATTGTTTTCTTTACAGCCTCTATCTCTTTTGTGAAATATTCTCTAAAGATTTTTAATTTATTTAGCATTAGTTGTTTAAATTCCTGTATCTCAGTTGAAGTGTATGTTTGTTCCTTTGACTGGGTCATAGCTTCATTTTTGTTAGTGTAGGTTGTAGTTTTCTGTTGTCTAGGCATCTGACCTCCTAGGCCACCCCAATCAGGTTTTCCCAGATAAGAACAGGTTCAGGTCACAGAAGGAGGAAATATTCAGCATCTGGTTCCCCTGATGGTCTTTCTTAGAGGATTAATACACCTGTGCTTTTCTGTTCAGCAGGTGCAGTCTGTCACCGCCTGTGTAAGGGAGTGTGGCCTGTGGCTCTCCTCCCCCAGGCTTTGGGGTCTGGTTCTGGAAAGGCGGGTGGTAAAGCTGGGCCCTTCCCTTTCCTTTGAGAAGCTATGACCCCTCCAAAGAGGTCACTGCCTATCAGGAAGTTCTTTGTTTCTTTGACTCTGCTGATCAAAGTATTTTGGTTTTAAAATAGCTGAGTCTGTCTTTACTGTAAAGCGCTGCAGTTTTCTCCATAGAAAGCAAAAGGGACAGAAAAGCTCCCAGGTTTACCTGTCAGCCTCTGGGCTTCTCATCCTGAGACAGATATGTCCCCCGACTCTCCCAAGGTTAGTTGTCCCCAAAAGCCTCTGTCTGCTCATTGAGGATTCACTGTCTGTATTTAGCAGTTAACATTAAAATCCCAGATGGAGCTGGGCTGCAGTACACTAGCTTGTTCGGAGAGTGCTGTTCTCTAGCACCACGCGGCTTCTATGAGGGAGGGGTTTTTGGCTCTGGGCTCTCAGCGTGGGTGCGCAGTTTTGCTTACAGATTTTATGCTGTGATCTCGGGCATTCCTCCCAATTCAGGTTGGTGGATGATGAGTGGGCAGTCACGTTTGTCTCCCCGCAGTTATTCCTGGTTATTTACTAGTTTTTTGGTCATTTATGAATTGTTCCTGAGGGGGACTAACAGTTTTCCACTTCTCTCTATGCCGCCATGTTTTCTCTCTCCCAACTTGCTTTTTTAGGCCAGTCTAACCCTTATACCAAAGGACCTCACAAGGAAGGAAAATTATATTTCAATTTCTGTTATATTCATAGGTACAAAAATATTATCAAATTGAGTCCAGTGACATATTAACAGAGTAATACATTATGGACAAATGGTGATTATTACGGAAGTTCAAGAATGTTTTATATTTGCCAATATGTCCATGCATGTAATCACATTAGCAAGGAAACAAAAAAGAGAGAAAGAGAAATCCAATTATCATCTCAACATATGCAGAAACTGCATTTTAGATAATTTAGCACCTATGCATGATAAAAACTCTTAAAAATCTAGCACAGAAGAGATCTTTAAATACATAAGGAATACCTGCACAATCTTTCAACAAACACCCTGCTTAATGGTGAATTTCTAAAAGCATTCTGCCTAAAATTGGAAATAAGAAGAGGATATCATTATAGTTATCATTCCATTTTATATAGTGCTCTAGTGCAAATGCAATGGAGAACTAAAAAAATATATAATTATAGGAGGTTTTTGAGGACAGAAATAAAGTAGTCATTCCCAAATGACATGAAGGCATGCAAAGTATTAAAATCAATAAGTAAATTATAGAGTTTCTGCATACAAAGTCAGTAATCAAACAAACAAACAAAAAAATCACTTTTATTTTTCTATGCCAGGAGCAAGCAATTAGAAAATAAAATTTTAAAACTACAATTAGAAATGGCATCAAAGACATCAATATCCTGGGAATAAATCTAAAGAAATATATGCAGGATCTTCACAGTGAAAACTATAAAATATTATCAAAATCAATTAAATAATATTTTAATAAATAGAAAATTGTACTGTGTTCATAGATGATCAGTATGGTAAAGACATACCTGAGGATTTTGGCTCCTGGAAAAAAAACCTATATATGCTTATTCAGTCACAGCCATAGACAATTTCAACAGCTTTATCTAGGAAGTCTCATGGGGAAAGCTGCTCTCCCCACATCAGACTTGGTGCAAAGAAAGTGCATTGCAAAGTCTGAAGAAGAGTTTCAGTCAAGAATCCAGGGCCCTTGGGGTTGTTGTGCCTTACCCATATTTGCATTCCTAAGCTAGGGCCTTCCTCAGTGCCTCTGTTGTGTTCTTATTAGACATCTAGGGAGGGGGAATATTGAAGACACGTTCTCCACTTTCAGTACTCAGTAAATTTTCACTCATAACCCACCACCACTTTACATCTTGCCAGGCCCCAGGTTCATACAAGAGCAAGAGACTTATTTTGAGGTTCCCATGGCAGCAGGACAGCCCCATATCTGTTTTGCTCCATCTGACCCTCACTGGTGTTTGATGGGGTAGAATGGAACAGAAGGAGCCAGTAATTTTCCTCTGGATTAATCTCTTCTTTTTACCATCACAGTAGTAATTAAATGCTTGACTGTCATTTTCATTTTGGTTTGTTGTTTTAATTAGCTACTCTTGACACCGGGCAGCTCAGCTCAGCTCTCTCGCAGCTCAGATCCCCAAAGTAGTCTATAGATCAATGAAACTCAATCAAAATTCAGCAATTTATCTGTGTGTATGTATGTGTATCATGAAAACCTGATTCTAAAATTACAGGAAAATACAAAGGGCCAATAATAACTAAGACAAATTTGAAAACAACGAGTCTAGATGTTTTATGCTATCAGATGTTAATATTATTAGAAAGCTATAACAATTAGGACAGTGGAGTTTTAATTAAGGGTTAGAGAAATATACCAATGAAACAGAATACAGTCTGAATAAATAAAACAGAAATAAATATATTTACCTATTTTATAACAATGATAGCACCACATTGCACTGGAAAATGGTGTTTTCCATAAATAAGGCTGGTTTAATTAATTAAGTAAATGGGAGGAAAAGGAATTTTGATACCTACCTCATTCTATTAGAAACTGAATTTCACTTGGAATGTACAAAGTAATCAAATATCTACAAGAATATATAGGTGAACATTTTCATACCATTGAAATAGATGAAGAATAATGATGTTAAATGTTTTCTATTTAGTTGTCACACATTTTGACATCCATTTTTTGAAGGGCCAATCAAAGTCTTTTGCCCAGATTTCTATTGGACTTTCAGTCTTCTATTTATTAATTTGCATTAGTTCTTCGTATATTCTAGATATGAGTCCTACTGAAAATGTACACTGAACATATACTCTCTTATGGTGTGGTTTTCATTTAATTCTCTTAATTAAAATAGCCTCTTAATTCTAATGTATTTCAAATTATCATTTTCCCTTTATGGTTATTTCTTTTTCTGTATTCTCCCTCTATATCTATACATATCTAAACAAATATTTATTTATATATATTTATTTAATTCTACTTTTTATGGATCAAGGTATGAATGTACACAGTATAATAATGTTAGTGTCCATTATTAGGAAAACCTAACGCCAAGTCTCATTTACTGATCGGGATAATAACATTTCAATCTCCACAGTACCTGGACTTTGTCTTTTTCAATGTGACAAGAGCTTCCATTTACCTCTCCAGTCTCCAGTTTGAGTAACTTCTTCTTCATTTCTGGAACCTCTTTTTTTTCTTTTCTTTTTTTTTTTTTTTTTTTTTTTGTATTTTGAGATCTGTTTTCTATCTCTCCATAAACATATATATTTCCTCAGTATTTTTATACCTTTGGATTTGGAAAGGTAACCATCTTTATCAGCTCAACACACACTTTTGCATTTCCACTTTTGAAATTGTAGTTATTTTTGAACACATAATTCTAGCTGCTATTCTAAGTATGTAATGTCTGTTGACTCATTTAATGCTAGCAAAAGTCCTGTGAAGTGGTAGCAGTATTGGCTCATTACTTTTCATTTCTTCTTTTGTTCAGGAAGGAACCTGAGGCAAGAGGGTGTCTTTAATTTGCCTCATCATATAGCTTTTAGGAAGTAGAGACAGGATATTGGACTCACTAAGTTTGATACTAGGTACCAGAATATGGAGGAGGTTCTAATTTCCTTGATATTCAAGCTAACAATTTTCTAGCCCAAAATTATGCTTTATGAAAAATGATAAATTATTTATTAATTAATTTTAATAGGTTTTATTTTTAGAGCAGTTGTAAGTATACAGAAAAATTGTGCAGAAATTGCAGAGTTCCTATATACCCTCCCTTCTCTTAAACCCCACATGGTTTCACTTATTATTAACTTCTTGCATTATTGTGATGTATTTGTTGCAGTTGGTAAACCAGTATCAATGGATTGTTATTGACTAAAGTCATTTACATTAGAGTTTACTCTTTCTGTTGTCCTATTGTATGAGTCCTGAAAACTATATAATATCATGTATCCACTATTACAGTAAAAACAGACTAGTTTCACTGCCCTAAAAACATCCTGGGTTGTTCCACCTTTACATCCCACTCCCCCTTCCCCTGATCCCTGTAGCCAATTAACCTGTTATTGTCTCTGTAGTTTTACTTTTTCAGAATGTCATATAGTTGGAATCATATAGTATGTAGCCTTTCTAGACTGACTTCTTTCACTTAGCCACATGCATTTAAGCATTTCAGGCTCTTCCATGTGTTGGGCGCGTGTGCGTGTGTGTGTGTGGCTTGATAGTTCATCTCTGTTTACCACTGAATAATATTCCATTATATGGGTGTCCCACAGTTTGCTTATCTATTCACCTGTGAAGGCCATCTTTATTGCTTCCAATTTTGGTAATTATGAGTCAAGAGACTATAAACATCCATGTGCAAGTTTTTGTATGCACATCGGTTTTCAATTCATTTGGGTAAATATCTAAGGGTGCTATTCCTAGATCATGTGGTAAGCCTGTGTTTAATTTTGCAAGAAACTTGCCAGACTGTCTTCCAAAATGGCTGTACTTTTACATTCCCAGAAGCAACAATTAGTGTTCCTGTTGCTCCACATCCTCTCCAGCATTTGGTGTTCTCAGTGATTTGTATTTTACCTATTCTAATAGGTGTGGGGGGGTATCACATTATTGTTTTAATTTGCAATTCTCTAATGAAATGAGATGTTGAGCTTCTTTTCATATGCTAATTTGACATCTGTATAACTGAATGGTGAAGTGTCTATTCAGATCTTTTCCTCATCCTTTAACAGGACTGTTTCTTATTGTTCATTTTTAAGAGTTCTTTGTACATTTTAGATATAAGTCTTTTATCAAATTTGTGTTTTACAAATATCTTCTCCCATTCCTTGGCTTGTCTTTCCATTCTTTAACAGTGACTTTTGCAGTGAAGATGTTTTTAATTTTAATAAGGTTCAATTACCATTTTTTCCTTTTGTTGATCCCCTGCTTTGGTGTTGTATATAAAAGTCATTACCAAATACATCATCTGTATGTTAATTTTTCACCTGTTATCTTCTAGAAATGTTATACTTTTTCATTTGACATTTAGGTTTGTAATCCGTTTGGTGTTAATTTTTGTGAGAGGTTTAAGTGTTGTTTCTAGATCCGTATTTTTTTTCTTTTTCATGTGAAAGTCCAATTGTTCTATTACTGTTTGTTAAAAACTCTCTTTTCTCCATTGAATTTTCCTATCTCCTTTGTCAAAGTTCAGTTGTTTGTGTGGGCTTATTTCTGGGCTCTCTCTTTTGTTTCATTGATCTATTTGTCTATTCTTTGCCAATACCATATTGTGTTGATCACTGTAGCTTTATAGCAAGTCTTGAAGTCAGGAAGTGTCAGTTCTTTCACTTTGCTCTTTTTCAAAATTACTTTGGTTTTCTGGGGTTTTGGCCTTTCCATATATACTTTGGAATCATTTTGTTGATATCCATGAAATAACTTGCTGGGATTTTTTATTGGGATTACATTGACTCTATCAAGTTTGGAAGAATTGACATCTTAATAATTTTGAGTCTTTCTGTCCATGAATATGGAATATGTACCCATTTATTGGCTCTGCTTTGATTTGTTTCATCAGGGTATTGTAGCTTTCCTCACATAGATTTTGCATATTTTTGGTTACATTTATAACTATTTGATTATGATTATGATTATCTTTATGATTATGTGCTTCCTCTCCTGGGCTACTGCTCCAGGTTGGTTGCGATTCTCTGTAAGTTACAATTCTCTGTATCCACCTCTCTTTCCAGTTCTTAGAACAGTTGTTTATCCTGTGACCTCACTTCCCCAATAAATCAAGGAAAAGTTGTTTTTGTTCATTTTTTTAGCTCTTTTCCTTTTGTTGGATTGGCAGTGATGACTTCCAAGTACTTTACATGCTAGACCAGAAATTGAAAGTCTTTGCCTAACTTTCAAAATGGTTTCCCAGCCCTTTAAAGTGGATAAATTACTAAATATTTTTTAGAAAATCATACATAATTATTTCAATAAGGTTGACTCTAGTATTATAAATGGTGACAAAAATCTATAGCCTTGGAAATATCTGGGTATTTAACTGTGCCTGTCAATTTTTATTCAATTCAGTTTTTCTAGAATCTGCACTCCATCCTTTCCGCCATGTAATGAACCATGTATTTTTCAAATTGGCCCAGGAATTAACGGATATTCAAATGTTGAAATGTCCAAATTCAATCTCATATTTCAACAAGACATTGTCAAATTAAATATAAACAACCTTTTTTTTTTTCTTTCTCCAATTTCAGATTATTGCTCTTTTCCCTTTAGACTAGGATACAATGCACTGGAAGGGGAAAGGGAAGATTTCAAATTTCTAAACTCCTAAAACCTTCCCTGTTGTATCTATGCAGAAGCAGGGAACAAAGCTGTCCCTCCACCATTTGAAATAAATGTCACCATTTTTCTTTACTTATAAAATATGATCTTTTTTTAATTTTCAAAGATATAAGATAAACATACACTTTTTTCAAACGTGTAGAGACAATATGCTACGTGCTAGTGCCATCTCTTCTGTGCCTCTCTTTTATCAAGCTGCTGTCTCACCTTCCTCTCTAGGACTTGCAGGATTCCTTCTTAGTAGGGATACTAGCTACAATATGTCCTTTTCAGAGACTCCACTGTCACTACTCTTTCCACTGCTCATGGAATATTAAAAATGGAATTTAAAAGGAACTTAATTGAAAAGAGATTTAGTTCTAAAGAAAGCTATACAAATGTATCTATTTTTAAAGGGTTGAAATCATATGACAGAATCTTTTCTTTATTCTTGTATACAAAAATTATGCATTCCAAGTTAAATCTTGGATTTTTATTCTGTCTTAGCATTTTTAGAACCTAGTTCATCTATATTCACTGATTTGTGGATAGTACCTTGGTTTCCATGGCCAGCTAGTCATCATATTGTTCTTTATTTCTATCCTACTCCTTCTGAGAGACTGTCAGTGAGCACAATGTTGGAGAAATGGAGGATCTATTTGATGGAACAAAGAGACTGGTGTTAAATATTTCCTATCAAATAGCTATTTTAACTTGTTTCCTCAGTACTAAAAGCTTTATATGTGAAATACATTAGAATTTTTACTAAGAGTTAGTCTGCGATTAAAAAAAAAAACTCTTCCCAAGTTGAAGGATATTAATTCTAACATACACATGGGAGGTTTGGGTATTTTTATTTGGCTAGGATTTTATTTACAGTGTAAATGGAAGTATATTTTCCCTTAAATACTAAAAGACATGAATGTATTTGGGGAGGAAGGAGTTAAAGTATCTTCTCTGAGATCTAGTCACTCCTTTACCAGAGTTCAATCTTGGTGAGGAAGGAAAAGAGAGCAGGTAACCAGGTCTAAACTTTGGTCAACTGGCCTTCAGGGTAAATATACTAATAATATTTGCTAAGAGGAAGAGATCTTATCTATAGAACCCTTAGTAGGTTGTCTCTGGTTAAAGGATTATTTACAGTAAATGAAATTGCAGTGATCAGATTTATGACATGGTTCCCTGGAGAATATCACATAAGACATTCAAATATGTGAATGTAAAACAGAGATGTTATATAACTTAAATTCTCTTCTGTGTGAGGTAAAACCACAAAACCTCCTCTGGAAACCTCATTTACTATTCTGGGTTTGAGAGTGCACCACTGATGAGGGAAGGAAGGATCTGGGATGGTTCCATATTTAGCAAATAAAAACATAGGATACCCAGGTAAATTTGAACTGCAGAGAAATAATGACTATTTTTTTTTTTTCTTTTTTGCTTGTAGGTATGTCCCGTGCAATATGTTGGGCATACTTATAATAAAATATTTTTTTTTTCTTTTCAGTTGAAATTTAACTGGCTATCCACTACTGTATCTGGCAACTTAATCTAGAGAGACAGTTGGGATATTCCAGACCTCTATCTTCATTGTCCTTGCCTCTCAATTACCATATTTTTGAGATCATCAGTAAGCCTCATGTTGGGTAATAGATATAATTCATATGAGTTTTCTTTGACTATCTGATCCTGTATGATAAGTCAGTAGAAAAAAAAAATGTGTATATATATATCCATTTTAGTCAATGCATAACTACTACTTTACATTTGCTTAACTAGTTGGTCATGAACTACTAACAAATTTCTCTGCATACTACATACTTTCACAAAAGCTGATGTCCATACCCACCCACATATATTTTCACCTACAGAAAAACTTATTTCCCACATAAATGATAGAAAAATTATGTAACCCTTTGAAATTAGACAAAAGTACTACTGGCTATCCCTTCAGTGTCATTGTTTAATAGACTCACTCAAGGTTTATTTAATACCCTATGGGAAAGTACATTTCTTTGACTGTTTATACTTGAATAGAACTGAGTCTATGAAGTTTTATGTTGACTTGTAGATTTTTTTTGTAGAAATAAAATAACTTCTATTTCTTAGAAAAGATAATTGCAAATATTTTGTTATTATTGCCCTGTAGGACTTTAACCACTTTTATATCTGACTTGGAATTCATAGAAAAGCAATTTTTCTTTCAGAGCCTATATATACTCCCTCTCTCAAGCTCCTCTTTGAAGCAGTTTTATCATTTGCCTTTTCTCTTATTAACATCCTTACTAAACTTTGATATATGCTTATGTGATTTGCATGTGAGTCATATTTTGAAATTTTTGAATTAAGTACCTTGACTTACTTATAGTGAAGAGCTTATGGTCAATTGGAGAGAGCAACAACTGAACAGGCAAATTATAATATTGCATTATTTTGTCATTACAGGCTTATATTCCTCCTCCATTAGACAATGAGATGTTTGAGAACAATGACTGCATTTCAGTTCTGTTTGTATTCAAGAAGTGACCAAATTAAATTAATCCAGTAAAATTAATCATTCACTACTTGGTAGATGGTGGATGATTATTATATGGCTCTCCAATTAAATATTTGTTGACTGAAACATATATCCCTCCATATACTGTATACAGCTAAAATAGGATTGTAAGCAGTGTCAATATATTCTGATAACATCCCCAAAGAGGTGCTGTGGTATGATATATATGTTAAATCAGCTATTTAATAAGGAAGAATGAATAACAAATGTTTTTTTTTTCCTCAAACTATCTCTATCCCTGATATGTTCTGTTTGACTTTCTAGATCTGTTCTCCACATTTCTCTCTATGCCCTTAATACTGGCCTGTATCCACTTCATCACAGAGACCACTTGACCTTTGGATTCAGTTTGCTTTAACAAATGCTGGCCAGAGTTAAGAAAGAAATCTTTAACATTCCCAGTGGCCATAGACTATTTCCTTATTCTAAGGGTGTTATGGACTTAGTCTACAGATGATGTCGTTATATAAGACCACTTCAAAAGATCTTAACTTCCCTCCATATCATGTAAGTAATTAATTAATCTATATTCTCCTTTTTTTCCAGGAGGATAGTCAGATTACTCACTTAATAAGGGACCATAAAAAATGACAAAATGACAGCATGAACGGTTGTATGAAAGAAGAAATAAAAACTAGAGTGAGGAAAATGTGATAGGAGATGGAGTTATGAAAACATACTTTCATAATCACCTTCACCTGTACAAATTTGGGGAGTCACAAATTTGTCTAATAGTATAATAAAGAGGAAACTTTTACCCGTTACAATTTGTTGTACCTAAATGGAAAGTAAATTGCTTGAAAGAATTCAACTGTTCTCAGAACTAGAAATTAATAAAGATTTTCATTAAAGTCTTTATAATTTTAACAGATAACACGTTTAACAAATAGTAATATAAATACAAGTTTAATAGGGTTTATGGTTTGTTAGGGTTTCAGCTTTTTTGTATGGGTGCTTTGTTTTGTTTATAACAAGAGCATCAATATAAATGTATAATTTACATAAAAGTGCAATTCATATTCAAGGATAAAAAAATTTGAGGGAGATTTGAGGGAGAGAGAAAGATGTGTTGTAGCATGCAGTGTCTTTATCCAGAGGAATATTTTAGAGTATATGAAATCAACTCAACTGGATTTTAGATAACTCTTGAACTATACTAAACATGAGATTTCACTCTCTGTCAAATGCCTCATTTGCCAATGTCACATATTGCCAGATGAGAAGACACTCACATATAAAAGTGCTCTACCATCACAGTGGGAGAAGAGTGAAGATCCTTTTGAGGAAGTTCAGAGGCTAACTCTGACTTATGCCCGAAGAGAACTTCTTCTGTCTGCCCTGAACTGAGGTGCTAGCAAGGCCATCTTTCCTCTTGGAAAATTATTTTAAAACATCTCCACCACACTGTCAAGTGGGTAAGAAGGGCACAAAAGCTTGACTTACAGAGTCAATAAGTAGTAGCTTTGCAATCTGAACCAATATCCAACTCCTCTGTCTCTGCTCTTTCTAGTACATCATAAATGACATTTATTAACTATTCTCATTAATATTATCCTGAATATAATTATTCCTATGTTATCCTTATAAATTTGATGCTTCAAATAATGATGTGAAAACTTTACCCAATTCTTATTGACACTCCCCAAGGAATTCTCCCAAAATGTAGTATCTCTTGGAAAGAAGCTCTTTTGTCTTTCCCTACTAAGTGCACAATTGCTTATTAAGAATGGAAATATATTTCACATGTGCTGGTCATTGAATCTTCTATTGGTAGAACATTTTATATTTAGAGTTTTTCCTTTTCCAACGCCCTGAGGATATTTGGCAAGTTTTACAAAATAGTAACTTGATCATTTGCCTTAGGGCCACCCAGCAAGTCAAGAACAGCCAAATATAGCCAGGAGCTCAGGCACTATGACTCTCTTCTTTCCTATTCTGGTTCAAAAGTATGCTTTTTTCTATAACAATATTTAATCTCTACATGTGATAAATTATTAGGATCAATAAATTATGTCTAGAGAAATTGAGAAAGTAAAGCAAGCTTATAATTATAATATTATAGATTCTATGGTTAAGGTTTTCTCAGTTATTGGTACCAGTTAGATGGAATTTTCTGAGTCACATTTACAAACTCTTTGAAACACATGATTGATAAGTAGCTGCCAGAAATACTCAGTTGTAAGAGGAAATCTTTTAAAAGTTTTCTGCTAAAAGTAATCTAAAGTACACTTCTCAAATGAATATTTACTTTTTTTCTGAATTTTTTTTAAAGATAAGAGGCTTATTAAATTAACTCCGCAATTCATGAGATTATTTGCATAACTGTTGCAATGAAGCTTTCCTCCCTCATGCTAAATCCATTCCGAAGATAATTGCAGAATGAAATTATAGAGCTTTACAAGCAAGAGGCCCATAGAGATAATTGCTCTCCTTGCCATTTATATGAGGACATTAAGGTCAAAAAGATTAAGTGACTTGTTCAAGGACACACAACTAACTGGTGAGTAGAATTTGGAGGTCTTGACACCCACCCCATAATGTTGTGTTTATGATCTGTTTCATGGCTTCCTGTGCAAGAGCAGTAAATAGCTTAATCACTTGATCACAAGGGTACATTGATTTGCCAAGTCAAATATGGCACAGCTTAAAAGGTGCATTTGATGATAGATGTTTACCTTATCCTTGTTTACACAGCAAGGAACTTTGAGGAGTTAATTTCAAAACTGTAAGCTGCATGAATCAACTTTGATGAAAATCAAATATAGAAAACCAAAACAATCTCTAAGTATTCTAAGTAAAAGAACTTATATAATATAACTTACAAACATGCTGTACTGTGCCTGCAGCTCAGTGAAAAGGAAGTTGATTTAAAAATCTTAATGTCAGCAGCTGACAAAAAGACCAAGAAAGAAGAAAATAAATTTTAAAATAAATCTTAAAATAAGTCAAGTTAATCAAAAAAAAAAACACTGTAATCATTATAAATAAAATTAAACTTTCTTTTTGTTCAACTATGTTATAAGAAAGGTGGCAAAGAATAAAGTGGAAGGTATTCATCCAGGACAGAAGAGTTTCAATATATTCATTCCATATGAAGATTATTTTATATAAACAATAATATCAAATGGAAACTATAAATTCAGAAACTAAGTTTTTATGTTTTATGATTTTATTAACAAACATGAAAAAATATTTTAAATAGCATAAGCTTGAGCTATTAGGATATTAAAGAAAGAAGTTGAATAACTGAAATACTTGCCTCTGTTGTGAAGACTTTAGCAACATAATAATGCAAACAATAAATGTCTTAACTTTTCCCACATTTAGAATTAGTCCATATATAATATACAAAAAAGTTAATTATGCTTAAAGAACATATGCTTAAAGGATATGAGTGGTGATGATGTCAGAGTTTATTTGACAGAGGTTAGGGGTTGGGAAGGAAAACATCTTAAAGGAACAGAAGTACAAATAGACTACAATGAGAGGAGTCGAGGTGCTGTCTATTGTTGATAGAAAAGGAAGTTGAAGTTCAGTTTTATCATTCCAAGCTAGAAATTTTTAATCTATGGAACTGAATAGTCTGATAAAAATATGTAAATGAAAAGGGGAGTTCATGTGTATAATTAACAGAAATCCTTTATTTCCACATTATGAAGACAACAGGTCCTGTGTAAACTATAAATCAAGAAAAAAAAGCACAGTATATTATTTACAGATATAGAAATAGTCATCAAAAGAGAAAGACTATTTAAAAATATCTGAGTGGAAATGGGTCAGCACTGGAGGAATGGACAAAGGACTTCCTTTTTAAACTCTTAGTTTATCAATCATGTGCATGTATTAATATGAATTTTAAAATAGATTATGACATCAATTAAAATAATAATTCACTGCACTGACTTAATGTCACCAAGTTAGTCTCTAATCTTTTATGATATTTCACTAAAATTAATTAAAAATAGAAAAAAACTGGCCATTTCAAACCATTGTCAACAAATATTTTGGTTCAAAGGTAGCCTGAGCCTTGGAGTAAGGATAAATAAAGGTTGATGGTCTTTAGTAAGATTTAAATTAAATCAAAATAGGTCATGGCCTTCTGTGACCTACTAAGAGTAAACAAAATAAATGCAAATTAGTGGATTGTTGCCAATATTGAATTAAGCCCAATCTGCATTTTGTTTAAAAGTCTTTAAGAATTGTAAAATAATTTAAAATAAAATATTTTGAGACTAGTCAAGGACAATGCTGATTTCTTAGGTTGACTCAAATGTTAGGTATCTTGGGAAAATAGTTGCATATATTCCAATACTTATTGTCTTATAAATCTTATTATTCTTCACTCATTGGGATTATTTAATATCAGGAATAATGTTTTTTAAACCAGTGAGAACAAATGAGAATCATATATTCTAAGCAATTAAAATTAACCACGTATTATTTTAGTGTTATTAATAGTATGGTAACATGTCAGTGTGCTACAATCAGCATTTTTACACAATATTAGCATATTTAATGTATTTTTGAAAGGTGGGAAACTTTAGTTTTGATTAACAATTTTAATAATAACATAAAATGGTGGAATACAATTTAAGCAAGATTTAAAAATTTGTAATGATATTGTGTTATAGAAGTGTCTCAGGTTATTTAAGATTTAAGCAATGTATATAAATAATTTTTTTCCGTAGGGAATATAATGTTCGAGCAAGTATTTACATGCAATGTGCAAATTATTGTTTGTGCATCTGTCAAAAATATTTTCTTCAGCTGAATTGGGAGAAATCATTATTCTAGTCCCAAGTATGCCATTAAATGGCTCCGTAAAGTTAAGTTAAAACTTATAAAATAACTTGCTTTGTCTTATATGCAAGTAATAATTGCTTGAGCTATTACCAGGCATTTGGATTTATAATTACATTTTATCCCAAAGACTTTCCCACATTTAGCTTCTAGCATGATCAGAAACCATATCATCTTTTAATCCTAAGGGAAGAAAATTAATTTTAAGTTGTAAAGCTGAAGAGGTGTATATGCTTTAAAAATAATCCTTTGGGGCATATGAAACACAGAAATGTGTGTAATGGAGAAGGTACCTTTGCTGTGGTTCAGTTTGAATGGCATTTGGAGCTGGAAAAATGAATGCATGATACAATTTCTAATGTTATGACATAGAAAATGTAACATTCATAGCATTATTTAACTTGTGAAGGGCCTGTTATACACATGGGCACACATACATAAACAGACAAATAAACCAAGCACTAAACATAATGTATAATGAATAAATTTTGTTGGAAGATAAGAAGAACTTGGTATAAAATCCTGGCCTCTAGAGTTTTTAGAACTCCTCTCCCCGCCATGGCGTGTGTGTGTGTGTGCATGTGTGTGTGCATGTGCGTGCATGTGCATAATTTCTGACTAAAGCATATATAAACTTTATTTAATCTTCATGTTTTCTTTTGTGTTTTTAATTTGGTTTATATTTTACTAAAATATTTTCATATTATTTCATGTGTGGTTTCATAAATAGTAGCTCCAGGGTATTATTTTATGTTTTGTGACCCATTGTGTTCTTAGTGCCTAGAATATTGACTGGTACATGACTGGTTCTCAAAAAAGCATTTTTGAATGAATGAATTATGCTTATGGATTCTTTTATGGCACATATTTGACAAATGCTTTTTCTACTCCTCTGTAAGCATATGCACAGAATTGAAGTATTAGAGAAATCATTGGGAATGCAGTAGAAAATGACTGCCCCCAGAACCATAAACACTGTGGTGGGGTAGCAACAACAAAAAAGGCAGTCTTTTAGGCCATCTGCAAGGAAAGATCTGAAGGTGAAGGGAGTAAGCTATTTATATAAAAAGAGAGAAGTGAACCAAACAGGTCATGTGAATTATCTACACTGGAGAAATAAAACAGCTTTTCTATCAGTGAGCTTACTGTGTCTCCTCTGTTTGTTTTGAACTAAAAGATTGAAAGAGTGCTGTGTTATTCAGGTTCAAACTCTTCAGTGACCTCTCAACTTTTACAAGATGCCTTAACAACTTTAGACTTCTTAGTTATTGGTTCAAAGATAGAATGTTATGGGTGTTCACAGAGTTTGTCCCCTTAGTTTCAAATAAATTGAAGCAAAACTAAATTCAATTTAATTTTTCTCTGGTACAGTGGGTGATCATTGAGATTGGTCATTTGCAGTTCAAAGAAACTGATATATGCTGCCCTTTCTGCACAAAACATTTTCTAGCTATACATTTCCAACAGAATGCACTTATACCATGCTTAAATAACAATTATTCCACTAGGATTAGAACTGTGACTTTAATATAATTTTGATACTCATGAATTAAAATGGTTTTTTTTTCAGTGCAGTTTTGCAAAGAAGATTAGAATATATTTTAACTTCTATAAAGCAGGTGGTGTCCACATTTCCACAGTTATTTCATGTAGTCATTAAAATTACTGAATGTTTCTTGTCTAGAATTTATCATGTCAAAACTGCCATAATCTGTCAGTTTTATCCTAAATGAACTCTGAAAAAGTGAGGAAAAACATTTTTTGGCTAATAAATCAACATCAATTTCTAACTCACAAACAAAAATAAACGTTTCTCTATATAGATTTAAAGCATGAAATGTATCTCTCGTATCTCTCTTGTTTCCTCACTGCTTACTGCTTGTCACATATAGTAGGTAATTGCTCTATTGCCTATTACATAACAGGCATCACTGTCAAAACATGTGTTTCTGAGGATACATAATTCAACTTACCACGCATACTAAAAATGAGTGAGAAGCCAAAAAATAAAGCAAAATAAAATTAGTTTAGACATGCCACAGATGTTACAATGATCAAAAATAGACTTTAAATAATTATATACATGTTAGAGGATAAAATGGAAATTGTGAACAACATGCAAGGACATGATGGAGAAATTAAAACTATAAAAAAGAGTCATAAGGAAATTCTTATAAGTTAGAAAAACAATATCAGAAATAAAGACTTACACACATGTAAATCTTTACATGTCAGGAATTAAAGAGAGGACTTCACTACAGATCCTAAAGATATGAAAGGGAAAAATTAATATTATTTGACCTCAACAAATTCACCAAATTTTATGTAATGGATAAATTCTATGAATAATCTAAAATATCAAGCTCATTCACAAAGAGTTAACAATTTTTTATGTGTCCAATAAAGTGATTTTTTTTTTTGTTAAATGCCTTCACACAAAGAAAATTCCAGGTTCAAAAGCTTTAATGGTGAATTCTGCTAAATATTTGAGGAATAAATGATACTAATCCAGAATCTAGAAGAGAACACTTCCCAATTCATTTTATGATGCTGATATGAGCTTGATAACAATGCCAGACAAAGATTTGAAAGTAGGGAGATGTAGAGGACTTACATTATCCAAACAACTTTAAGGTAGATTTACTATAAACTTGCAATAATGGAGTTAATATCAAATTGGCCAAGAGATAGACATGTAGATCAATGAAGCAGAATAGAGACTCTAGGAATAAATCCGCACATATTTGTTCAACTGATTTTTATGAACTGAAAAGTGTTAAGGTAATTCATAATAAAAAAGAGAAGTCTTTTTTACAATGGTGCTGAATCAATTAAACATTCACTTAAAAAATGAATCTTGGTCCATATTTCACATGATATATAAAATTGAATTTTAAGAGGACATTAGGACTAAATGTAAAACCTAAAACTATCAAGTCTCTTTAAAAAAGCATAAGAAAAAACTTTTGTGACTGGGTAAGGGAATTATTTCTTCAATGAGACCAAAAGTATGAAAAATAAATGAAAAAAAAAACTAATAAACTGGACTTCATCAAAATTTAAAACTCCTGTCTTTCAAAAACAGCATTAAGAAAATGAAAAAGCAAGTCATAGAGTGGGAGAAAAAAATATCAAAACACATCTTTGATAACTTTTATCCAGTATATATGAAAAGCATTTGCAACTTAATTAAGACAATCAAATTTAAAAATCAGGTAGTGGATATCATTAGACATTTGGGAAATGACTATCAAAACCACTATATCATGACATACCTAAATGGCTAATATGTGAATAATGGGAGGTTTAAAGTGGTGACAAGGATTGAGAGCAGTTAGAAATAGCATACATTGCTGATATTATCTTGGTGCAACCATTATGGAAAAGGGTGTAGCAATATCTTAGCAACATGCTATATGACCAAGCAATCGTACTTTTAGTTATTTACCCAATAGAAATGAAAACATATGTTCACACAAAGCTCATACAGAATGTTTATACCAGCTTTTTTCACAATAACTCTAAATTGAAAGCTGCACAAAAACCTATCAACTGGGTACTATATTTGAAAATACCATGGCCCATGCAATCTTTTTTTTAATTCAATTTTATTGAGATATATTCACATACCATACAATCATCCAAAGTGTACAATCAGTTGTTCACAGTACCATCATAGAGTTGTACATTCATCACCCCAATCTATTCTTTGAACATTTTCCTTGTACCAGGAAAAATAAAAATAAGAATAAAAAATAAAAGTGAAAAAGGACACCCAAATCATCCCCCCTCCCACCCTATTTTTCATTTAGTTTTTTGTCCCCATTTTTCTACTCATCCATCCATAAACTGGATAAAGGGAGTGTGATCCACAAAGCTTTCACAATCACACTGTACCTTGTAAGCCCAATTGTTGTACAATTGTCTTATTTACTTCTACATATTCCAATGCATTAAACCTAAAAAGGGTTATCTATATAGGGCATAAGAGTGCCCACCAGAGTGACCTCTCGATTCCATTTGGAATCTCTCAGCCACTGAAACTTTATCTCGTTTCATTTTGCATCACCCTTTTGGTCAATAAGATGTTGTCAATCCCTTGATATCAGGTCCAGATTCATTCCCAGGAGTCATATCCCACATCACCAGGGAGATTTACACCCCTGGGTGTCAGATCCCACATAGGAGGGAGAGCAGTGAGTTCAAGTGCTGAGGTGGCTTAGCTAGAGAGAGAGGGCTACCTCTGAATAACAAAGAGGTACACAGAGGAAGACTCTTAGGCACAATTATAGGCAGGTTTAGCCTCTCCTTTGCAGGAACAAACTTCATAAGGGCAAGTACCAAGATAGAAGGCTCAGCACACCAAACCACCAGTCCTCAGTGTTTGTGAGAACATCAGCAACAATCCAGGTAAGGAAGCCCAACACCTCTGCATTTTCCTCCAGCTCCTCAGGGGGGCCCTGCATATATATCTTAATAGTCTGCCCAAATTACTTTGGGATGTGTCATTATTTCACACTAAACTATGCAAACCTTCCAGCTCTCATTTCCTATTAAAAGTTCCATGTAATTATGGTATTTGAACAAACTATGAGTTAAATTGTTTAGGAAATATAGATCCTGCACCAAATAAACATCTCTTCCCTTGGTCTCACATGGAATTTGAAGTTTTAAAACAGTCAGAATCATCCTTTACCCTTTTTCCCTATTTGCCCTCGTCCTAACCAGATCAGCTCCATTCATATCTCTAATGGAAGTCTAGACTCAGAGATCAGCTTTTTAAACAGTTGATATATGTGCTAATACTGTCATTCCTATCTGCGGAGTTCTAGCTCTGAGTTTCAGGTGTCACACAGATACCCAAAGTTCCAGGGATTCATCAGGTTATACACAAAGGGATCAGCATCTCGGAATCTGGAGACAGCCATTACAATTCAGGAACCAATGCCATGCATTCTTATAACTCAGAAATAAAAAATAAAGAATTACTGGCAGATGCAATAACAGGGATAAATCTCAAAAGCATCATACTAAAAAAAACAAGCTAGACACAAAGTCCTATACACTATACCATTCTTTTACATGACTTTCTGGAAAAGAAAAAAAAAAAAAAAATACAGGGACTGAAACTCAGCCAGTGATTGCCAGGGCCTGGTTTTGGGTAGAGAGGTTTGATTTCAAAGTGATTACAGGGGAACACTTGGAGGTTATGAAAATACTGTTTATCTCAATTGGGTATTTGTTACACAGCTCTATATATTTGTTAAAACATATTGATGTGTACACCAAGAAATGGTGAGCTTTAATGTATTAAATTAAAATTTGCTTCTGAGGCTGCGCAGGCTGTAGGTGCTCCTGGTTCGTGCACCTCTGCGGGGCTGTGTAATTGGAAACCCGCCCCGCCAGCGCCTGGGACCTGGTTGCCTCCACCGGTGCGGGAAGCCGGAGGGGCAACCGGCACTTTGGTTTGGCTTTGGTTGAAAAAAGAATTTAGCCTATATGTACTGCTTTAACCACTGGAAGAATGACAGATGACAAAGATGTGCTTTGAGATGTGTGGTTTGGATGAATTCCAACTTGCTTCACACGCTACCAGGATGAGATAACTGAAAGAGAAGCAGAACCATATTATTTGCTTTTGCCAAGAGTAAGTTATTTGATGTTGGTAACTGACAAAGTGAAAAAGCACTTTCAGAAGGTTATGAGACAAGAAGACATTAGTGAGATATGGTTTGAATATGAAGGCACACCACTGAAATGGCGTTATCCAGTTGGTTTGCTATTTGATCTTCTTGCATCAAGTTCTACTCTTCCTTGGAACATCACAGTACATTTTAAGAGTTTTCCAGAAAAGGACCTTCTGCATTGTCCATCTAAGGATGCAATTGAAGCTCATTTTATGTCTTGTATGAAAGAAGCTGATGCTTTAAAGCATAAAAGTCAAGTAATCAACGAAACGCAAAAAAAAGATCATAAGCAGCTCTGGATGGGATTACAAAATGGTAAATACAGTAGTGTTTAATTTCATAGTAGCATGATTTGACTATATGATGCAAACTTAACTATAAAGTGATTGGTGCATCTTAATATTGGTATTACAAGTTTAAATTCCAGTCTCCAAGCCCAAAATTTTGCAAAGAAGCAAACTTTACTGACTCCTCACATTGTATCCTCCCAAATCACTCCATTTGTGGAGTCCCTAGCATTAGACTGAGCACTTTGCCCACAATATATGACCTTGACAATGTACCAAGGTACTTCCACTTCAGTGGAATCTGAACTTCAACCCCTGCTTTTTTGGCACAGTATGACTGTTGCTTTCTGCTTGGATTCTGTCTCCTTGCTGGGATTTATAAAATACAACCACATAAAGCTAGAGGGAATCTGGAGCTCACCTCTGTGTTCGCCATCTTTTGGAGTCCATAGTGCCTTAATATTGCCTGTATTAGTTGTCCTCCAATCCTTTAAACAGGTGTTTTATATTCAGACAGTCCTTGCTTTGCACAGTTCAAATATGCATGAATTTCGTTTACCATGTGTTTTGCTGGTGCTGCTGTTGTGCAAAGTGCCAGAGGTGGATTGATTTTTGTAAAGGGGATTTATTGGGTAACAGGGTTGCATTTTTAAGGCTGTGAAAATGCCCAAATTAGGATAACAAGGGGATGCTTCACTGGGGAGTGGCCGATGGTGTCCAGAGTGCCTCTGTCGGCTGGGAGGGCACACGGCTGGTGTCTGCTGGTCCTCTGATCCCGGGTTGTTTTTCAAGGTGGCTTTCTCAAAAAGGTCTCTGGGCTTTTGTCTTAGCTCCTGTCTCTCAGTTCCTGTGCATACTTGTTTCTTTCTCCCAGGGCATTTCTCTCTTAACTGTCTGGGGGTCCTCTCTTAGCTTCTCTGGGGCAAATTTGGGGCTTCATCTCTTAGCTTAGCATCTCTGAAGTCCTTTTGTCTGTATCTCCAAGCATCTCCAAGTGTCAGGAAGCATCTGGGGTCTGTATAGACTCTTAGTTTCTCTCTCAAATACTCTAGTGAACTAGTCAAGACCCACCCTGAATGGGCAGGGCCACACCTCCATGGAAAATTCAATCAGAGCTTCCACCCTAATCAACAGACTAATCAGTCTGCACTCACAAGACTGCATTAGAGAATATAGGGGACATAATTTTCTGGGGGACATAATATATCCAAACTGGCACACCACGTTTTGGTTAAATAACACCAATTCCCCAACAACATGGTTCAAACTGCAGTTACTGTGGTATATTATCTGAACAATTACATTAAGTAAAAAACTTATTGTTAGCTCTTCAGTCCACAAGTTATTATTTTACAAGCCTATGAGCATTGTATCAGTGACCAATCACCTCACTTCTTTCAGAGTCATCACTGCATATCTGTTACTCAGTTCATCCACAGTCAGGAAGGTGTGTAGTTACATTACTTCCTTGTCTCCCAGCAAAAAACTCCTGACATTTTATAAAAATGGATAATTGAAAGAGAATTGGGCAACAAAGTTGAAAGTGCAGCAGAGAAAGAGAAAGTGATAATGCTGGAAGTAAAATTTGATTAGAATGTAATGGAGGTACAGAAGAAATAGCTGACTGTGAGAATGTTGACCCTGCTGTGGTTCAGGAGAATCTAGATATGCAGCTAGAAGAACTTAGTGAAGGGAATGTATTGACTTAAATGAAGAAAGTGGTTATGAGGAAAAGGATGAAGAAGTCCTAGAGGAAGTGATGCTGGCAAAAACCTTCACAATAAGGAATTCTCAGAGATATTTCATGACATTGAAAGCACAAAGGATATAAAATACTGAAAATCGATCCAGATTTAGAAAGGAGTGTGACAGTTTGCCAAGTCATAGAAAAGATGCTTGCTTCTAAGTTATAAATTGAGAAAGCAAGCACGATTCAAACTACACTTAAGTTTCTTAAAATAAAACACTTTTAATTCTTAATGTTTCTAATGTTCTAAATTACAGTGTACTAGGTTTCCCTTATGCAAGTTCCAGCTAGACATCCCAAATGGCCACAGTATGCCATGCCCTTACCAAAAGTAGTTCCCAAATACCTAGGTCCCTACCTGAGATTGAATAAAAGATTCACTCACCAAGTTTTATCTCTCAGAATCTTAAATCCACCAGAGTGTTCCTATACCAAGTCCTAAAACCCAGAGGCAATAACCTCTTTAAGATCAACAATTAGATGCAGCCCCCCTCCCAATACTGTCGACACCCCCTTCCAATATGAAGAACTTAGGGTGCTTACTGCCTGACACCCCTGAAGATGGAGCAAGAGATTGAGAGGAAGGGGTAGCAACACACAAGATAAGTTTGAACAAAGGTCTATGAATAATGAAACTTTATATAATCATATATATATATTTTTGGATGCTGGGGTGTTGGAATGGCTGGAAGGAGGTAAATGGCATGGTGGAACTGTAGCCTATAACATCCTTTGGAATTTGCTTTATAGCTGCTAACTGAATTGTGTCTTGAAGGTCTTCATCTTTCTGTTATATACCTTGTATTGCATAATAAGGAAAGAACTGAAATTGTGGAACTGTAAGCCCTAACAATTTTTGAAATTACCTATAAGACTGCTTGTTGAGCTGTATATAAAGAGATGACACCTTTCTGTATGTATGTTATATTTTACAATAATGGAAATGGCTGAAGTTGTGGAACTGTGACTCACGACATTCTTTGAAATTTGTTCTCTAACTGCCTGTGAAATTGTACATTGAAAGTTGTCACTGTTATGTATATATGTTAAAGTTCACAATGAAAAGAAAAAGAAAAAAAAATTCAATAAACCTGAAAAAAGCAATCAGAGTCTCCTTAGAGAGGTAAAAATTGTGCATATTATTGAATAATCCTAAGGAAAGTTTGGAGGTATTAGGAAGAGCGTACATAACAGAAATTGGACGCTCTTTACCAGCAATCTGCCTCTTTTAGAATTGATTAAGGGATTTTCTAACTTTTAGCTTGAACATTGATATTACACTTAATTTGTTGGAATGATTAATTTTGGTTTAAAGAGGTATAAAACAATTTTCTCTTCCTAGCTTCAACAAAATGTAACACAGCTCAAACAAACATATTTTCATGTTTTATTTCCTTTGTTTCAATTATAAAATTAACATGTTTGTTAAAAAATAACTATACAAAGCAATGTCAAGTAAAAATGGAATCCTCCTCCAAGACTCCTTCAAAGTAATCTTCCTACCAACACTCTTGACAGGTGTTCATTGTAGATACATGGAAAGAGCAAGCCTGGGCAATGAATTCCATATCTGCTGTTTACAGCTGCAAATTAAATTGAACATGTTATTTGCATTCCATAAAGACAATGATATTAAATTTAATGTGTTTGGATGAAGCTTAGACACTTAATACCTAAACCTGACACACATTGAGGGATAAAGAGGGGCTTTGCAGTGTTGGACATCCACCTCTTTGATCGCTCAGTGTTCATACAGACACTTAGGCTCCTCTAAGTGCTGAAAGTCTCTTCTGTGGCCAAGTGAATTTCATCTATACCTGCACCCTTCAAACCACATAGACTATTTGCTGCTGTTGTCCCTGCATATTTGTGCTTTATTTATTGCAAATAGCCCATAAACCATAGATACTTGTACATTAAAATAATAGTCTGCAAAGCTAAACA
Organism: Choloepus didactylus; assembly: GCF_015220235.1. NCBI lineage: Eukaryota > Metazoa > Chordata > Mammalia > Pilosa > Megalonychidae > Choloepus > Choloepus didactylus. Next base: position 44,509,709 of record NC_051319.1, on the reverse strand, counting down.
TTACTAAGGTTTAGGATTCAAGATATTTGGAGGGGGGAAGCTATTAAAGGATCTAAAGTATTTGAATAAACTGAATTGAAGGCAAATTTTACTCTGATATGTTTGGAAAAGTAACCACTGGTGTGCAAATGTAATCACTGGCATGAAAACATGAAAAATAAAACACTCCAAGTCTGTTTACATCAAGAAAGTGATTATTCCCTATGTATAGAGAACCTGATCATAACTAAGTAAAATTATTATAAGTAAGCATCCAAACTGCCCATTTTTCTTAAACAGTCTAAAACTGGCCACAATATTTTGGGAAAATTTATCTAAATATAATTTAGTAATACATATTTGACTGTAAAATTGGACCATTTTCAATGATGATTTTATGTTTTAGATATATGGAAATTCCATGTATCTAGGAATTTAATGTATTTCTAAGCTATATATTTTATAAAACTTTTATTAGGATTAATTATTTTTGTGAGATGGAGCATTGATATATTTGTTTCAATTACAGATTAACTTTCGTCTCACTCTGAGTACCATTTTAGCAGCACGGTAGCAAGTGTTATTTCATCTGATGTCAGAGAAATCAACATTGTCACATTCAGATACACTTAACATTTTCAATGAAATTTCAATAATTTCAGATTTGATCTCCATAAAATTCAGTTTTCCCCTTCCCTCTTTTTTATATGAGAATTGGGGGCTTTTGTTATTGGCATCTTATTCCCTTGGCTATGGAGATGTTCTATATTTCACTTAGCCTGCTTCAGCCATAGCACACACTCTCATTACACCAGGAGAAGTCTGGTCATGGTCACGGGCTGTTCTGTAGCTGTAGCAAACTTTCTCAGAATGCTTGAGCACTCTGAAGGTTCAGATACTTTATTTGCTTACTTGAGATTATTATCAAGTCCAATCTGTTTACAATAACTCATGCAGCTATTTCTTCCCTATGGTTCCCACACCAATGTGGTGAGAACAAATATTTTTAAATTGCCAACTTCCAGAATTCCACACAAAGAGTATGCACAAATCTTTTCTGCTATAATCTTAGACTTATTTGGAGATCCTGTAGTCCCAGCTTTAGATATGATCAGAGAACAGAGAAGGATATAGGTTTGTGCCATTAACATCAAACAATCTTGTTGCATTCCTTTGAAATCTCTCATTTAAAGAATAGTGGTGGAGGTGGCAACTGGGGGGTGGATCACAGGTTCTGCTTGACCTTGTCTTCTCTAGTATGTTTCATCTGTATTTTGTTTTGTTTTAGCTATATCTTTTTTGGATGAGAGCTTGTTTATTTTTCAAACATAAGTCATTAATTAGGTTCTGTGGTTCAACAGTTACTCTATAACCCTTCCTTCTCTTGGGAAATGCCAGATTCATATCTCATAGGCCAAAATAAATAACACACAGATACAATATGGAAGTTGTTAGTATTTCACATGGCACCCTATCATATACTATATCCATCTTATAAATTTTTGTGGAACTGATTATTGAGATAGTTTTTATGAGCTTCCCAATTCATGTTTCAAGTCAAACACAATTTTTAGTATACAATATTTGTTACTCATTTTTTTTTAAGTCAGAAGTTAAAATTATAACATTTCATTTTTATGAGAAAGGTTCTTCAAAATATAATGAGACTATAAATACATCTGGAAATAATATTTTCATCAGTTTTACAATAGCTCTAATCTAGTTCTCTATAGTGTGAATGAGTTAAATCAGATATGAAAAAGAAGTGGTAATATAGTGTTGAACAGTACATATCTATTCCATAAATTGTGCTTTAATGGTTTATTTTAAAGCCAAACATGCAAATGTACACCATGTTGTATTTTAGTTCACTCTACAGAATAATTTACACCTCTCAGTAGACTTATTGTAAGGATTGGCACTGAGAATTAGAGAAAAAAGGCAAAACAGGCAAATCTCAGAAAAATAATATATATTTTTTTGTTAAACAATAATTAAATCACTAGGGATGAGATTAGGTAACAGCAGGAAAACTTCCCAGAAGAAGCTTGCCTAAAATGGATTTGGAAACAGTCAAGGTACCTCCTGGGATGTTATTATGAAGTAGCCAAACTAAAATGAATCAGTATTAAAAAAATTAGTTTTTCAGATATATTATTAAAGAATACTTAAATTATGTTGGATGATTTTGTGAAGATGAATGCAATAGTCTCTAAGTTATTGAATCTGTAGGGTGAACTGATGATTTCTAAGCCAATAAAATTTCTTAGCTAATGGACACTTAATCACTACTAACTGCCCCCAGACTTGGAAAAAAAGGAAACCAGGACAGTCTCAGAATTATACAATTAATGGTAAATAGCTATATCTATAAGTTTACAAAATCACCACACTCTTCCCCTAATAAATCAGGTCAAATTCTAGTAGAATCAGGATAGGTTTTTGAAAATGTTTTGATTTATTTTTCATTAAAAACCCCTCCTTTCAGCATTTGCTCTATAATTTTGTTTTTTCATTGGACATTGGTAGGAAGGTAATGAGTCAGCTACAGGGGAAGAGCGCAAAACAAGTATTAATAGTCTGGGAGACATCATTTCACGTGAGTCCAGTGCACTGTTGATATGAAAAAATTTTGTCACACCTCTTTGTTATTTAGATTGCTTAAGTTTACAGTGTATGTGGGATCTAATAAAATTTTTGGATATGCCATTTACTAATGCCAGAATAATCAAACTTTGGCATTAGAACTTGTCAACATTTTGAAGAATCAGGTAGTGCTTTGTGACATCATTTTCACAGTATATTTTTGGATTGACATCACCTAAAGGTATTTGAAAAATACAAATGAATAAAAAAAAGAGATTCTTAAATTAACAAAAGAAAGCATTACTTTTGTTGGTGTCTTAGTTTCCAAACTACTATGACAACTATCTTACAACAGCTTGGCTTAACAACAGGAATTTATATGGTTTCAGAGGCTAGAAGGCTTTCTTCCTTCTGGCAGCATTCTGGTGGGCTGGCAATCCTTGGGTTCCTTGGCTTTCCCATCACATGGTGATGTCCTCTCCTTTCTCTTCCCAATTCCCGTAGTCTTTCAGCTTCTGACTCCTCCCCATGGTTTTCTCTTTATAAAGCCTCTGCTAATAGGATCAATGACCAACCTTGTTCAGTTGGTCATACCTTAACTAAAAACAACATCTTCAAATGAGATAGGGTGCACACCCACAGGAATGAATTAAGTTAAAGAACATGTTTTTTAACCACCCCCCCTCGGGGTTCATAATTCGACAAACCTACCCAGTTGGTATTGTTGTTATTTAATAGGATTCCTGTATAACAATGGCTACCTATATAAAAATCTCTGCAAGCAAGTATGTATGGATATATATCTGTGTGTTTTTTTACATTCCACACACAATGTGAGTTCAAACAAATAGTTGAGAGGAAACCAATTTCTATTTCTTTTCACAGTGCTTATTTAAAATTCACTTTATGGTCAAGGCACTTAAGAGACTTCGATTTGAAGGAGTTTCCTTTTGAAAGCGACAAGCTAGCTTGCTCTAAAACATTAATCCTCTGGATATTTATCAGGGACTAGAGGCTATGAGGACATTGAAATACACTCAGAGAATAAAGGAAAACCTTAGTAGTTGTTAAACTCAAGGATTTTTTTTTTTTTCACATTACATGAAATGATTTGAAAGTATGTATTTGGAGTTAAAATAGAGGTGAGAGCCTTTGATCATTTATAATAAACAGATTACAGAAAACCATCATTTAATAGGTTTCTCTTTGAATGTATTTTAAAGCTCAAGAAACTGCAACAAAAACGTTCAAGTGCAAAGAACAGTTTTAATAGCTTTAGAGAATGTATAGATGATTTAAAGGATGCAAGCCATGTTATTTCTTTTGATATCACTAGGTTTGTCCCTAAGGGGAAATAAAGAGAATACACAGAAGAGGCAGTCTCCTGGGAGGCTTCTGAGAGGAAAAACTGGACAGATTAGCAAATGGAAGAAACCCTGCCAGATCAGTTTCACAAGCCTTGATTATTTCCTAAGTTTTTATGTGCCCAGAACTCTGGGAGGTTTCGGGAACATATACAAAAAGTAATTTCAAGAAGGCAATATATTCATGTGGGAATCAAAAATAGCCCTATGAAAAAGGTAGATAACAGAATTGTGGCTCTTAAACTTTTGAAAGTTAGACCATCATATTTCAACTGTGTCCACTTCTTCACAGGTCTACCAACCAGCTGAAACCCAGTGTAGTGAATTATACAAGATTTCACAGGATGCAAATGGTAGTGGCTGCTATGTTGTGGAAGAATTGGCTTGACAGTGTTTTAGTTTCCTCATTGCTAAAGCAAATACTATGCAATGGGGTGGCTTGAATAATTGGAATTATTGGTTCATGGTTTTGATGCTAGGATAAATCCAAATCAAGTATCAGTTCTGGGGCTGGCTACCAGTGATCCTTCATCCTTGGCTCTTCTGTCACAGGGCAATAACCATGACGCCTTTCCTAGGCCTCTTCTTTTCCCTTTTGGGTTTTGTTGACTCAGATTTTGGCTGCTCCTTTTGGCTTATTTTCTCTGTCTGACTTTCACTGATGATAAAGATCTCCAGTAATCCAGATTAAAGCCCAACCAGATTCATTTGGACAAAACCTTCACTAAAGTGACATTTTGAAGAGATCTTATTTACAATGGATCCACACTCACAGGGATAGAATAAATTTAAGGACATGGTTTTTCTGAGGCACATAACTCCAAGTACAATAAGGGGAAGTGAATATTAATTTGCTACATTAGCTTTATTAAATGAAAATAACTTAGCTTTCATTTCTATAATTGTAACATGAGATGGTTGGGCTCAAATTTACAATTAAATAGTTTAAAGAAAACACTTTTATATAAACATGTATAAATCATAAACTAAAAATGTTCAGAACACAACTCATGTTCTGATACCGTTTACCATGCATTCAAAACACATAGCAGACCATTATATAGTGTTTAGAGATAGACATATGAAGGTAAAAAATAAAAACTGACTGGATGGATATGCACCAACCTCATGTTAGCTATTGGTTGTGAGGGAAGGAAAAGAGAAATGTGACTGGAACATGTGTTCAAAAGAAACTTCATCTTTGTTTTTCATCTGTAAAATGTGTGTTTACCTCATAAGGTTGCTGTGAATACTAAAAAAGTTAATGTAGTGTAGTGTTTAGAAAATTATGGGTGTGTAGTAAATTGCTATTATTAATATCATTTTTTAGATTGGACATCAGATCCATCGCTTGAGCTAATGATGCCCGAATATACTCCAAATAAATTCTGAGTCTTCCTCTATGATTTATAGCATAGCAAGCACCATGGTACATAAAAAAAAGAATTCACTTCCAGACAGTTTCACCACAAAAAAAGTCTGGTCTTTATCAAACTATGTGCAATATATTTAAAGAGGAAAATACCTGTGCATCATTAATGATTTTTACAAAATCGTTTATTTATTGACTAATCCAAAAAAAATACGTATTTTACTCACATGGAACATATCACATAGATATATAAGCAATGTTTATATGTATATAATTCTACATTTTAATTTGTTTTTATCATGTGATGCAGAGCTTTCTAATTATCTTACTATAACACTGTTGTTTTTTTTTAAATTTTTATTTGTGGCATTAATACATGATCATAAAATTCATTACCTTCTTTAATTCATTACCTTTTTAAATTCACTGTCTTATTTAGCTATATGCTCAATAAACAAGAAGTTGCCATAAAACTTTGTTCCATGGTGTTACCTGCAAATAATACTTTTCACTTGTAAAATTTTTAATGAATATAGTAAAGACTTTTTAATTTAAATATTATTTTTAGGTACACTATCTTATGCTTTACTACTTATGTTTTATCTATACTTGATGTATTTTGTTTATGACAGATATGGTGATGAGAAGTATTCTAAAAAAACATTTCTAATCATGTAATAATTTCAAATTCTAGTCTATTAGTAAATATATGGAAATATTATTTGCATTTACTAGTTATAATTTAGAAATGTGTGCAATCAAATGGAGAAATTTCCATGTTAATTTTTAAGATTAAATTTAAACCTAATCAAGCAATGGTATCTTAATTCCTCAACAAATGATATTATGGACTCCAGAGCAATTATTTCAATGTGGCACACAAATTAGTAGTAGTTTAAATAATATATGCACCAATTTACATGGAGAGAAAGCAATAATTTTATTTTATGGCTACAAGGTTTGGAATTTTAATGATCACTAAACTTTTAAGCAACTCTTAAGTCTCAAAATAAAAGATGGGGTATTTTTCATTTTATTGATTTTAAACAGCAGTCATGATTTCCCCATTTGAGTCAAATTTCATGTCTTAGTATAGTGGGTTCTGAACCTAATCAGCTTTTTGTACAAATCTAGAAAAAGGAAAAAGGAACTTGTTTAATGAAATAAAAATTTCCTATAATCCTCATTACCATTATTTAGTACATCAAGACAGCATTGTGATGCCTGAGGCAGAGACAATTCACCTTTAAATCCTTTATACTTAGCATATGTCTTGGTACACTGAAGGCACTAAATAAAGTTCTGTTATAAGTGAACGAAAGAAGAATTAATTATTTTATGTATCTGTAGATTCAGTCCCTATCTTTGAATTGTCCTTGCTTTTATGTAAAGAATAAAGAAGAAAAATCTCTAAATGTTAAAGGAGAACAAAAGAAACGGTGCAACGGGACAACCAGATCTCATCCTTTGATCTACTCATTTCCAAGTACTCTTCAGGTGAACCCTGAGACATTCTCTATAACTGGCTGTATATGAAGCACTATGGGGGGCAGAAAAGAAGTGTAAAATAATATACTATTTTTCATGAGCTTGCAACTTTTGAAACAATTATTAAAAAAAAAAAAACTAAAGATAACTATCTGTAATTTGGAAATTTGACCCCTTAAATTTGGCAACCAAGATTATTACTCTAATATTATTTTCTGTGTATACTATTTAAATTGTTTTCAAAATTTGAATGATGTCTTCATATTTAATAATGTTGGACAATATGAGCTTTGCTTATTTCAGATATTCATACATGTAGGCTGTTAAATATCTGAATTGTTCCAATGATGCCAAAATTTATAATACTTAACATCATAAACTGTATATCTTTTAAACTATTTTGGTTTTTTTTAACTGCATTTTATCCATTCAATTTAAACAACAAAAATTATGTAATGTATTTCACATATATGATAGAACAACAAAGAAACATCTACCTCCAAACAAACACCTATCCATACCTATATGCACCAAAATATTGCTCTAAGCACAAAAGGAAGTTCCCAAACATACAAGAAAAGATATCAAAGCCCATTATGTGTTTAGAAAGGATAGACATTGACTAGAACAAAAAAATAGCTCTATAATCTCAATCACACACATAGGAACCTCTTTTTTACAAAAGATTTCAAACCTCTTCTTTCAATAAATGATAGAACAATGAAAATAAAGTCACTTGAAAAAAAACTATAATTTTTATTTTAAAATCTATATATTATTTTCAAGAATATATGGAACACATACCAAGACAGGCAATATTCTGGAGAAAAAAAAAAACCATGTCTCAATAGATATTTAAAAAATAAAATAAGTATAAATTGGGAAAGAAGTAAAATTATCTTTACTTTAAGTTGCATGATCACCTATGTAGAAATTCCTGTGGAATCTACCCCTCCCCCCAATAAAGAAGCTACCAGGACTAATAACAGATGTAGCAAGGCCATGAGACATGATATAAATATATAAAAAGAATGATTGTTCTCTACATATTAGCAATGAACAATCAGAAAGTATAATTATAAAGAAGATTATTTATAACATCAAAAATACGAAATAATTAGGGATAAATTAATTAATAGATGTCCATGATCTATACAATGAAAACCACAAAACATTGCAAAGAGAGCTGAAGACACAGAATTAATGATGAAAAAGAACTGAGTCTGTCCTGGTAACTCATTAGTCAACTTTCTTCTTCATTTTTGAGGGGTAGTTTTGCTGAATATAAACCTCTTGGTTCAGTCTTTTTCTATTAGCACTTTGAATATGTCATGCCACTGCCTTCTTTCCTGCATAGATTTTTTTGTGATGAATCAACTGTTAATATTATTGAGGATCCCTCATACATGATGAATTACTTTGATGCTTTCAAGATTCACTCCTTATTTTGTCTTTCAAGAGTTTGATTATGATGTGTCCAAGTCTTGAACACTTTGAGTATTTCCTACTTGGATTTTGTTGAGATTCTTGGATGTATAGATAATATTTTTCATCAAATTTGTGAACTTTTAGCCCACTATTTCTTTAAATATTCTTTCTGTCCCTTTCTCTCCTCTCCTTCTGGCAATTCCATTATGCATAAGATGATAAGCTTGACAGGAGTCTGAGGCTCAGTTATTTTCTCTACATTCTTTTTTCTTTCTCTTCCACAAACCTGATCATCTCAAATAGCTTTTTTCCAAGTTCATTAATTTCTTCTTCTGCTTACTCAAATCTTTTGTTGAGCCCCTGTAGTGTATTTTTCATGTCAGCTATTATAATTTTTAAAGTCATACTTCATACTTGGTTCTTTTTATAATGTCTATTTATTGATGTTCTTTATCTGAAGAGACATTTTTCTCATATTTTCCTTTAGTTCCTTACACATGGTTTCCTTTAGTTCTTTGAACATATATGAAATACCTGATTGAAAATTTTTGACTAGTCAGTCCAATATGTGGGCTTCATCAGAGAAAATCATTACTGATTGCTTTTCTGTTGTGTTTGAGCCATTTTCTTTTGTTTCTTTGCATATCATAGCTTTCTGGTGAAAATGGGCATTTTAAATAATATAAAATCTCTCTTTACATCTTTCATTCTGAGTAGAAATCTAGAAATTTTGGAGGAAAGGTCGCATTTCTCATTCTTCATTCTAAGTAAGTTAATGAAAGAGATTTTTGTGTGTTAGTTTGTTTTTATAATCTAGTTTCAGATAAAGGAGTGGTGACAGCCTTCTGAAATGGCTCCCAGTGGCCTTGTCTCCTGGTATTCATTCCCTTCTATAATCTCCTTCTCTTGTAAGTGGGTAGATCTAATGACTGACTTCTATGGGAAAGACTATGGAAAAAAAGTAATGGGATGTCATTTCTGAGATTGTGTTACAAAAGACTACATCTTTCATCTTGCTGGCATTCTTTCTCTGACTCTTCTTGGCTGCTTGCTCTGATGGACAAGCACACCTGGCAAGGCACTGTGGGTGGCCTTCTGCCAATAGCAACTGAGGAACTGAGACTCAGTGAAACAACCAAGTGAGTTTGAATAGGATAATTTTCTATTCAAACTTTCTAATGAGCCCGCAGACTGGGTTGACACCTTGATTGCAGCCTTGTGAAAGACCCTAAAGCAGGGGACTCAGCTAATATTTGCCAGGATTCCAGAAGCTGTGAGATGAATGTGTATTCTCAGCCCCTATGGTTTGGGTAATTTGTTACACAGTAATAGACAACTAATATACAATTAAATAGTCTTACAGCATAATAAGGTCTAAATTTTATTAATCAAGAGAAAATAAATTTTCTGTTTAGAAGTCATAAATAATTTCAGCAGAAAACTGTTTTTTTGTTATTTAATGTGTCTCTGCAGTGTGAACCCTTTGAAATAATTCTTTATCTATCCATGTACTGAATGTGCAACTCCCTTCTTACATCTAGCAGCAGACATCCTCTGTAAGGCAGCCTTTCACTGAAGAAAAGCTCTGTGTAATAAACATGACACAATAGAGAAAGTGGAATCAGAAGACTTTTTGAAGTGGATGATTGGCTTGGAAGGAGAGCACAGATAGGAGTTAAAAAAGCGACAGTAAAGGACTCAGCAGTAAGATAGTAGAGAGGGTCCATCATCAGAACATTGAAGGTGTAGAAAAGAAGTCTTCTCATTTTGGACTTAGCAGCTAACCTCTGTGTAAAAACAAGTAAAACTCCTCCTGTGTATGTTTACATAAGTGTCCATCTGCTTTGAGAAATGATGTCCTAAAGATAAAGGGAATGCCCCTTCTCCATCATTGTTACCAGAAGATATTGGGAAAAACAAAGTAGCACACAAACAAATAAACACACCCTTTATCCAAAAGAATGGACAGAAAATACACATACTGTTGACAACCAAGCTAGAAAACAAGAACAGGATCATCTTACTGACTTTATTTCTTTACTAGAGACATTAAGTGGAAGAAAATAACCATGGGTCTCACTGTATGATTATTCTTGTTATTGGAAACTTCCTTTTAACCTTCTTTTTCAGAAACCCTTTATTCACTTCCAGAATCTTTCTGACATCCACCACCATCTAAATTCCTCTTTACGACCCTTAACTAGAACCTTAGTGGATAGAAACCTTCTAAAGGATTTGATCGGGTTCTGTGATTCACCAGGCTTAGCACTGTCTCACTCGGCAACTTCACCACTCCCCATTTCTTTCACTGTCGTCCCAATCAGGGTTCTTACAAGATATAATTCTGTATAAGAAATAATTGGTTAACCCCAAAATTTTATCTCACTTTCTTTTTAGAAACCCTTCTATTTTCTATGATCATCCAGTCAAAGATGCCATATTCTCCCATTTCTCAGGAGAACTTTTTTTTAAAATATAGTATTAATATGCTTACACTCAGGGTTATTTACCTCTTATAAGATTAAGTTTGGAAGTAGGCAAATTATGACTCCAAAGAAATTTGGTGGAAGTTCTCCATTCATTATTGCCAAAAATGATACATGTTCTCTTTGATAGAAAAGATTCTCAGAATCCCCTAGCTTAATGCCAGGTTTAGTGGCTAGTATACTTACATGCCCTAGCTTCAGTTATCTACCAAAATTAAACAATTTCAATATTAGCACAATTTTTCCCCACCCATTTAACTTTTAAAATGACTTTTGGTTTTATTAGATCATTAGAAAATATTTCAAATACTCTTTGGAAACAAATATGATACATAAAATAATAAGTAAGAAAACAAACACTTTATTATAATCTTCTTTTTCTAAGGAAACATATCCCAATCACCTATTATATATTAAATACTAAGCTAGGAGCTAAAGATACAGAAATAAACATAGATGATGTTAAGTAATAAACTGCATGGTTTGAGTTTTAAAATGTACCTTGAGAGTTCATAAATGGGGAAATCAAAATAAGCTGGAGCTGTCTGGGAAAACAACATGAGTGAGTGAAGGTGGGAAATGAGCTGAGTATTAAAGAAGTAGGATTTAGGAAAGCTGAGGGAATTCAGAAGAGCATTCATGCCCCAGAGTCAGATCATGAAGTCAGTCAAATAAATCCCAGACCATCAAGCCTGACAGACCCTATGTTTCTTTCTAAAGTAAATGTTGAGAATGTAGAACTGCTGCTTCAGGCTGGCTATAAGGCTTTGTGGACTGGTATTTTATCATCCCTCTGAAATGGATGGAAAGTAGCCCACAAATAAAAGTCTTTCCTTGATCAAGAAGAAAAAAATCCCTCTCTCTTTTCTCTGATATATTCTTCCTTTCACAGCTGGTTGAATGAGCCCTTTCAGTTGCTTTACAAATGCCTATTCCACCCCTCCCCCTACTTCCTTAAGTAATTCAGAAAATACCTCATCAACTAGAGTCTTTATTAAAAAAAAAAAAAGACAAAAACAGGAAAACTCAGTGCCCTTTGGCAAATACAAAGCTGTTTGTTTGGGAGAGAATGCTGCAATGCTGCTTGTCACTTATTTGTATGGTGGTGTGGGGATGGTAAAACAAATACAATATTCTCATATTTTCTTCAGGCTCTCTCTTTAATTCTGCCTACACACACACACACACACACACACACACACACACACACACACACCCCCCAAAGAAAACTTCATTCAAGGCAGAGAGAATTGTATAAAAGCATAAAGCTGTTGAATATCAAAGAACCAGCTACTGATTACTAAAAGGATCTATAAGTGGATACTGCTCTTTTCTATTTGAAAATGACTGAATAGGACAATAACCTTAGAAATTTCAACAGATAGATGACCAGATATTAGTATTAAACTCTCACATGGTAGTAGAGGGACAGATATCATGTGATAAAATTTCTGCAGCTATTAAGGCTGACTATTGTGTTATCTTGTATTTTCATGACATACTTGAAACTTCATAGCAAATGGGCATTTGCTTTTCTATAAATAGTTTAAAAGTAACATAAATTGGTGTTAATGATTATATTAAATATTGACAAATTATTCTTAAGCCAAGAGAGGCATTATTGACTAAAGAAGGCTCCAGTCTATGTTTTTTATGTTGGGTGACCTTGTAGCTTTCATCTGTACCAGTATGACAATTGCTTGCATTTAATGATTGATAAATTAGAGGTTATCTAAAGTGCTTTATTAATGAGAAGGTTTATTTGGTAATTTGAGGAAGGATACACAATAGTGACATATTAAAATGCTATTTTTAGTAAACATATTGTTAGATATTTTATGATAGCATGTCCTTTTTTACAATTATGAAAATCTCAATGCAATTTTAGCCTTCTTTTACATAAACAAGAAATGTGCACATTCCTTTTCAGATTAACTATGCAAAAATTCCAAGTATTATTCTACTGTCACTGGTTTTGGTTTATGTAAAATAACTAATTGATTTTTAGAAATTAGTAGCTTCTTTCAACCAAAGATTTTGCTATTTATTTTCACATTTCAAATAATAAAAGAAAAAAGTGTTTTTCACAGAGGTATGTGTTTTATTGCACTCTTTCCTATATATATTAGCACATGTATTATTGCACTCTTTCCTATATATATTGGTATATGTAACTATAGCAAAAATATAACATTATAAGGGAATTATATTTATACTGGAATGTATTAAATGTATTAAAGTTTTTTTCTTTCTATAGTGCATCATCTGTTCATGATGATTTTCATATTTAAAAATTCAATGTTTTTCAAATGCAGTTTTGAACACCTCATTTTTTTTTTCTGCCTTTGACAGCTATTTACATAGTAGGGTTTTTTTTTCCTACAATTTTCAATTATAATTATACTCTTCATTCAAGTAAAATAGCTAAATGATCTCACACACATTCCTTAATAGAGGAAAAAAAGAGTCAGTGGGTAGTCAGCAGACTGGGGTGAAGAAGAGCAGCAGAAAGAATAAAAACGAGTTACCACAGCAGTGAACCACTTCTTTCTTCCTTCCCTGACATTGCTTTACCCCTTTCTTCCTCACACCAACTCACTTTTGCTTACTTTGTTTTCTTCTTCCTTCTCTTTCACATATTTTTGTCTCCTTTTCCCTTCTTCCATTTTCCCCTCAATTTCTTCCAAATGCTTTTAGATATATAATTAAAGTTGTATCCAAGCTAATTTACAGGGCATATATTTCAGAAAATCTCTTGAAATGTAGCAAAATGTTGGAAGCAAAATGTTCAAATATTTATTTTGGAAAAATGCTTCAGGCTTATTCTCTATCAGGAATTTGCAACTACTATCAGCCAACTTGCTGCTTGCTTATGTAAATAGGGTTTTATTGGAACAAAGCCACACCCATTGTTTTATACATTGTGTAAGGCTGCTCTCCAGCTACCACAGCAAAGTTGAGTAGTTGCAGCAGAGACCATACGGCTTGCAAAGCCTAAAATATTTCCTTACAAAACTAGTTGGACAACCCCTGCCCTAGCTGCTAAACTTCTAAAAGGTAAAACATGTGTTTTCTCAGTGATTTCCCTTTAAATCTTCCCTGGGTAGCGTTCTAAACTTCTGTTGTTTTCAAGTTACTTAGCAGTCCTTTGCTCTCCTCACTCATGGGTGAAAACTTTAACTCCTTTTTCACAGAGGAAAAATTAAGGTCTATCTGCTCCTGCTCTCTTAATGAAATGCCTCCTACCACAGCTTGGTCTGGATCCATTTTCATGTCTACCTTCTTTCCTCTACTCCTCAACAGTCATTTCTCCCTATTCTCTAGAGGTACAGCCAAGAACTGCCCTCATTAACCTGCATTTTCAAATTTCCCACTAATTTGGCATCTTTCTTTTTAGACAAGTAATAAATTCAAATTCAAAATTCCTAGTGTCTCTCAATAAAGTTAAGAAACTACAAAATTCTCATGATCAAGTTCAAAAATCTCCAAAGTCCCTTTCTAGCCTTTGATTTCTATTTTGCCATCTTGAAGAACAAATTTCCTAAGAGATGGTTGAGGGTCACTGTCTCTTATTCCTGGTCTCCCCACTGTTCTTGAATCTCCAGAGTCTAACTTATCACCCAGCACGTATTAGATTCTCAGTAAATATTTAATGAAAGAATTATTGGCTGAATAATTTGATTAATTTAACAAGTTACTAATTCTTACTAATACTAACCCTTAATAATTTGTTCTGCAGAGAAGAGGCAATTGTTTCATTGTAGCTGTAACTCCCTCTAGTCTTTGCATGCAAGAAAAATGAGTAAATGCAAAATATATCAAACTTGTCTCATTCCAATTTAAAAACAAACAAGCAAACAAAAATACTCCCTTCACATACTGCTTAGCCACTCTAGGAAATATTATTCAGTCTTTGAACTTGTCTCCCCCTCCTCTACTTCCAGCCTAATACTCACAAAAAAAGATGGTATATATGACTTGAGACCTAAAGGCAAAGGCAAAGAATTGGCATCTTTTGTCATGTTATCTGTGCCAGTTTGAATATATTGTGTCTGCCAAATGCCACTATCTTTGATGTAATCTTGTGTGGGCAGACTTTATCAGTGTTGATTAGATTGTAATTCTTTGAGTGCTTCTGTGGCGATGCGCCCCACCCAGCTGTGGGTGATGACTCTGATTGGATAATTTCCATGGTGGTGTTGCTCTGCCCATTTGGGGTGGGTCTAAGTTGATCAGTGGAGCCATATAAATGAGCTGGCAAACAGAAGGAACTCAGTGCAGCTGTAAGTGGCATTTTGAAGAGGAGCTACAGCCAAGAAAGACACTTTGAAGAAAGCACAGGAGCTACAGATGAGAGACAGTTTGAAGACAGCTGTTGAAATCAGACTCTTGCTCTGGAGAAGCTAAGAGAGGACAAATGCCCTAAGAGCAACTGAGAGTGACATTTTGAAGAGGAGCTGCAGCCTAGAGAGGAATGTCCTGGGAGAAAGCCATTTTGAAACCAGAACTCTGGAGCAGATGCCATCCACATGCCTTCCAGCTATCAGAGGTTTTCCGGACACCATTGGCCATCCTCTAGTGAAGGTATCTGATTGCTGATGTGTTGCCTTGGATACTTTATGGCCTTCAGACTGTGTAACCAAATAAACCCCCTTTTATAAAAGCCAAACCATCTCTGGTGTTTTGCATTCTGGCAGCGTTAGCAAACTAGAACATTATCACCTGGGCTCTCTTGTTTATAATATAAACCTGTTTTCTGCTGAATTTCTGAGTGGCCTACTGAACTCAGTGCTCAAAACTGAAGCTGGTCATATTTAACACTGCTCTCTATCTTTCCCTTCTCCACAAAATTCAGGCCTGTGGAAGGGGAAGATTTATACTACTGCTTTCACAGTCTATTTTTATCACCCACTATTAACCATGCTTTTCTACATGTCATAGGTCAATTACAAAATATTCACTATACAACAGTACTCTATGAGCTAAGCCTTCTAAAATTGTCTCTTTATATTTAAGAAAAGGAGGGCAGAAATTAAGAAACTTGGAAAACCCTCAGTTGAGAGACAATTATCCACTGTCTATTGTGTTCTTTAAGTTTTGCAAGCAGAAGCATTAATTGCCTTTTGTCTAGACAATGTTCTCAAGGAAGTTTTTCAGCCATGCTTAGTATCCATTATAAAAGATTCAGGTACTCTGTTCTCAGCTTTCCTTTCCAGTAATGCTACACTCTGTACATGCAGTTGCCACCTGGTCCCTCTTTGAATTCCCCTATGGGAATTAGGGCTTAAAGAACTGGCACAAGAAAGGGGTGGTTTCCTGGTTACTGCTATATCTGTGAATGAAAGAGTCTTTCCTGCCTGACACAGTGGTGTTGGGTTTTCTGCCAGCACCATGAAACTGTGTCAGACTAACTTGGTAGATTGCAAGTTGTTTAAAATCTCAGACCCTTTAAAAGAATCAAGAAGATTGTTTGGTTTGTGTAGTATATTTGTCCTATCAGAAGATGAGCATTGCCACATTCTTTATCTTTGCAACTTTTGTAACAATTTGAAATCTATCCCTGGTAAATTAATTCCTTAGACAAAGAGAGATATAAACCATGTACTAAGAAATCTGAAAAAAGATCACTACATTCATAATTTTCAAGATATAGTTTTGATATAATAGTACTTATGAGGCCAGCATTATGATGATAGAGTAACCAGACAAAGGTAGTACATCAAAAGAATTCTAGAGACCAGTATCCCTCCTAAACATAGATGCAAAAATCTTCAACAATTTATTAATGAATCATATTCAGCAAAATATATTTTAATATTATATACCATGACCAAGTGTGGTTTACTCCAGAAATGCAACACAGGTTCAAAATTGAAAATGAATCAATGCAATCCACCTTATTAAAAACTAAAAAAGAAAATCACATGATTTTATATGATTATATGCAGAAGCAGCATTATACTACATCCAAAAATTTATTCTGATTTAAAAAAAAAACAAAACAAAAACAAAAACCTAAACAAACTAGGAATAAAGGGAATTTCCTCAAACAGATAAAGGCATCTAATAAAAACTAAAGGTAACATAATACTAGACTAACTGAATGCTTTTTCCCCTAAATTGGAAACAAGGACATCCGCACTTGTCACTCTTATTTAGTGTAATACTGGAAGGCTTAGCTAGTACCATAAAGCAATAAAAGAAAAGAACATCATACAGATTGGAAAGGAAAAGATAAAACTGTCCCTATCAGCAAATGACTTGTATATATCTACACAGAAAACTCCTGAGAATGTAAAAAAAAAAAAAAAAAAAAAAAAAATCTTCTACACCTATTAAGTGAAGTTAGCATAGCCATAGTATGTAGGGTTAATATACAAAAACCAATCAGTTTAATTATATCAGCAATGATCATATGGAAACTGAAATTAAAAGTCCAAGTATACTCATAATCACTCCAAAAAATAAATATTTAAGCAAATTTAAAAGAAAACATGAACAGGTTCTGCATTCTGAAATCTGCAAAACCTTGATTAAAAATTTTTGCAAAAAGATGTAAATAAATTCAGTTATATATTGTGTTCATGAATTAAGTGCTCAAAAATAAAGATTTCAATTCTCCCAAATTGAATTATAGATCCAGCACTGGTCCTATCAAAAGTCCAAGATTTTGTAGCTATAGACAAACCTCTTAAAATTTATATGGAAAGCTAAAGGAATTAGAGTAGCTAAAATAATTTTAAGAAAGAAGAATAAACTTGGTGGAATTGCACAACCAATTTTAACCTTGCTTTATAGCTACAGGATTTAGTAGAGGGTGGAACTGACAGAATAGACAAATGGGTCAATGGAGCAGAAATGAGAACCATTCAGACCCATACAAATATTCTGCACAACTGGATTTTGACAAAGTTGCAAAAACAATTCAATTGAGGGAGGATAGTCTTTTCAATAAATTATAATGGAAAATTTGGACATCAATTGTCAAAAATGAACCTCAACCAAAAGCTTATGCCTTACCCCCCCAAAAAAAACTCCTACTTAAAATGGAATATATATCAAAATAAAATGCAAAGTTATTAAACTTTTAAAAGAGAATATGGGAGAAAATCTTTATGACCTAGGGTTAGGTGAAAAACTCTTAGCGATTACACCAAACCTGATCCACAAGATGAAAAACATTGATATAATAGACTTCAATGAAATTAGGAACTTCTGCTCTTTGAAAATTTCTGTTAAAAGGGTAAAAAAAAAATAAGCCATTGATTGGGAGAAAATATTTGCAAATCACATATTTAACAAAGGAGTTATATCCTGTATATATAAAAGACTCTCTAAACTTGAAAGACTTAAAATGGACAAGCAACTGAACAGATGCTTCACCAAAGAAGATATATGAATGGAATATAAACACACAAAATGAAGATGTGAAAAAAATGGATCTGTCTTCCATACTAGTGAGAATATAAAATGGTACCTCCATTCTGGTAATCAGTCTGGTGGTTTGTAATATTATATGCTTCCCATATGATCAAGCAATTACATGTCTGAGCATTTATCTTAGGTATTGAAAACTTATTTTCACAAAAGTTGTATACATGAATGTTCATAACAGCTTTATTGTAATAGCCCCAAACTGAAACAGCCCATACTTCTTTCAAAGGGTGAATGGTCAAGTAAACAGTGGTAGATCTATCTCAGCAATAATTAGGAACAAATTAATTATACAAACAACTACTTGAATGGATTGTAACACTATTGCTAAGTGAACAAAGCCCATCTCTAAAGGTTGCATAGTATATGATTCCATTTATGTAGCTTTCCTCAAAATGACAAATTTATATCTATGAAGAAATGATAAGTGGTTTGCAGAGATTAGAAAACGGAAGGAAGGTTGTGATTATAAAGGACAGCATCAAAGAGTTCTTTTGTGGTAATGGAACAGAACCGTATTTGATTGTAATGGTGGTTATATGAATCTATATATCATAGAATTACTCACAAAGGTATGTGAAAAATAATTCCAAGCACAAATTTGTTATTTCCAAGGAAGATCTATAGGCTAGGTAATTAGGTCAATAAATTTCCTGGTTTTGACAATGCATTATGGTTATATAATATACTACCATTGAGAAAAGCTTGCAGTGGATATATGGGGCATCTCTGTTCTGTTTTGGCAACTTCTTATGGTCTATTTTTATTTTGAAATACAAAAAAATTTTAAAATGGAATAGAAAAAGTAACTATCTAAACATACTAATTAAAGACACATATTGTCAAAATGCAAATCAACAACAACAACAACAACAACAAACCTACTATACTCTGTCTGCAAGAAATTCAAATATAATGATATGGGTCAGTTTAAAGTAAAAGGATATATACCATGCAACATTAATCAAAAGAAAGTTGTAGTTAGTATATCAATAACACAAAAAAGTAGACTTCAGAGGAAAAAAAGGGACAATGATTGACATTGCATAATGTAAGATCAACAAGATGACATAAAATGTGACATGTACATGCACAGAACATTAAAGTTTCAAAACACATGAAACAAAACTGACCAGTGAAAAGTGAATAGACAAATATTCAAGTGTAAGATTTCAACACATCTTTCAATAGTCAATAGAACTGTTATCTAGAAAACAAGCAAGGATATAAAAGTAAACAACAACAGCAACCAAAAGGATTTCATTGCCATTTATAGAACACTCTATCTCACAGCAGCAGAATAAACATCTTTACAGTGCACTTGGAGAATTAAGGAAGTTAAATCATCTCCTCTGTTATAAAACAAACATTATAAAATTTAAAAACTTGAAATCGTACAAGTTAAACTTTCTGACCATATTGGAATTAGATTAGAAATATAAAAGAAAAGTAGTAGCAAAATCTAGACACTCTTGGAAATTTTAAAACACATATTTAAATAATTCATGAGTCAAAGAGAAATTTTTAGGAAAATTAGAAAATATTTTTGAAATGAATGACAATGAAAATGAAAAACTTTACAATTTGTGGATGTAGCTAAAGCAGTGCCTGGGGGGATATTTATCACAATTAATCTTATATTTGAAAAGAAGAAGGATCTCAAATCAACAATCTAAGCATTCACCTTAAATAAACTAGGAAATAGAGAACAAAATAAGAACAAAGCATGCAGAAGAAAAAAATACATACAAGAAATCATTGACTTTGCAAAAAGAAAACATTAGAGAACAAATGAAAGCAAAAGCTGGTTCTTTGAAAAGATCAATTAAATTAATAAATTTCTACCTAGACAGACAAAAAGAAAATAGAGAAAACACAAATTACCAAAATCTGAAATGAAAGAGAGGAAAACACTGTAGATTTTTAAAGGTAATGTTATAGACAAATACATTCAGAAAAGTCTACGCTCATATAAAATAGATGCTTTTCTCCAAAATTCACAAAGTATCAAAACGTATCCAGGATAAAAGATAAGTTGAACAGTCTTATACATATGTAAATAAAACTGAATTTATGGTCAAAAATCTTTAGGCTTAGATTCTTTCACTTGCGAATTCTATGAAACATTTTAAAAAGTAATAACACCAACTCTGTGCAAATTTTTGCAGAAATAGAAGAGAGGGAAACACTTGCCAAATCTTGATAAGGCAAGCATCACTCCAATGCTCAAACCAGATAAAGAACCAAAAAAAAAGAGAAAAATATATAAGCAAATACTCTTTCTGAACATAGATGCAGATATCTGTAACCAAATTATAGTAAATTGAATTCGACCGTAAGTGAAAATCATGACAGTTCATTATTGTCTTAATTTATCACAGACACCACAAACTGGTTTGGCTTATACGACAAACATTCATTGGCTCCACGGTTTTAAGGCTACAAGAAGTCCAGACTCAAGGCATTGGCAAGACCATGATTTCTCACCAAAGGAGCATTCTGTTGCTAATTTCTCAATCACTGGGGTTCCTTGGCTTATATCTCTGCCTCCTTTCTGCCCTTACCGTTTTGCTGACTTGCATAAGGCTTCTGGCTTCTCTAAACTCCTGACCTCCAGTTTCTTCTCTTTATAAAGTCTCCAGTAACATAGACTAAGGTTCGCCCTGATTCAGTTGGGCCACACTTAACTAAAAGTAATATCTTCAAAAGGTCCTATTTACAATGCATTCACACCCACAGGGATGAGGATTAAGATTAAGAACATATATTTCGGGGGTACTTAATTCAATCTACCGTAAATTGCATGGGAATGTGAATGCAGCTCAATATCTCAAAATAGATCAGTGTAATTCACCATGGTAACCTTCTAAAGAAGGGGTAAAACACCATCAGTTCAAATGATGCAGAAAAATATTTGACAAAATTCAGCCTCCAACAAGAAAACATTCTCAACAAAATAAGCATAAAAGGAAACTTCCTCAACCTGATTAAAATCATCAAAACCAAACAAAACCTCTAGCTAATAGCACACTTAATTAGTTGCAAGATGGAATACAGACCCCTAAAATTAAGAGTAAGGCAAGGATATCCACTTTCACTACAATGATGTTCTAGTCAGTGAAATAAGAGAGGAAAATTAAATAAAAGATATGCAGATAGGAACAGAAGAAATAAATCTACTTATTTTTGCCCAACATTGCCTGCATTGAAAATCCAAAGCAGACTATGAAAATACCCTATAATTAATAAGTGGGTAGGCTAAGGCTTCAGGACACAGTGTCAACACAAAAACATAAATTGTATTTCTATATACTAACAACAAACAGTTGGAAACAAAATCTTCTAAAAGGTATTATTCACAACACTTCCAAAAATTAAATGCATTGCTATAAATTTAACAAAATATCTGCATGATCTATGTACTGAAAACTATACAATTCTGATGAAAAAAATTTAGATCTAAATAAATCAAGAGATATGCTACATCCATGACTTGGAAGAATAATCGTAGTAAAGATGTCAGTTCTCCCTTGATTGGTCTATAGATAAAACACAATTCCAAATAAATGCTAGCAAGACTTTTTTTATAGGCAGAAACAAACTGATACTAAAATTTATCTGGAAAAGCGATGCAACTAGCAAAGCCAAACAAAGAAAACTATACTAGTAGGAATCACACTACCCAATTTTTAGACTTACTCTGAAGCTAGTTAATTAAAGAAGTACAGTATTTGAGAAGGGATAGATACTACAACAGATAGAACAGAAGAGATAAACCCAGAATGCCTGATTTGTGAAAAAGATGCAAAGGCAATTCAAGGGAGAAAGGATAGCCCTTTCAAGGAATGATGTTGGAACAATTAGGCATTCTGATAAAAAAACAAAAGAACTTCAAACAAAACCTGACTTCATGTACCAAAAACAAACAAATGAATGAATGCATAAAGAAATAAATAAAATAACTCAAAATGGATTTTAGATGATAATGTAAATATAACGTGACACTATAAAATTTAAGGAGACATAAGAGATCTTCATGATCTTTGATGA
Organism: Choloepus didactylus; assembly: GCF_015220235.1. Lineage (NCBI taxonomy): Eukaryota > Metazoa > Chordata > Mammalia > Pilosa > Megalonychidae > Choloepus > Choloepus didactylus. The sequence goes on along the minus strand of NC_051319.1, from coordinate 44,487,522 downwards.
TTCAGAAAGTTTTAGACATGACACTAGAAGCATGTTCCACAAAAAAAAAAAATTGATAAATTTGACTTCACCAAATTTAAAGGGAATATTAATAGAAGAAAAGACAAGCTAAAGAACATGAAAAAAATGTTTCCAAATCACAAGTCTTACAAATATATAAAGAGAACATATAAAGATCTCTCAAAACTAAGTAGTAATAAAGCATCCAATTAAAAGATTTCCAAAAGATTTCAACAAAAGTTAGTAGATGGCAATAAGCACATGAAAAGATGTTCAATCACATTAGCCTTTAAAGAAATGCAAATTAAAACCATCATGAGATATGACTGTGCACCTATTAGAATGGCTAAAATAGAAATTACAGGCAGTATCAAGTGCTCAAGTAATGGTGAGAATTCAGTGCAACAGCAACTCTCATTCATTGCTACTAGGAGTAATAAGAGATATAGCCATTTTGGCAGTTTCTTATAAAATTAAATCTATAATCTACACCTATTTTATGATCCAGCAATTCCACTTTCTGGTATTTACGTTCAAACAAATTCCTGTATGAATATTTACCATAATTTATTCTTAATTGCCAAAAAGGGGACACAAATGTCCTTCAATGGGTGAAAGGATAAACTAACTGTAGCACCACCAAACAGTGGATTACTGCTCAGCAATAAAAAGGAGTAAGGAATGAACTACTGACACAAAATAACTTGGATGAGTTTCAACGGCATTATTCTGAGTTAAAGAAGCCAGTCTCAAAGTTTAAATCTGTGTGATTTTATGCATATTGGGTTCCCAGAAAGACAAAACTGTAAGTGATTAAGAACAAATCAATGTTTGACAGGGTTAAAGAGCATGGGGTGACTGTGTGACTGCACAACAGCATAGCACAAAGGCATAGCACAAAGGGATGTTTTGGGGAGAAGCATGATGGAACTCTTTTGTATCCTGAGGTTAGCGGTGGTAATATAATTCCATACTTGCGCTGAAATTTATAGAAATGCACATAAACAAAAGTCCATTTTGTTATACATTGATTTAAATAATAGAAAGAAAAGAAGAAAAAAGTGAAGCATGTGTGCTAATGTAATAGCTCTCAAAGTGTCAAAGAATTCAGGTTTATATCCAGTTCAACAGATGTATCAAATAGAAATCAATTAAATTCCTTTTGATAATATTTTTATCTGATTCATGTAATCAAAGTAAAACTTTTGGAAGTTCATTCTGTAAAAGTGAAATATCTGATATTATACAGCTATTGTAAATTTAAAGAATTAAACATTAAAGAAAATAGTGTTTGGAGTGTTCATCGTAATTCTAATTTTGGTTGAGAAAAGCTTCTTGATAAAAACAATGTTTATTACTAAAGTAAGAAACATGAAGAGAAATGTGCCCCAAACTATCAAATTTTATGTTTTTCCATTTACTCAAACAAAGTAAATATCTCATAAATTTACATGAAAAAGCTAATGGCAAATTCAAAATTATGAAATGTGAGTGCTAAGATTATATTATATGAAATTTTATTTCAAATTTTATAATTACAATACGGAATATCTTGACTGGTGGGAATCACTATTTATGGAGCTCCTATTTTTAATGAAAATGATTTATATCCAGTACTGCAAAGGGAAGAAATTTAGAAGGCTAAATTTTGTAGCATTTAAATTTGGAAAAACTTCAAAAAACCATAAAAAAAATCTGTTTAATGAGTTTGTCTTACAAAAATATTTACTGAAAAAAGGTACTCTGCATGGGGCCATGAAAACAGTCACCTGCAAAAAATATATATAGAGATTTTTTAACTAAGAAAAACCATTATAATTGAGAATAACCTACACTTATCTAAACTTCTTTTGCTCTTACCCTGTACTTTTTGCATCTACAGAGAGAATCATTTCTTAATTAAAAAAAAAATCATGGTTTATAGAGAAGAGTTAATTGAAGTTGTTAACATCTTCAAATTTATTAACCATAAAATGCAACTCTGAAAATGACTGGAGGCAAGTTTATGAAAATAAAAAATATAAATATTAAGGCTATAATTTTAAAATGCATTCTTAAGGAATATACTAGGAATAAAGTATTAGAGACAAATTCTACTAAGAAGCATATCAAAGAGGATAAATATATAATGAAAATAATTATTCTGTTCATGTTTGCTTTAATGTTCAAAAAACAATATCAAGTAGCTTTTGTTTAAAATGTACAGGGATATAGTTTATTAATCTGTTTTAGAAAGATTCTTTTTTTGAAAATAATTTTTTAATAGAACCATTGTATAAGCCCTCCTATTTAGTAAAACAATTTGTGGAGCAATACATAAATATGTCAAAAATGTATTTTAGTTTAATTGTTTCTATCATTCTCTTTCCCTACTGAAGTGTCCCTGTTAGGATAATGAGATATATGCTTCTCTTATCTATACATAAGGACAATTTTGGAAGAGAGAAAAGATAAATAGAAAACTAATATGGAATGAATTCTATATGGTTGTACATCACTATAGTAAATATTTACTCTTCCTTGTAGAAATATGGAGTACATGGTTAAAAGTAGAGCTGGCACTGGGGAAGACCAACTAATTTCAGAGGCAGGGGCCCTCTGGAAGCTCACGGGGGACTGACTGTGGTTCAGGTTTACGTTCGGTTGTGCAGGTTCAGAGAATCATTGCCCAGAAAATTATTGGACTTGGAATGCTCATTTGTGATAACAGAGCACACAAGACACTGATCAATAGCATAAATTAAGTGCTCTGCTATTCAATAAGAATAAAATTGTCTGAGAGATCAGACCTTAACAATGACTGCCTGTTGTATTCTCTCTAAAGGTAAGGCACATGGGAGTCAAGTTCTCAGAAGAATGGTTTGAAGTTTGTAGTGGGAAGATAGTTATAGAAAAATCCCTCCTAGATCCAGATTTCCTCAGTTTAAGATACAGTTAGATGAAAATTCTTTGTGGTCATTTGACTACTAGCAAATTGGTAGAATTCTGATAGTGGAGACACATAAAGAATTTTGTTGTCATTGTTGTGAGATAAAAATGGCTTAGAATTTGAATTTCATTTCATGGCATTTGGAATAATCAGAGATGTCTGATTTCCATTCTGTGGTAGAAATAAAAGATGTCTCTAATTCTCCAACTTTCTCTCTATCCATGACCTTTGCCATCTAAGTCCTTGGTGTATTCCCCTTCTGACTGTGCTCAGACATGTGACTTGTCTTAATTCACAGGAGGATACTAATGTGTCACAAGCAGAGACTTAAAAACTGGTTGCAATGAGAGGCTTCCTCTTGCTCTCACTTCTCCCTTCACCATGGAGCATGCCCCTTTAGGTCTGTTGAAGCATAAGAGTTATGAAGCAGAACTGAGCTGAGATCATCTCAGACGAGCAATAACCAGCCAAGCATCTGCTGTATGAGTGAGCTGTGTCAAAATTAGTAGCACCAATTGGTAGACCCATCAAAAAGCAAGCTGCCACATAGAGGAATGAGCAATGACAGCCAAACCCAGACTAGTTCAAGGAAAGCTGTCAGATGTGTCAGATATGTCAGACATAAATGTCTATGGTTTTATGCCTCTGAGTTTTGGGTGGTATGTCAGGCAATACTATTGTGGCAATAGATAAAAGAGATACACAACCTGTGACCAAAGATACAATCTTTTTAAACCACAAAAGAAAATGAACATTAGTCACTTCCTCAGGGTAGCTTGATCAGCAAAACACAGGTCTTCCTACTTGCCCAAAGCTGCTGCATCCTGAGACCCACTGACAGAAGAGTTGCTCTCACCTGACCAGGGAACAGTGACTCAGTGTTCTCAGGAGCAAGCAGGAAGCCAAGACACATTGCAAATTCCCTTGAGCATGAACTGATTACTACTAGATTTCTGATTTCTGAGGTTTTGTTGGTTTGTTTTCTTTTGTTACTACTGTTCTTGCTCCCCACCCCACCCCCATTTTCTTCTTTTCAAAAAGAAATGAAAGGAAGAATACAATTATTTCTTACAGCCACCTTCCTATCAGATTTGAAGAAATGATAAAGGATAAAAAGAACTTAAATTTTACAATATTGGAAAAAACATGTTTTGTTAAACATTGCATCCATCACTCATTTATGGTATTTGCCTGGTTTTTAGAGGCATCTGAACTTTTTTACTATATTCCTGGGAGCTGTAATAGAATGTCCATCATGTGCAGTCACATATAATAATGCTTACATTTGCATGACAGGTAAAGTAGAGTAATTGTCTGGGAATTTCCACTTTCTTCTTACAATCTTGGAAAATGAATGATATAATAGGTGTACGAGTCCAAGCCTGGCACAATGAACTAATATACTACAAAGAGGAGGGACGTAAAGAAGGGATAAAATTTCATACCATCAGGTAGAAGTATTCTAAGTGGTCTGTTCATCCCAGTAGAGATCACATTTAAGTATTTTCTTTTATTCCTTTGCCCTTCTAAATCCACTCTCTATATTTGTCCATATTTCTCTCTGCTCCTAGAGGCCATCCTGACCCAACCATATTAGTATTTCTTGTGCCTTCAAGTTTTCAGTTAATAGGGTGGTCTTGGCAGGAGACCACAAAGCAGGGGGTATTGAACTCTCAACTCAGGCTATTAATCCCCCACATCCTCCATGCAAGATTTTCTTGGGTTGCTAAAGGTCACTTTCCCTCCCAATTCAGAAGACAATACCCTACTTTTTCTGATCCCATCTTCTGAATATTCCCTCCACAGATCCCTTTGGGTGTAAGGGTGGCAAAAATCTCATCATTGCACTATCTCCTGTTTTACTTACCTTACACTTTTATCACACCTTTATAATCTCTTATAAATAAACCTTCCTATAATTACAACTTACCTTGTATTGAGTTTGCCATTATCTCCTATGAGGACACTCACTGATGAACTCATTAATCCCAGTCCTCAAAATATTCCTTTTTCACTAAACAATTAAATTTTTGCAGGAAGTATATAAGTGTGTCTGAGTTCTTGGGTAGATTAAAACTTGCCTGGCTATTTGAAGGATATTTTAAAAGATGAAGGCCGGAAAAGATAGTATCCGTATCAGCATCCTTATGATCTGCAGTAGGGAAAACAAACTTTATGGCACAATATATTGTATCTAGTGTTGCAATGGATAAAGTGCAAAGCTGAACTGTGCTTTGATAGTATATTCTTTTTTTTAACTCAAGCATCAATTTTCCCATTTTTAAAATAGGAATTTTACTACCTGCTCTGTTTACCTTCAGTAAGGTTCCTGAGAGAATCAAATGAGATTGCAAGTGAACATGTAGAGAACTATCTAATTATAAATGTCATTATAATAAATATTTGGGGTATATCCAGATTTACATGAATAGGGGCTTAATTAGACTGAAATTTATAAAATTTACAAAATCATATTAGTATATCTGTATGGAATTTTATTCCTATTAAAAATTAGGATGTGTGTTAGTGTATGCCAGTTAAAGGGGAAATACAATAATCTAGAAAATTGTCTAAGACTAATTTCACTAAACACATCTAATTTCTGCAACACTGTATTTTGGCAAGGCCAGGTAATTCCCATGAGTAAATACATTATTGGAGTCATCCGGATACTGTTTAGGGCAGTTCATTGAACGTTTCATTGAAGTAAACATCTAGAAGTCAATTTCAGTGTCAAAATTTATATGTGCAGGTTATTCAAGTAAATATAGGTCATATCATGGAGCATTATGTGTGGTCTATTTGTTATTATCTACTTCCAACAGGCTTAACAAGCATGTCTTCCTCTACTGTTCTCCTTGCTTGGCGTAGTGGTTGAGTCAGTGATTCTTATCAAGTCTGAAGAAACACCACCCATCAGGGGTCACATTTACATGCTCTAATGCAAAAGGACTTTTAGTTGAAAGTGTTCTAATAGTTCAGATCCTGCTGGGAAACATATGTGAAGAGACATTAACCACCTACATGTGTTAGGAATGTAAGAAACACAGGAAAACTGTGCTGTTTTACAAACTGGCAAAATAATTGAAATTTAATGAGGAGGTTCTCTAGGCAGAAAATGACCTCTTGTTGCAGTGTCACTGAGTTTCCACTTTCTATCTGTTAGTGGGAAAAATGAATGAATAAGAGCATAAAGAGCAGTCTAAATCCCACTGAGCCCATTTTTCGCTCAGCATCGATTACCTCCTAGGTGTTCTTTTTGCCATTTAGGTATTCTAGGCAGTTTTTTTGCTTGGCTGATTTGGATGTTTCAAGTTTATAAGAAGTCAAAAGAGCGAAACTTTCTTCTAGTGTTTTCACTGAGTATTCCGAGTATGGAATTAGTGAGTTTCCTTCTTATGCTAACTCAATTTCTGTGACAGGGTTTCAAGTAAAATCCAAAATTCTAAATTTGTTGAGTTAAAGCTACTAGGCTTGTGACTGCAACCTTGAAAAATAATCTGACTTTTTAAATGACACTTTTCTTCTCCTCAGAAATCAAATAATTCAGGGCTGTATTTCCTCAGAGGAAAAGCGTGTCTTGGGTTCTTTTTACTTGTGCTACTCAGTCACCCAAGGCTTGCAGACTGTCCCCCGGCTAGCCAGGAATTTCCACTCCCAACAGCTGCGCTCCAGAGCCTAATTTTTCTGGTCATCTCCTCTCTTCTTTCTTCTTTCTTCTTCCCAAATCAGGTTCTATAAAATCCACACAGCATTTTCTCTGATGTTTCCCTCTAATAAACTCCCTCATTCCAGCTAAGCTCATCTTAACATTTATCATAGTAATGCAATTGTTAATGGAAGAATCGCAAGTCTATGTTTACTCCACTAGTTTGCCTTTTTAATTTTTTCTCTTCTTTCTGCTATCATTTCTCAGGTTTCTTTGTTGGCTCTTGCAATCTGTGATTTCAATCTGCTAGAGAGGCAGTGTATTCCTGTTTTTTAATCGGCTAACATTTAACCTCTAACCCCAATTTTCCTCAATTGGAAAATTGCAATTGCTGGAAAGAGTGAACAGAGTCATACATAAATTCAAATTAGCTAAAGTATGGGTGTGAATATGGAGAAACAATGGGAATGTAAGATTGTACAGCCATTTTGGAAATTTGTTTGTTCTTTTCATTATGATGTTAAATCAATATATATTGTATATGGTTGATTGAATTTTGTACCCAGTTTGGACATGTTCTTTGTCTTGGTCTACATTCTGGTGGGTGTAGACCCACTGCAAATAAAATCTTTTTAAGATATTACTTCAGTTAAGGGGTAACCCAAATGAATCAATTGGTCTCCAATCTGGATTATTGGAGTCCTTTATAAACAGAGTGAAAGACAGAGGAAGAGCCATGGGGGGAACAGCCAGAGGCCTGAAGTCAGCACAGTCTGGAAGATAAAGAAGACACTTCTATGTGCATTGCCATGTGATGGAAAAGCCAAGGGACCCCAAATATGTCCGGCCAGCCAAAAACTCCCAACCCTGCAAGGAAGCAAGCCTTCCAGCCTCTGAAACCATGAGCCCATAAATTCCTAGTCTTATGCCAATCCATTGTATTATATTTGTTTTAGCAGCTGGGAAATTAAAATACTGAATGACCCAGCTATTCAACTCCTAGGTATTTACTAAAGAAAAATGAAAGATTATTTTAATACAAAGATTATAAAATGGTAAATAAAAGTTTAGGCAGCTCCATTTGGAATCACCAAAACCTGGAGAGAACCCGATTGTTTATAAATTGGTAAATAGATAAGGAAATTGTGTATATCCAGATGATAGAACACTATTCATCAATAAAAAGAATAAACACTTGATACACACAACAGCATGATGGATAAATCTCAAAATAATTATGATGAATTAAAGAAATATCAGCACTTATTGTTTGCTTTGATTGAGGTAATTCTCTAAATTATGGAATCTCTGAAAATTTGTGGCTTCATAATTGAGGGATTTTTGAAATTTTATTCAAGTCAGAATTTATTTTCATTTCAAAAATGTTTATGTGCTAAGTAATGAAATGGTTCTTAAACTTGTAATGTAACAAAGGGAATATCTTAAAAATTTTCTCTATTGTTTTCAAAGTTGAAAAACTTTCCCTTTGAAGACAAATCAATCTTTCTCTCTATCTCTGTGTGTCCCAGTCCCTCTCTCTCTCTCTCTCTCTCTCCTCTCCCCCTTCCCCACCCCTCTCTTTTTGTCTCTCTCTTTCTCATCTCTGTCTCTCTCTTTCTTGCACAACACAAAAGCTCTAAAACTACCTTCTAGGTTTATAGTTGGACATAAATTGTGGCAATGTTGTGTTACATAATATAAATTAAAGTTCTATATTATGAAAATTGCCATATATTATTTATATATAAATACTGAAATTCCACTGCATTAATGTGACATTTTTTATCAAGCTTCTTGATTGCTCAATTCTTGAGACTCAGCAAGAAGCCTAAACTACCTTCTACCAAGCCCAATTCATCTGCTTGATGACAGATATTTCAATCAGCCTATATTTTTTTAATCAATAAAATTGCTGAAAGTCAACATACCAATACTAGCTAAGATTCTGAAGAATATTCATCTGTAAGAGCTGAATCTCTAAACCCCTGCCACAGAAAGATTATTTCTTCTTCTTAGGGAGTTATTAATATCAGAAATATTTTACTAAACAAGTTCAAGGATATGGTGACTCATTTCCCTTGCTATATCCATGTACATCTTACAAATCGAGAGAAAGTGAATCCCTTGCAAATCCCATGCTGCTAGCTCTCATTAAGAAAAGGTTATCTCTTAATCTCTTTAAGCTACCTAAATAGGTTGTCCCCTTCTAAGACCAGAAAGGATTGTCCAGTTTAGGACTTGGCTTGAGAAAGTTTAATGTGTTTTGGGCAGGGTGAGTGAGGAGCTGAGAGTAAGTTTCTCCATCATGTCACAAGACTGCCCTCTCAGTCCAGAAATATTATCCATCAGAATCAAGAAATCCTTCACTTGTTGAACTAGATGAACTGATTGTCTGGGAAGTGCAATCTGTTTTAGGCCACTTACCTGAATGAACAATGTCATTCAGGTTCAGAATCAACCAACTGAAGGTTTGATATTTTCATCCTTCAGGTATATAACAATTAAACATGTTGTGAACATTTCTTTTAATAGGAATTTAAAGTAATGTGAAACCCTATGGTAGGTTTCTCTTTCTTGGTTTCTTGAAATTTCTTTTTAATTTCAATTAAAATGATGCTTTAACTCAAAGTAAAAGACTGGCTCTAGTTTAAGGCAGTTCCGTAAAGAACCAAATGCCTTTTGTTTTGTTTTGTTCTTTGTTTGTTTTGTTTTGTTTTTTGATTTGATTTTGCCACACAAATTTCCTCAGAAGAAATTAGGGGAAAAATGTATTTTGGTCTAGTCAACTCTGGAGTGTCAAATGGAACAGGTGTTGTTTACTCTTTAAGAAATGAAAATATGAAACAAAAGATATGTGACATTGTTCCTAAACTCCAAAATTAGTTACTAGCAAACCTGTGACTGTAATATGGCTCTTTCTGTATTCAACCAGAAAAGTTTCTAGCGGTCTGCTATGCTATTATGGACTTTAATCATGGACTGAATTGCTCAGCTGCAACTTCTGGAATGTTAATGGGTTAAATTTAAGGGGATTACCACAATGATTATCACATTTATTTAGAACTCCCAAAGCACAAATCTTATTATCTACAAATGACTCTGAATTAGATAAATCAGAGATATAATAACTTGGTATTAAAAAAAGTAATCATTACATATACTCTTACTACCCTTAAAATAAATATAAATAACATTCATAAAAACATTCATTATACTAATGTGTTTCCATAATTATTATTACTAAAACTGGAATGGGTATTTAGTTTTGTCTAATTCCAGGATATTTTTTTTTTATGGAAATTTAAAACTACCAAATTAGTTGCAACCTTTGAATTTTAAAGTTGAGGGAAAAACATCCCAATAGTTAAAATGGCCCATGGCACAGGCCTAGCTGGGGTTTAGACTGTTCCTAACTGTATGTTCTCCAGGCTTCTAGATCAAGCCACTTCACAACACTCTTTAAATATTTTCTCTCAGTTGATATGATTGAATGGTAGATTGTCTTCAGTCTACCTCAATCTTCATTTCTTTCCAAGGTGCTCTTTAGCAATGCCTTGGCCTCTTAAGTAATAGTGCTGGAAAATGGAGGTTTAAGCATTGGGGGTGAGCCTGAACTTATACACTCATGTTAACTTTATTTAATTATGTTAGTATTTAAGGCAATTTTCCTATCTTCTGAATCCAGTAACAACACCCTGCTTATCCTCGCTCTCAGTGATGACTTTTCTTTCCACTGAACTGAATATAGTAAAGAAATAGAAGAGAATCCCAGTTCCCACCACTACATCTACCCACTTACCAGCATCTGCAGTCCCATACTCCTGCCAGAGACAGTTTTTTCAGTGTGCAGTTTTGACCACTCAAAGCCACCATTCCACAATTTTATCCTCTCCTTCTTATATTATTTATTCTTCTGAAATGTCCTCATCTAGTGCATCATGCTATTTTTCTATTTGAAAACAAAACTTTTCCTTGACCCCATTTCCCTTGCCAGTTACAGTTCCATTTATTTGCTGCCCTTTGCAACATGTTTCCACAGAAAGTTGTTTACACCACTGTTTAAAATTCCTTTGTTCCCATTTCCTCTTAAATTCATTTCAAAAAAAGCTTTTGTCCGCAACACTCCACTCTAGTTAGTGTTCCCAACAACCTCAACATTGCTGATCCCATTGCCCATTTTACAGTTTTAATCTTTCTGAAACCATCAGCAGTCAGAATAGGCTGGGTATACAATAGCAAAAACCAACCCCTAAACCTCAGTGAGTTAAGAATCACACATTTCTCACTCATTCTACACAGCTATCCAAGGTTGGCTGGATTCTCCTTTCTTGGGAGGCTGATGGAGCAGCCATTATTTAGAAAGAGAGCAATGAAATGCTTGACCCAAAAAATGACAAGTCACAGCTCATTGCCCAGACCATCATGTGATCCCACCTACCCTTCTCCCACAACCCATATCCAATCTATCACTAAAATCCTTTTTATGTTATACTCAAAATATATTAAAATCTGGGCACTTTTCTCTATCTTTACTGCTACTATGTAAGTCAAAATTATTTCTTTCTAGGGTTATCACAATATATTCATAATAAACAAGTCTCCTTGCTTCTACCTTTACACTCTGTTGAGTATTGAATCATGCTCCCCACAAGACATGTACAAGTCCTAACCTCCAGTTCTGTGGATGTGAACACATTTTGTCTATAGGATCTTAGAAGATCCTATTAAGATGCTACAAAATTGAATCGGGGTGGGTCTCAATCCAATATTACTAGAGACTTTATAACAAGAGGAAATTTGGACATGGAACCGGAAGCCACAGCAGGAGACCTAAGGAGATGGATCATCATGTGACAGAGGGAGAGCTTGATTGCCAACTCGCGCCAGTAGAATGCTACAGTCTATGTAGAAACGATGGCCTGTCGATACCTTGATTTTGGACATCTAAGATCTATAACTATGACAATGCATTCCTGTTGTTTAAGCATGGAGTATTTGCTATAGACATCTGGCCAAACTAGGACACACCCCTCCAGTCTCCAATCTCTTTTCAATTACAGCAACCTGAGGGATTTTATTGTGTCTCTCCTCTGCACAAAACTCTGGGATAGCTCCCAGTTTTACTTTGAGAAATACATCATAGTGTTTCCCAAGGCCTAAATCACCACGAATTATTTGCCCACTTCCAATTACCTCTGTAATTATCTCACCTACTGTTCTCTACTTGGATCTTTCCTCCAGCTATACTGGCCACTTTGAGACACTATCTGCTTATGATCTTTGCTCGAGGGATGGCTAATTTCCTCTTCACTTTGAAACCTTTTGTTAAATTTCATCTTCACCATTAATAACCTTAATCACACTATTAAAAATGCAATACATACCCACACTTCTAATCACTATTATCCTAGTATACATTTTACATAGTACCTAAACTTTCTAAAATATTCTGTAATTTGCTTACTTACTATGTTTGTTTGTTTTTATATTACTCACTGTCTGCCTTCTCAAAGTTCTACACAATTAGAAAGCTTTGCTGTTTAGTTACCTGATACATTTTAAGGGCCAAGGACAGTGTAAAGCTAATAGAATGTGTTCAATAAATATTTGTGGACTGTTGAATAAACGAATGGCATGCCACTACCCCAAGCTAAGCTCAATCCTAAGAATGCTTAAATAACACATTTAATCTCATCTTTTGGTAAAACTCATAGCCCACAGTTATTTCAGTTGTCTTCCAGGCTTTCACATTCTTAGCATTCTATTGACAAATTATTTGAGCTATACTGCTTTTACTTTTCAATTTCTGACTTTTTATCCATTTTTCTGCTTGTATCTGCAAGAATTAAAAACAATAATATAAAACAGGGTAAGCTTCTACTAAAGTTTCTTTTCCTTTTTGTTTTGGTCCTGTTAATTGTTTTAGTAATTTTATATTATGTTTTATTTATGGAGGAATTTAACATTAATAGTAGAAATGGTGTTTGGGTATCATCTGAAGTTTTATTCCTCAATTCTTTCCTTTAATCCATTTAGGATAGTGACATTAATACTTGGTAACTACTCCAGGCACAAATTTTTGTCGCATGTCTGAACTTTGAATGCAAATAACAGGGACATTTAAATTTAAAACAGGGAATAAATAATTAGAAGCAACTACAACAGATCTTCATTCAAAAATCTGATTGTTTTATAAATAATTTTATTATTCAAAATAATATAATTATCCTTTATGATTTAGCATTCAACACTTTCTATAAGAAAATGACATATGGAGTATTATATTAATTCATATAGAGTATTATATTAATTTAATTCTGTTTTATATATTTTCAATTATTTTTTCAAAACAATTCCACAATCCATTTGAGTGTCAACTGAATTTTATTTAGAGACACCTACTTTAAACAATAAAGTCAAAGTAAAATCTAAAGATTAAGTCTTGAAATTAGGTTTACACTTCGAGAAAATAGGCTTTAGAGCAAGTTTACTCATTTAATTTACCATTCCCTACCCCATACCTGTGAAAAAGTTGGCTCGCCTGCATGCTGTTTCAATCATTGCCTCTGAATAACCTGGAGAATAACTACTTGTAAACCCAACATTTGCAACAACAGTCAATTCAGAATCCACAGAATTTTTACTTAAATTATTCCATTAATAATTCTGTGTTTTAGCTTGAAAAATTATACAGATAACTAAGTAAATACTAATTATTTTACAACAGGCAAACATATACATGACCCACTCCTTCAAATTCCATTATTTTTACCCTCTATCAAAATGGAGCTTGTGGAGCCAGTTGCTATATAGCCTGTCATATGAATACAGGCTCAGGCACCACAGACTTTCAGCAAAAAACCGGTTTATTACCTAGGCAGCACAAACGGTCCAAAAGAGCAGAAGAGATCTCATCGCAGCCAGTTCCCTGGTGAGGCCAATTTCTCTGGTCAGGGTCAGTGGATTATAGTTCCTCACACCCCACTTCACAGTGGAGATGCGAGACATGTGTGCTCCCTGAGCACTAAGATTTTATTCACCCCAGGGGTAGGGGACGCTGCAATGAGCCAAAAGCATTCATCAAGCAAACCCTGTACCCCAGCAAATAGCTGGGGCTGGTTGAGATCTAATTCTCCCCTGGGCTGCCTGTGGTGAAATGGAAACATATTGAACACCTGCTTGCAAACAAGCAAGAGGGGAAAAGGAGGGGGCTTGGGGAGGGCTGGGAGATGGCTGCTGAGTGTGTCTGTGACTTCCTCAGCGGAGTCCAAGATTTGAATGGAGAGATAATGTGGCCAATGACTTCCCTTATCATTCTAAAATTCTGGGTCACAATCTGATACTTTTGGGTAGCTTATATAAGATTTACACCTTTCATTGGTTTGTTTGATTGTTTTAATGCTATGCTGGAAAATGGACTGAAAAAATTTATGAAGGTGTGTGTGTAACTAAATGTATCAGTACTTTTACTTCTGTAAAGGATTTGTGGCACACAATTAGATAATAAAAAAATATAAAATACTATTTATTGTAAATTCCATAGAGCCAATTGATTCTCACAGAATGTTCTCACTGATTTTTGACAATGTATGTTAGCAATTGATGAATGAGTGTAGTTCTGACATAAATGATGATTTATATTCAATTTACATTAACATGTACAAGGAAAATGAAACAATGATGAGGTTGTTGGAAGTTTACTTGTTTATCAATGACCAGAGTGACTTCTTTGCTGAATCAAAGGATAATTTTTGAACACTGGAAGAATGTTTCCTAAATTTTTTTGTGCCATTGATAATGTAATGGCTATGTACATGACAAACTTTTAGGATTAATCTGCATTATTAACATTTTCACCATCACTCTCTTAAGACTAGATATTCCACAAAACAATAAAAAAGAGCCCTGATTTGTAGTATACAAATATGCATACTGCATGGCCAATTTCAAGGTAACAATGTAAGGTCACAGAACAAATATCTCCACTGTACAGATAGAATAGGCATATTGGACTATATATTAGATCCTTGAAAAACCCATCTTTTACTTGACTATTTGACATCATTTGTCCATGGATTAGATAATATTCAAAGTTCTACTTTTCTCCCCTGATGAAAATTCTAATTGGCTTATGCCTCTGGCTTTTTCAATCTTTAATACCCTGCCAACTGAGTTTTGCTAAACATAGTAGTCCTCCCAGGGTGGTCTCTGAGGTTTTCCTAGAATGGCATATTAAGCATGCTTTGATATGTGGCTTGTATAGGTTGTTTACACCTATGATTGTTTTTAATGGGCTGCTTTCTTATTGGTTACTAAACACAGGCCAATAAAAATTAATGGATTTATAAACTTACAAAAAATAGAATTTCATTAATTATATATAATCATTTTCATTTCTTTTCCATTCTGCAGCATACCATGACCATGTAACATTTACTATCTGACGTATCAGCATTCTACAATGATTTGGAATATTATCTGAACATAAAAGCTGCCAGAATAGCACAACAATAAAAGGCACTTTTACTTAATGATTTCATTTTGGCAAAGGTTTGTTTACATATGGAGTAACTTCTGCTTAAAGCAGTCAATAAAGAAGACATTTCTATTTATGACAGGAATCATCTGGCTTGTGCCAGGATGGTCCTTTCCTTGTATTACATGTACTCTAATGATAATCAGCTTCACAGGGAAATCCAATTCTGGCTGGGCACACTTAAGCAAAATAAAGTGCATGTTGAGGCAATTTTCTGGAAATTTTCAGGCAATATAATTGTTAAAATAGAAAACAAATTATTTGGAAGCTGAACTATGAAAAGCCAAGTTTTTCATTTGTTGGTTATTTTTAACACTGGGTATGGTAATTTGTCTGTTAGGAAATAAAGCGTAAACTTAGGACTTTTAGGGCAAGGTAGGCTGAGGCAGGGAATTATTTAAAAAGCTAAAAAATTTGAGGCATGGAATTATTTTTTAAGAAGCCCAAAGGTTGGCATTTAATTTGATAAACTTTCTCCTCTTTTCCTTCTTTCACAAATCTTTACCTTGGTTATGTAAGAGGAAATGTTGCCAGGTTTTCTGCAGGTGCAATGATTATCTCAAACTAATTTTAATGTGTTTGAATTCATTTAAAATGTATTTATGTTTCCAAGGATGTTTTCCCTTAAATCTATGGCCATCTGTATTTTAAGAGGTAAACCTTCACATGTGTTTCTGATTCTTCTATAAACATATCATTAAAGTATCCCATTGCAAAGGCCAGTAGATAGCCAAAAATCGTATACATTCTTTTTCCAAGAAGCAAAATGGTTTGGGGGATCAAATGTAAACAAATGTGACTCCAAGATATATGGCGAGATGCAGAAAGGAAAAGTAAGCTTCATTCAATCTGCTCAGATGTCTTATTATACATCTTACAGTGTTCTTTCCAACTATTTCTCACTTTCTATTCTTTTATTTTTTTAAGCACCCTTTTTTAAACTCCTTTTTTAAGAAAGCAACTTCTTCTTTTCATTTTTTTCCCTAAATATTCTCCCTACTATATAACTAACATAACTAACCTGGTTAGGAGCAGCAGAAAGCTATAGGAAAAATAAAATTACAGTCACATGTCCACAGAAGTTGTATCTTTAGATAACTTTAGAAAGGAAATAAATATACAGACAATTCACATTTAAAAATGTGGATATTTATCAAATATTTGAAGTTAAAGCAAGCACATACTTGTATAAGTTTATACCATGCACAGAAAAGTTTCTTCAATAATTACTATTTCTCTGAAAAATAATACATATTTTCCTTAATGAAACTGAACTCCTTTCTTTAGCAGATGGATGCTACACAACAGGTTGGTTTTTTTATTTTTGTTTTTGTGCTCTGAATAGTACCCATTTCAGGTCCAAAATTGTTTCTGTTGGCTATTTGCATAAACCAAAATTAGCCAGCTACTTATCATACTTTCTTTTGATGTACTGATTTAAGAGGAAAATACAGGGTATGAAACTATTTAGAGATACAGTAGTCATGACCACATCTCTATGTCCTGCAGACATCAGCCATGGGGAAGCAGAACAAATCAATGCACTTTTCTAAGGCCGGTCAGCTTGATTTCTCCAGAAGCCCCACAGACAAATGAACTAGGTTGTGGTCTATCTGCAAACTGCACCTACCATTGAGTTTTTCCATGGTCTGTTAAACTAGTTACAGACCTATATCTATGGATGAAATGTGAAATGGACAGTTGGGGCAATTATCGGAACAATTCTGGCAAAAAAGAAATCTTGTTACTATGGAAAAGTGAGTTGGGGGGTGCCTTAATTATCTATATTGAATTTCTATATTGATCACATTCAAAAGACAATTGCTTGACTTACCACTTCATTTTGCTTGGGTAGACACAGTCTAAGATAATTGAAAGCAATTAAACAACAGTGTCGAGGAAACCATAAGTGACAGCTGAGGTCAGTTGTTGTGGTGCAGGGTAGTTTCATCAACAAGTATTTACCAGCCTCTACTGTGCTAGATACTGGGATGATCACTGGTTAAACAAAGAAGAATATGACCATCCACAAACTAGTGGAAACAAGATAGGCATATGTGAAAGAGTGAAGTGGCAATGATACACCAATTCTACATTGAGCACTAAATAAGAAGTGGTGTTTTAATATATTCATCTCTTTCAGGGAAATAGTGGGACGAGAAAATGTACAATTAGACATTGGACTGGCTTTATAAAAAGGAATGTCATTATTTGAAGAGGAGTGAGATTTCTATCTAAAAAATAAGCAAACTGATACCTAAAATTTCACCATTGCTTGAATGAAGTGATAGAATTCTGGCTACCCTCCTTTAAAATGCAAATATATCTGGGAGGAGTCATACTGTAAGTGTAGTAACTCCCTACATCCTTTCCTTAGGGAAAGTGAGTTGTCACTTTCCTCCAGTGTGACAGATGAGGGCAGCAGCTTAAGACCACTGGGAGCCTGGGGAAGAGATCTGAGTGGCAAAGAAGGAATAGGTAAGGACTGAAAATAAATTCTGTGTTCTGATAACAATTTTTGCCTTGGGCCAGCTGGGTAGACTACCAGGTCCTTTAGGACCAAATGATAATTGCAGTGACTTTAATAGTAAGTTTAACCAATCTCCATCTAAATACCAAGGCAAGACATATCCAATACATGTTTATCTGAATGTTACCTTTACCCTCCCATGAGAACAACAGCATTGGTAGATCTATGTATCTGTAGTAACCTTATTTATTTTTCTAGAATTACATTTGCATCTTTTGTGTGTAAAGTATACATCTATACACATACAAAAATACAACATATGAACATACAAATATGAATAGCACTTGAGTTCTTTATGATCATAGAAAAGGCAAACAAGGAGAAATAATAGAAGGTTATGCATCATGAATTTGGAAGGGCAAATTCTGCCTTTCTAAATTACAAACACAGCAATTACATTGTGCCGGTTTGAATGTATTGTGTCCCCCAAATGCCATTATCTTTGTAGTCTTGTGTGGGGCAGAAGTTTTGGTGTTGGTTAGATTTGCTTGGAGTGTGCCCCACCCAGCTGTCAGTGATAATTTTGATGAGATGTTCCCATGGAGGCTTGGCCCCACCCATTCGGGGTGGGCCTTGATCGGTGGAGCTATATAAATGAGCTGACTCAAAGAGGAAAGAGAGTGCAGCTGGGAGTGATGTTTTGAAGAGAAGCAAGCTTGCTAGAAAGGAACGTCCTGGGAGAAAGCCGTTTTGAGGCCAGAGCTTTGGAGCAGATGCCAGCTGCCTTCCTAGCTAACAGAGGTTTTCCGGAGGCCCTTGGCCATCCTCCGGTGAAGGTGCCCGGTTGCTGATGTGTTGCCTTGGACGCTTTGTGGCCTTAAGACTGTAACTGTGTAGCGAAATAAACCCCCATTTTATAAAAGCCTATCCATCTCTGGTGTTTTGCATTCTGTAGCATTAGCAAACTAGGACATACATCTATTAATTTTTATCAGGTAACTCTTTAATCTTTTTAAAATCATAAAAAGGGTGTCCTTCTTCTTGGAATTTTGAATATATCCAGCTACATAATGTGTGTGTGTGTATAATTATCAAATATGTGAGATAAAACAAATATTTCATGCTATCTATAATGTTACTAATAGGGTATTAAAAATAATTGCTGGATTAAATATAATTTGCCATCACATAATTGAGATTTTACTTACAAAATAGAACTACTTATATTTAAATCACAAATTAATATTAAGTCAAGTAACATACAGAAATAAATGTGGAAAATTTCTGGTAATATTTTACTGGTTTTAAGAGAGAGACCATAGGTCATTAGAATCAGATCTTACAATGACAGATATTTTTTCACTTTTAAGTTGATCACTGAAGTTTAAAACTGGTACTGGAAAGCAGAAGTGACAGAAACATGTAGCAGTTTTCATGGAAGCTGACTGTCTCTTGCCCCCTAGTACATACACAAACACACTTCCTTAGGTATTTACACAATCCCTCCTGCAACCACAAACCCATTCCTGTTTCGAGCTAATCACAAAAGTATTGGTGATCTCAAGCAACTTAAGATAAACTAATTTCCTGCTTCAGACTTCCTTTATTAAAAAAATTGATCTATTCCATTTGTCTCTCTGATTTAACCTATGACATCAATCAGATGAAAGACTGTTGCAAATATACTTTTAAGCAACAGTTTAAATGCTGTTGTACATTTTGCTGTAAAGATGAAACAATTGTTACCTTTTTACCATAATTGTACCTCACCCTGAAACAACCTGAATGACAACTGACAAAACTGGAAAAGTTACAGTTGGCTTTACTTGCTCATTCAGCTGTTACTCTGCTAAAAGATCTGAACCTCCCCACAAATCCTCAGAGGCAATACAATTCTTTATTTTAATGAATTCACTTTCACCCCACTGAGAATTAATTGCTTTGGAAACAACCCAAGGGTCCTACATGCTGGGTTGCCCACTAGTAGATTTTTTTTCCCTTTCTTTCTTTCTTTCTTTTCCCCCCTAATAAAGAGCTCTAAAAATTAAGCAGCCTTCTGACCAGATACAATATCTAGTTCTATTACCTCCTTCTGCCTCTATCCAGCTGTGATCTCTCTCACTCTGCCTCCTTATATATATAAATATACTCATAAAACACCTACATTCACAGATGTACACACACATATTAAAAAGACTTATGAGATTCCTTGTATTATTGGTAAAACTTAGTTTCTTTTATAAACACAACTGGAGGATTTTGGAGTAGGCAAATCCATAGGTCACCTCTCTATAGTCTCTCTCCTGTCTGGAAAACAAACAAACAAGCAAGCAAAATCATACAAAATAGTTTCCATTGGACATAGGCAACAAAGAAGACTGATCCCTTATAAATGTGAAGAGTCCTATGTTTGTCCCCACATTACTGACTATGGTATGGATAAAGGGAACTGTGGCAGAACATACTTGTATTGAGGGGGCAGATCTGTGAATCAGGAAAGTCCAGGAGGCTTCAGGACAAAATACTGGATTGGAGAGAGGTGCACATAGAGAGAGCTAGCCCCGCGGATCTCTAGGTCGCCTCCCATATGCATTGTACTGACTACTGGAGGCTGGGGAAAGAACCACCTGAAATGACCAGAGCCAACAATCCTCATCTCACACAAGGCAAGAGAGAATTTGTCTTTCAAACATTTAAAGAGAAAAATGCTCATAGTTTGTAGGATGTTAGGTAGGATAATTTGAATAGTTTGCTTTAGCAGAGGGGCAATCTTAGCCCTAGACAATACTGATCTGATCCTACCTGAAAAAGCTTACAGCAAGAAGCAAAATGATCAAAATTGTCGCCAAGTAACATTACTGCATCCCGATCAAAGCTCATATATATTTAAGGAAACACAAAAATATCCACAACCCAGCAAGGTAAAATTTTAATGCCCACCCTCTGTTAGAAAAATTACCAGGTATACTAATAGTGGCAGTAAAACAGAGTTGAATTGTTAAAGAAAACTCATAAGACCCAAAATACCAATGCTAATAAATTCGAAGTTTATTGCAAGAAAAGGATAGAACTCAGCAACAGCATTATAGTAAGAATATATATATCATAGCTAAAGCTGCCTCCCAGCAAGGTGTTGAGGAGGTCTTTTTCAGGATCCAGATGTCCTCCTTCTATACAGCTAGATACAACGTGCTTTCTCTTTCTCTAAGAATCACCAACATGTGCACGGAACACTTCAGATCCAGGGATTCCAAAATAGTCTGAGTCCTGACTTCCTATACACTGCTGGCCTCCTTCTTATTATGTGACTCGCTTCAGTCTTCCATGTATCTTGTGAAAACCAAGTACGAATCAACAAACATGATTTTATCAAAAAACGATGCTGACAAACTGGTTAAAAAAAAAAAACAAAACAGAAAAAAACACTCTGACACTTGAATCCAACCCATAGCTATAAAAAAAACTCCATTAATCAGTATATTTCATGTTTTGTCCAGGAATTCTTATCAGGTGATCTACGTCTTAAAATGCTCATTTAAATTCCAGACTTTCTAGAATAAGCCATTATAGTATACCAGGTATAAAAAGAAACAGTAAAATAGGATTCATAATGCGTAGAAAAAATAAATCAATATAAACAGACCCAGAAATGAAACAGATGATATAATTGTTAGACATAGACATCAAAAGAGTTATTATAATGATCCCACATGTTCAAGAATCTAGAAGATTGAGCATGTTAAGTAGTGACATGGAAGATGTGGAGAAGACTCAACTCATTCCTCTACAGATGAAAATGATGAAAGTCATATGAAAAATACACTCAGGATTAATAGGAGAATAGATATTGTAGGCAAAAAGATTAGCAAATTTGAAGATAGAGCTATAAAATTAGTTTAAATGGAATAGGCATTGGAAAAACTGAAAATAATGACTACATCACTCAAATGAGCATTCACAGGCCAAAAAGGTGAAACTCAACTTAAACATCACTCCATATACAAAAATTAACTCATAGTAATTTTACTTAAATGTAAAATTGTACAACTATAAAACTTTTAGAAGAAAGCACAGGAGAATATCTTAAGGACCTAGGACTTAGTGAAGAGTTCTTAGGCATGACAACAAAAATAAAAACACTGATAAATTAGATTTCATCAAAATTAAAAACTTTTGTTATGTGAAAAACCCTTCCTTAAAAAAACAAAAAAAAAGGATAAGATGCAATCTGGGAGCAAATACTGGTGAACCAAATTTCAAACAAATGACTCATATCTAGAATATTTGAAGAAATCTCAAAACTCAGTATAAAAACCAACATTTCAATTGGAAAATGGGCAAAAGACACAAACAGACATTTCACTAAGTAGGGTATAAGAATGGCAAATAAACACATGTTAAGATGTTCAAAAACACTAGTCACTAGGGAAATGCAAATTAAGACCATAATGAGATCTCATGATTAATGTGGTCTTGAGATTAAGACCACTGTACATCTATTAGAACAACTAAAGTAAAAATAGTGATAATGCCAAATGCTAGTAAGATGTAGAGAAACTACAAAACTCATGCTGGTGACAATGTAAAATGGTGAAGTCGCTCTGGAAAATAGTTTGACAGTTTCTTATAAAACTAAGTTGGACTGGGACTCGGGCAAGATGGCGGCATAGAGAGGGGTGGAAGCTAAGTAGTCCCCCTGGAACAACTACAAAAAACCAGAAACAACTAGTAAATAATCCAGAATAACTGCGGGGGGACAAACGAGACCATCCATTCATCATACACCAACCTGAATTGGGAGGAATGCCCGAGAACACAGCATAAAATCTGTAAGTTAAACCTGCGGAACCAGGTCGGGAGACGCCCTCCCCCATAGCCCGAGCTGCGGAGCCTCGTGGTGCCACAGAGAAGCTCTCTCCCAGCAAGCGAATACAGCTCAGCTGAGCTCCAACTGGGGTTTTAAGTAGCGAGTGTGAACTGCTCACTACAGGTACGCAGCCCCAAAAAACAGACAGAGGCTTTGGGTGATGACTGACCTGGGAGAGCTGGAGGGTGGTCTTGGACTGGGTCTGAAGGGGACTATCTGTTTCTTTTTCGGCTCAGTGGAGAAAGCCCCAGTCATTTTCAGTTTCCAGGGCTATGACTCTGGGAAGGGTGGAGATACCACAAGCAGAGAGAGACCATTGAAATGCTAATGACCTCCACCTGAGGGGTCTGTCTTCTCTAGGAGGAAAGGGGTGGGGCCCTTTCCATTCAGAACAAGACCCCAGAGCCTGGGGGATCACGGCCATACCTCCTCACACCAGGCAAGAATTATAGGCTAACAGGCGTCACCTGCTGGGCAGAAAAGCACAGTGACCTGAGGCATCAAAGGGTAGAGCAATTTTCTAAGACACACCAGCAGGGAAACCAGATACTGAATATTTCTTCCCTCTGGGACCTGAGCCTGTTCTGGTCTGGGAAAACCTGATTTGGATAACCAAGGAAACCATGCCTAGACAACAGAAAATCACAACCTACACTAAGAAAAACAAAGTTATGGCCCAGTCAAAGGAACAAACGTACACTTCAACTGAGATACAGGAATTTAAACAACTAATGCTAAATCAATTCAAAAAGTTTAGAGAAGATATTGCAAAAGAGATAGAGGCTGTAAAGGAAGAACTGGACATGTATGCGGCAGAAATCAAAAGTTCAAAAAACCTACTAGTAGAAACTATGGAAATGAAAGGCACAACACAAGAGATGAAAGACATAATGGAAACATACAACAGCAGATCTCAAGAGGCAGAAGAAAACACTCAGGAACTGGAGAACAAAATACCTGAAAGCCTACACACAAAGGAGCAGATGGAGAAAAGAATGAAAAAATATGAGCAACGTCTCCGGGAACTCAAGGATGAAAGAAAGTACAATAATGTACGTATCATTGGTGTCCCAGAAGGAGAAGAGAAGGGAAAGAGGGCAGAAGCAATAATAGAGGAAATAATTAATGAAAATTTCCCATCTCTTATGAAAGACATAAAATTACAGATCCAAGAAGCGCAGCATACTCCAAACAGAAGAGATATGAATAGGCCTACGCCAAGACACTTAATAATCAGATTATCAAATGTCAAAGACAAAGAGAGACTCCTGAAAGCAGCAAGAGAAAAGCAATCCATTACATACAAAGGAAGCTTAATAAGACTATGTGTGGATCTCTCAGCAGAAACCATGGAGGCAAGAAGGAAGTGGTGTGATATATTTAAGATACTGAAAGAGAAAAACCACCAACCAAGAATCCTGTATCCAGCAAAGCTGTCCTTCAAATATGAGGGAGAGCTCAAAATATTTTCTGACAGACAGACAATGAGAGACTTTGTGAACAAGACACCTGCCCTACAGGAAATACTAAAGGGAGCACTACAGGGTGATAGAAGACAGGAGTGTGTGGTTTGGAACACAATTTTGGGAGATGGTAGCACAACAATGTAAGTACACTGAACAAAGGTAACTATGAATATGGTTGAGAGAGGAAGGTGGGGAGCATGTGAGACACCACAAGAAAGGAGGAAAGATAACGACTGGGACTGTGTAACTTGGTGAAATCTAGAGTATTCAACAATTGTGATAAAATGTACAAATATGTTCTTTTACGAGGGAGAGCAAGCAAATGTCAACCTTGCAAGGTGTTAAAAATGCGGAGGCATTGGGGGAGGGATGCAATCAGCATAAACTAGAGACTGTAACTAATAGAATCATTGTATTGTGCTTCCTTTAATGTAACAAAGGTGATATACCAAGGTGAATGCAGATAAGAGGGGGGGATAGGGAAGGCATGTTAGACACTTGACATTGGTGGTATTGTCTGATTCTTTATTCTACTTTGATTTAAGGTTATTTTTCCTTTTGCTGCTTCCTAGCTGTCATTTTTTTGTTTCCTCTTTCTTTTTCCTCTCTACCTTCTTTGACTCTCCCTCCTGCCTTGTGGAAGAAATGTAGATGCTCTTGCTTAGTATGAGCAGAATGTTCAATTAGGATGAACTTAAATGTTTGGAAATGAACAGGGGTGTTGGTAGCAAGATGTGAGAATAACTAACAGCGCTGAGTGGTGTGTGAATGAGGTGGAAAGGGGAAGCTCAGAGTCATATATCTCACCAGAAGGAAAGTTGGAGGTCAAAAGATGGAAATGTATAAAACTGAATCCTATGGTGGGCAATGTCCATGATCAACTGTACAAATACTAGAAATCACTTCATGAACCAGAACAAATGTATGACCATACAATTAGAAGTTAATAATAGAGGGGCATATAGGGAAGAACTGTATACCTATTACAAACTATATACTAGTTAGTATTTCAACATTTTTTCATAAACAGTAACAAACATACTATATCAATACTAGGAGTCAACAATTGAGGGGGGTTGGTTAGGGATAGGGGAGGTTTAGAGTTTCCTTTTCTTTTTTTCTTTTTTCATCTTTCACTTTATTTCTTGTCTGGAGTAAT
This sequence comes from Choloepus didactylus, assembly GCF_015220235.1. NCBI lineage: Eukaryota > Metazoa > Chordata > Mammalia > Pilosa > Megalonychidae > Choloepus > Choloepus didactylus. Next base: position 44,462,446 of record NC_051319.1, on the reverse strand, counting down.
GAAAAGTTTCTAAAAATTGAACAAAAATTAAGTGTGATGGATGCACAGCTGTATGAGGGTACCCAGGGGCAAGTGATTGTACACTTTGGATCTTTGGATAATTATATGGTATCTGAACAATCTCAATAAAAATTAAAAAAAAAAAGAAAAAAAAAAAAAAAACTAAGTTGGACTTACTATATGACCCAGAAGTTGTACACCCGAGCATTTATTCTACAGAACTGAAGCCTTATCCACCCACAAACTTATGCAAGATTGTTCAAGGTAGCAGCTTTAATTATAATTTAATTATAATAGCCCCAAATTGGAAACAAATAAAATGTCCTACATCAAGGAAATGGTTAAAAATCTGTAGTATATCCACTAATTTCTCTCTTCCATTCCAAAGATGTTTCCACTAGATATGGTGACACCAGCATTACTGGGAGTGGGGTGGGGGGAGGATAGTGGATTAAAAATGAATAATTGTTTTTGAAAGAATTCCAGCTGCCTGATATGTCTCTAAGTTGTGGAAGACAAATAGTTTTGCATGTTATAAGTAGAACAGATTACAACAAACACAGAATTTTGGGAAATATACAGATCTTGTAGACAGAAGACTGGTTCATTATATGGCTCTGCTATGAGCTGAGATGGATAAATTCCTTAATCTCTCCCACACTCATATTGCTTACCACAAGATAGTGATAATAGCTCCTGGAAATGTTGCTGTGAAAATTAAACTAAAGTGCCTACTATACATGCATTTAATAAATATTTATTTTCCTACTCAAATATGTGTTCTTTTAATGGATATTATCCAGTGTTAAGAGCCTGGAGTCAAGCTGAAAGGAAACTTCAGTTTAATCCAAATTGTTCCACTTACTAGTGATGAAGGGATGTTTACTTTGAATGTCAATATTTTCATTTATGAAATCAAATTAATAATATTACATGACACATTTTTGTATTGAGTTTATGATAAAATGATATACCCCACGTTAGCTCTACACTCATGTCTTTACCAATATCTACCCTTTTAGACATGTGGCAGTTTGGGGTAAAATTCATTCTATAATTGTTAGTTTTTGATTAGAAATAATAAATCCATAAAATTCCAAGAAATGTAAGTAACTGAAATCAGTTGGATAGGCAAATAATTTTTACCTACTTTAAGATGATCATCTCTTAGATGGATATAAGAAAGAATATTAATTAGACTTAGTTTTATCCTAGACTATCTCACAGATTAACACTCTCAATTTGTGTTTAACATTTGTATGTAAACAAATAGAACTCTTGTCTGAGGACTCTGAAGCAGCTGTCCTGAAGTTGTGACTCATACAGGAAAAAATTCACAATACTGAGCTTTCACAAAGCATTCTAAAAAAAGCACTAGTATAGTAATTCCATTTTCTAAGATTAATATCAGTTAAATTTTCCCTGGGTAATTAAATTTAGAAGAGGCTAAAGGTATAAATAAATAAATGAATAAATATAAATATAAAATAGTATATATGTATGCATGAGAAAACCCAGGTGCTAATTGAGATTGATCATCTTTGCTTCTACTAATGCAGTATTGCTGAGAGATGAAAGATACAACTAAAAGGTTAAAAATAAAGGAATTTGATGTGGGTTGAATTGAGTATCCTAATTTGGGCATGTTATTGGCATTGGTCTGCATTTTGGTGGGTGGGTTCCCATAGTAAATAAGACCTCTTTAAGATGTTACTTCAGTTGAGTTTTGGCCCAACTATTTCAGGATGAGGTTTAATCTGGATCACTGAAGACCTTTTTAAACAGAGTGAAAATGAGATGGAAGGAAAAGCCATGGGGAGAAACCAGAAGCTGGAAGCCAACAGAACTCAAGGAAGGGAGAAAATATCTCCATGTTCATTATCATGTAAAGAAAAGCCAAGGACCAAGGATTGCTGGCAGCCAGCCCCAGAATGCCAGAGTCTTTAAGGAGAGCATGTTGCCTTGCTGGCCCCTCAGTTTTGGACTTCTAACCTCAAAACCACGAGCAAATTCTTGTTGTTAAGCCAATCCATTGTAGGGTATTTGTTCTAGCAGTTTAGAAACTAAAACAGAATTATTTTTCAAATACAAATTTCCTACACACATAAAATATTAAAGAGAAGAAAAGAGTTTTCAAAATAATTCTTTATAATTAGATTATCCTCCTGACAAATTCTTGGTGCAAATTTTAGTGTCTGTGTGGAAGATTAGAGTCCCCAGAATCAAAGATATTGCCACGGATTTTCTCTTAATGAATTCACCATTTTGTGATTCTATAGTTGCTTTTTAAATAACACACAAAACGTAGGGCTGATTTGCTCTCCATATTGAAGTTCTCATTTGAGTTAGAAGAGTCTGTGTACTTTTTCAGTTGGTCCATCTGAAGAGGGGAGGATAACACTGCAATTGAAGCTAAAATGTCAGAAAGCCATAGTTTATTTTTATGCTGAGTTTAAACTGAAAATCATGCTACATGTTTTTAATTCACAACAAAGAAAGTGATTTTTGAAACAATGATTTTTGAAACATTATTTAAAATTTTGAATATTTTTTCTTTTGCAGCTCATTTAAAAGAATAATTCTATATAAGTGTGTCATCCTTTTTACTTTTAAGTGATGATGGCATTGCAACATTTCAATACAGTGCTTGTTTCAATAGTTTTATTGCTGAAATAATATTTGGAGATCAAGATCCTTCTCTATTCTGACCTTCTATTGACCATGTATCTCCAATAATAGCATGATTTACCACACATAGGAAAATGTAAGTATGTTTGCTTGTTAATATTAGAGATAAGAAGATAAAGACTGGGACTGTATAATTTAGTGAAACCTAGAGTGTTCTATGACAGTGATTAAACATACAAATATAAAAATGTACATGTGGGAGAACAAACTTTGCAAGGTGTTGAAAATGGGATGGTATTGGGGAAAAATATAATCAATGAAAACTAGAGTCTAAAGTTAATGGTAACATTGAAAGGATGCTTCCATTAATTGTAACAAAGGCAATATACCAAAGCTAAATGTCTATAAGAGGGGACTATAAGGGAGGGATATGAAATTCTTGGTGGTGGTGGTGTTGTCTGACCATTTTATTGTATTTTATTTTACTTTATTATTGTTCTATTTTATCCTTTTTATTATTCTTATTTTATTTATTTATTTATTTATTTGGTGTAATGTAATGACTATGTTCAACGGCTGATTGTGGTGATGAATGCACAACTATATGATGATACTCTGAATGATTGCACACTGTGGATGAGTGTATGGTATGTGAATGTCTCTCTATAAAATTGCAGGGGAAAAAATGAACAGAGGGATACCAAGTGCTGGAGAAAACATGGAGATAGGGACATACCTATTCACTGTCAGTGGGGAAGTAGAATGGTACAGCTCATCTGGAGGGCAGTGTGATGTTTCACACACTGGTGTTTATGAAGTCAGTATTCACAATTTTTAATGGATGGAGGTGGCATACGGGTACATCAACCGATGAACAGAGTGGTGAACTATGGTGTATGCATACAATAGAATATTGAGCGGCTGCAAGAAGGAAGAAGTTGTAAGGAATGCAGCTAAGTGAATGGATCTTGAAGACAGCATTTTGAGTGAAATCCACCAGAAACAGAAAGAAAAACATTATAATACCTCACTAATATGGACTAACTATAATGTGCATACTCTGAACATTGAATCTTAGAACACAGGTTATCAGGGGAAGGCATATTGTAAAGGTGCCTAGATTGTAAGCTCTTACAACAGTCTCAATTATTCCTGAGTTGTAATGGTTATCTGTAAATTCTGAGATGCTGAGCTCTTTGTGTATAATCTGGTTGGTCCCTGGAACTTCAAGTATTTGTGTGACATCTGAGATTCAGAGCTGGAGTTTGACAGCTACGAGTGTCAGTATTATTCCATGCTAAAACTGTTAAAAAAAACTGAAAACGTGTTCAGATTTCAATTAGAGATATGAGTGAAGCAGATCTGGTTAGGATGAAGGCAAATCAGACAAAAGGGTAAAGGACAATATTGACAGTGTCTTAAAACTTCAACTTCTGTGTGAGACCAAAGAAAGAGATGTTTATTTGTTATAATATCTATATTTTCTGCAGCACATTAAATAATTCAACTTGTACAGTCAGTTTATTCAAACACCATAATTACATGGAACTTTGAATAGGGAGTGAGATATGGTTGGTTTGTTCAGATTAGTATGAAACCCCAATGCATTCCAAAGTAATTTGGGCAGAGAATAAAAATGTATTTGCAAAGCCCCCTTGAGGGACTGGGGAAAATGTGGAAATATTAAACTTCCCCACCTGGGGAATTACTGATATTCTCACAAGCATTGGGGCCTACCTATTTAGAAGGCAAAGCCCTTGATCTTGGGGCTTCCCTTATGAAGCTTGTTACCACAAAAGGAAAGGCTAAGCCTACTTATAATTGTGCCTAAGAGTCCCCCCAAGAGAACTTCTTTGTTGCTCAGATGTTCTGTCTCTCTAAGCCAACACTGCAGGTAAACTCACTGTCTTCCCCAATGCCTGGGACATGACTCCCAGGGTTGTAAATCACCCTGGCAATATGGGACATGACTCCCAGGGATGAGACTGGACCTGGCATCATGGGATTGAGAAAGTCTTCTTGACCAAAAGGAGGAAGAGAAATGAAACAAAATAAAGTTTCATTGGCTGAGGGATTTCAAATGGAGTTGAGAGGTCCTTCTGGGGGTTATTGTTACGTGTTATACAGATATCCTTTTTTTTGTAGTTTTTACAGTATTGGAATAGCTAGAAGGAAATACCTGAAAATGTTGAACTGCAATCCAGTTGCCTTGATTTTTGAAGACAATTGTATAACTATGTAGCTTACAAGGGGTGACTGTGTGATTGTGAAAACCTTATGGCTCGCACTCCTTTTATCCAGTATATGGACAGATAGGTAGAAAAATGGGAACAAAAGTAAATGAATAATAGGTGGGATAGGGGCATGAGATGTTTTGGGTGTTCTTCTTTGCTTGTATTTTTATTCTTATTTTATTTTTTTGGAGTAGTGAAAATTTTAAAAAATTGATTTTGGTGTTGAATGCACAATTATACGATGGTACTGTGAACAATTGATTGTAAACTTTAGATGATTGTAGGGTATGTGAATATATCTCAATAAAACTTAATTGGAAAAAAAAGTTAGTTGTATCTGGGGAGTGATGAAAATGTTGAGAAACTAGAAAATTTTGCCCGATGATTGCACAACAGAGAGAATGTACTAAATGCCACAGATATGTATGCTTTCAAATGGTTATTTTTTATGTGACATTCACAATAAAAAAAGAAACAGTAAGAACACAAAACAAAACAAAACAAAGCAAGTTAGTGATAATGAAAGGAATATGCACACATACATGCTTCACCCCTCCTGCACATACAAGGGACCCACACACAATACTGTTATCATGTTTGAGGATTTTAAATAAATTGAAACAAGGGTAAAGAGTCTCAATTCAGTGTCTAAAACAGAAGTGCAATTGATAACATGCAAAATATACATTCCCATTTTAAAATGCATACCATGCATTTTTGGACACTAAATATATTTTTAGGAAGGGTCTTGACAAAGGAAGATGAAAATCATTTTCATTGGGAGAAAAGGAAAGACATGTCATTAAAGAAGATCACAGAAAACATGATATTTATTAAAATTTCCCCAGTACTTGGAAGTGGTTTCCAATTTCTATCATGAAAATATAAAGAAATAATAAAAATTTTACAAATCAGTCAATATGAAATTTTAATGACTTTTTAGTATATATTTCTATTAATTTTACCATATGTAAATATCTTACCATTAAAGACTCTTATTTTATACTCAAATAACCCCATAAATGTTTCATTGGATATTGACTGTATGAGAAAATTCTGTGATGCCCCATAAGTAAGACCCAAAATACCTTTCATTGTTCAAGCTCTGTAATAGCTTCAATTCCTGCAAGTAGGTGAAAGAAATAAAAACAAAAAAGGCATGGAAAGAAGTTGTGGTAGAGTCACTATTTGCCCAAATTCTTCAATCCTCCTAGAATCACAGTTTTTTTTTTTTTTCATTTTGTTACTTTGCAGTTCTTTCCACTAAAGGAACAGAGATTAATTTCTCACTCATTGACTTTGGTCTGGCATATGATTTGCATTATTCAGTGGAATGAGACGAGGTTGATAGTGGGCCAAGTTTGATGTCAGGATTAAACCATCCTACATACATATTTCTTCGGGCTCTTTTGCAATTCCACCACCATTAGGAAAAGAACACATCCTAGATAGCTATTCCAAAAAGGAGGAAATATGGGGCAACAGGGCTGCCCTCAGCCAAATCACAGATCTGAAGCCTGAGCCAAAGCTTTGCAGGCAAACCCAGCTTAAAACAGAAAAAAATATCTCAGCAGACCTGTCTATATGTCAGAATAAAGGCTTCTTGACTTGTATCCACAAAGATGTTGTGGTTGTTTTTTAAAAAGCCATTCTTTTGACAAACTTAGGTGTCACAGAACCTAAATGAAATAAGTTCTTGATTAATGTGGAAGGCAAGCCGACTTGCAGCTGAAATAAGGTAGAGGAACTCATGTCCTGATGGAGGTGAGGAGTGGATTCCTTCCCTGATCTCATTGACCAACAAGATTATTTTTTCCATGGTTATTAAGCCATTTTAAACAAGGTATTGTGAGAAATGATTAAAATGCCAATGATTATATTGATAGAATGCATGGGGAAGTTTGTCATAGACTGATGTTTTCATATAAGCTTGTCTGAAATACTAAGGCAGAACTCATCACACAAACCTCAAACCATATCAGACTCATATCTTTTGTTACAATGTGACTGCAACTTTGGGTCAAAATAGAGGATTTCAAGAGTTAACAATAAAGACTGTTTTAAGTGTATTATGCTCTCCTTTTTTGGCAACCACCTTCTGAGCACACAAAATTGTCAATTCTGAGTATACAATATTATCAGCAGGAGGAACCCTTCTCAACATGCTACAATCTCTATTAGGATCTCTGGTCAACTCCATATTGGGAACTAAAGTAATCCAGAAATAAACCAAGATAAAGCTTATAAATAAGGAAGCTCAACTCTGAATCTACTCTGCCCCTAATTAAATTAAAATGATCCTTTCCATTCTAAATGTCTGCTAGAAGTTACGGTAACTCATCTGCAGAGGAAGACTGCATCATTTAGAATATCTATAATTTTTCAGACAAATATACAGCAATCAATCAAAAACAACCGGACACCCCAAGACATCAGACCAGAAATACAAAAATGGAGATGAGAAAGGGCCACATAGATAACTAGAAATTCAAGTTATCAAACAAATATATATCAAACTAGCACACATAAATGATGTTCCAGAATATAAAATTTTACCAAAATCCCCCAAAATATGCAGAAAGGAAAAATACAATAATGAAATTAAGAATCAAATAGAAGGGTTTAACATTATATTGGACACAGATGAAGAGAGGATTACTAAACTGGAAAACAGGTCACCGCAAAATAGCCATAATGAAGCATGGAAAGAAAAATAGGTTTTGAAAATTGAGAAAGGAGCGTAAGAAATATTTAGAACATTATAAAATATTAATATGTATGCAATCATGAGCTCAAAGGAGGAAGAGAATGGAGTAAAGCAATATTTGAAGAGGTAATGGATAATAATTTTCATAAGCTGATGAACGTTATTAAGCCATGCATTTAAGACCTATTTATCTCTAGATAGATAGAAGAAAAAATCCAGCTCATTCTCAAAGAATAGAACTGCTTACAAATAGAAAATCTTAAAAACAGCTTGAAGAAAAGACATAATACATTCAAAGGACCAGAAATAAGACTTACAGTTAATATATGAACAGAGTAACAGAAGCAAGACAATGGAACAACACCACTAAATTTCTAATAGCAGTGCTGTAGTGGATGTTGTGGATTGACTCCCCTTCAGGAGATGAGATTTGCATTGTGCCACACATGTTGATGGTTCACAGCTGAGTTTCTATACTATCTCCAGCTAAAATTAGCTGCCTTTCCCAAACTTACACTATCTCATCAAAAGCAGTCACATCCAACAACTGGTTGATGTGGCTAACCAAATACCCGGTTCTCTATCCTCAAATAGAGGTGACTGTATGGTCCTCTAGCACCTGAGAACCTGTGGATTGGCTGAGGAAATTTTTGCAACCCACTGCAGTTCACCTTCTCCCTCTGCCCAATATTTCATCTTGTGCTCTTTTCAAGTGTTCTTTCTGATGTCACTCCCTTGTAAACTTCTTGCAAACAAATGCCTTTCAGGAGGAATACAATTCAGACAACTACCAAATTAGAATTTGGAAATGAAAGTTATATAAAAGTTTTAATTTCTTTTTTTTTTAATTTGTCATTAGAATCTTAGTAGAGGAAGCTAAAGGGATTTATGAGGAGAAAGAAAATAATTTCCAACAGAAAAACAAAAATTTTAGTCAGAGTTAAGAGCACTGGAAAGACTATGTAGGGTAAATCTAAATGACTCTGAAGCTAACAAAACAATAATAATAATGTCCATGGGGATTAACTTCTATGTAGAGTACAAATTGAAACAGTAAACGAGAAGCAGGAAGAGGTAGAATTAAAAGTGCTCTTATACATTAATATTGTCTATTAATTAGTAAAAGTACTAATGTATATTTGACTGTAGTAATTCAAATACACATGTTGTAAGCCCTAGGGCATATATTAAAATAAGTGATGGTAGCACAACATTGTGAACATAATTAAAAGCACTGAATTGTATATTTGAATGTGGTTAAAAGGGGAAATTCTATGTTGTATATACGTACTAGAATAGAAACTTTAAACAACGTAGGACTGTACAACATAACCAGTGAATCATAATGTAAACAATGAACTATAGTTGATGGTACAATTATTAAAATGTGTTTTTTTTCCATGAATTGTAACAAATGAACCACATTACTGCAAGGTGTTAATAATAAGGGGGTATATGGGAACTCTATATTTTATGCATAATTTTTCTGTAAACCTACAGCTTTTCTAATAAAAAATAGTAAAAGAAATTTAAAAGAATAATTAAATAATAATGCAGATTTTTGGTATTTAATAATAAAAACTAAATAGCTATTAAATGGAAGTGTAATAACAAAAAATATTTGATTATTCCAAAATGAGACAAAATAGAAAAAGTAACATAATATCAGGTGGGTCAAATAGAAAATACATCATAAGGTGGTATGTATAAACCCAAATATATCAGTAATTAAATTAAATGTCAGTGAACTAAATATTCCTGCTGTACAACAAAGATATTTCAGGGTGAGTTGCAAAACAAAAATTAAAAAATCTCTATATGTTGCTTATAAAAGAAAAGGGTAAAGTATAAGGGCCAAAACCTGTTGAAAATAAAAATTTTGACGTTTGGAAAGAGATACATCATACAAACTCTTAAACCAAAATAAAGCTAGTGTGAATACAATAATATCAGACAAGGTACATTTTAATGCAAGAAATACACAATGATGTTATATATGTTAAATGGGCAATAAAATGGACATACTGAATAAATAGAAATATTTTTTATTTAAGAGCATAACTTCAAAATATATAAAGCAGAAATTGATAAAACTAGAGTAATAAATAAATGCATAATCATAAAGGCAGATTTGAGTATTTACTTTCTTGCACCCAGTGTACCTAGATTTAGAAATCTGGGAAAAGCCTAGATATGCATATTTTAAAAGCTTGCCAGGTGATTACACATGTGCCCCTTCCCTTTTGTAATAGTTCTCATGGAATTATCACAATAGGGGAATCAGTAGCATAATAAAGCTTATTAGATATCAAACAATAACAAAATGCTTATAACTTTCAGCCTCACAGAGGGTTGAAATCTTAGGTTGCTCTCCATCTCCCTCACTCTCCCCTTCTTTTGTGTCAGTATATTCTTATAGATGTTGGCAGATCATAACATTGGAAAACAATCAAGGTTAATTTTCTACAACTGCCTAGATAAGGTAGAAAATGAGGCAGGCTTGAATATAGGAATATAAACCTGTAATTGAATGTCTTTTCATTTCTGAAAATTTACTGAGATGATTGAGTCAATGTGTAATATACAGTAAAATCACTGCAAATAATTTTACTCTGATTCTTGGCAAAACCAATTCATTTTGCTCATGCCAAGGATTAATTTTGATTCATCTTTGCCACAATTTGGAATCTTATTGTGGGTAAAGCATGAGTTATGTGGAGCAGGGACATTAAACCAAGCATATCATGCAGTATTGTTGTGGATTTAAGTTTTCAGTTGAATTGCTTTAAGCATGGATTAAAAAAAAAGATATTCTCTAATAAAGGAGTAATCTGCATTAGCAATATGTTTGGTTTTTGGTATTTCTATGATTTTTACAGGGTTATTTCATTTAATGGAGATTCATGTAATTATGAAAATGTTATTTTTTTCAGGTACTTATCAGTACCAGACAGTATGGCTAGTTTCAGACTAGGACAATTGTCAGTTAATTTGACATCTATCTAGTAGATTGGTTCCCAAATCACAAGGCTTTCAGACTAAATAGCATTTATTTTGCGAGTTGTTCACAAGTGCTCATCTGCATGTATGAATTTGCTTTTGATTCTGATTTCTGAATGTGCATGTTAAGCAAAATTGCAAATTGAATCTTGTTAATACGTTTTATAGTTTGACTAACTTGTTTTCTTCTGAAGCCAATTGTATAGCCTTTAACTCCTCCAGTTCTCAATTAATTGTTCTATGGGGACTCTCTTCATTTACTCACTTCACTGCCCTCTATTTGAAACCTGCACCAAGAATGAAATATAGATAGTCTATGAGAAACCATAGTTCGTTTGCACATGAAACCATATGTAAGAAAAAGAAAAGGAAACAGCACACAGTTGGTTTTCACAGGTAAGGAAAACGTATGTACAGTTTAGCTCTCATAATTGATATGATACATGAAAGTTCATAGATCAGGGTGACCTAAAAATAGGTACATCATACATGCTTTTACATTTTTTGAATCACTGTAGTTCTCAAATTCTAAGTACAACTGTATTCATTCTAAAATTATACCTAAAATTTTGTCTCTTAGCATTCCTAAATAAAGTACATTTATAACTTATGATAATACAAAAAAATGTGATACTTGTTGCTTCTGTTGTTAATGCAGCAATTTGTTGCATGTGTGCATTTCTGTGTGTCCATGCTTTTAATATTATAAAGAAAATCACTTTGAGCGAGTTTTTATTAATTTATTAGTTGTTTAGGTGTGTGTGTGTTTAACAAGTTGTGTACTCTGTACCACTGCTTTCTTCTTTATATCAGAAGAAAAATGAATTTAGGCAAGTGATGTTGCCATCTTCACATGTTGTTCATTTATGGATATATACTTTTTATACTCACCAGTATTTTTTAAAGTTATATGGTGAATATGTAATGTCATTTAAGTCAACACAATAAAGTAATGCAGAAATCTGTCCACTTTATCAGCAATCACAAGAAAAATTGCATTTTTGTCAGTTAGGCTTAGTAATTTTTTTTAGCATTTTAATAAATTTAAGGTGATTCCTTCATGCATTTCTACTTAAGGATCGATGTGGTCAAAGGTGAGTGTTTGAGAGTATTAAACAAGGAGATTAGAGATACTTAGTCTGTAGTGGAACTAAAAACTAACTGGGAGTCTAACCATTTGCTTTGTCGTTATTAGACCAGGTCTCCAAATATGCTAAGACATGTAACTAACAGATATGTGAAATGTTTGTTTTGACTCTTGGGACAATAGAAGTGCAAAAATTTCTTTGCTGAATTTGACTAAGCTGACAATCTGTTGGTACACGCAACTACAGTCGTTCTGGTCTTTCAGTTGTTTATGGTTCATGTCCATTCAGATTAGCCTGTTCCTGTGCTATATTGAAGGTAAAATAATATCACTTTAATCCATTGTTCATGCAGTGAAAAAGTGCATAAAACCTTTTTTCAAAATTGACGTTTGTTTCAAGGTTATTACTCCTTTTCTTGTGTTATCTTTAAGAATGTGGCATACATATATATATACAGCTCTCCAATTTTATTCAATTTTAATGAACAGATATATTGCCAGTGGCTGCTCAGACTGGTGGGAAAAAACTTTATTGTCAAATATATCAAAAGCATGTGATATGTGATAAGATATGCATGAAGTTCTACTGGCATACTGTTTTAAGTTACTCTAATGTAACAACAAACTTTGGGTGAAGTATTACATTTTCAGCCTATAAACTTCTTTTGTAGGTAATGATTTCCATAAGTTCACTACCTATTTTGTGTAGTATCTCTTCCTTCTATTTATGTATCAACATTATGAATTGGTTTACACAAAGTTCACGTTTTAAATCATTGATTGTATAAATTCAACAACAGTTCTCTCCTAGAGTTTTAACAATGACTGATTTTATTCACATATTACTGTTCACATCCTGTTTTGAAGTTGATTTGCCTTAACATATACAACATAGAGCAGTTCTTTCAACTTCTTCGGCAGTTCATGACTATCCATAACCATTGTGCTGATTCAAATCCTGAAAGCCATCAGCAACTTCCAAATTTTCATCTGTGCACTTGTTTTTTAGTCTCATGTGTAGGTTTTTATCTGCATGTGTGCATAAAACTTTATTGTCTTTTCCAGAAAACCCCACAAATGTTTCTCTATTGGAGAATTTTCTTTTGTTCTTTAGGTACATTTTGCTCAATTTTGCTTCTTATTTCTGAGCTAGTCTTCTCTTCATGAGAATTCCATCTCCATTTCCCTACCTTGCTCAGGGCCTTGGTGATTTAATTTTATTAAACTGATTGTGCCAGTTTGGATATATTATGTCCCCCAAAAGCCATATTCTTTAATGCACTCTTGTGGGGGCAGACCTATGTTACTTAGGTTGTAATCTGACTGTTTCAATGGAGATGTGACTCAGTTAATTGTGGGTAAGACATTTGATTAAATTATTTCCATGGAGATATGGACCCCACCCATTCAGGGTGGGTTTTGATTTAATCACTGGAGTCCTATAAAAAAGTCCACAAACAGAAGGAGCTCAGAGCAGTTGAAAGGGACCTTTTGGAGAGAAGCTAAGAGCTGACACTTGGAGATGCTCGGAGATGTTTGGAGATGCTAGTCCAGAGTTTGCTCTGGAGAAGCTAAGAGAGGACCGTGATACTTAGATGGACAGGAGCTGAAGAAGCTAAGAGAGAAGAGACATTTTTGAGAAAGCCATTTTGAAATGCAACCTGGGAGCAAATGAACAGCAGACACTAGCCATGTGCCTTCCCAGCTGACAGAGGTGTTTCAGACACAAACGACTTTTCTCCAGTGAAGGTATACTCATGTTGCTGCCTTAGTTTGGACACTTTCATGGCCTCAAAACTTTAAATTTGTAATTTAATAAATCCTCTTTAGGAAAGCCAATCCATTTCTGGTATTTTACATAATGGCAGCATTAGCAAACCAGAACACTGACCTTGCTGTAGACATTTTTTCCACATGCCTAAGTTTAGTTTACATTACAGAAGCCAAGGATCCTTTCTTAGATGTACAGATCACAACTAAAATATAGGGAGAGTTAATACAAAACAATCTCTCTGTGCCACTTAAATACATAAATTCAACCGATAGCTAATACTTAAAGACCTAATATATATAAAGATTAGGGAAGCTGGTGCTGTGTCATAGAAGTAGTACCAAGAAACTGTTAGTGGATTTTAGACAAATGAGAAACCATAGTTTTTTGTTTTTTTTTTTTTCCTAGTGGGAACAACTGGGAAAATAAAATTAAAGAGGCATGTTTAATATTGGATCTTGCAGGTTGACTATGTGACATTGAAAAATAGTCAAAGGCCAGAAAGAAGAGCATCATGAGCAAAGACACAGAAGCAGATGTGCAAGGCAGGGTTCTCAGGAATGGGGAAAATACATTTTGTCAGGAGTGTAATGTATGGCAAAAATTTCCATTGGAAACTAGATAAAAATTTAGTTTGGTACATACTGTGAAAAACCTTTTACTTAAGGCTGGTAAAATTTTAATTTTATCTGAACAATTGGGTGCCAGTAAACATTTTGAATATCTTGCAGAATATATCAGTAAAATATGGTACAATTTTCTGTGTTTGGCAAGTTTATAAAAGACAGAAAATGCAATTTCATGCAAATGAAATAAAAGATCAATTGATTAAAAATAATTACATGTATAATGCCATACCTAACTAGTCTTCTAAGACAAAGCAAATATCAGAGACAATGGTTGTGCAAGTACATGGCCAAGAATTAACAGCAGAAGGAAAATGCTGCATCATAAAATAATATGCACAAAACCAAGAAAAAGTTGTTTGACCATTTTTTATAATATAGTGGGGAACCACATAGCACAGAGGAGGAAAAGGCAATCAATTCCGAATATGCAGGAGATAGAAAGATAGATGTCAGAGGTTTCATGAATATAGATTTCGATATGTTAAACAATAGTGAGTCTTGTTGGGTTTTTGAGGGCATAATAGGAGACTGAACTGCGTTTCATATTTTGACTGGCTTAGTGTGTGAATTCAAATAGTCCTGACTTAGAATGAAAACTGCAAGCTGAATATATTCCAAGCTGTCTGTAGTTTTCTGGCTCTGGATTCACTCAGAAATAATAATGGGAAGATCTCATTGTAATAGAAAATGAAAGAAGATAGACATCTGGTACCAAGGTGAGAAAAGAGTCTTTGTTATTCACTGAAATTTGTAGTGATGATGGCTAAGAGAGATGCTTTTATACTCCAGACTCACCTTTCTTGGCACAGTCTTGTCCTTTTCTTGGATCTGAGGTACTTGAGTCTAACAAAGATGAATGCGCTCCCATTTTGAAATTTCAATGATGTGCATTTGTCTTAGACATTTTTATAGAGTCTGACAATTCTCACTTCTTACAATCTGATTTACTTTAACATATATCTATTTATTTTATCTCCATTTGACAGATGGTATTTTTAAAAGGTTCATCTTTTAATTGGCATATGGCCCAAATAGGTTTTATGAAAAAAATAATAGACACAATCTTCAGAGTTTTTAATTAGGTCAAGTCAATTTTCTCTTCTTCTTAAGCCAAGGGCATCATTATCAGAAAGTGCCTAATGTGATACAGGATTTCAAAAGGAGCATAATCAATGGCTTTCCATTGTTAGGGAATAATAGGGCTGAAGCTAAATTATATTTCAAAATGAACAGCAAAAATATCTTGAGATACATGTTTTCCGAGATAAAAATTTATAAAGGTAGAGATAAAAATCAGTCAATTTTCTCTGGATGTTTAGATTATATTGTGGATTCATTAGTCATTTGCTGCAAAGGTTTATAATGTTGTTATAGTTCAGTTTTATAAAATTATTGACATCAAATGGTTATATGCTTTTTGATTTTAAATAAAATTTTTCTTTCTCTTTAGCTCCTCAGAAAGCTTAATTTACCTAAAATGTTTTACAGCATGATGCTTTCAACATAGCACATTGCACTTTGTTTCATCCCTCTTACTGCAGAAAATTGGAAACAATATACTATAAAATCCTCTGATATGCACTAAACTGAATTCGACCACCATTAAAAAAGAAGTTACATTTGGCTAAAATTCATTCCATACAAGTTAATTTTCTACATTAATGTAATTTAAAGCAGTAATGATAAGCTGCTGACTTTTTACACTTGTAATATTAAAAACAAAATCCTTACATAGAAAGTGATTCTTATTGCTAAATTGCACTATTACCCATGATGTGTCATTTATATATTAAATAAAACAAATTTTAAGGCCAGTGTAATTATTCCTGTTGTATAGGTAAGGAAATCAAGGATAACAATATTTAATAACTTGTTGAGGATGATATAACATAATTAATAAGCGTATGTTTGTGTGTTTAATAGGAGAGATGAGAAAGAGTCTGGCTTAAGTCTTGAACTCAGTCCCTGTGATATTTGCTTGTGATTGTTTCCATACAGATATGAATCCATGGCTCTTTGGGAGAAGAAAAGAGAAAAGAAATGGTGAATCTTTCTCTGATTTGATGGGAGAAGGCTGATCATAATTCTCTGCGTAGAACAAAGACAAGCCCATCAGCTAAATAGCACTGCAGCTGGAGCTGATTCTTCCAAATGATGGCGATTCTCAAGTGGTAGAGATAAATTGGGAGTTTGCGTCTGTTTTATGGGCAAAGATTCAAGTGTTACTCTTTAAAAAAAAAAAAAAGTATGTGTTGGGAGGGCAGGGTTGTGTGAATATCCGACTCTCCCTGTCTTGCTACTCCTCCTAATTACTCTCTTCCACTGTTTCCTTCTGACACTTAACCAATTTCTCTAGCTTCCTCTACAGGAGCAGACAGTTCTTTCTTTTCACTACTAGAACAATGAAATATCTCAAAGTGGATTACTGTTTTCCAAAAGAAAGCTCTTATAATTAAAAGTGTTCCCTAAGATTTCTGAAAAAATATCGTAAAGTAACTATAAATGCCTGTAATAATTTTAAATATTAAAATAATAATTCTAGCTCAGAAAAATAGGCATAGGTGCACATTTAATTTTTAAAAATCCAACATATAACCAAATATTAATATTATTTAATCATTTATTTATTTTGTAAAATGTGTTTATTTTATGTGTTGCAACATACACAATTATTTAAAAATTAAGTACACAAAATTCAGAGCAACAAGCAAAAATATCTGCGTAAAATTGACCTCATTATTATTAAATTAATATTAAAAATCCTCTCTCAATTAATATATAAAAGACTTATTGAACAAAACAAGAATCATAAGATGCAATAATAAAAATATTTTATTTTAGCCTCATGAAAAAAATGCTAAAATTTTAAACTAATCCTTCACCTTAAATGATAACATGTGCAGGCACATTGACTCTTTTGCTCACTATAGTGTAATAAAAATTTCTATGGTCACTTTAAGAGGCAAAATAGTCCCAATTCAATAATTAAAAATGCCTAATGCCATGTAATAATCAAAATTTGAAAATAATTGAAGGTTAAATCATCTTGTCTTCTCCAAGTGAGGCGATATGTTGGCTGAAATCTCTCTTGCAGAAATCTTCTTGATCAGCATCAGTTTGCTTTTATGTGACCCCAGGCCAAAAGTCCTCTTGTGGGTTTTAGATCTTGTCCCATGCATCATACATATCTGTCACATCGTCAGAGAAGTGTGCAGTTGTGTCCTGAATGCAGCTTCTCCTTTTCTGCTATCCTGGCAATTTCTCCACTTTTCTTTGCTTATGCCTCAGAACACTGAGTCTACCAACTGCAAGGAACAGAAGACAAGTTCTCCTAGAAGCTTACTTGAAAGACTTGAGGTGAAGGGCAGTCAAAACTCCCTTTCACCCTCCATCATAATCCACAGCACTTTCCAAACAAATTCTCCTCACAAAAGAAAATCTCTCCAGGCTTCCAAAATCCTACCCTTGTACTCTGCATGTTTATGAGTTCTTTACAGGTTTATGACCCCTTGATGTGGAATTTTTGCATTGAGGCCTGTATAATTACTCTCCTAGGGAAGGTAGTAGCATCTATTGCATCCATGACTCACCTGGAATTGGGCTTGAAGTATTCCATTTTAACATGCTATGTACATGTATATATACAGAAAGAATTACAGGAATAACTATTCAAATAGATTGAACCACTATTGAATTTCAAATACAGCATATGAAAAAGGGTATTTACATGTATAAAAAGGAAAATAAATGTTATACTCCATAGATTGATCCTATCTCATATATTTTTAAGAATTCTTTTTTTAATAGTTCATGCTTTAGAGAAATTGCTTCAAATTTCATTTTCATCATGTTTTCTCAGAAATCATGCTTTAAAAAATGTTCTACTTGGACTTATGAAAAATTTTAACATGTAGAAAAATTGAACATGTGGTATGTGTTTACTCCTGTATAGTAAATGATTGTTACTATCTTATCATTTGGCTTTATCCACCTGCTATTTTTTTCATAACAATTTGCAAGAAAGTTGCAGGTATCAACCAGCCCTTGGCTATGAACCACTTCAGGACTTATCATCCCTTTCTCCTTTCCTTTTCTTTTTCTTTTTCTTTTTTTTTTTTTCTCCTGTTCCTGACCAGAACAGCCTCAGCAAAGGCTTGTGCCATTCCCTCAGTTACAAAATTGTGGGCACCAATGCTACCAATGCCACTGCGCACAGGACCTGCAAGAAGAGACTGCTGTGACTGCTCCCTGGCCAGTCTGCTCCACAAAGACTCTGGCTTCACCATATGCTACTTAGTGGTCAGGTGATACACCCTGGAAATTTGGCAGACCTAAGGTTCATGGAATTGACATTGAGCTTTTCCATCCCCTTTTACCCCACATAGATTGTCTCAAGATGCAGCCAATTTGCCCAGCCTGACTTGAGGTGGCCTGTGAAGCCAAACATCCCTTAGGGAAACTGTGGCCAGATCAATAATGCAGTCCCTAGTGATTTCTCTTTCTCTTTCCTTGTCTCACTTCCCCATTCCTGTCATGCTTTCTCTGAAACTCTGTAACTGTAAAAGCTAAGTGTTAGTACTTATACTGTTTGTCCCAGGCTCAATTTTCTAAGAAATTGGGGTTAACACAATTTTGGTGTTTAATTGCTTTCCAATTTGAAGGCAGTAGGGAACATGTTGCTGTTGGAAATGGGGGGAAATACCCCCCGACATGCAGAGATGTCATGATGAGGCAGATGTGAAAAGCACGTTATGGGAGATCAAAAGGCTGCTGCATATGATTATTTGGGTGCAATGATAACTACAAAGATAGTGTAGTATGACTCTTTCTAATGGCAAAGGAAGTCTGGAAAAGACAGTGACAGATTTGACAGCTAATTGTCAACTTAAAGGTACACAGTGAAAGTACACAGAGGGCTTCTATGGCAGATTTAAAGGATACCCTCACATTCCTGTTGTCTCAGAACAGACTCCTGGCCTACAATTAAGTCCTGAAAGAGAGTGACAACTGAACATGGGACATCAAATGGCCATGGGAAGGAGCAATGGATCATGAACTCATTGTTATTAGACCAATTGAGTCACATGTTTTGCAGGAATCGAAGCAGCTACAAACCATTAAATAAAAGAAATGGTACATGTGGGATCAGGCTCAGACCAGTCCAGATGGTTTGAAAAATTAGATGAGTGAGTGGCCAAGTTTCTATTCCACCTACTTCCCTTGCTCCCAGAACACACATTCACCTCCTAGAATCTTCTCTGTGATCAACCACCAAGGAGGGAAGGACTTAGGCTTAGCTTACTGATGAATAGATGTGGTGTGTTGGCACTAGGCAGAAAACAACTGCTGCTGTATTACAGCTCCACTTACGAATTGCCATGAAAGGCAGTTTGGAGGGAAAATTCTTTAGAGTGCAGAGCTGGTTGTCTATTAGTATGGAGAGAGAAGTGGTCTGTGGTAGAGATAAGGACTGATTCCTTGACTGTGATGAATAATGGATGAAATTGTTCAGAAGTCTGGAAAAAACAAGACAAGGTCAGAGAGAAATCTCTCTAGGGAATACACACATGGATGAACTTACAGAAGTGGGGAGTAAGTGTATGTGTCCCTTTGTTTCACTTTGGTGACCACCAGAGGACATTTATTCAAAGCAATTCTCATAAACAGACAGGATGACACATTATATGGATGTCAAACAGCTTCCTTCCTGGCCATTCAAGAATGGAAAGTATGCATCGGCCACAATAGAGCCCTCCCTTAGCAAAGCTAAGCTGATTTGCACCCTTGATGATATCTTTGCAATATCAGCTACCTGTCTTGAGGCAGGGCAGTTACTTTCAACCACCTGCCATTTGGAGGAGGCAACAATTCATCCTTGTTGAAATTAATATATGCTTCGAAGTTGAGCTTTCCTTCTGTCTTGTGAACTTTAAGCAGCATCACTATTTGAGAGCTTTCAGAATGACAGACACATCTTCTGTATATCATAGAGCATTGTTTCAGATCAAAGGACTTGTTTGGCAAATGACATGCAATAATTAACTCATAATCATAGGATTCATGGATTTTAACATTTTACCCACAACCTAGAAAAAGCTGGCCTGCTAAAGTATTGGAATGTCCTATTTATGGTATAGCTAAGATGCCAATCTCAGCAACACCTTATACATTTATGGTAGAGTTCCACAGCCTGTGGTATATGCACTTAATCAGTGGAAAATATGTAGTACTATGTCCTCAAGAACTAGAATTTACTAGATTGAGAATCAAGGGGGTAGAATTAGAATTGCTCCTTCTTGTTACCACTCCCTGTCAATTCATAATTCTCTTTGAAATGTAGGTTCTACCAGATTAGTACCCCTAGTTCATGTATGGGGGAGTGCACGTCTGCCAAGTGACACAGTTATGAATTCCACTAATTGAAGCCTTTCCCTACTAACTGACCACTTAGAGATTTTTCATGACATGGATTATCAAACAATGACAACACTATTGGCTAGGAAAATCAACTTTACTTCCATGAGACGTTGGTTGCCATTGCAAAATCCCATAGGAAAGAGTATGCCTGGGACCCCATAAATTTATTTGGAATATGCATAGTGAAAAATCTAAAAGGTAATAACAATAACTGTGAATGCAACAGGATAAGGCAATTAAGGATTCAGAATACTTGGAGATGTAATTTTGGATCACCATATAAGTTGAGCAACCCAGAATATCTGAAGAGATGACCAAGAGTGAGGAAATTCTAGAATAAGGGATGGAGAAGGGAGAAGAAAAATATCAATTTTGCCCCTGAACCAGCTGCAACATGAGGACAAGGCTTGGTTTCCTAGCATGCTTATCAAATCTAATTTTCAGAGACTACTGCCTCTCCTCTTGAAGGTTTGGACATTGTGATAGTTAAATTCATGTGTCAACTTGGCCAGGCTATGGTGTCCAGTTGTTTGGTCAAGCAAGCACTGGCTTGATTGCTACCATGAAGACATTTTGTGAACTTAAATCATCAGTAAGTTGACTGCATCTGTGGCTGATTACATCTACAATCAAAAGAGGAGATTGTCTTCAAGAATAAGAGACGTCTCATTCAATCAACTGAATGCTTTAAAAGGAGAAGGGATGATATTAGCAGTCAGAAGACAGAATTTCCATCTCTACTTCAGCCAGTCAGCTTTTCCTGGGGAATTCATCAAAAACCTTCATCAGAGTTTCCAGCCTGTGGCCTGCATTCCAACATCTGGATTTGCCCATACCCACAGTGACATAAGACAATTCTTATAAAAATCTGATAATATTTACAGATGTCTCCTGTTGGTTCTGTATCCCTAGAGAACACTAACTAATACAGACATGCCTCTCCCTTCTCAGAGAAGTGAGAGGATTTCTATCCCATATAAGATATGGACATTGTAAAATGATGCTAGTGGATTTCAGTGGCACAAACACTGGACCATACCTTACCAAAATTATGTACCACTCCAGATTTGCTTGGCTCATCCCACTATCATGCACCACTAGCTGGCTGCTTGCTTTGCTTCCTGACTAGAGTTGAGGTCACAGGTTTCATTATTATTTTAATGGCAGTGAAGTCCAATTCTATGTTTCTGACACTTTCTCCACCATAGACCAAGGAAAACCATGTGTGGCATCTACCAACAAGAAAGGCTCTGTGCCCAGATTCTAGCTGAATTGGACTCAAGGAGATTTTGCTTCACTAGGGGCTTTCAAGTGGAATGAGAAGACACAACCTGGAAGGTCAAGAGAGCTACCTTCATGTGGAGTGGACTTTGACCAATATGAGAAAAGAGATAAAACAAAATAACAGGTAAATAGCTTGCCCTTTCATGTCCAGACGTACTTTTCCAAGAAACAGTAGTTTCATGCAGCCTCTTTGGAGATGCCCCACAAGACATTTGAACCAGAATGTTTATTACGAAGCTGTAATTCAAATCTTTAATACATTCCTTTGCATTTGCTTGGTTTTCTAGGGAACATGGACGAAGCCTTGATATTATGATTCTTTAGCATGCATCTACTAAAAGTAGAGTTCTGCATGATCACAATACCATTATCACAACATCGAAGGTTAATAGTAATTTCATGATATAACTGCATATCTTGTAGAATATCTTTTTGAACTATTCATTTCGAATCAGAAGATTCACACATTCCATTTTATCATTATGCTTAATAGTTTCTTTTAATCTAAACAACTTTCTCCTCTTTTTTATGGCATCAATTTTTGAAGTATCTAAGCCAGTGTTCTTGGTTGCTTCCTTATGGTGTCGTTTCACTTGCTTCTATGTCCTCTTTTGAGTAAGGGGAGCTAAATATGCAAGGGGCTTCCGAAAATATCAGAATATACAGAGTTTTAATCTGAGACAACAATTCCAGCACTAGCTTGCCTAATTTCCTACAAAGTATTCAGCACTTTTGTTAAAAGAAGAATTCTTCTATTTTTGCCTCTAGTACTAGGCTCACTTTTAGAGAGTTGACAATTTTTTATAAGGTCACTATTTCCCTGATAGTCTTTCACACTTGTGACTCCTGCCCTGTAAAATATATGAAGTCTTTAAATCTGGAGTATTTCTTGTTTTGTTCAAGGTCAGTTCTCTGTGGTAAATTCTGGGCATATTCTAGGCCATAGCATTTTTACCTCTGCTCTATGTATATCTATACTTTTATTAGTCTC
Source organism: Choloepus didactylus (assembly GCF_015220235.1). NCBI lineage: Eukaryota > Metazoa > Chordata > Mammalia > Pilosa > Megalonychidae > Choloepus > Choloepus didactylus. Next base: position 44,439,698 of record NC_051319.1, on the reverse strand, counting down.
AGATGTTGCAGAAATGTGTTGAAAATTTTATGTTGCTGCAACTTCTATTCTTTTCATTGTTGTGGGTTAATAACTTAACTTTAATTAATTTACTACCATATCGTGGGCTCACAGAAATGAAAGTTTAAAATATTGTTCATAAAAATGTGACCTTTAAGTCATACACATTGCATCTGCTTGCATCTGTTTGGCACACACTTGGTCAGTGGTTGCTCCTAGTTACAATGGAGCCTGAGAAAGGTAGTCTTCAGTTGGATAACACTGGAAGAAAAACCAGGTTTTTCCATTCCAAGAAGGAAGAATGGAAGAAAGAATCATAAAAAAATCAGGAATCTCAGCAGTACAGTTATTTGTTAATTTCAGGGAACTTCTTGCATGTCTAAGTATTCTTACTAGAAGGTACATTTATTATGTTCCCTATTTTGTGGATGCCCATTATCCTTAAATTGGGTTATTTTGTTGTCCTCTCTATTGCATTCTTTATAATTATTTAAATTATCTTATCTTTTATTTCAGCCTTCACAGTGAATATTTCAAACTTTCTTCAATGGCAGTAACAGGATTTACAGAAATAGATAATCTAATTTTCTCTAACTAACAGATTTCTTAAATCTTTAATTTGTTGTTTTGGGATTTCATTTTTTTTTTTTTTTAAAGTCTGAATTCTTACTTTTATTTCATTGTTTTATTTTCTTACTTTGGATCTCTAGTTTTAATAAATTAATTTTAAGTTTCTCATAAGTCACTTGTGGAAATTTTCTCTTTTCTTTTTTCTTTATTTTTTACACATTTTCTTCTGTACTGGGTTTATCTTACAATTTCTAACTGTATTTAATTGTTAAGTTTTTATTTTTTTCTTTTCCTTCCTTGTAATTTTAGCTCTTATATTTGTATTATACCATGTTTTCTTTTTAGTTTTCTCAAAGTTAATATAACTTCATTCAGACCTTCAAATTGCTGTAACTTACTATGTATGTATCTCAAATGATACACTTTGCAGTGTAACTGAGAACTCTGTCTTATTCTCTTAAGAAAATGGTGAGACGACCAAGAGTTACGTTTATTACTCATCTGTGAAGTAGCAAGACTAAAAGTAGGGAAAGAGATTAAGAAGTGTTGTGTATAGTCTTTGGTCAGGATTGAATACTGCCTTCTGCTTTTTATTCTAACATTGTCTCTAATACCCTTTGCATTGTTCAGTCTTGTGGTTTAGAAATTAAGCTAAATTTTCTATGGAAAAATAAAAAAGTGATTTTTCCTGCCCCTGATAAAATGTTCTTATCCTGTTGTATGACATTTAAGGCAAAGGATTTTCTTGAATCCTCTCAGGCCTACCAACCTTCCATCCTGTGTATGTTCATATTTAAGGATATTTGGTTTAATTTTCAGAATTATGCAGATTAATTTTTTTCCTAATACAGCTTTTCTCAGAAATAGATGTGTAGTCAGGTAAAATTCTATTCCCCTTTTAACCTCTTTTCTAAAAAATATTAAAAATGAAACCATTTTCCATTATTTCATTGGTTGCTGTTATTAAATTTTTTTTCCTTAATTTAATTTTGGGTTCATATTTTAAGTGGTAGAATCAGGGAGTGAATCATAGGTACTTAACCAAAATAAATTACATATAAAGTTTAAAATGCAACTTTATTGCATCATAATCTTTACATAAAGCTATTATTTTTGCTAAAATTAATATAAATTATTCATTGAGTTTAATCCTTCTAGAAAATTTAATACAAATAGGACACGATGGGATAGCTACTGTCTCCTCCACATTTCTCCAGAGAATTAACTCATTTTTTTTCTCCTCCAGGGACAGAAATGTTCAAAAGCATTCTACTGACCTTAGAATTACACTTACTCCAGTGGATTGAGTAAATGTTTTTTCCATTGTCAATACTGATGACAATGTTTCTCCCATTGAAAGTCATTCTTTTTGCAGGAAGGGCTGACCCAAGATGCTTTTTCTTGACCACTTTTCACCACCACAGCTTACTCAAAATTACAGGCACCACTTAGCTTCAGGCCAAAGCAGAACCACCAGGAAATGGTGGATTCAGTTAAATCGCTCTTTCTCAGTCAATGCTTCTGCAGGTTAACTGCTTGCTAAGTGTTTGACATTTCACTAAAATGATGTATAAAGCCCTATCATGGGGAGGCGGGGCAAGATGGTAGATTGGTGAGGTGTATGTTTTAGTTACTCCTCCAGGGAAGTAGGTAGAAAGCCAGAAACTGCGTGGACTGGACACCGCAGAGCAATCTGACTTTGGGCATACTTCATACAACACTCATGAAAACGTGGAACTGCTGAGATCAGTGAAATCTGTAAGTTTTTGTGGCCAGGGGACCCGCGCCCCTCCCTGCCAGGCTCAGTCCCGTGGGAGGAGGGGCTGTCAGTGCCGGGAAGGAGAAGGGAGAACTGCAGTGGCAGCTCTTATCGGAAACTCATTCTACTGATCCAAACTCCAACCATAGATAGACTGAGACCAGACACCAGAGAATCTGAGAGCAGCCAGCCCAGCAGAGAGGAGACAGGCATAGAAAAAAACAGCAAGACAAACTCAAAAATAAAAGCGGACGCTTTTTGGAGTTCTGGTGAACATGGAAAGGGGAAGGGCAGAGATCAGGCCCCACAGGCTCATTTGCAAAACCCAAAGAAAAACTGATCTCTCTGCCCCCTGGATCTTTCCTTAATAGCCCTAATTGCTTTGTCTCTTAGCATTTCAATAATGCACTAGATCTGCCAGGAGGGCCCTTTTTTTTTTCTTTTTTTTTTTTTCTTTTTTTCATTTTCTAAAACAATTACTCTAAGAAGCCCAATACAGAAAGCCTCAAAGACTTGCAATTTGGGCAGGTCAAGGCAAGAGCAGAACTGAGAGCTCTGAGACAAAAGGCAATAATCCAGTGGCTGAGAAAATTCACTAAACACCACAACTTCCCAAGAAAAGGGGGCATCCTCTCACAGCCATCATCCTGGTGGACAGGAAACACTCCTGCCCATCACCGGCCCCATAGCCCAGAGCTGCCCCAGACAACCCAGTGTGACGGAAGTGCTTCAAATAACACACATACACCACAAAATTGGGAGTGGACATTAGCCTTCCCTGCACCCTCAGCTGGATGTCCCAGACATGGGAAGGTGGAGCAGTGGGAATTAAAAAGCCCCATTCAGAAATCATTTCAGCAGACTACGAGCCTCCCTACACAGACCGGCAGCCCAGAACCACCCTGGGGGGATGGCACTCACCTGTGACATAGCACAGTCATCCCTCAACAGAGGACCAGGGGGTGCAAGGCCTGGAAGAGGGACCCACTCGCAAGTCTCAGGGGCCATATGCCAATACCAAGGACTTGTGGGGCAGTGGCAGACACAAACTGTGGCAAGACTGAACTGAAAGATTAGACTATTGCAGCAGTTTTAAAACTCCAGGATCACCAGGGAGATTTGGTTGTTAGAGCCGCCCCCCTCCCTGACCACCCAGACACACGCCCCTTATACAGGGCGGGCAACACCAACTACACACGCAAGCTTGGTACACCAACTGGACCCCACAAGACTTACTCCCCCACTCACCACAGAGGCAAAGTGGGGGAGAACTGGCTTGAGGGGAACAGATGGCTCACGGACGCCACCTGCTGGTTAGTCAGAGAAAGTGTACTCCATGAAGCTGTAGACCTGACAAATTAGAGATAAGGATTTCAATTGGTCTACAAATCCTAAAAGAACCCTATCAAGTTAAGCAAATGCCAAGAGGCCAAATACAACAGAAAATTTTAAAGCATATGAAAAAAACAGAAGATATGGATAACCCAAGCCCAAGCACCCAAATCAAAAGATTAGAAGAAATACAGTACTTAGAGCAACTAATTAAAGAACTAAAGATGAACGATGAGACCACGGCATGGGATATAAAGGACATCAAGAAAAGCATGGAACAGGATATAAAGGACATCAAGAAGACCCTAGAAGAGCATAAAGAAGACATTGCAAGACTAAATAAAAAAATAGATGATCTTATGTAAATTAAAGAAACTGTTGACCAAATTAAAAAGATTCTGGATACTCATAGTACAAGACTAGAGGAAGTTGAACAACAAATCAGTGACCTGGAAGATGACAGAATGGAAAATGAAAGCACAAAAGAAAGAATGGTGAAAAAAATTGAAAAAATTGAAATGGACCTCAGGGATTTGATAGATAACATAAAACATCCAAATGTAAGACTCATTGGTGTTCCAGAAGGAGAAGAAAAAGGTAAAGGTCTAGGAAGAGTAGTCAAAGAAATTGTTGGGGAAAACTTCCCAATCTTCTAAACACCATAAATACACAAATCATAAATGCCCAGTGAACTCCAAATAGAATAAATACAAATAAACCCACTCTGAGACATATTCTGATCACACTGTCAAATACAGAAGAGAAGGAGCAAGTTCTGAAAGCAGCAAGAGAAAAACAATTCACCACATACAAAGGAAACAGTATAAGACTAAGTAGTGACTACTCAGCAGCCACCATGGAGGTGAGAAGGCAGTGGCATGACATATTTAAAATTCTGAGTGAGAAAAATTTCCAACCAAGAATACTTTATCCAGAAAAGTTCTCCTTCAAATTTGAGGGAGAGCTTAAATTTTTCACAGACAAACAAATGCTGAGAGAATTTGTTAACAAGAGGCCTGCCCTACTGGAGATAGTAAAGGGAGCCCTACAGACAGAGAAACAAAAAAAGGAGAGAGAGAGATAGAGAAAGGTTCAGTACTAAAGAGATTCAGTATGGGTACATTAAAGGATATTAATAGAGAGAGGGAAAAATATATACAACAAACATAAACCAAAGGATAAGATGGCTGATTCAAGAAATGCCTTCACAGTTATAACGTTGAATGTAAATGGATTAAACTCACCAATTAAAAGGTATAGATTTGCAGAATGGATCAAAAAAAATGAACCATCAATATGCTGCATACAAGAGACTCATCTTAGACACAGGGACACAAAGAAATTGAAAGTAAAAGGATGGAAAAAAATATTTCATGCCAGCTACAGCCAAAAGAAAGCAGGTGTAGCAATATTAATCTCAGATAAAATAGACTTTAAATGCAGGGATGTTTTGAGAGACAAAGAAGGTCACTACATACTAATAAAAGGGGCAATTGAACAAGAAGAAATAACAATCATAAATATTTATGCACCCAATCAAGTTGCCACAAAATACATGAGAGAAACACTGGCAAAACTAAAGGAAGCAATTGATGTTTCCACAATAATTGTGGGAGACTTCAACACATCATTCTTTCCTATATATAGATCAACCAGAGAGAAAACCAATAAGGAAATTGAAAACCTAAACAATCTGATAAATGAACTGGATTTAACAGAGATACATGGAACATTACATCCCAAATCACCAAGACACACATACTTCTCTAGTGCTCATGGAACTTTCTCCAGAATAGATCATATGCTGGGACATAAAACAAGGCTCAGTAAATTTTAAAAGATTGAAATAATTCAAAGCACATTCTCTGACCATAATGGAATACAATTAGAAGTCAATAACCATCAGAGACTTAGAAAATTCACAAATACCTGGAGGTTAAACAACACACTCCTAAACAATCAGTGGGTTAAAGAAGAAATAGCAAGAGAAATTGCTAAATATATAGAGACGAATGAAAATGAGAACACAACATACCAAAACCTATGGGATGCAGCAAAAGTGGTACTAAGGGGGAAATTTATAGCACTAAATGCATATATTAAAAAGGAAGAAAGAGCCAAAATCAAAGAACTAATGGATCAACTGAAGAAGCTAGAAAATGAACAGCAAACCAATCCTAAACCAAGTAGAAGAAAAGAAATAACAAGGATTAAAGCCGAAATAAATGACATAGAGAAAAAAAAAAAACAATAGAGAGGATAAATAACACCAAAAGTTGGTTCTTTGAGAAGATCAACAAGATTGACAAGCCCCTATCTAGACTGACAAAATCAAAAAGAGAGAAGACCCATATAAACAAAATAATGAATGAGAAAGGTGACATTACTGCAGATCTCGAGGAAATTAAAAAAAAAAAATTGTAAGAGGGTACTATGAACAACTGTATGGCAACAAACTGGATAATGTAGAGGAAATGGACAATTTCCTGGAAACATATGAACAACCTAGACTGACCAGAGAAGAAACATAAGACCTCAACCAACCAATCACAATCAAAGAGATCCAATCAGTCATCAAAAAGCTTCCCACAAATAAATGCCCAGGGCCAGATGGCTTCACAGGAGAATTCTACCAAACTTTCCAGAAAGAACTGACACCAATCTTACTTAAACTCTTTCAAAACATTGAAGAAAATGGAACACTACCCAACTCATTTTATGAAGCTAACATCAATCTAATACCAAAACCAGCCAAAGATGCTACAAAAAAGGAAAACTACCAGCAAATCTCCCTAATGAATATAGATGCAAAAATCCTCAACAAAATACTTGCAAATCTAATCCAAAGACACATTAAAAAAATCATACACCATGACCAAGTGGGGTTCATTCCAGGCATGCAAGGATGGTTCAACATAAGAAAATCAATCAATGTATTACAACACATTAACAAATCAAAAGGGAAAAAAAATCAAATGATCATCTCAATAGATGCTGAAAAAGCATTTGACAAAATCCAACATCTGTTTTTGATAAAAACACTTCAAAAGGTAGAGATTGAAGGAAACTTCCTCAATATGATAAAGAGCATATATGAAAAACCCACAGCCAGCATAGTACTCAATGGTGAGAGACTGAAAGCCTTCCCCTAAGAACAGGAACAAGACAAGGATGCCTGCTATCACCACTGTTATTCAACATTGTGCTAGAAGTGCTAGCCAGGGCAATCCAGCAAGATAAAGAAATAAAAGGCATCCAAATTGGAAAGGAAGAAGTAAAACTGTCATTGTTTGCAGATGATGTGATCTTATATCTGGAAAACCCCAAGAAATCGATGAAACAGCTACTAGAGCTAATAAACAAATTTAGCAAAGTAGCAGGATACAAGATTAATGCACACAAGTCAGTAATGTTTCTATATGCCAGAAATGAACAAAGTGAAGAGACACTCAAGAAAAAGATACCATTTTCAATAGCAACTAAAAAAATCAAGTACCTAGGAATAAACTTAACCAAAGATGTAAAAGACCTATACAAACAAAACTACATAACTCTATTAAAAGAAATAGAAGGGGACCTTAAAAGATGGAAAAATATTCCATGTTCATGGATAGGAAAGCTAAATGTCATTAAGATGTCAATTCTACCCAAACTCATCTACAGATTCAATGCAATCCCAATCAAAATTCCATCAACCTACTTTGCAGACTTGGAAAAGCTAGTTATCAAATTTATTTGGAAAGGGAAGATGCCTCAAATTGCTAAAGACACTCTAAAAAAGAAAAAACAGGTGGAAGGACTTACACTCCCTGTCTTTGAAGCTTATTATAAAGCCACAGTTGTCAAAACAGCATGGTACTGGCACAAAGATAGACATATAGATCAATGGAATCGAACTGAGAATTCGGAGATAGACCCCCAGATCTATGGCTGACTGATCTTTGATAAGGCCCCCAAAGTCACTGAAGTGGGTCATAAAGTTCTTTTCGACAAATGGGGCTGGGAGGGTTGGATATCTGTATCCAAAAGAATGAAAGAGGACCCCTACCTCACACCCTACACAAAAATTAACTCAAAATGGACCAAAGATCTCAGTATAATAGAAAGTACAATAAAACTCCTTGAAGATAATGTAGGAAAACATCTTCAAGACCTTGTATTAGGTGGCCACTTCCTAGACTTTACACCCAAAGCACAAGCAACAAAAGAAAAAATAGATAAATGGGAACTCCTCAAGCTTAGAAGTTTCTGTACCTCAAAGGAATTTCTCAAAAAGGTAAAGAGGCAGCCAACTCAATGGGAAAAAATTTTGGGAAACCATGTATCTGACAAAAGACTGATATCTTGCATATATAAAAAAAATCCTACAACTCAATGACGATAGTACAGACAGGCCAATTATAAAATGGGCAAAAGATATGAAAAGACAGTTCTCTGAAGAGGAAATACAAATGGCCAAGAAACACATGAAAAAATATTCAGCTTCACTAGCTATTAGAGAGATGCAAATTAAGACCACAATGAGATACCATCTACACCAATTAGAATGGCTGCCATTAAACAAACAGGAAACTACAAATGCTGGAGGGGATGTGGAGAAATTGGAACTCTTATTCATTGTCAGTGGGACTGTATAATGGTTCAGCCACTCTGGAAGTCAGTGTGGCAGTTCCTTAGAAAACTAGATATAGAGATACCCTTCGATCCAGCGATTGCACTTCTCAGTATATACCCGGAAGATCGGAGAGTAGTGACACGAACAGATATCTGCACGCCAATGTTCATTGCAGCATTATTCACAATTGCCAAGAGATGGAAACAACCCAAATGTCCTTCAACAGATGAGTGGATAAATAAAATGTGGTATATACACACGATGGAATACTACACGGCAGTAAGAAGGAACGATGTTGTGAAATATGTGACAACGTGGATGAACCTTGAAGACATAATGCTGAGCGAAATAAGCCAGGCACAAAAAGGCAAATATTACATGCTACCACTAATGTGAACTTTGAAAAATGTTAAACGAATGGTTTATAATGTAGAATGTAGGGGAACTAGCAATAGAGAGCAATTAAGGAAGGGGGAACAATAATCCAAGGAGAACAGATAAGCTATCATGGGTAAATTTAATGTTATGGGAGTGCCCAGGAATGACTATGGTCTGTTAATTTCTGATGGGTATAGTAGGACCAAGTTCACAGAAATGTTGCTATATTAGGTTACTTTCTTGGGGTAGAGTAAGAACACGTTGGAAGTAAAGTAGTTATCTTAGGTTAGTTGTCTTTTTCTTACTCGCTTGTTATGGTCTCTTTGAAATGTTCTTTTATTGTATGTTTTTTTTTAATTTTTTTTTAATTTTTTTTTATTTTTCATACAGTTGATTTAGAAAAAAAAAGTTAAAAAAAAAAAAAAAACAAGGAAAAAAAATATGCAGAGCCCCCTTGAGGAGATGGTGGAGAATGCAGGGGTCTTGGGCTTCCCCACCTTGATAGTTGCTGATGTGCTCACAGTCATAGGGGACTGGTCGTTTGATGGGCTGAGCCCTCTACCACAGGACTTGCCCTTGGGAAGACGGTTGCTGCAAAGGAGAGGCTAGGCCTCCCTATGGTTGTGCCTAAGAGCCTCCTCCCGAATGCCTCTTTATTGCTCAGATGTGGCCCTCTCTCTCTAGCTAAGCCAACTTGAAAGGTGAAATCACTGCCCTCCCCCCTACGTGGGATCAGACACCCAGGGGAGTGAATCTCCCTGGCAACGTGGAATATGACTCCCAGGGAGGAATGTAGACCCGGCATCGTGGGATGGAGAACATCTTCTTGACCAAAAGGGGGATGTGAAAGGAAATGAAATAAGCTTCAGTGGCAGAGAGATTTCAAAAGGAGCCGAGAGGTACTCTGGTGGGCACTCTCACGCACAATATAGACAACCATTTTTAGGTTCTAAAGAATTGGGGTAGCTGGTGGTGGATACCTGAAACTATCAAACTACAACCCAGAACCCATGAATCTTGAAGAGAATTGTATAAAATTGTAGCTTATGAGGGGGGACAGTGGGATTGGGGGGAGCCGTAGGGATCACACTCCTGTTTGTCTAGTTTGCGGATGGATGAGTGGAAAGGTGGGGGAAGGAAGGAAACAAACAGACAAGGGCGCCCAGTGTTCTTTTTTACTTTAGTTTCTCCTTTTCATTTTAATTATTATTCTGGTTATTTTTGTGTGTGTGGTTATGAGGGTGTCAGGGACTGATTTTGGTAATGAATGTACAACTACGTAATGGTACTGTGAACAATCAAATGCACAATTTGTTTTGTATGACTGCGTGGTATGTGAATATATCTCAATAAAATGAATAAAAAAAAGCTATCATGTGATTAGCATGGAATCTTTATAAAAGAATCTTCAAAAACCTCTCACAAATCCATCCTCACCACACATCTTGCCTCAGGTGGAACTCAAATATTGGTGAAACATCCTAGAAAAGAGGAGTCTTGAATTGTGATGAAAGCAGGATATTTCAACCCTGTTTGTGTAAACTGATGATTTGCTCTTTATTATTACCTAGAGGCAGAATATTTTGAAGTAGTTTCATCAGTAGAGCAAATCTAGAATACCTGAGAGACATGGCTCACATTTTTTACAGATGAGATAAGAGATAAGTGCCAACATTCATACTTTAATACAATATAATTTTTACTGGTAATAATATTTATAACACAGAGATAACTATTAAAAGTCACTTTTTGTTGGTAAATTTGAAAACTGTAATAAAACTGGAAATAAAAAGAAATTTTTTAACTGTGTTATTTAATTTAAGGTAATTAATTTACCTTTCTCAAGAAAATGTTATCTAAACAAATTGAAATTTCTTATTAACATATTCATATTTTTAATGGGAGACAAAGGAGTCTTAAAACAAAATCAAAAGATCAAAGTATCTACCACATAAAAGTAAAAGATTAAAATATCTTGTATTATAGCTTTTCAGATTTGTAATAGGAAAATCTAAAACAGAATGCACATGATTTAGCTTTATTTGGTAAGAGAAATAAGCTGGAATATATGGCTTCTATATCTGGGTTTTCCTCCAATTAGCACTGTGGCTTTGAAGAATAACTTTACTCCATGGGTAAAAGGTCTCTGCCTTTAAAATGAGATTTTTATTTTTTTTTTACCAAAACTTTCAGTAAATTTTATTTCTATTTTGCCGTGATTTTCATTTGCCTTCATGTAGTCCTACTTTCCCTTCTCTTTATTTGTGTCATTCATGTATTCCATATTATTGAAGGAAATTCATATAAGATTTGGTAATGTAAATAAGAGAATTGGAGGATTAAATCTCCTCAAAGATTGAGGGGACAGAAATTTGGTATGATTGAGCTTTGAGGAAACTCTTGTGATTTAAATCTATTTTACTAGGTTGCCGTCCTTGATCAAATTATATTCTATTGCAAAAAAGCCTTTTAAAATAGCACTTTTGTCCCTAGTGACAAAATGTAAAACTTTTCATTGTAAAATATAAATAAGGAAAATTGAATATATGAAAATTTTTAGAATTATTTCAATATAAGGCCATCTATACTTGTTCAGTCCTTTCCATGTGCCAAGAAGTACATTAAATGTCTTTATATAAGTTAGGAAAACAGCCTCTTCATATTTTTTTACCATGCTTTCCATTGTCTATATAGAAAACACTCAGTGAATATTTTTAAATGGTATTCTCAAAACAACAACAAAAATCTTTTGCTGAAGGAATTGTGAAGACAAATGATATGTTGCCACTTCAAGAATTAAGCATATGGAAAAAAAGGTCCTCCTTCAATTGTGAATCCACTTTTATTAAACGGAAATAGATAAACAAATTAATTGAACCTAAAAATGCTTTAGTTTTGTGCACTAAGCTGTAAATTGTTACCTTTTGCTGATGAAGGAAGCTAAAAGATAAGAATATTTTTTTTTGCCCATCATAGGTCAAGCTCTCAAGTAAGATCCAAGTTTACTTTATCTACATTGGCTGATTTTCAGTGTTTCACTGCTTCCTATACTTCAAAGTTAAAGATAATTTTTACTGTCAAATTACGTGTTTACTCATATAAAACATAGACAGTTTTATGCTTGTTAATTTTTAGATAAAAATGAGAATCATAAAGAAAGGGTGGTGTGGGAAATAATGACAGTTGATTTATTATTAACAAATTCAGATGCAATTGAACCAAAAATAAATTTGCTAGTTTTCTTTTTATGCTTTTCTGGTATATAATACAGTTGTATTGTTGCTTCTTTCAGCAAATGAAAAATACGAAAGTTTAATATCTGTATTAGATAGTGCCTCTTTTCTTACTGACACTTGCAAAAGTGTAAAACTGAGCTTAAGGAAATACATTACCAAATGTTTGTAAATCTAAATGTAATATGTATCTTTTTTTTATATTTCAAAACCATTTTGTAAATGAAGAAACTCGAATGCAGATAGGATTTAGCATTTGACCTAATCTCACAAAACTATCAGCTAGTAGTTAGAAGTCCTTCAAGCCTGTGCTTTTGATCATTTGCCAACTCTGCACTGGCATGTTTGGACACTGCCTCATAGAGATACTAATGTTCTGTCTCTCTATGGGTCTTTGCATTATGTGGTCTATGAACTATGTGTGTCTAAATAATTGTGGCTTTTTACAAAAATGCAAATTCCTGGGACGGACTCTAGAACCAGAGTATCAATTTTCTAGAGTTGCTACCATAAGCTTGGAGTCTTAAAGCAACAGAAATTTATTCTCTCACAACTCTAGAGGCCAGAAGTCCAAAATAAAGGTGCCAGCAGTATCATGTCTCCTACAAAGGTTTTAGGGAAGAATTCTTCCTTGATTCTTCCAGCTGCTGGTGGTTTATGTGTTCCTTAGCTTATGGCTGCCTAACTCCAGTCTCTGCTCCATCTTCACATGACCTACTCCTCTCTGTGGTTTCTCCTGTCTGGGTCAAATCACCCTCTTCCTTTGTCATATAAATTTAAATAGGGTCCACCCAGATAATCCAGAATGATCTCATATCAAGGTGCTTACCTTAATCACATCTGCAATGATCCTTTTTCCCAGATCACAGGTTCTGGGGCTTAACACATGGGCATATCATTTTAGAGAAATGCCTCTGATTTTCAGGGTTTATGTGATTAGATTAGGTCCACTTGGATAATCTAAGATATTATCCCTATTTTAAGATCCATAAACTTAATTATATCTTCAAAGTCCCTTTTGCCATGCAACATAACATATTCACTAATTCCAAGAATTCAGGTACGGGTACTGTTGCGGAGACATTTTGTGTACCAAAACATCCTTGAGCATAGTTACTATAATTGCTTTTAAATCATTTTGATTTTTCCAACATCTGGAAGCTTCTTCTCAAGATTGTTCTCTCTTGACTCTTCAGGACTAGGTCACATTTTCCTGTTGGTTTCTATATCAAAACTTTTGGATTTTATCCTGTATATTTTGCAGGATACATTGTAGACAGTCTGGACACTGTGATTTTCCTCCAGAGTACTAAAATTTTTGTTTTAGCATGCATTACACTTGGTTGAACTCAAACTATAAACTGTCTCTCTGAGGTGGTTGGCAGCTGAAATGTCAATTCAGTTTTCGTTTATGCATGGCTGGCTTGGACTCCTTTTTCCATAGGGATTAGCTAGAGATTTACACAGAATTTATAGTCAGAACTTGGAGTTCTCTCCTTTTGGATCTCTTCTTTCCAGGACTCTCTCCTCTCTCTTTCCAGTTCTCATGGTTGCCTTGAAGATGGTCTTCTTTTCCTCCAAGCCAGTAGATTTCTAGTTGCGTTTTAGCCACATATGGCATGTATTATGGCACTTATGCCTCAGCCTATAAGGTATAAAAACATGAAAACACCCAGTGCCATTCCCTTCTTCCAAAGAATGTCCCTCTAGAATTTGCTAGCTTTTGATTGTTTTCCAATGCCTGCAGAATTTTTTTTTTTAATTTTTATATTTTGTCCCAAATTTTTAGTTGTTATTTGTGGGAGAGTTGGGCAAATAGAATCTACTCAGCCATGATGAGAATGGAAAATTCACTTTTCAATCAAATAAATGTTGTTAATCAGATCTCTGAAGGAGGACTTCCTAAGGGAAAGAAAATGCTCTCCCTGGTTTTCATATACACAAAGCTTCTAAACTATTGTACTTCATAATAAAATCATTAAATTTGGGACTTTGTGATATTTTGGTCTAATGTAGGTTTAACCCATGTCAATAAATTTGTCTAAAGTGTGGTCATTTTATAAATAAACTGATTGTTCAGGCTTAGATTAGCAGATCTAAGAAGATTCTGGGAGACTTCTTTATTAAATAGTAACAAATCACTGAACTTACATATTTTTCTTTAGAGACTACATGTATGAAATATAGAGCTGACCACTGTGCCAGCTTGTATATATTGTTGTCCCCAGAAAAAAAGCCATAGTCTTTGATGCAATCTTGTGGGGACAGGCATATTAGTGTTGATTTGGTTGGAACCTATTGGTTCAGTGTTTCCATGGAGATGTGACTCAATCATCTGTGGGTGAGACCTTTCATTGGATTATTTCTACTGAGATGTTGCCCCACCCATTCAGGGTGGTTCTTTATTGGATCACTGGAGTACTTTATAAAGAACTAAAGAGGGCCAGATGCAGAGCAGCTGTGAGTGACATTTTGGAGAACAACTGAGAATGACATTTTGAAGAGAGCTGCAGCTAAGAGAGGACAAAACACCCCAAAAGCAACATTTTGGAGAACACCATTTCAAAACGCAACCTGGGAGCAAGCAGACTCCAGCCACATGTCTTCTGAGCTAACAGAGGTTTTCCGGATGCCATGGCCATCCTTCAGTGAAGGTACCCTGTTGTTGAGGCCTTACCTTGGACACTTTATGGCCTTCAGACTGTAGCTTTGTAACCAAATAAACCCCCTTTATAAAAGCCAATCCATTTCCAGTATCTTGCATAATGGGAGCATTAGCAAACTGGAACAACCATATAATATAAATTCTTGCAGATTTTGAGACCAGTGCATCCATGAGGAAATAAAATGCATGAGGTGATAGCATCCATAAATAAGCTAAAGACTTGATCTATAGAAAAAGAAAGTAGAGAGTTGATGGAGTATGAAAGAGGGTGAAGAAGAGACAAAGAGAAGCTGTCACAAGAGTTTTGATTTGTCAGAGTTGGGAGAGAACAAGAAACTTAGCGTGTTATGATTCCTCTTGACAATCTGGGAGCAAGACTGATACCATGAAAGCCATTGTCTTATAAATATAGCAGCTGATTTAAAGACCATGTGTTTAGAACATAAACTCAAAGAAAGCCAAGACCATTCTTAGATAAAAATCATGAATTTTTTGAATAAATTATTATATAGCAATAGGTTGAGGTTATTTTAATTAATATTGGATATTTGTTTCGCCTACAAGTTTTCCATGCTTCTTTTGCTATCAGATAACTTTGCCTATTAATCTGGCTTGCTCCTATTTTATTTACTTGGGATGTATTGGCTTGTATGGTAGATTTAGTATTCCCACCTATACACCAAACCAGTGTAATATCAGTTAATTCAAATATTTTCCTTTAGTTTAGACTAAATATAAGTTTAGACATTTATCCATGCAATTTAATTACTTGACTCTTGAGAATATTGGCTGCTAACTTTGATTAACAAGTAAAAATTTGCTTGTTAGAAACTGGTTTACTTAATGCAAAATGATATAGTGTCTTTTGAAAGATCTTGTTCACTAAATATTTAAATAAATTATAATTGCTTAAGGAACTCTGGTACCTTGTCTTAGTCAGAGTTAATAGTCAACAGAGAGATACTTGTGTTAAATGAAGACTAATGTTCAAATAAATGAAGTGTAATTGGCAACAATTTTTCATTCTGTTAATTCTTTCCATGGCAGTTTCAAGAAACTGAAATGTGACAATTTGGCCTTACAGTGTTCAAGGTTTTATTTTTAATGTCTGTGGCAATCACTTGTCTGACTTATAATGACATCTTACAGACCTTTTAGTGTGAGCTGTAAATCATTGCATAAGGCTCATTTACTCAAATGACCTTCTTTATATGATTCTTTCATTTTGTTCTATTCTAACTATAATAAAAATGCCATTTTATACTATACTACTTAAATAATATTTTAGTAGTTCAATAGCATTTAAATTCTTTTATAAATTAACATGAGAAAAATGTTTAAGAACCAAAACCAAATATCACACAATATTGTGACTTGCACAGAAGGATGGGAAAATGATTGAAATGAAAATAGGACAATTAGTCTGATCCAGTTCTTTCTTCCATCAGGCTGCTACTAACACTAAATAAACTGCTGATGAAGTGTTATTGTTTAGAATTAATAACAAATAGCCCTGTTCTCTATATCAGTAAATCATGTAAACCGGCATAGCTTTGGGAGATGGAAAACAAACAACTCTTAAAAACAAACATAGTTTTAATGAGCTGTGTTGAAAACAGGCAATCAAATTGTTCCATCACATCTACTCCAACTCATCCTGGATGTAAGAGATCTGAGCATACTGTTGAAAACCTGTAGTGAATCTTAAATAATTTCTTCAAAATTTTGTTCATTTTTTTTTTTACTTGAATATGTAAAGTATTCTTTAGGTGCATTACCAAATATCTGAAGAACAGTAAATGTGTTGGTGTGAGTCCTTTTCATCTGAGAACCAGATATTAAGATGAGAATAAATGTGCAATAAATTTATTGGGAAAAATGCCGGTGAAAGAATTTGGGTAGGAGTCTGTTAAGCTGTGAGAGCTATCAGATGCAAATGATGTAAGCGTATTCATAGCGAAGCAGAAAGAAGAAAGGAAGGAAGTTTGGGTGAAAGCACAGCAGACTCTAGTGAAGACTTAAGAAAAGTTTAGCAAGTCCGTGAGGAAGAACTCAAGCCAAAGTTGCTTATCAGAGGATTCCTGTGTCTCCCAGGGATGGTCCAGTCTTGGTATCCCTGCCATACTCAGTGATTGGCTGGGAGCGGTTCATGGGAATCACGGCGTTCATGGAACTATGGGAATGAATTTCCGAGTTCAGAAGCTGAAGTTCTCAGTCAGTTGTGCTCCCTGCCATAGGACATATGAGCGATGCCTTCATGGTAAACAAAAATAGGGGACTGATTAATCAAATGATGTATAATCCATATAATGAACCAATCAGCAGTAATTTTAAAAATTGGGTAAATCTACATGTATCCTTATGATAAAAGTCAGCATATCTACCAGTGAAAGAACCAGGGTTCAGGGCAGAATTTAGAATGCAATATCAAAAGGAACATACCTTCAAAAATACAGTTTTTCTGGAAGGACAAATGCAGAGTGATTAGCATTGGTTGCTTACAGGGGAATGGGAGAGTAAGGAGTGGATTTTTACTTTTCTTTTTATATCACTGTGTATTCTTTAGATTTTTAAAACAAGCTTGCCCTAATTAAAACAAAAGTTAAAAAATCAGTTCCACTTTTGAGACACCATTTTATGATAGAAACATTTGTCATTCATTTGAAGAAATGTTATACTCATTTATGCATCTAACTTTTCATACACATATACATTGTGAAAGTCTCTCAAAATCAACTGTTATAATTATATTTTTATACTTTCAAATTTTAATCTACTTTTTTCCTATTCATCAGCATTCATTTTGTTACCAATTTTTTGCCGAAATAAACATAATTGTTAATAATAAATGCTGCAATAAATTTACTTATTCACATACTTTAGCATGTTGGCATTTTTATTTATATGGAATATATCCTCAGAAATATGATTGTTTTCTTAAAAGTTGAGTGTATTTTAAATTTTAATAGATGTGACCAAACTGCTTCCCAGAAATGACATGCCAATTCACATTTCTACCAGCAATACACAAAGAAACTCCTTTAAAAGCCTTCAACAGAGATAGTTTTTATAGAAATTTTTTGCATCTCTGATGATATTACATGGATATTCTATAGTTATGTTTTGTTTGCATTTCCTTATAGACTAGTGAGGTTGAGCAGCTTTTTGTGTGTTTACTGGCCATTTGATTTTCCTGTTCTGCAAATTGCCAATTGCCTATTGATAAGTTTGATCATAGATTCAATTTGGAAGAACTTTTCTCAAATTCATTCATTTTCTAAATCTTTATCAAGAACCTACTATATGCCAGGGTCTCTTCTGAGTACTCAGAATAAATCTGTGAACAAAATAGATTCCTGTTCTCATGTGGCAAACGTTTTACTGGAGAAGATAAACAATAGATATTAAATACAATAAATAAGCCAATGCTAAAAGGTGATAAATTCTATTAAATGAGGGGAAAATTGAGCAGAGTAATTGGAGTTGTGCCTACAAAGGTGGGGAGACAATGTAGGTCACAACATTATATAGGATAACCAGGGTAGTTCCTACCAAGTGGATAAGATTTAAGCAAAGACTTGAGTGAGGGGGGAGTTAGTCAAGTGTACATCTGGGAGAAGAGAGGTATAAGGAGAAGGAATATTTAGACTCTAATGCCTAAAATAGTCAAAGAATAGCAGACGGACCACTGTGCTTGGACTAGAGTGGGTAAGGGTTAACCAGTAGAAGGTAATGTCAAAAAGTGGTCAGTGATAGGGCTCAAATTTGGGCTTCTTAGACCATTATAAATACTGTGGTTTTGGAGCAGCGAAGCGACATGATCTCACTTGTTTTAAAAGATCATTTTGGCATTTGTTTTAAGAATGGATTGTAAGAGGTAAGGGTAAGGGTGAGGAAATCTGTCAAAGCAACTATTAAAATAGTCCAAGTAAAAGGTTTTAGTGGTTTCAATCAGATTGGTAGCTGTTGAGTTGGTGAGACATGATTAGGTTTTGGATACATTTTTTAAGGTAAACAGCATGATTTCCTAAGAGATGTGTGAGAAAAATATTGTAGGTAAGAATGACTCATAGGTTTGACCTGAGCCAGTGTCAAATACATTTGAAAATAACTGAGATAAGGAAAGGTATGGGCAGAGCAGATTTTGAGTGATGGATCATTAATTCAGTGTTAGGTATTTGAGTTTGAGGTATCCATAATGCAGCCAATTGAGGATGTCAATTGTGTATATGAGTTGGGAATTCTGGAGTCAGGTCTGGTTTGGAGACAGGCAGTTGGAAATTGTCAGCATAGAGATGCTATTTAAAGCCAGAGGATATATATCATTAATAGTATGAATATAAACAAAGAGAAGTAGTCAAAGCCCTGTAATCGCATGTTGTGGGGAAATGCAGAACAGCAAAGGAGACGAGAAGTGATGTGTAAGACAGGTGAAACAATCAAGGCAGTGTGATTTGTAGAAAACATATTTAGAAAGTTTTTGAAGAGGAGGAAGAATTGATCATCTGTGTCACATGCTAGTGATAGGTCAAAAAAAAATAGGACTGAGAATTGATGTGTAGATTTGGCACAACGGTGGTCATTGGCCACATTGACAAAAAAAGTTTTAGTGGAGTACTAGGAGTAAAGAATTTGCTACTAAATTTAGGGTGGATTCATAAAATTAATTGTGGACCCTTCCCTATTTAGCTTTTTCTCTGGAGTAGATAAACAATATTGGAAGTTTAGCTTCATTAAAGTTTAAATTGTTATGTATCAGTAGAAAGGCTATCTGGTCCTAGTGGTTTTTTTAAATGTGAACTCTTTACAATTTCTGCTTTACTTTTTGTTTGAGTCTGTTTGAGTATTTTACATCATATTAGAAATTCAGTCATTTTGTCCAAGTCTTTTCAAAAAACAGCTACTGAATTTATGTAGCCATTGTTGATCTTTGTTCATTCATTTTTCTATTTTATTTTTGTTTATTTGTATTTCCCAGTTTAAGACAATCCAAAAGTTCTTTAATAGTGTGCTCTGAATTTCCAAGCATTTAAACATATAGTACTTGACTTTGTTTATAATTGTACTGGACATGATGAGAAAACAAGATTTGTAGAATCTTTGCTTTATAAAACATGTTAATGTTTTGCTTTTTGACTAAGAATTGGATAAATTAACGGAAATATTCTTTGTTCACATGAAAAATGAATTATTTCAATTTGAACAGTTGAATCAAAATGATTTCATATCTTCTATGTGAATAAGAGCACTGGTGATGCAGACTTCTCAAAAGAGTCACCCATTCTTATATTCAGGATTATTTCACTTTTTCAGAAGATTTCATGCATCAGTCAGATGCATCCAAGTTATCATTTTCCTGCAATCCTTTGCTTTTGTGTGTACATTTATTTATTTTTAGAAGCATTTTCAGGTCTCTTTTTTCTTGTTATATTCTTTATTTCTTTATGAAGCATTTATACTTTATGTAATTAAACATTTTTTTTACATTTATATGGACTTTAATAAAACATATTCAAAACCACATATTTATTAAACTTAAGTATGTTCTAAGGATGGTACAGGGATTCCTTTTTTATTTCCTATTATCAGTTAGCTATTTTGTATCCTGATGGTGATAAAACAACAGTGCACCCCAGACACGGTTCAATACAGCAATCAGAACTCTAAATTGAACTCACCCAAACTCCACCAACTTCAGTGAAACCTGTTCTTGACAACACAGGTTTAGAAATGCTTTATAATAATGGTACATTTAATAATACATCACATGTACAATAATACAATATAATACAATACATTATATTATTTACCATCTACAAATGACAGTAATAAAGCACCAGTTATTTTCCATCTCATCTCTTTCATTCTTTTCCACAATTTCAAAACTTCAAATCATTCATCCATGCTTGTCTAGCACACAATTGACATCCAGTTTAGAAAACACTTTTCTCCTTGAAAATAACGGAAGTTCTTTCAGCCTATTTGGCAAAGTAACAATTGAGTCTATTTCCTAAAGTATACCTGCAATCTGACTCACTTCTTTGAAATAAACTTCTTAGTTTCAACTCACTGATATTTTCCATGAAGCATATATTCCTGCATAGTTTTGCTTCATTCCTATCAAATTTTGATATTGCTGCTCATATTTATAAAATCCAGGGTGACTTGACAGTTTTTGTTTATTTGTTTTATTTTATTTTCTAACTGTGATTTCCATGATTTTTTTCCTTTAGATTTTTTCTTTCCTTCATTTATTAAGGAGATATTTTGTAATGGCTACAGAGAGATATTTTCATCTTTAGCTTCTTGATTTTAAGCTATAAGGACCTTGAGATTATAAACTTACTAACTGCTTTACCATTTACCATAGGTCTGTTTATCTAATTTATGTCTTTTCTATTGTACTATAGTTCAAGTAAATTCAAACAAAAAAAAAAAAAAGAAAGAAAAGAAAACAGCACAGAAAACATAATACAAGAATACTTACTATGCACTTATCACAAAATAGGTATTTGGAAATCTAAGCTGGGTGAAATAAAATTTATGTCCTTAGAATTATGCAAATTATTAGGAGTAAAGCTACATAAAAAATCATAAAATCATATCATGTACTTTAACTGCTGCATTTACAAAAATCAGAGAGAAGGTGGAGAAGAGATGAAAAATCTGTCCAAAGTAGATGGGGAAACAACCATAGGGAAGGAGATATGTATATTTATTTAACATAAAAATAAAAAAAAAGAGAGAAATACCCCCCCCCACACACACACACATGTATACTAAAGAAAGGTAGCTATCCGCAATTGTATAGTTGCCTTAAAGGCCTGATTTTCCCCAATTTCTGTAGGTCAAAAAAATACAGGAAGGGAAAAAAAAAAAAAAAAAAAAAAACTCAAATGCTCCTTCATGGAATTTTTTCCTTCCCTAGTCTCTAAGAAAGGAAGCATTAGACTGACCAAAAGGAAAAAACATAGTAAATACTTTCATTTGATGGAGTTGAGTCAGAGGGTATGCACTTTTCCTGTTGCTGTTGCCATTTCTCAGTGCTTTCTAAACATTTCTGCAGAATTGTTTTCAGAACCACTCTATGAACATAATGAGGAAACTGCTCTCATTACTTACTCTCATTACTTGATCATTGTGTCTTATTTTTACTTCAAAAGATATTTTGTAGGTCGTTTTAACTTTCTCACTAAACATTGTTCCAAATAAAAGTTGGCTCTTTCAAGAATTCATATCTCCCTTGAAAGGATAAAATAGTTTCACCATTTAAAATAGGCCAAAATATTTGGAAAGTTCTGAAGAAAATCTTCAAAGTGAAGTTTTAAAAAATTGGATGAGGACAAGAGTTTCAATATTGTAAGTGCAATGACTCAAAAGAAAAAAAAAATTGGCAGGATCTCATATTCACTAGAAAACGTTTGCTCAAGTACCCTAAAAATGAACACCTTGTCACTTAGCATCATCTCAATTCATTGTTTGTGGTTTTTTTTTTTTTTTTTAGGTCCTTCGTCATCACAATAGAATGTTGTTTGTTTAAAGAACATTGACATACCTGGAGGTTTTCCAAAAAATCTAAAGCATTTAAATTCTAGAGGAATGGAGAATCGCTGTTCCAGATTTTTTATGTCAATTTCATATAAACTGTCTTTGCATACTCTGTTTTGAATTGTGGCTGTTTGCATATCCTTTTATGGTGTCCTAGAAAACTGTTTTGGATTGTCAAATAATAATACTTTTGAATGCATTAAATTATAAAAGCACACCAGAATTAAAGTTTCTGTGTCTCACTGACATTGATGCATGATGTCTTGATGCTGTAAAAATATCACTCTAATGGTAGCTCACTACTTAAAATCCCTTGACTAACTTCATATTTTAAAGTGTGCATATGAGAACACATTTTACTAATTATCTAGATTACCTGAAATTATACAAATTCAATTTTCTTTGATACTTCTAAGAAAATTAATATCTTTGCTAAAGAAAAAGTATCATCTACACGCGTACTGTTTCTTGACCAACTAGCTTAGATGCTGCTGTTAGTGCATCTGTAACTTGAGCTGTTTGACACTAAACTGCAGTAGCTTTCCCTTGTGTCTATAGTGGTGGTGTGGAGGGTAAAAATGTCAGGGGGATCCAATTAATATCTTAATGTCTCGTGTTTGCTTTTGATCGGGAGGGCTCTACTCCTCTTTCTGCATATTCCTTCCTTGACTATCATTTCCCTCAGGTGAAGCATAAACATAAAATTCTGAAAAGTAGCTCTTTGCTTAAAGTTTTTGATAGTTTTATCTAGACCATATGGGAAAGGAAAGTTGCAAGAAAGTTACAGAGACTCATTTACATACAGATTCACACCAGACTTACCACTTATGCTCAAATATGCACCCAATGGCATTATTTTCCCCAGTTTAGCTAACTTGCCTCTTTGATGTCTTGTCTGGGGCCTTACTGACTGGATTAACAAGAATTCCCATATGTTCTGCAAATGATAGATTCCCACCAAGACCACTCTCATCTGGCACGGAATTATTTCACTTTATTATCTTAAGGGGAAAACTAAACCCTTCCTTATTTTTTATTTTATTCTAAAGCTCTCCTCTATTAGTTTGATGCCCAACAGTATTAGAGCTAACCACCCATTTCCCTTTCCTAATTGTACCTTTCCCAGAGTAAATAGGCAGAAGGAGGAGGGTAAAGACAGGGTTGTAGTCTTCCCCCCAAGCCATATGGACAACTGGCTCTTTTAAAATACCTTAATGTCCTTTGCTCTTTAATGTGATGAAACAATAATGAATTAAGTAGTTTTGCAACATAATTTATTATGGTTTTATTTTTTAATTCCACCCATTGCCATATGGAAACAGGGTATAACATAAGGAACTGACCAGGTTTCCAAATGAAACCTTTGGTTTTTGTTTGCTTTGTTTTAGCAGTAACAGCAATAATGACACAAAATAAATATGCTGAATGATATTACAGTTCAGATTTTCCTCTGATCAACATCTGATGTTTGGTAGCTCTAAGAGTTGCTTTTATTAGTGCCTGACTCTCTTCTCAGGTCCCATTATCAATTGGATTTTCACTTATCCACATGAATAAACTTTTTCTAATACTGCAGCAGAGTTTTTTTTTTGTTTGTTTTTTTTTTTCTTTTTGGTTTGTTTATTTTTATTGCAAATGTGAAGTCACTAACAGGTACTTTGATTAAGTAACATTAACATTGTGAGTGAGTTTGTAGCTCTCATGCTTTCCTTTGGCAACTGTCAATTATTTGTGTTTTAGGAAGGATGCTGAAAATAGAATTGCCTTTATAGGTAGAATTATTGCCTCTCTTTTTTAAAATTCTATCTAGTTTATATGTGGAATTCATATTTGTCTAACTGTAATGTTATCTTTTCTGTGACCATTCTGAAGTTATCCAGATCCCTACTGGCAGATTCCTTAAAGACTGGTCTTGTTAGCATGTTGTTTGAGATGCATAAAGTAATATTATGTCTTTCTTTCTTTATAGGTATATTAAGTGAGGGATATGGCCTCATATTTACCCTATTGATAATTACTTGAAAATCTATAATTTAGAGAGACTCTGTATCTTTTTGCTTTTACTTTTTTAAGAAGGAGGAAAAAGTACCAAATGGTGTAAATATTTGACTTGATCATTAATTTTCATGAATAGTTTTTCCTGGTAATCACAACAGAGCTATTAATCTAATATATACGTATTTGTAAAATGCTGAATTAACCCAAAAAATGAGGAGAATCTTTTATATATTCCTTACAAATATGCCCATAACTTATGATGTGAAACTAGGCCATTCTGTAGCATTTTCTTCTTAGGTTAAATAGTGCTGTTGAGTCAATTTAATATAAGAAAATGATACAATAAAAAAGACAAGTTTTTATAGTTTATCACAAGTAAACAATGGTTTTCTGCTTTCTTATTTCAAAAAAAAAAAAAAGAAAAAGAAAAGAAACAAAGACGGAAGCAACAAAAATATCCAACATTGAGATAATAGAGACAAATTAAACACACATCAACATTACTATAGAGAATCAAGAAAAAATACATGGTTTTGAATAAAATATTAAATTTTTTCTGCATTATGCCAATTAAATGCATTTAAAATATCACAACATATCTTTTAATAATGTCTTTGTAAGCAGATCTATGCAAAATAGTAAAACACACAAAAAATATATAACAGAAAACAAATTTTCTTTATTTCTAATGAGTGAGCTTAAAGAGGAATTTAGGTTTATTTCTAAAGTTGTAATACACTTAAACAATTGTCAGTTATTTATTGTGTAGTTTTTAAAAATTATACATTACAAAATTGAAGTAAATATACAAAGCAGTGTATATAAAAACATTACTAGCATTTGAATATATATAACTTGGAAAATCTCTATATTCTTTAAATTAAAATATAAAATAAAAGTAGTATAACTGTGGTTTTAAAATGCAATGTATGTCTTTCCTGTTTTTACGTACATGATGAATTGAGGGCCTTAAGCTATGTGTAAACAAAAGTGAAAATTGTAGCTAATATTTAGTTTAAAATTTACAATTTGAAGAAGCCATTGAAATGAACATTAAATGCAAACATATTTGTATAAATTTTAACTTTGAAAACATAAGGAATATAAACTGACACAAATTAGTTTCTACATTGAATAACACAAGCATATATTGCATGCAAGTTAGTAACTGGATTGTTGATAGGAAAATAAGAGAGAGAAGTTTCCTAAAGGAAGCCAGATCCCTAAAGCACTTGGTTTTAGAAATAAATGAGCTTAAAGAAATACAACGAAACTGATAGAAACGTGAGTTAGTGAAAATGAACAGTCTCAGTGTATTTCTATGCAGTACATGGGATGAATGCATTATATTTTTTCAAGAACTCTGAAGATAACAATGATCTTTCACAAATCTCTAGTTCATTCTTTCATACTGCTGCAAAATAACCCTGAATTCCTATTAAAATATATGAAATTTATAAATTTATAAATTGAAGATTGTCTTTGAAGATAATTTTGCCTTTATATTCACTGCTATCATGACTGGTTTCCAGTTCAAACATTGCATTTGGATGTGGGAAAAGCTGAATTATTGTAGGTGAATTTTATCTGAGTCCATAAATATATACCAACCCTCTGTAAAACCGAACATAATGATGTCAGGAAAAAAAATCAGGCAAATTATCAACTTCCTTTCTAGGTGGAAAACCATGAGTGGATTTCAGCAGATGGTAATTTCAACTTCATATTTTTACCATGCCTGTGTCAAAAAGCTTTTAAGCCCGATCTTACAATGAATCATAAAAAGCCAAATAGTCTCAAGAGAAAAGTGCTCATGCATTATATGTTTCCAATTCACCAGTGAAACTAAACCTGAAAATTTGATTTATTCTGCTTAGATTTCTCAAGAAACTGGAAGAAAAGGGAGTAGCCTGGGTAGCATCTGGAATTCTTCATCATTTAAAAATCATGATACAGGGACAAAATTAACTAAAGGAAAAGTGAAATATAATTATGAAAACAGAATGAAAATATACACAAGTAAAGCTTTTCTAAATGGATTAAATGGATATTCTAGATCTTTGCAATTTTTCAAGATGAGGCTAACAGGAGAGTCTTCTAAGAGATATAATTTGGTTTAATTGTAGATAAATCTTGACAAAATTAAATCTAAATGGATTCTTGTATTTTGCCAATAACTTACTTGCCTGCCAATTAGAAAGCTAATGATTCAGCTTTGCAAATACTCACTTTGTCAATTTGGGCAATGATTTGTTTTCAGAGAGTTATAAGGAATGTTAACTTTACCCTACTATACTTATAAAATGAGTAAAGGTGGACTGAAAAAATAATGAGGAAACATTTAAGGGGACCTATAGATGTTGAAGTTGCAACCATTAACAAAGAAAACCATACAGAAATTCCATAAATGTATTAACCTTTGCATTCTTTCTAAATACAATCCTAGCTATTGCACTTAAAATTTTTCTCCCCCTTTTTTTTATCAGATTCAAACAGGATTTAACTGCCTACTTTTGTGTGCTACCAGTGGGGGCCTGCCACTTTAGGGGAGCTCCAATAACTGGTTGGCACTTGTAATACCTTCTGGTACTTTGGAATAAAATTTTCTGTCTGATTTTAGTTTAAAATTTTAAAAATGGAATAAATAGCATCTTTATGTTTTATTGAGAAGTATTGATATTTACTTTTAGCTAATACAAAAGTATACATAATGAGCAGAGCTTTTTAAGCATATGTTTTAGTGTACTCAAATATGATTTCCAGCAACCCATTTTCACATGGGAAAACTGAATGCAAATTTCAATGATTTGCCTAAGGTCATGCAGAAAATTAATGGGAACATGCAAGTCAAACATGACCCCCCTGAAACTTTAAAATGAGAGACACTGGTACTAGAAACAAAGGACATGAGGAAAATTGGGTAAATGTTTAACAAGTATAAATATGAGTTGGTAAATTCCTACAAGATACAAAGCAGAATTTGAAACTTATTTTAAATGCATTTGCCTCAGTGTGAATCAAACTTATCTGACTGAGTGTCAGATATGCTGACAATAAAAATGCAATACTATAGAAAAACTCTTGGTTTGCGAAACAGTGAATTATAGGATATGTTGTCCCCAATAATTGGAATACCCTTCTTGGCTTGCTTTGGTCTAAGTGTAAATACTACTTTCTTGTTTTAAGGACTTCCCCTGTCTTCCAAAACAAACCAGGCCACCTGTTGTGTTAGTTTATAATTTTGCCATCTGTTAATTTTCTTCATAGAACTTACATATTAATTGCATATTAATTATCTCCTGTACCTACCTTTCAACACATTTCTGTTTTATCATTGGACGCCCAGTGACTAGTAAGCTTTTCAATAATTTTTGAATGAAAGTATTGATGAATGAGGAGAACTACCTCCTGGCATTCATCAACTTATAGAGTACTCTATTTGGAAGGGATTTGTACTAACAACCTATCGTTGGTTGATTCTGCTCTAAAACATCTCTGTCAAATAAGGGATCAACCAGTCTCTGTGTGAACATCTCCTGTGATTGGACATGTATTAACTCTGGTTGCAGCCTCACTCATTATTGCGCAGATATTGTAGTGCAGTCTTTCCTTTTCAGGTTAATCTGTCTCCATTTAATGTCCACAAATTTCCCTTAATTTCATAGTTTTAGCTTTACTGGAAAATGGACTTGGCCTTTGACAGCAAAACTTTCAAATATTTGAAGACTTCCATCATATTTCCCCTGAGTGTTATTATCATGTCTAAGCATAACAACTGCACTTCCTTCACACATTTCTTTTTAAAATCGAGTCCATGATCTTAGTATTTAGGTCACTTTTATTGAATCAGTTCTATTTTTATGGAATCCTTATCAATGAACTGTGGCCTCTAAAGTGGTATTTGTCTATTGGCTGAATAGTACAGAGCAGTGAGAAAAAGTGTAGTAGATATTTGTGAGGCAGTAGCCATATCCCCTTGGCCTGCTTGATTTAGCACAGCTGTGGTGGACTATTCAGTGAATGCTTTTCAGTATCCACAGTAAATGAATGCAGCAGGATCCCTCTGTTCTGCTTTCTCAAAGGGTCAAGGCCACCCAGCCATGTACAAGTGCAATCAAGAAGTGAGGAGTTAACCAAATGGGAGGAGAGAGGTGATGGACAACTGTTTTAACCTTCTGTGCCACTGATCAGAAAATTCTGAGAGTCCTCTAGTTGCCTGCTTTCTTAGCCAGCTTAAAATCATATTTTGATTGGTGGGCTTCCCCTACCCTATTCTCAGTTTCCCCACTTTCTTACTCCTGTTTCTGGATGACTTACCAAATAAACAATGGCATCCAAATCTTTGTCTCATTGTCTCCTTTAGAGCTAGGAAATTCTAATCCATTATACTAGCACTGCATGGTTTGGGATATTCTAATGTTATTTAAATGAAAGTAAAGAAAAACAATGACATACCACTGATTTTCTCTGTCTTAAAATATTTAAGCCCATTTTATATACACTTCCATTACATTATGATACCTCAAATATTTTCCTTCAATTTACATTTTTCTCTGCAAGGACTGAACCTTTACATTTATCTCTTTTAAATATACATTGAGCCAGTCCCAACAACATGCCAAGATGTTACGCTATATATTGTGCTAACAAATATATTACCTACATTTTGTATTCATGTGCACCTCACAGTCTCTAAATACTGCTACTGTGGCTTTTACCAAGTGGTTAAAGAAGGAATTAAATAGGAAATAACCAAGGACAAATTTTTTTTTAATCCCTCAAATATGATGGTTCTAGTTTTAATCCATTTAATGTCCAGCTAATGTCTTTCTGGAATAACAAAAGAAAATTCTATATCTACATATCTTTTTGTTTTAATCATCAAATAAAATTATTATTATTTATTCATTAGATTTTTCACTCTGCTGAAAGTGAACTATGTGTGGATCACCTAATAAAAAATACAGTTTAAAGCAGAAGAATTGTGAGGTAAAATATTCCAAATTGGGACTTGCATGTTATATGTTGCCTTTTAAAAACTTTAAACAACTTCTCCACCCACAAAAGAAATAAATTCTGGAAAGGAGTTAAATGAGGAATGAATTCTTTAAAAATGCAGTCTTTCCATTAGTGGCTTAGACCAGATTAGGAGGACATTTATTCTATTCTATATTCTATCAACATAACCTGGAAAAAGAGTGCATGTATCTGCCAGTCACTTCTCTCAAATTATTTTTAAGGCTGGGAATTACTCTAGGGACCCTCTCTATCTTCAGCCCAATAGCATTCTTTTAATGATTTGTTACACATGTAGTCTAATTTTACCTTGAAGTATACTTACTATTCTTGGGTGGCTCTTGAAATTTATTTAAAAGTAGATTAGTAGGGCTACAATTAAAAAAAAAATTACAGTTTGTTTCTGTCTTTGTCTTGATTTTGGTTTAGATTTTGTTGTTGTTGCAGTTACTCTTCTGAACTTAGAGTTTCCAAATATTTTGAAAAGGGGAATTATTTTTCCTGGATTCTTTTTTAATTTGGGATGATCACATAGCCTAATCTGTAAACTCAATTGTTACCTACTATTTTATATATTTTGTTCTAGAACTATTTGATATTCTCTAATAGGCAATTAAAAAATGAGACTTAATTATAATTTATTTTGTTGCTAAACATCTCTTCCCGCTAGTCAGTCAGCAGTTGAGAATTTTTTGTTCCAGTGTCTTGACCTTTATATTTCTTTACCTTTTTATCCATTTTTATATCTAATTGGGAATTAATTTGGAATCAAGCTCATTGGATTGTGAAGAGCAGTTCAGATTCATATTTTAATTGCAAACTTTATAACATTTTACTTTTGCTTCTTATCCAAGGGCTACTTGTCATTTGTTATTTTTCTCCTCTTTGTGTCATTTTAGCACAATCAAAATGTGTGATTATGTGATTCTCCAATTGGTGTCAATGGTTACATAAAGGATTTTCTCAACAAATTTATCATGTTAAGCAATAAAATTTCATGCATTCATTGAACATGGTCTAATAATGCAATAAAAACTTTTAACAAAATATTATTTCTTAGCCTAAAACAAAAAAAGCAAAGAGTGATGTATATCTTTTGATTCACTTTTTTGATTTTTGTTATAATTTTGTAATGGGCTTTCTGACTAAATAAATATAAAAAGATAGCCATATTTCCAAAAAATATTTTATGAAAAGATTTCATATCTTGTTAGTGTATTTCATAAATTCTAAGACAATTCACATCCATTTGTATCCAGTATATGTTACTGTTATCTTGTATATCCCTTGGGCTCCTTTTCTATGTTTTCCTCTGCTTTGTTCCTTCAAATTTTGCCATCACGTTATGTTATTATTTTTCTTCCACTTTTTAATTTGAGCTCTGTCAGCTTATTTTTTTTTCTCCTTGTTTTCACACCATCTTTTCTGGGCTTTTGTGCCTTTGATTATGCCTCTGATTATACTTAGTAGTAATAATTATTTCAATAAGTTTTTTTTTTTTAATTGGTTGGAATGATAAACCAGAGTTTTCATCTCAACTGTTGCAATAGAACTCTGGTGAGTATTTTTACTTTCTACTTGATTTTTCTTTGCCTTTTATCATATATTTTTGTGGTATCTTTGCATACATCCTGCATAGTTTCTTTCATTACTCTTCATTGACAGGTCTCTGAGTGGATTAGTATGAGGGAAACATCAAGATCCTCTTGGGCTTTTAGTTCATCTAGGGTTTTGTTTGTGAATCTATTTAGCTTTTACTTTTCCACAATAAATGGAAATAGGCAGCAGTGAGACTGTTGAAATTCAGTGTCTCTTTTTGCTTTTGGACATAGAGAGTCTGCTTTCTGAAAATACTCAATCGTGAAACTCCTCTTTAAACCCAGATTTCTCTCTTCTTCATTTCCTATTCAATCCCTGGGAAGTTCCTGCTCCCAGCTGGTGCATCCCATTTCCAGTGTTGCAAACATGTGACTGAGGTTTGCTTCTCAGACTGTGCTCTTCATCTTGGAGGAATGAAATTGGCCAACTCTTTCTGAGATCTTCAGTGGTGCCACACTTTTTTCCACATCTTCTCACAAGCCCTCCTGCTTAATTCCCACTACTTTCCACATATGTTGTGATTCTGTATTTCAAGCTTTTCTAAGAGTTTTGTTGAAGGTAGAGTTTGGGTATTTCTCATTCTCCTTGTTTTTGATTGATTTCTGTGAGGGAATTGTGTTGTTCTGCTATGTTCAAGCTGGCAGGTATGCACTAGTGATTTACATATAATGAAAATCTTGTATTTAATGACTGTTTTTAAATATAAATAATGAAATCTGTATTATCCTAATAATGTAAATTTATAAAGAAATTTCAACTGAATTATCTCATAGCAATGAGCACATTAGGCATTAACTTCCCCACTTCCGATTCCATAATTTGTTAACCTTTTATAGTTAAACACAGTTTATTTTATAAAATTATTATTTTAAAATAATTTATCTGTACTTTTAGAAGTTCCTATTCATATTTTCCTCCTTATTTCTAGCCATACTGACAAGAAATTTGTAAGTTTCACAGCATCACCTCGGCTATGCAAGTTTTTTCGGTTACTAAAGTTAAAATGTCACTTCATCATAAACCTGGCATTGATGTGTAATATGTTTCCTTGCTGCATGATAAGATCCCTTTAACTGAATATTGAAGATCTTGTTTATATGTGCAGAATTTTTTCATTATGTGCTTAGTTATGTTTACTCATTGGTAATCAGAAAAAAAAATAAAGTCTAATATCCTAGCAATAAAAAAGCAAATGAACTATATTTAAAATATCCATGTTCTGACCAACTGACAAACAAAAATTACAAAAAGAAAATTCTGAAAAGTGAAAATAGGGCTTTCAGACAGGAAAAGGGCTAAATGACAGTAATTTTCTAACCAATGACTAAAGTTATTAAGATCTGAAACAGGCCATTAGGGAAGTTCCAGGGTCCTATACTTAGAAATGTGCTGCATTCTTACCCTGGCTCTTGTTTCAAATGAGAAGAAGTTCTTCCCTTTTGCTGTACTGTTTGTGTATGGCGTTCCAACTATTCTTTAAAACCTATCTGATACATCTCTTATTCATCACTGAGATCTAACTTTTTGGTACGTTTTCGCTAATTCCAAGACGCTTCTTGAAATTTTCATACTTCAAAGTGATTTATTTGACTTGCCTATGATTCTTAAAGGGATCTCCATTCATAGATGTAAGTACACTTTCTGGTATATAGAACCTCTTCTACGGTAAGCTATCTATTAGTTGATAATTATTTCAGGATGTTCCTAAAATAATCAATTTGCACCCTTTTTCTGTCTTTTAAGGCACACATAAAATGTAAACTAAACATAATTCTTTTAGTTTATTTCAATCTCATCAAAGTTTCCCAATAACAGTTTATTTGAATATGGTATTTATTCTCCTCACCCCAAGTGTTTGGCTGAAATAGATCAACAGAATTACCTTAGGCACTTTATATAAAGTATCATATTATACAAATACGTCAAAAGTATAGTATAAGTCAAAGGGATTGAGCATTTAATTCACTGTTTTAAATGAGGTTATATATTTTATTTCACTGAATTCCTTCTGTTCCCCATTATTTAAAATATTTTTTGTTATAAAACAACACATGATGACAGAAAATATGAAACCTATAAAACAGAAAATAAAAATCACAATAAATATCACTAACTATGGACAACCATTCTTTATATATCAGTAGACTTTCTGTCAGTTTTTTTCCCTGTATATATAAACCAATTTATTTGTTATAAAAATGAGGTAGTATAATCAAATTTTATACTGATTTTTCCCATAAGTTAACTTAGAAAGTATTTTCATTTATTAAAACATTCATTTAAAACATAATTAACTTTATGATATTTCATCTTATGGATGCATTTTATTTTAAACCAACATTAATCTGTTATTAGATTAATAGGTTATTTCAGGATTTTTGGTATTAGAAAATAATCTATTCCTTTTACATATTTTTTTCTCAGCTCATCTTGAAGTAGATTCCTAGAAGTAGAAATGCATCATCAAATTATGCATACGTTTGGAGGAATTTGATACACATCACATATGATAAAAATTCAAGATGATCTTTTCAAATATAAAAACATTTTACCAGTTTATTAATTACACTAATAAAACCAAACATCAAACTGTGTTCTGCAGTGTACTTGTTGGTGCAATCGTTGCACAAAATATCTTCTCCACAGCAGTTTTATCTGACTTTGACTTGGTCCAAGTACACGTATACTTTCATATTCTTTGCATCAAATAACTGCTTTAAGAAATTCTTTACTATTTATTTTAGCTTTTAGCAATTTGAAAATTATTGTGTTTTCATCATAATAAAAAGTCAAACAAGAAGCAACAAAATGGTCAAGGAAATAACGTCCATGTATTTATCAAACTATAATTTAAACAACTGGCTTTACACAGTCTTTGTTTCAGTTTTTCCAGATTATCCTTTCAACACATTAGAATTTATTTGTTGAGGCTATTAGAGAAAGACATCTCTTGAAACCTAAATGTATTCAGCCATCACTAGAGTGAGGATTCATGAAATTCTCTCCATTTGCAAGAGCTTTACCATCTAAAGGGACTCTGGAAGCAATTGTAAAGGAATTAGTAATTGTCAAGCACTATATGTAGTTTGTAATTGTATTCTGTAATATATACTGCCAGCCAAAATGTGTTTCTAGATTCTTTAGCCATTTCCAAAGAGATATGTATTGCTTGAATTTTCTAAAAAAGATCATCAATGTTTGATTTCACTTGTATATTCCCAACTCTAAAATCCATAAGCAAAATAAATATAGCTATGCCATATGTTCTGGTTTGCTAATGCTGCTGTTATGCAAAATCCCAGAAATGGACTGGCTTTTATAAAGGGGGTTTATTTGGTTACAAAGTTACAGTCTTAAGGCCATAAAGGATCCAAAGTAAGGCATCAACAACAGGTTACCTTCACTGAAGGATGGCCATTGGTGTCTGGAAAACCTCTGTTAGCTCAGAAAGCATGTGGGTGGCATCTGCTTGCTCCAAGGTTGCATTTCATAATGGCATTCTTCAAAATGTTTCTCTTGGGGTGTTTTGCCCTCTCGTAGCTGTGTCTCTCTCCAAAATGTCACTTTCACCTGCTCTGAGTTCCTTCTGTTTGTCAGCTCTTTTATATGGCTCCAGTGATTCAATTCAGACCCACTCTTAATGGGTGGGGTAACACCTCCGTGGAAATTATCCAATCAAAATTCTTGCCCACAGTTGTTTGAGTCACATCTCCATGGAAACACTTAATCAATAGGTTCCAACCTAATCAACACTAATACTTCTGCCCCCACAAGATTGCGTCAAAGAGCATGTCATTTTGGGGGACATAATACATATAAACTGGCACACATTGCAAGTTTTAGATTGATTGCTGGAACTTACTACTAATTTTCTAGATTTAGCTGGTGCTAGAACAAGCCATGAAGCTCAGTGACATTAGTATAATTAACTTACTCCCTTGCAAGTAGTTCATTCTCTTTAATGAAGGTATCATACTAATATAGATTTTCCTACTTCGAGAAAAGACATTTTTAAATAATGTACAGCACTCAAAAGATATTTTTCTTCTCACTTTAGACTTTCTGACATGCAAAATCAATATTTTGCTGATATTTCCTGGGTGAATGTATTCAAAATATGGTTTTAAATCTTTGAGCAAAATTTAAACTCCAGAAAGAAGCACTATCTTTTCTGTTTGGCTTCAATCTGTTGATCTCATTATTGATTCTTGTCAAGGATGGGTGAGTGCTTTTATGTGTACCCAAGTTTGAGAAGCAGAGCTATTCATAATGCTATCTCTTAGTCTATGTTTGATTGAATAGTTCTATTGTATACCTCAATATAATTTCTTATTAAATAAAAGAGAGTATCAACATTGCTAGTTGAGAAATTTGTAATTTTTATAAATTGCAAAATTATTATGAATTAAATTTTTATGGAAGTTTTAACTTCATATTACAAAATTTTCTGGTTCAAATGAGACTTAGTGCAGACATTGGAGTTTTTATTTTACATTTCATTAAAACTTGAGAGTAAGGCACCTTAAAAAGCTTTGTGTATTTGAATTTAAATTTAGAATTTTGGTATTTATAGAGCTTGCGTCTAGGAAGGTAGATGCAATGGGCCCAGAATGTGTTTCTGGCATCTAGGGATTGATGTATCAGGACATGTATGGCTTCAGCCTATAAATCACCCAACATTAGCATTCTGGGTTTTCTAGCTAGAGCTACCCTAGCAATGCTTGCATTTGTACCCCACGGTCATGGATAAGGTCACTAGTGTCTGCTACTGCATCTGCTACAGTCATAGGGGTCATCTGGGTGGCAGTTCCTGGCCCCTAGGGCATCGGTGAATATAAATTAGGAGTGCCTTGCTTCACATCCATGCTCTGGGCACTCCTTTCTTAACTCAAGTCTTTCCCATTGCAACTGACTTCTTAGAAGGGGCAAGAACTGCTCAGCCTCCAGGCAAGTGCAGCCGAAAACTCTAAGGTATCTAAAACTCCTGGAGGAAGACTTTGGCCATTAGAGAATGGATGTCTATGTATAAATGATTCCCATTTCTTGTAACCCCATTATGGTTTATATACTCCATGACAGCTTCATAAACAATACAGAAAGATTTCCAGTTACACCTAGCCATTAGCCTCTGATGATCCTCCAGCCAGTTTCACAATACACTTGTATTTGTTCTCCCTCCTTCCCTTCCTGTACACTGATTGCCTGAAAACACACTCCCTAATAAATTGTTATCATATAAGCATTTTCTCATGTTCTGCTTTCTAACAAACTCAATCTAAGATAGGGAGATGGGAGGCAGAATGAAATCAAATGAAGGTACTATTTCTCTGATTAATCTCATTAAAGGATAATTGTAGACCTTAGTGGTTTTAGGAAGGGATAATATATGGGATACCAGTAAACTTTAAGCAGATGAACAGTTCTGCTAATTTCAAGAATATCTTTCTTATTAGCAGGTTGGAAGAGGGCTGGTAAGTAATAAGTAGACTTGCTACTGAAGACTTCCAGATGTATTCCTTCTTACAAAAATGTCAGGTATTTGCATGATAAGAAGTGTCTAAAATTTTCCAATCAATAATCTCCAATGTAAATTCATTCATTCATTTGACAAATATTTAATGAGTATGTGCTATGTGTCAACTTGTGTACCATGTATTCTGGACACCAATGAACAAGATAACTATATCTTTGTTTTCATGTAGTGAGCAATCTAGTAAGAGGAGAAAGAAAACATAGACAATAGATAAGTAATAAGAAAAATAATGCAGGATATGGGTGTTCAAAGGAAAGGAGAAAGGGCGGGAAAAGCCTTGCTGGTGAGGTGATGTTTGAGCAGAATCCTCAGCACTTATCTAGAGAACCTCTGTCAGTCAGGAGGCTAATAGTTCTGTCCTCAGTGGAGACAATGAGGCAGGTTAGTAGAGAAGTTTTGCACTTCATAATAATTCTTATCATACTGGGGACCTCCTAAAGAGAAGTTAGAAAAAACTAGATGGGAGGTAGGTATGGTGACTTTTCCCTTTCATTGGCTATAATAAAACAAAGACAATTATGTATAGTTTTAATATTATTCATCGTTTTCTTAAATAAAGATATACAATGATAAATTATTGTGTTTATAAAGTATGTCAAGCCCTCTGCTAAGCATACTACATGAGTTTGGTCATTTAACCTTCACTGGAATTCTGTATAATGGGTATGTATAATATCACCATTCTGCAGATGAAAAACTGAGGTTTTGGAAGGCTAAGCAATTACCATAAAGCTATGGAAATAACTGTTATGAAAAGGGAACAGAATTCTGAACCTGAGGCCTAAGCACTATTGTATTCTATGTAAAGTTCTTTACGTTTAGAAAATTTCTGGTTAAAATTATGTTGGAATTTCAAAGCCAAAGAAGGAGAGCAGGGAGAGAGAAATAATTGTCTTACTTTTATTCTTAGAATGAGTGAATTCATAGGAATGAGGAAAAAATATTAATTCATTATAGAGTCAATAAAATAAGCATTGACTGATCACTTGAATCAAGCTTGGTGAGATTTAAAATTGTTGTGCTAGTTCTTCAAATTCTAATTTACTTCCACAGGACTTTTGGATTTAGTTTTGTTTTAACCATAATCTGAAGGCAAGAAGTATCTGGAATTGTTTAATTTTTTAATTCGTGTATTTCATATCATTTTCTTTAATTATAGAATATTAATTTCACAGTTTAAGATAATCAAGTTTTGATAAATTGTTCTAAATAGAAATAAACTTGAAGATTGTTTTTTTTAAATTCATTTATGAAGCAACAAAAACTGGTTTTATTTCAAAATCTATCACCAGAGTAATATCTGGAGTCATTTATGAAATCTTTGATGAATATTAAGTATGACCCATTTCTTATATTTACATGAAACTTTGTGCAATAAAAACATTCTTAAATTTTCTAAAAATCATAATTGAACTGAATATTTGGAAGGGAATATTTATTTTTTCCAATTGTTGAACTGAATTGAGGCAGATATACCTTGATTAACCCCTGTGTGGCACTTTCTTTGAGTTAGCAGTTCATCTATTTTACTCATTAATGGCATTTTAATTCAAATGTAATTTGAATTGATCACACTACTGAAAATAGGTTGAGCATTATGCAGAGAGGAGAGAATCTTTCTCTGATATTTTAAAAATAATATTTCCACTAGTCAAAGGCAAAAAAAAAAATTAATGTTTTTTTCTCTCTCTCATTCATTCTCACAGACAGGCATCCTGCAAAGAGTTTCCTCTGACATTTCTTTAAGTGAAATTGTAAAAATTCTATTTTATTATTAGGTCAGAAAATTCTGATCTTTTGTTATTTTCACAGGGTATTGAGAAAAGTGGGAGGAGGTCACTGGAAGTATTTTAAGTGTTCCTATTTCTTTTTATCCCAAAAGGTTAAACACATTATTTTCTAGGGATTCTAAGGAAGCATATTTATTTATTCTCAAGTGTAGACTTTATGTATCTTAAATGAAAGGTACAATTCAAATAAGCCTACACATTATTCCAACTGAAATAAATTTTAAATAAGCATAATACATAAAAATAAATATATAAATAAACAGACCAATAAATAAATTATGTACATGATAAAATGATGTTCTGATTATCCAAGGGAGAGATTTTCAGCAACCAAAATATTTCAGAATGTAGTCTTTATTTCTAAATATCATATTTGACATTCTGTCTTAAAGGAACATCCAGGAATATACCCATGCTCTCAGAAAGGCAGAGTCACCCTTATTTCACAATGAACCTATATAAAACAAGACAGTCATTCTACAGATATTTGGAATTTTTTTCATTTAAGGGTAAAGAATTTCATTTTACTAAAGTGATTTGAAGAAATTAATCAAGACAGCCATAGACATTTAAATTATGTAGACAACTAAAAATGTTTACAAAAAGAGCATGTAAAATATAAATTTCTGTTGTCTACAAATAGCAATATTTTTTCAAGTAGTGCCAGATAAACTTAAATTCCTCTATATATTTCAGGTTGCTTCTACACAGAAGCCTTACTGTCTGCTAGTTTAATTCATTAATATAGAATTTAAGTTAGTGACAAGAATTTAGCTTTTCACTGCCATGAGTTGCAGGCATAACAACTCTAGCTACTGTTAGTTTAAACTCAAACTTTCCTTAAACTAGTGAAAGTACACTAATTTTTGGAATGTGTCCTTAGATATTAAGATGTCTTATTTTGGTGACCTAGATTTTTCTATCCCAATTCAATCTGATAATATATGTTAACTCAGTCACTTTATAATATTTTGCTTAATTTAAAAACTTACTCTGGGACTGCTATAGTTTTAAAGTAAAGTGAAATTATAAAAATGTAGTCATATGAAATAATGCAATTTAAAATTTTGTTATTTGTTCTATAGAGACAAACAAGTTGTCTGTAAGCTTCAAGTGTATTTCCTTTTCTCAGAATTAAGTGTGATTTACAATTCATAAAAATTGTTTTAAGGTGCCGTAGGAAAGTGTATGATGTGATCTCCATGTCTCTCTAGGATAGTTATATGTGTACTGTACATTTTATTTACTAGAGTTGTACAGCACAAGGGTACTTAGAAATCTCATCTCTCCTTGAAGCTGCAGGAATAGTTGAAGTGCATAAAACAATATTTACAATGGTGCTTGGAGGTATATAAATATTCTGCTAGGATGGCTGATTACATTGT
The DNA here is from genome assembly GCF_015220235.1 of Choloepus didactylus. Taxonomy (NCBI): domain Eukaryota; kingdom Metazoa; phylum Chordata; class Mammalia; order Pilosa; family Megalonychidae; genus Choloepus; species Choloepus didactylus. The sequence continues at coordinate 44,400,277 of NC_051319.1, read as the reverse complement.
CTCACAGCAAATTTTGTGGCTTTATGGATTTATGTTGGTTCCTATTTTTTACTTGCTTTATTTTGGCTTTTGATTCCACCTACCTCAGAATCTTTCAATATTAAGGCTGCTGTGCACTTAAGGTTACCTTAGTGATATGGGGTTAATATAATTTCACCCATGTTTAAGTTACATCCAGAAAATGACTTCAGCCTTGGAGAGACTAGAATCCAAGATATAGGGTAAAGTTGCGAGTTCTTGGAAGGTAATAAATATTTGTATATGACCTTGAAAGAAAAGTACTAGGAGGTTTCCCAATTCTAAGTTCCCCTCACACTGTCCTATCACTGTCATTTGAAATGAAACTATTATAGAACTCATTCCCCCTGAAAGAATTATCCCCTATTAAAATGCAAATGCCCCGGAAAAGAGAGTACAAGAATCAATCAATCATGTATACCTTAATGAGAAGTAGTCATTCAAATCCTTCCCAACCTTATAGCTATCTGAAATTGAACACTGATAAGAAGGAGATGAGACAGAAGTAGTTTGGGAACCAGGAGTAGGGTGAAGGAAAAAACTAAAAGAGAAATTAGAAAGTGCTCAGAATAAGTTTTGCATATTTTACAAGGTTTCAAAAAGGTTGATTCCCAGGTAAGAAACAAATACTGGATGTGGTGGGGGTGAATGCAATAATAGGCTGTGCTATTGGTAAAGCTTACAGTGGTACACTTGCATTTGAGGAAAGAAAATTATTATTATTATTCTCTCTGTCCTCTTTCTTGCCTAGAAAACAAACAATCATGCAGAAGAGTGCTAGTACATTCCCCAAAGGTAGGCAGGTATCTGTATTTATGCAGTCAGCTTAGGTGTACCTGCATTAAGCACACACATATAAACATATTTTCTGAATTTGCCAGGCTAAGAAGAAAATAACTTAAAATACTCTTTACTTTTTAAAAGTAATCTGCATATTATATCCATAGACTGACACTCTCCAGCATGTGAAATGTCTGTGATTTAAAAATATTTGTTTCAAATATAACTGTTTGGAAAAATATCTATTTTATAAGTCAACATACTTTCTAATTCCTCTGCATTTGTACTCTCATGTAAATTGAATAAGGCTTTCCATGGAACTTAAATTTCACCTGTCATCATCTTCATCATTATCTGTGTCTGTGTGTGTGTATGTGTGTGTGTGCATTCAGTTATGAAGCAAAAGATTGACACACAAGCAAACAGATGGTTCTCTGACTTCAAGGACAATTCTTGCAGGGCCTTTAAGAAGAATCATTTCCCATCTGTCCTCTTCACAGTCTGTTGTCTCCCCAGACAATTTTGAAAGGCAGATCAATATGATCATAGTTTGGTTATTAATATATACATGTATATAAAACATATATATAATATTATATGTAAGATATTATACACTACATATATGTAAAGTAAATATATGTCCTATATAAATATATGTACGTATATGCAAAAGCACAAATACATATATATATATATAATTGAATAGAAATCTGCCATAAAATACTACCAGAAAAGAGTACATGTTTTATGAGCATAGTTTAATCTGTTGTTAAGATCATCATCTTAGGACTGAGGCATCAGTAATATGAATTTGATGGCAGGGCATAATAAATTCATCTAATGCTCTAATTTGAGGAAATTAAATTACTTGCCAACACTGTCTTAATTTTCCAGGGTTGCTATAACAAATACCACAGACTGGTTGACTTAAACAACAGAAATTTATTGTCTCACAGTTTTGGAGGCTATAAGTCCAAAATCCAAGTGTTGGCAGGATCATGACTTCTCTGAAGTCCATTGTGCTCTAGTGGTGGTTTGCTGGTAAACCATAACTCAGCCACGGCCTCTGTCACATGGCCATCTGTCTCCTTCTTTCTCCTACTCCCTCACTACCTACTGCGTCCAAATTTCTTTTGCAAATAAGGATTCCAATCATATTGGGTCAAAGACCCACCCTGATTCAGTTTGGCCTCATCTAACCAATAAGATCTTCAAAGATCTAATATACAAATGGATTCATAACTACAAGATCGGGAATTAGGATATGATGAACATGTTTTTGTAGAGGACATGATTCAATCCATAACAAACACTTAAAAATGTATAATTAGTTTGCCTGCAAGGATGACAACATCCAATGTCTGACTAAACTTTCATGAGTAAGAGCTTATCCCTGTCTTATTATATCTTATAAGGTTGTATCCCAATGCATTTTTAGGACTAAATACAGGTAAATAATGCTGGTTAATATTTTTACTGTTATTTGCATGTTATAGCTCCTGATTAGGCATTTGTTTACTGTTAGTCATCTTTAATCCTGTTTTACATTTTTATTTGGCTTTTTTGCATTATTTTTATTTATTTATTATATGCTGGTATAAAAGTATATGATAATGGGACTTATGGGTTAAATTCATTATATTTATCTGCTGTTAAGAAATCTACATTTTTTCAATAAGAATGTAAAGTTTTTAAAAATTACAATGTATTGGTTAGATTTACAATGTTAGACCAGATTTAAATTAAGAGCATAAAGAAGTCATAACTTAATAACACATTCATATTTTGGTGGTTCTGTTTTAAATTTATTACCTATTGTTTTTCCTCCCTTTTACTTCAAAATGATACCATGGATTTATACTTTTTATTTAAGTTGATGTTTTATTTAATGCTAAATCTGAAGAATCCCATTCTAAGTAATTCTTCCTTAACTATTGATCTAATTCGGTGTTTTTCTTCAATAAAAATTATAATTATATTCATTACTGAAAAGAAAAGAAAATAGAGTAAAATCTGAAAAGACAAGTTGCAACTATCCAAATTTTACCAAATTTTTCTATTTCCAACAGTCAGCCTCAAAACTGTGAAGTAAATTGCTTTTGAAGACTTGTGTACCATATGTCAGCCATCTTGCTTATCACTGAACAAGCCACATTTGAACCAAGCAGCTCACTATCACATTGAGGGATGTGGTTGCTGATTGAACACAGGTGTAATGGTTGATATACTGTCAAACTGTCTGACGTTAACCTAAGATCTTTGTTGAAATAGTTATTACTGATGGCACGAAATGTAATTTCTAATTTTCTGCCTGAGTGGTTACATATTTTCTCTAAATCTTAAGAGTTATCCATCCTTTTCCCACTGCCCATTCCTCAGAGTTTAAGGCAGATGTGTCAGTGGTCCATAGGCCAGTAATTGAACCTGTCACTTGCAATCTACTGACTTCATTCTTCAGAAATGTGACTACTGCTTTATTCACTCTCCTGCTTATTTTTCTCTCAGTATCAAATGTTTTACTTGAACCTAAGCTAATCAATATTCATTGTTTACCTTTAAGACTCTTTGGTCACAGAGCAAAGGAATTGCAGGCAACTCAAATCTAATTATTTTTTAGTATTTCTCATGAATCTTTGGTCTTCAAAGGAAGTGGGCCTAATTTTAATAAATCAATCAACTGAATTGTGGGTATAGAAAGAGTGGAGGTTTAGTGGAGAAAGGAGTGGGAGGCTGGGATGGATTTGTTATTCCTATTTGGGTGAAAGCTTTCTTAAAATGACTCAGCACAATTCACACCTGCTGATGCTCCTTTCTAGAGTTTTACTGAGTGGTGCTGAGTGCCAGCTGTTAGTGTCCTGTGACCAGCCATGGCTTAGGGGACTTGATAGTTAGTATGCTGTAAAAAAATCCAGTTCCAATAAATGTTCTACTTTCAAATTTGGTTTCTACTAGAACAATTCAGTTAAGATTTGGTTGACAATTAAATAAACGTGGAGATTATATACATAAAATTTATGTTTAAGAAATTTTGGTAAACACTAATTGTGCATTTCATGAAAATCAGTTTACAGTGAAACCATGTTCAAAAGAACTGTATAATTTATTACAGCTTATATTATAGATGAATTGATTTTATTTACTATAGGTACAAAAGTTCTCCCCACAATTTTGCTCCATTAAGGAATAGACAGGATTGTAAAACTGTTGGTTGAAATTTAAGAGTTTTACATTAAGTGAAAAATATGATAAATTAATCAATTTGGCTTTTTTTAGTGACCAAAGTCAAATCATCTTCATCTCAGTGCCTTTATGTTTAAAAGAGCTATAATAACCCCTGCTTTTCTGGTCAATGTCAATATTAGAGATATATAGATAAATCACCCGGGCAACGTCTAGCATATAACAGTGACACAATGTGTGGCATCTATTGTCATGGAATCCATTATGAATCCTGAAGTTCCAATAATAAAAAGACAATTTATTTGTAGAAGAATCAGATACCAATATTAGGAATTGGGGAGAGTATTTTCAAGATTGGGTGAAAGAAGAAATGCAGACCTCTCATGTTTAATTCTGATTGAGGAAAGGAAATAACAGGCATTCTTCTTGTGGTTGCAGTAATCTGGGATGCATTAACAGTGGAAGGAGGTAGTGTTCATTCACATCAACAATGCACTAAAATGCAATATTTAGTGTATGTACTAAGATGTTCACAGACCAATTTGTATAAACACTGCCTTGTAAATCACGGTTATTATTTGGTGCCCCAATACAGGGGAAAGTGGCATGCCTTAAGTTATATTCCATTTTAGCTTTTCAAAGTGGCATATTTATAAGGTAGAATTTCCAAGTTTAAAGCTATAATTAATTTGAGTGACATGAGTTTCCTTGTTATGTGTTTTAATTGGGCCTCCAGATGACCACTTACCCCAGTTGATGGGTAAGCTTTGAAAACAGATGGGCATTAGGGAACTGAATGTGAGGGAGTGAGTCTGGTGACAATTGAAATTAAGAAATAGAAATCATGAGAATTTTGAAAAGATAAGTCACAGAACAGGCAGCGGGACGATGGGTGTGAGATAATAATATGAGAAATAACAGTTATCAAAGGCCAAGATGTCAAGATTCTACACAGTTAAGGATGAAGGGTGAAGGAGAACAGTTTCTGTTGAATTCCAACAGATGGCTATGGACTTCCTTATATAAGCCATATCTTAAGATGTCTTATTTCTATGCCCAGTGAATTAAGTCATGACTTCCCTGTGAAATATGTTTCTACCTCATTTCAGTAAATGCCTACATAATCTTCCAATTTTCTAATGGCAAACAAATAGGCATCATTTTTTATTTTTGTTCAACATATTTGATATACAAAAAACAGCAGATTGATAGTGCACAATTTGATAAGTTTTGACATATAAATACACCTACAGAAATTCACCAAAATCAAAATAATTGGTATATTCTTTACCTCCAAAAGTCTGGTTGTGCTCCTTCATTGTCTTTCCCTCCCAGTCTTCAACTTCCATTTCCCTAACCCTTGCTCATGCTTCCTGACAATCACTGATCACCTGTCTGTCAAATATTACTTTACATTTTACAGAATTTTATATGAATGGAATCAAACAATATATACTCTTCTGTGTTGGGCTCCTTTTCCACAGGATTATTTTGAGATTTATCCATGTTGCTGCATGTACCAATAGTTCATATTTTTCACTGCTGAGTAGTATCACACTATGTGAATATAAAACAATTTTTTTCAAATACTGATGAATTTTGGAGTTGATTCCAAATTTGGGGGTTGGCTACTATAGAGGAGACTGCTATGATAAATTCTTTGTAAGTGTCATAGGTACACATACTTTCATTTCTCTAGGGTAAATACCTCATAATGGAATGGCTGAATCATATGGCAACTATATTTTTAAATATTTAAGAAACTACTAAATTGTTTTACAAATTGATCCAAATATTTTATAATTCCCAACAGAGGTCTTTTTCCTCTTCATACTTATGAATACTTGATTAGGTTTTTTAATATTAGCCAATTTTATCTGTATGTAGTGGTGTCTCTTCATGGTTTTAATTTACATTTCCCTAATGACTAATGATATTTAACATCTTTTCATGTGTGTGTTTGTGATTGATACCTCTTTGCTAAAGTGTCCATTAATATCTCATGCCCATCTTTATTGAGCTGTTTATTTTCTTATTATTGAGTGTGATGGTTAGGTTCAAGTGCTGACTTGGCCAGGTAATGGTTCTCAGATGTTTGGTCAAGTAAGCAACGACATAACTGTTACTGTGAGGACATTTCATTGACTTAAATTCATCAGTAAATTCATTGCATTCAAGGCTGATTACATCTATAATCAACTAAGGAGAGTGTCTTCAGCAATAAGAGATGTTTCATCCAATCAGTTGAGGGCTTTAAAAGGAGAAATGAAGATGTCAGCAGTCAGAAGATGGAATTTTCATCTCTACTTCAGCTGGCTAATTTCTCCTTAGGAATTTGTAGAAAACTTTCATTGGAGTTCCCAACTTGCAGTCTGCCCTATGGAATTTGGACTCATGCATCAATTTTATGAAATCTCATAATATTTACAGATATCTTTTGTAGATTCTGTTTCCCTGGAGAAAACTGATTAATACATTGAGTTTTGAGAGTTCTTTAAATATCCGGATATAAGTATTTTATCAAATATAGGATCTGCAAGTCATTTGCCTTTTCATTCTCTTGATAGTGTCTATCAAAGAGCAGAAACTTTAACTTTTGATAAAGTCTAAGAAACCAATTCTTGATCCCTCTATTATATTAGTCTACTTTCTAATGTATCTCAAATATTTCCACTTCTTTACCTCTAATAACCACTGTCCTAGTCCTAACTACTCTCATTTTTTTCCCCACAATAACTCTAAAACTCTTATTTGAGTCTCTGCTTCCAATTTTCATACTTTACCATGTCCACAATATATTATTCTTTACCCATGAAATGTAAAAATATAATGCAGATGCTGTTACTTTCCAACTTAAAATGTCCAATACTTTCCCATGAGGTTTATAAAATCAAAATTTTTTATATCACTTGTAATGAATGTGGTTCTTGATCTGACCATGCCTGACTCTCATAATTTATTTAGTATCATATTCTATCTTGGTCATTATATTTTATCTGTATTGTCCTTCTTTCTATCCATTTTACAGGTAAAGCTATATTCTACTTTGAACCTTTTGTTGTTGTTCTTCTTTTTTTTTTCTCTGGGTTGTTTATTTTTCTACTTGATTCACCTGCTCTCCCTGACGGTAGAATGAAAATATCCTTGTATCAAAAATTATGTCTAAATTCTATGCTTTCATTCCCTTCTTCCTAAACTTGAGACTGGTAAAAAGTAAGCATTCATAAACAGTTGCTGGAAGTATGTAAATAAGTACATGCATTGTGACAATTCTTTTCTCGTTTAATCCAGGGTTCAATTTAATAATATAATTTCAATTTCCAATGTTTATTATCAAGATCTTCATAGAGGATAAGGGAATCATTCCCACCACCAATGGGCGGTTCATGAATAAATGACATTGAAAGAATTATCAGAGTTTAGAGTAGCAAGAATTGATATAAAATACAAAGGTCACACTTACAGACTCTAATGATAATGTAACTAACATATTATTATGGTCTGTGATGGTTTGGAACTGTATTCCCACAGAAAATATGTTCTTAAAGTTAATCTATTCCTGTGGGTGTGAACCCATGTGTATAACTTTTGGATGAGGCTACTTCAATTAAGATGTGACTTACCTCAATCAGAATGGGCCTTAATCCTATTCCTGGAGTCCTTTATAAGATAACGAAATTCAGACAGAGAGAGAAAGCCATGGAAGCAAGAAGCAGAAATCAGTGAAACCCAGAAGAGAAGGGAGATACCAGCAGATGCTTCCATGTACCTTGCCATGTGAAAGAGGAGCCAAGAATTGCCTGCAGCCAGTCTCCAGGAAGAACGTATCACATTCATGATGCCTTAATTTGGACATTTCCCTGGCGTCAAAACCATGAGTGAATAATTTCCCATTGTTTAGCCGGACCCATTTCATTGTGTTTGCTTTGAGCAGCCTAGGGAAGTAGAACATGATCCAAATTACGTCTTCACTCTAGGCTACTTAGAGATCTTCTAAGACTATAAGCCCTGACTACATCAGAAGATAAGCAGACTGGTGTTCATGGAATTAGCAGGAATAGTTCAAAGGAGACTCAGAAATAGTTATTGAAGAAATGTACTAACATCCAATTTGGTCCTGAATGCTGCATAAAGAATGCTGCTAAATATAGCACTTGTAACTTGCACCAAACTTTCTTACAGGTGTTTGTCATTTTCCCACCCTCAAACATTCATTGAGAATTCCTTTTATATGCTTTGGGAAAACAAAATTTTGAGATCTGAAAGATCCTTCCTCATTGTTTTTCACTACACTACATTTACATTCTTGACTTTTAGAAGGAAATAATACTAGCTGAAAACAAACAACTGACTTTTTCTATGTGATAGACGTATTTAAGATATTTTTTTCCAGCAAAAACATTTTTTTTCAGACTGTTAATTGAACTACGAAGTGAATTCTCCTTTAAAATATCTCTGCTAACTTTGTGACACACACCCTTTTAGATGGGTTAGGCTGGTTATTTCACCTCCTCAGCTGTCCAGATGATGCTATTCCAGGACAAAACATGATATGTATATCAGGCATCATATGGCCTTTGTTCTATTCTTCTAAAATATCTTAATGACAATGATGATATTCTTCCAGTTATTTTGGCTTTGAGTTACTGTGCTGAAGAAATTTTTTAAAGTAACTGAGTATTCTAATAATGTTAACTTGCTTTAATAACATGATAAAAGAGATGCTCAGTAATTCTCATTCTTACTGTGTTGTATAAGGCAAAGAATATTTCCTTGCTTCATCTGAGCACCCTTGGAAATTCTCAGTTCTAGCAATGTTGTGTTTTATATGGATTCTAAAGCTTATATGTAAAGAAAGGAAAAAAAGATTACTATTATATACTCACTGGATTTGTTAAGCAGCTGTGTTTATTATATTGCCTTTTGTTGGTCACAATGTTGAATAATGGGATTGAACATCTATTCTTGAATATCACTCCTTGTTCTGCAGTTCTTAGTCAAAATGTATAGTAGATCTCTTGATTCAAATATACATATGCAAATGCATAAGCACACATATATAATTTTTGCATAGAAATTCAAAACTCATTATTGCTACCTTTTTTTGTTGTTAATCACAAATATTCTTTATCTGCTCTTGTCCCTAATAATGTTGTCATTTTTCTATTTGAGATTTAATAAATATACTAATCATATGTTGCAAATTGTTCAGGTGCTTTTCTTAAACAAACATTATAATATTTTTAATTTCTAAGATAATTTTTTCACTATCATAATTTATACAATATATACTATACAAGTAAAATAACACAGATACCTATAAAGAAAAAATATTCTTTTTCCAATCACAAAAATTAAAGCTATTGAGAATATGATTTTTATTCATTTTTCAATGTTTATAAAAACTTATAACCACCCAATTAGTTTTTCATTTTTTTAGCTTTTAATAAAAATTTAATTCCATAATATATATTGCTTGACAACATTTTTTTTTCCACTTACTATATCATGTATGACTTTTTAAGCCAGTACATATAAATCTCACTTTTCTTTGTTTAACATATTTTGTGAACTATGATTTAGAAAACCATTCTTGTTATGGACTCTCTGGATGTTCTCAGTATTTTGTTTTTGTAAATAACATTGCAATAAACCAATTTGTGTGGAAAATTAGATTGTACATAAAATATTGCAAAAGATATCATGTTCTCTTGATTATACATTTCATATTATCCTCAGGCAGATGGATTTGCTGAAGTTTAATGTAAAAATATTTGTAGCTTTTGCACTGAGTAGGTCTTTGAATTAAATTATAATTAAATGTAACCAAAATAACTTCATAGGGCATACACAATACCATTTATAAAGCATCTTATCTTTTGCACGGCCCACGCTGAGAACAAGAGAAAGCCAGAAAGAAAAGATAGATTTAAAAGCCACAGATATTGTCAGTATAAAATACTACATAAATTATCTGATGATTCCTCTTCTGTTAAAGAACTCTCTCCTGCAGGAAAAGTAAGTTTGCCTTATCTAGGACAGTTTTAAATATCTCTAGTAAATGACATTAAATTCCTGTATAATGTTATTTTACAGCTGATTTTTTATTTATTAGGAACAGTTTCTTGTGTGTTAGTCATCTGAGTTTATTTTGGAATAGTTTGATTATGAGATAGTTAATATGGTAATACATGCAGAAACAGTCCTTATAAAGTAAGTAGTAGAGGTGGTAAATTCTCCTTTTAGCATATGAAGGGAATTGATGGTCAAGTAAGGTGAAATAAGTTGTGTATGTATCAAGGTTAGTTACTCCAAGAGCACTGCCTCTCTACCCAGACTTTGGGTTCCTAGCCCATCTTCTTTCCATGAGTTCATATTGCTTTATAGTATTCCTGACCATACAGTGAGTGTTTAAATAGCACTTTATTTCATATATGATATGCACATGTAAACCAAGTAATCTAGCCAGACTGATGCAATTTTCTGATAATTTAAGTGCAGAAACTGTCCAAATCATAGAGGTGAATTTACTGCTTAAAACCATATGCATAAGTTTACTCATACAGAAAATGTATATCAAGACTTTCTATTTAACCATCAACCACACTGACTCCCCGTTTTGAAGACTTCTCAATTTTCTCAACATTGACTTGTTGAATAAATTAGGTAATAAAATGGCTTATGTAATATATTCTCCATTGTCCATCCAAATCTCCTCCCCCACACTCCTTGAACTTGCTTTGCTCTGCAGGAAGCTATGACATGCATCTTTCCATATTTGACCGCTGGCTTCCCATGATTTTGGCAGGAAAATTGAGACTAAAAAGAGAAGTCAGGGTCATTTTTCCCTTAACTTCCTCTCTCTCTGTTTTCAGGGAGCTACTCACTCTCTTTTCCCTTCAGGTTAAGGATTGGCAAATACCTGCTATTGTTAGTTCTATATCTTGTCGGTTTCTCTTATCCCTGCCTACAACCTTAAATAGTCCCTTCATTAAACTCTCTTTGATTCTTTTTTTGAATACATCTTTGTCCTCCCAGAACCCTCACTGACACAAGGTTATTCAGTTACCAGAGATATAGTGATTCTTCACTTTAGTTTCAGGCATGTGAAAGTCTAATTTTAGGAAGGAAATATAAGCTATGCTAAGTGTTTCCAGGATGTCTAAAGCATACTTACCAGATTTCTTTTACCATTGGATATGCTACTCCAGATGCATGAAGATTTGTGGACAACAGAGAAATAAATCTTTTCACCAGGCACCTATTTTAAAAAAGTGGGTCTGTTTGTATGTATGTGGTTTAAAACTGAACTATTACTTGAAATTTATACAAGGTTGGATTTCTAAGACTATTACTGGAAGCTTCTATCTGTGTGTCCAGAGTTTTAGTTGATAGAGTGGTGAGGGTGAGAAAACTATGCAAGTATGAGTAATTTTACCTGTCCAGAACATTTTACCTGAAGCGTGAAAAGCTCAAATCTGAAGTAAGCTGAAGAAAAAGAAGATAAAATCTGTGGCAAAACGTTTTAAGATAACATATCTAAGTCATTGCCTCCATCACTTAAAATGTTCATAAAGCATCCCTTTTCTAATTAATTCTAAACAAGTTAAAGGTAACAGGTCCAAATGGAATCATCTATATTAAAAAATTACTAATTAGCAGAATAGACCCAAGAGGATGCATGATCCATGAAGGGAAAAAAATGAAAAATTGGATTTTACCAAAATTAAAAATTTCTGCTATGTGAAAGTCACTGTTCAGAGAATAAAAAGATAAGCCATAGACTGGGAGAAAATATTTGTAAATCACATATCTGACAAAAGCTTACCATAAATCTACACAGTGTAATTTGGGACACAGAGATATACAAATAGATCAATATGATAATATAAAATTCCAAGTAATAGGCCCACACATCTAATTTTTTTGTTAAAGAATAATGAATCAATGGATTTTGAAAATGATACCATAGCAATTCTGTTAAGCCTTTTCAGCAAATGGTGCTGCAACAATAAACAAATATATGGAAAAATAGTAACTTCAGTCTTGATGAAAGTTAACTCCGGATGGATCACTGATCCAAGAATGACACAAAATATATTGTGAAAATGGAATAGTTAATGACTACATTAACCATCTTGATTTGCTTGAGCTCCCACATTTTCCAGGGGAGGATCAAGCCAACTGGGAATCTGATGAAGCAATTCTAGTTTCAGCTTGTACCTGTGATCCCTTGAGTGCCCAGGACATTTCTGCAGTTAGAGCAACTGCAAGTCTCCTAGAAAGAACCATTTTAAGGTATTTATAGAAAAATCCATGGGCAACTAGCCTGCTTCCGTGGTATCTAAACTGGCCAGCTGTGTCCAAGAACACTCTGCCCAAAACCACTACTAACAATGCCCTACCCCCTTCCAAGGCAGCCCAAGTCCCAGATAGCCCATATCAGCTGCTCCCTAAACACCAACCCCCAAGCAGCTGCTACTTTCTGGCTCTGCTCCACATGCATGTTTGCTCATGCTCAAGTCTTGCCTTACAGCAAGTCCCCTGGTTATTTCTTCTGTTGATAATATAAAGCTTCTAGAATAAAGCTTAATGAAATAAACTCCCAACCCTGAGTAGCAAGATATTTACTTGAGAAACAGAGAACACCAAGCATAAAAGAAGTTGATAAATTGGTCTTCAGCAATAATATTTATACTCACTACTAAGAAAGAGAAAAATTGAGAAAAGTAAGATGCAGATTGGGAGAAAATAATTATCATAAAAATATGTGAAAAATAGCATCTATCTTGAATACGTAAAGAACTACAAACCAATAATAAAAAACAACATAATTTTTAAACCTGCAAAAATTACGAACAACACAAAATAAGTTATATAAATGACCAGTTTTAGAAAAAATTTCAGTAAGTACATAAAAATTATAAACATTAGGAATTATCATATTATATCTATATAGATGGCAAAAATAGTTGAGAACAACAAATGGTGATGATATGGAGCCATTGGAACTCTAATACATTATTACTAGGGATGTAAAATGGTACATCTACTGTTGAATACACAGTTTGAAATGTTAAGCATAAACCTACACTAAGACCCAGGAATTTCATTCATAAGTATTTACCCAAGAGAAATGAAATATATGTCCACAAAACAGCTTAAACCAGACTGTTTAAATAAGCTTTGTTCATAAAATCTAAACTGGATGTAATCCAAATGCCCATTAATAGGATGCAATGGGTTATTGCTCTGTAATTGAAGAATGAACTACTGATACTCACAACTACATGGATGAATCTCAGAAATACTATGTTGAGTGAAAGAAGCCTAATAGGAAAGATTAGTTTCTGTATTATTCCATTAAATTAAGTTCAAGAATAGGCATGACTAATCTAATGTGAAGGCAACAGAACAGTAGTTGTCTGTGAGGGTAGAGACTGAATGAAGGTCAAGAGAGAAAGTTCTAGATGATTAAATTGTGCTATATATTAATTGTGCTAAATATATTTTAATTGGGTTATGAGTTACATGGGTGCATATATTTATGTAAACACAGAGAATTTAAGTGTTGCTTTTCACTGCATGTAAAATTTACCTCAATAAGATGATTGATAACCTATCATTCTAATCAGCCATTCTCTCTAGTTGTTAAAAAGTGTTATTTGATTTGGGTGCTAACAATTGTGAATTGACAGGCATTACCACTTATAAAATTCAAAATATTATTAAGTAAACATATTCCTAATACAAACACCTAGAAACAATCAATGTTAATAATAATATATTGTCATCCTTTATTTCTATTCATGGAAACTGAAAACTTCGTAAAAATTCAGTTGTAAAAGTTCCCATATATGGTATTATTCAGTAGTTTTCATACTTAATGTTTTAAATATTTAAATGCTTATTTTTTGACTAATTATTGCTCTATCACTTAATAGTTTATTCAGCAACACAACACATCTATTTTCTTCTAAATTGAGGTTTTTATTACTTCACCCATTATTTTGGCATCATATAAAAGTCTCTATGTTTTTCATCCTTATTTATTTGATTTTGGGAGGGAAATAAAGTAGATTTGCAATGAACTATACACCATCACATATAAATACATATCCTAAATCAATTCCTATCCTTCTATCTCCCCTCCCACATTATTATCTCAATAGTTTGAAACATGGAAGGAACTGGATTCAGATTTGACATTATGTAGAAAAAACTCATTCACTGATCAAAATAAAATTTGTTTTTTTAAGTATGGCAATATAAATGTGCATACATTTTCAGCATTGAGCCCCAGAAGTATACAGCGTTTTAAATTCTGGTAGTGTGCCTGATAGCCAAAATCTACTTTCTGGATTTAATTATTGTTTATGTACTTCTGAAGAAAACACTTCTGAAATAGTATTCCTAGACAGTTCTCCACAATTAGATATGTGTACAATTGTGCTATGATTTTTCTTTCAAAAAATAAATTTGTTATATACAAACAATTCTACATTTCTTTCTTTTGAATTCTTCTAACCTATTCTCATTTATTACATGAAATCCCACACGTTGAGATAGCATTGGATAAGCTTCTGCCATGTGTTAGAAACTTTATGTCATGTCGTTTGATTCTTGCAACAATGGTATAGACTACCATTCTATAGCACAGATTTAAGATACTGAGACTCAGAGAAGTGAAGTTAGATGCTCTGTCTCACAGAGTAAATGGAAGAAGTGAAATTCTAACCCTGTTATATTTGGCTTAAAAGCTTCTACCAGGATTTCTTAAGGCTGATGTACTTCTACCTAAATTTGTTGAAAAGCTTAAATAAGGTAAATAATTTGTTCCACCTTGATTTTACAAAATATATTTCCAAATATTTCAAATTATTTTGACAGAAAAATGGCTCAGGTGTGCCTTTAATGTATGAGATGACCTAATTGAATCTTTACAACTTGCTTTTTTTTTCATATGTTCATAGCTTACATACTGCAAGGGAAGCACATTTTGTAAAACTTGGTGTTTTATTTTTGTCAGCTCTTGGCTGAAAGGTTTGGGAAGTGGTCAAACACTAGGTTACTTAAGTGATGTATTTCATTATAAACTGAATAAAAATCCATTGGAACACAGTGTGTTTCTAGATGTTTCTATTTTAGTTGTCATCATATTATTACATAAAAAGTGATAAAACCACATAACTTTCTCACATGAAATACAGAGTGCAGCACTATGTTAAAAAAGTTTGTCCCAACTTTTCAGTGATGCCTGGTATGTAATGATTTTAAATTTGTGGAGACATGAGTTACTTTTAGCTGGAAAATTCTTGCATTTCATTTGTCTAGTTTATTTGAAACGTCTCATAGAATAAGTTATTTTAATAAAGTTAAAATTTAGTGTTCACATTCTTATTTTTTCTATTAATGATCCCATGAACCAATGTATTTCAACTGGATTAATATGTACTATAAGACTTACCAGTGTATATTTTCTGACATAATAAATACAGATTATTGAAAAAGAAATTGTTTACATTTTAATTCAGAATAATGGTGTTGACTAAAAATTTTTAAATATTTTAAAAGTTTGGACCTAATTTACATACACATATATCTATATATGTGTGCATATATAGATATAGATAAGATATGTGTATGTATATGGATAGATACACTCATAATCATGTATATGTATACATATATGTGTGTGTGGATATATGTATGCATGTGCATATACACCCATATACATATATACATATCTACCTACATACATACATGACAGTCATTAAAGAAAATTATTTGTAATAATCACTATCGCCCCAAAAGAAGGTCTTACGTTAGAAATAAAAATACTTCTGATTTTAAATTCATTTTTATTTAGTTATCTAATTTATAGTTGCTGAGGGGTGTTCTTTTTGTAGTTAAGCCTAAGGAAGAAGAATGCTAATGACTGAATAAGCATAATGGCTTATGGATTATTCACCTCTGACACCAGAGTTCAGTGATTTTTCTTTAGAAACCTTGAGTGAGGGCACAATGGTTTCATTTCCAGATCCTCTCCCTTGCTTAAACCATGGGCATTTTTCATGTTTACCCATCCCTATTTAAAAAAAAAAAAAGTCAGAAAGAAAATGATCATTAGTGTGATTATTAAGGAAAATAATATTTGTAATGAAGAGTATTTTCTGATATCAGTAATTAAAGTGTAAGATCAACCAGTGCTTTGCTGATCCAGTTATTGTGTGATTGTCTGTTGAATAAAACTAGTAAGTCTAAAAGGAAAGCTTTTTACAATATTTCTGTTAGTAGGAATTTGTAAAGAATGGATCCCATTTATGTCGTCTTAATAGAGATAAATGAAAGTTCATTTAAAATCATATTTAAATATTCTTTTCTATGCACTATATGTGCTGTATTTACAATTATATGAAGCTCAAGAATAAAAATATTTAATATCAGTATGCAAATATTGGATTTTCAAATACTATTTGATATTTCATTTTAGACACTAGAGATAAAAATTCACCTTAAATTGAAATATTGATCTTAGAATGTTGAATCTAAGATATTCCTTTATTTCAAAAGTAATTATTTGAAAATTATTATTTGAAAGAAATTATACCCCAATTATTTATGTGGTAAACCAAGATTACTGCCACTTATGGATTATACACATTATTTTACATTAGAATAATTTGCTTATAAAAATTGACCCAGTGCTGCCATTAAGTTAGAAAAGTGACAAAGTTAATTGAGATTATGATAGGTAAATAACCATCTCTATCATTCAAACCCATTTCCCCTATCTTTATAGTCCTGCATTATGTATAGATATAGCCAAAAACCATCCAGGCTTTTAAGAGTGCTTAACTATATAACTCAAAAGTAAAATAGGGTTTTGTTTCCTTGTTTTATGAAGATGTATTGTTTTCTAAATTTATAGTTCAATTTTGCTGGAAGTATTAACTTTTCTCCAGAAGGGAGAATTCAAACTAAACTGTTGAATTGATCAAGAATGCTAGTTATATCAACTGTCAGTGTCCCATTCCTTGGAAATACATAGTATTTAAGAAAAGCAGAGTTCTGGCTCTTTTTTTTTTACCCACAACAGTACCTTAAGGTTAAGAGAATGTATATAATTAACAGAGAACAATATTAGAGAAAACATCAAGTTTCTGGGTTTTTGATGGACATGGGAGATTACCGTAGGAAATTCACTCTTCAAACCTTTTCTTCTTCACTCACAACAGCCAAGGAAAAAATGGGGAGACTCAGTCACTGGATCCTTACCAGAGGCCTTTCTGTATGTGCTAAATTACAGATGCTTGTGCAGCAGTTGCCATTCCTTGAATATACTATTTCCAATACTTTCTTAAATGCCTGCCAGGCACAATGTCAATTCCCAAAATGGTTCTGGTATACAGGAAATATCTAGTCTTAACTAGTGCAACAAAAGGAAAGGCCTGAAAAGAAGGGAAGGGTGGGGAGGAGGAGGCAAAAAGGAAAGGATATGCCAAAGAAGGTGGGAAGGGAAGGAAGGAAGGAGAATGAAAAAAGGAAGACTGAGCAGTTATATTTACCCTGAATGCCTATCAGGTCTTTTGCCATCTTTCAATCTGTCTCTTCTCATCTTTCAGCTGCTGAACTATGACCAATATTTTCAAAATTATGTTAGCACTCTCTCCAATATTGGATATATTAATTCTGCAATATTTACCTGATTTTTAAGGAAGTTTAGTTGGTGGTAAGAAAAGAGGGTACTAATCAAATCAAATCCACTTGCCTAACCACATAGTTTGATTTTAAATATGATTAGAATCTATTTAGTTTCTTTGCATGCCTAAATTCTTTTCTATCAAATTTCTTTATGCCCATAGGTTTATTTGCTTCAGTCAATATTCCCAAGATTCCTCAAGTCCCAAATAACTGGGTCATAAAGAAGAATGGAGAGAATGCCCAGGCTCCAATCTCCACACTCCAAGCCTCAGGTCTCAAAATTCTTAAGTAGCACAGAAGATCCTAGGTATCCATGTCTATCTTTGTAATTTATGAATACCCTTTGAAGCAAAGGGAAAAGTGTTCATCTGAGATGAGCTGAAGCTCCTCCATAAAGGACAACAGTTGTCTTGGGCAGCAAGTTTGGTATTCTCAGTCACTCAAGCACCAAACTTAGTTCAATATTTATGGATTCACAACTACATTGATATTTTCCACTTTTCAAAGAGAGATAAAAATGAGTCTGAGGATCTTATAGTCAAAACAGGAGGGACATATGTCTAAAGGGAAACTCTTAATATAAATATTATTATTTATATTGCCTAACTTTTTTCCAGGAAGCTGGACTATCCTTATTGCATGCATTAATCCATAAGAATACTACAGTCCACTGTTTCTAACATAAAGTATTCTCTTATTTACTTTCTAAACTCACCAAGAATTATGCTTACATAGTTTCTCTTTTAAGATAAAAAGACCACAGATTAACCCGTTTACTTACCAGTTGTGATTCTCATTGTAAATTAATAGGTGTAAATATCAATCTCTTGTTAATTTTTTAGCCTAAGTTAGAAAAGTCTCCAAAGGTATTTAAAAAGAGAAAAAAAAAGAATATACAGAAAATGCTATTTTGGTATTCCAATTTGGATGTATGGAAATGGAATTACTGTATATAGTCAAAATTAAATCACAGAGCTAATAAGTAGAAACCAAATTTCTTCTTAATATCCTTCACAGTGAAAACTTGTCTATAAAAACTCTACTTTCCATCACCACCCTTAATTAATTGCAAGGCGAATATTATGGTTTAATCTTATGTGCTTTGTGAGAATTTATTTCATTGCATATTCTTCTAAGAAGTCATAATTTCTATAAATTTACATTTAGAATTTATTCTTTTCAAATAAATTATGGAGTGACCATTATATGCTAGGTCAGGTTTTAGGAATTGAAAAAAAAAATGTAGTAGTAAAAAGACAAACAAATGAAAAGAATAAAAAAAAATTAAGCAGATGTTCTCTCAATGAAGAAAGAAAGATAAGAACTTGCTATAAATAGCTAGTGTGCAAGAAAACTTTTCAGTATTATTCTAGAATATATTGAAATATAAAAAAAGGTGACAGATTAGGTTGAAAGCAAAACAGTTCCACCTGATAAAGGGCCTTGTGAGCCATGTTTACTGTTTGGACAATGGGAAGCCATGAATGCTTTGAACAGATCTCTGAGGTGTTCCTAAATTGAAGTATCAAAGGAAAAGAAGATTAGATGAGAAAAGGGGCAAAAAATAGAAGTAAGGGATGGTGTTGAAGAGAAGAATCTATAATGACTTATGGAAGAAGAGGGGACAACGGTAACAAACATGGCAAGAATTCAAATGAGATAAAGATGGAGAAATTAAAATAAGTGGTAAGTATTTACTAGTAACTTGGATTAGAGTAGTTTCTGTAGATGAGGAACTCAGAAGTCAGTGATGTGTGAGGAATAAATGGAAGTCAGAAAATTAGAAATAAAAAATATTTTATATTTATAAAAATAAATATATATATATGTGTGATGAAAGAAAATTTTCTTAAAATTTATTTTGATGTTGGGAACTAATGACAAGGAGATAAGAGATAGAGACAGAGAGATAGACACACACACAAAGCCCATGGCTCAGATTTACAGTTTCCTCTTTCCTGCTTTTAAGGGCAGAACTGACCTGAGAACAACGTTGGTGATGGGGAATAAGCAATCTGGAACTATGGGCCAGACAGTCTGGTCTTGGCTTCCAGTTAATTACATAAAATCAGTTGCCCAGCCCTTGAGACCTTGAGCCCAAGGAGGTGTGCACATTCCACTTAGGAGAAAGAAGCCATCAGACTAAGAGAAAACTAAATGTGGACTTAGCCCTTCACGTTGGGAGCAGGGAGATTCCAAGTACCAGCTATATCATTATGCAGGCAAGAAAAATCAGTCTCTCGGGGTTATACTCTGGGTCCTCCCACCACAGACATAATAGAGAGTTATCAAAAAGGGATATTAAAAAAAAAAAAAACAGAGAAAACATTTAAATGTTAAAGAAGAAAATGTTTTGAAGATACTGGAAAGTGATTGAAGGAACTGTAGACAGGAAGGTGATGGTAGGGTGACTTTGAGGCATCCAGAAGCTTTAATAAGGTAGGTAAGCAAATCCATTTAGGGTTCATGTGGGAGAGATAAAAGGAGAGAGGAACATGTGCAGAGAGTGAGAAATCTTCATTAGTATTTCAGGAAAAGCAGAGTTCCTTAAAATTTCAAGAGTAATTTATGTTCATTGAAATGGGTGGATGAAATTAAAGTAGAGAGAAACCAAAACTCACTTGAGGCAAAATCCTCACTTGAAATAAGGACTTCAGGATACCAAATAAATGAGAAGCTTTATTATTGAGTCAGTCATTCACAAAGAGATTGAATTAACAGGGATGAGGGCAAAGTTGGTTGAAGACTTGGATTGAATGATGGACAGTTGTGGGGAACTGAGCCTTTCATGTTGCCTGAGGCATATTTGGGGTGGTGGCTTAGAACGCTGAGCTGCAGGCCTGCATAGAATGCCATGCAGGCCCACCCTGTAAAGATGTGTCTCTTGTGACTACCATTGTCTTAAACCTAGATTGTATGCACCTGATGTAAACATAAGTATTTGGTGGCTCTCCCTCACCTGAGCACCTTTAGTATATACACCTGATCTTCTGAAATAAATAGCTGGAGCAAGGCTGCATTGTCGCCCATTTAGCACGAGATGCAAGTGGGCCCCCTGCTCCCTTAACTCTTAGCTTTGTGTCCGTGTCTCATTCCTGCGTCGCCCTATCAGCAATAAGTGGCGCCCGAACAGGGACTTAAGAACCGGATCTGGTTCCTGACAGAAGAATCACTTGAACGAAGGAGGTACAGCGGCACTGGAACTCGGGTGGAGGTAACAGCCGTGTTTGTATGCGTTCCATTGTAGAACGACTCCCGAGCATTATAAGCAGGGTAATGGGTAATGTTGAAGGACACAATAAATATGTTTCCTATATTTCCCTCTTACAGCAGCTGCTGTGGGCCAGCGGTGTCAAGGTGGGGGAGTCACAAATCTTAGAATTGCTACAGGTTATTGAAAAATACTGCTCTTGGTTCCCTACCCTTGACTCCCTTGAAGTGCATGACTGGGAGTGGGTAGGTAAGGAATTGAAAGAAAAACATATGCAAGGAGTTGATTTACCTGTTACTATTTGGTCTACATGGTCTTTAATTAAGTCTGTTCTTGAAACTTTAAAAACTGATGATGATGAGGAAGAATATGAGTCTGATGACAATACTGGTCCCAGTCCTCTTTTTGATGATGATAAGGGTAAAAAAGATCCAGTAAAATCTCAGGTTTTTTGTTCTTGTCGATGCCCCGGGCCTCCTTCTGCGCCTTGCTGGGAGGAATGGACCCCACCTCCTCTGCTGCCTCTTCCTGCACATAGCTGTACCCCGGTGGTTAAACCTGCCTGCCTCTCTGGCATACAGCAGGGTATGGCAAGGAGATTTAGAGGCCATATGTTGTCCTGTTGCCTTCCCTGTTACGGTTCATGAGGAAGTGCCTCCTGGCCGAGACGCTAATTATCCTGATGGAGTTTATACTTACTTCCATGAGCGTGTCCTATTTGCAGTTCTTAAAGAATTGAAAAAAGCTGTACAAACGTATGGGGTTCATTCTCCTTTTTCAGTTGGCATATTGCAAAATTTAGCTGAAGGTTCTCATCTAATTCCCATAGATTGGACCACATTGGCCCGTACAGTCCTTAGCCCAGGAGAATATCTACAATTTAGGACTTGGTGGACTGAGCATGTAGAACGACAGGCTGCACATAATTGGCAACAGAAAGTAAATATAAATTTAGATCAATTACTGGGCCAAGGAGCTTATTCCGCTGTTGAAAATCAGTCTGTTTATAATGATCAGGCAATTGAGCAGATTCACCATTGTTGTTTGCAAGCTTGGAACAAAATTGAAGCTAAGGGTAAAGCTGCACAATCCTTTCAAAAGGTTTTAGAAGGGCCAAAAGAATCATATCCAGATTTCATTGCCCAGCTCCAAGAGGCAATACACCGGCAGATTACTAGTTCAGAGGCTGCCGATACTATTTTGCAGCTGCTAGCATATGAAAATGCTAATAAGGATTATCAACGAGCCATTGCCCCATTTAAAGGTAAAGCTGATCTTACTGGCTATATTTGTTTATGCCAAGATATTGGAACTGAAGGTTGTAAAGCAGAAATGATGGCTCAAGCCATGGCTAATTTGAGAGTTGGCTCTCGTTTCCCAGGAAAATGCTTTTCCTGCGGAAAAGTGGGTCATACCAAAAAAGAATGCGGTCACTTTAAAAATAAATCAGTGCAGTGCCCAGGACCAGAGAAAACTGTTTCCTAGGGAAGACGGGACATTTGGAACCAGATAAATGAGGGAATTCCTAGGGCCCTACACACATGTCCAGGAAAGGATGCATGTGCAGAAAGGACCAGGGAGGCCCCTGCACTTTGGCCTAGAGCTCTTCTCTAAACTCATTGTATGGATAAACTATGAAGGAAAGCACCTGCACAGGCCAATCTGCAAAGACTGGGAAAGGTGCTTTCTTTTGCCTTTTTAAATTGTTTGTATTTCCTAGAAATCAAGGAAAGCTCTGTCATAACACAAGCTGTATACAAGTTAAAGGACACAAAAATATCAGAATGCCCAGGTTTCAACAAAAAGTTACAAAGCATACAATAAAGCAGGAAGTAATGGCCCAGGCAAAGGAGAAGCATAAAGCATTAGAAACCAAATTGAGAAGGACCAGACCTGGGACATATCAGACAAGGACTTTTTAAAAAATGGTCTTAAATATGCTCAAAGAGCTGAAGGAAAACATGGACAAAGAACTAAAGGACATTAGGAAAATGACAGATGAACATAAACAGAATATCAATAGAGAGATAGAAATTACAAAAAGGAAGCAAACAGTACCGAAGACCATGGGAATAGCAATTAAAATTCCTGAGAGGGTTTCCACAGCAGATTAGAGCTGGCAGAAGAAAGAATCAGTGAACTTGAAGATCAGACAATTGGAATCATTCAGTCTGAGGAGCAGAAAGAAGAGAGAATGAAGAAAAGTGAACAGAGATGAGGAATCTGTGGGACACCACCAAGTGTACAAATATACACATTGTGGGAGTGCTAGAAGTAAAAAAAGAAAGGGGCAGAGAGAATATTCAAAGAAATGATGACTGAAAACTTCTCTAATTTAACAAAAGACATGAATATACACATCCTAGATGCTCAAAAAACTTCAAACAGTATAAACCCAAATAGACCCACATCAACATGTTATAATCAAACTGTCAAATGCCAAAGATAGAGAATTCTGAAAGCCACCAGAGAGAAGCAACATGTCACGTTAAAGGGATCCTCAGTAAGAGTAGGTGCCAATTTCTCTTCAGAAACCATGGAGGCAAGAAGGCAGTGGGAGGACATATTTAAAGAGCTGAAAGAAAGAAAGAAAAAGCTGTTAAGAATTCTAAAACTGGCAAAACTGTCTTTCAAAAATTAGGGAGAGATTAAGATGTCCCCAGATAAACACAAGCTGAGGGAGTTCTTCACCACTAATTGGCCCTACAAGAGATGCTAAAGAGAGTTCTGCAGGTTGAGAGGAGAGGAAAAGAGACAACAGATCAAAGCCACATGAAAAAAATCAAGATCTCTCATGAGGGTAATGACATGGGTAAATACAAATGTGGTACAATTATCTTTTTGGTTTGTGGCTCTACTTTTTATGTCCTACTGGATCTGAAAGGCAAATGCATAAAACATAATGAGAAATCAGTGGTTTTTACTGATAGTGTAAAAATGTGTAGTTTGTGACAATACCTACATAAAGGTGCGTGTTGGAGAGGTATAGTTTGTATATAGCATTGGAGTTAAGTCGGTATCTAAGTAACTTAAGGTTATGGATTTGGGATGTTAAGTTTAAGCCCCATGGTAACTACAAAGAAAATACTGGAGAATATGCAAGCTCATAAGTAGAGAAATTAGAGTACGGGTTGCTGGGAGTGGGGGCAGAGGGAATGGGGAATTAATGCACAATGGCTATAGGGTTTCTATTTGGGAAGATGGGAACATTTTAATGATGGAAGGTGGTGAGAGTACTGCAATATTGTGAGTTGTGATTAATCCCATTGAATGGTATGCCAGGAAATGGTTGAGATGGGAAAGTTTATGTTGTGTGTATGTTCCATAATTCTTAAAAAGAGAGAGCAACAAAAGAGACAATGACAATTAAATGCAATACATGATCCTGGATGGGAATAACAAGTGAGAAGAAAAGAATCAGAGACATTATTGGGACATATGAAAAAAATTGGAATATATACTGTAAGTTCATATCAATGTTAAATGGCTTGAACTTAATAACTGCATTTAAGATGGTTACATAAATGAATATCCTTGTTCTTAGGAAATGTACATGGCAGTATTAAGTGTTCAAGGAGCATGATGTATGCAACCTACATCCAAATGTAAAGATAGATAGAAAGATTCAACAAACGTGGCAAAATGTTAAAATTGGTGGATCTGGGTATCTGCAGGGATAGAGATATATATTGGAGTTTCCTGCATAGGGTTCATTTTGTAACTGTCGTGTAAGTTTGAAAGTATTTCAAAATAAAAAGCCCATATCCAGAGCTCTCAGAAGCCCACCAGTGCTTTGGGGGAACATTTATATACCACCATCACACACACACATGCACACACACATATATATAAATGCTCTGGGCTGCAAGTAACAGGAAACATACAGAGGTTTTTTGGTTTATCCAGATAGTCAATGATGCCATTGGCATCCCAGATTCCTCCATTTCTCTGCTCTGTGGTCTCTAGTCTCAGGTTCATCTTGAGATTGGCTGCCCTCACACTGCTGGAAGGCTGCCAACACCAGTGCAGCTTACTTCCTTGTTCCAATTCAGCAGGAAAGACAGAGAGGGAGGAAGGGAGAAAGAGAGAGAGAGCACCTGTGGCTCAAATATGATAAGAGTGTTGTTGGGTGTTCACAAGGAGCTAAAAGTAATAATACTGATTAACACTTATAGGGCATTTTCTGTGCCACAAGCACTGTTAGCTTTTATGTATACCCTATTTCATCAGTGCTAAGATGCCCTGTTTGTAAGAAGCATGTTAGAAAGAAAAAAAAGTGCCAAATAAACCACCAATGGACCATCTAAAAATAAATAAATTAATAAATCAATAAATCAATAAATCAATAAATCAATAAATAAATCAATCTCCACAAAAGCAGCCTGGTATGTGCCCAAAATGCCAAAAAGGTCGACACTGGGCTACCCAGTGCCGATCTGCTTTGCATAAGGACGGCACCTCCCTTTCGGGAAACGGCAATCGGGGTGGGCTCCCAGCCCCTCACAGAAAGGGAGTGCAGCAGTAGACCTCGCTGCCAATGCTGAGGTATGTCTTCTCCCCAATAATCATGTTAAGGTCTCCACTGGCTATTATGGCCCCTTACCTAAAGGGACTGTGGGTCTTTTGCTTGGACGCAGTTCTCTCAATCTTAAGGGTGTTCGTGTACACACTGGAGTCATTGACTCTAACTATACTGAGGAAATTCAGGTGGTTATGTCTTCTTCTATTCTATGGACTGCCCATAAAGGTGAAAGAATTGCTCAACTCTTATTATTACCTTATGTACCTGTTGGTTCCTCCTCTAAAAATTGGGAAAATGGAAGTTTTGGTAGCACAGGAAAGGCAGGAATTTTTCTCACAGAGGCTCTGCAGGAGCCACGCCCTATGTGTACTCTTACAATTTATGGGCATAGCTTTACTGGGCTTATAGATACGGGTGCAAATGTCTCTATTATTAGTCAACAACATTGGCCCTGACATTGGCCTTTACAAGAGGCACAAATTACTGTTGTGAGCCTAGGCTCCCCTCAGGGACTTATGCAAAGTGTTCGTATTTTGTCTTGCCTTGGCCCTGAGGGACAGAAGGCCACTTTACAACCTTATGTAGTTGCTCTGCCTCTTAATCTTTGGGGCAGAGACCTACTTGAACAATGGGGTGCTACTGTACATATCCCTCCTTCTAGTGGAGTGTACAGTATTCAAAGCCACAAAATGATGGCAAATAGCCTTTAATCAATGCTCCCATTGTTTTTACTGATAAGTCATCTAAAGGTCAAGCTGCCTATACTGGCCCTGCGGGACACTGATTACGTGCTTCAACTTGGCGGGCCTGGGCCAGGGGACCGGATCCGCCCCTGGGGAGGGTGGTGGGCACGGGCGACAGCGCCCTCCACAGCCCCCCGGGCCTGGGAAAGTGAGGCCGGAGGCAGGCCCCATTTCCTCACCCAAAATACCACTGTTGGGAGGGGCTTGCCGGAGGGAACCGCCTTTTCCCCACCCCCTTGTCCTGCTCGGACACTCCTCGTTGCCAGAGCAACTCCCCCACCTCTAGTGAGCATGCTCAGTTACCGGAACAACTCCCGCCCCCTGTCTATCAACCTCTGCACCCTCTCTAAACCAATCCAAGCCTTTGACCTCTACAGCTACCCCGCCCTCTAATCGCCCAATATAAGCTTGTGCTCTCGCCTAATAAAGCTCTCTCGCTCTCTTGGTTTTCCACACCCTTAAAGAACCGTGTCCCGCCTGCTCCTTCTCGCCGCCCTCCTTGCACGCCTCCGCCGGGGACTAGGGCCCAGTCCCCCGCCTCGCCCTCGCCTCCGGGAAAGAGCCCCCGCCGCCGGTACCCTCAGAGCAACGCCGAGAGCCGAGGGTTTAGCAACCGGCTGCCCCCCCCCCCACGAAGCAGCAAACGCGACCGCAACTGGTGCCCCGTGTGAGGAATTCTCCACACGACGGTTTAGCAGGTCGCCCGCTCACCCGGACGCCTCTCCAGCTTCCCTTCTCCTCGCCTGCAAGGTAAGGGCCGCCTCTCCTTCGCCGCTCCCGGAGCCGCCTCTCCCTCGCCGCTCCGCGTTAGGGGCCGCCTCTCCCTCGCCGCTCCACGTTAGGGGCCGCCTCTCCCTCGCCGCTCCGCGTTAGGGGCCGCCTCTCCCTCGCCGCTCCGGAGCCGCTCCTCCCTTCCCCCATTATCCCGGCTGCCTCTCCTTCTTTTCTTCTATGACCCCCATTCTTCCTAACGCTCTCCCTCTTCCCCTCCATTACTTTGCTGTCGTCCTTTGTGTCTTTCTCTCTTTGTTTGGCGCTCTGTGCCTCTTTGCAACCGCCCCCCCCAGACTGCTCCAAAATGGCGAACTTCCTTCTTCTTCTACTGAGGGGAGGAAGTGCTCTAGTGATGACGTCAGCCCTAAGCCGGGCTGGAAACCGCATGCGCTTTACCCCGCCCTTTCACAGGGCGGAGCTAGTCCGCCATCTTATGCCTTAGTCCCCTCCCTTTCACAGGGCGGAGTTAGTCCGCCATCTTATGCCTTAAGCCCCGCCCATTCGCAGGGCGGAGTTAGTCCGCCATCTTATGCCTTAGACCCCGCCCTTTCACAGGGCAGAGCTAGTCCGCCATCTTGTGCCTTGGACCCCGCCCTTTCACAGGGCGGGGCTGGTCCACCATCTTGTGTCGTAGCCACGCCCACTGCACCGCCATCTTGCGACGCATGGGGCCTCCCACTTCCGCCTCCCCCTTCGACAAGCTCCCCCTCGGAGCCGCTACCGGCAGTTGCCGCTACTCCTCCCACCCTGCCGACTAACAACCCCTGGCTGCCTTCTACACCTCAAGGCAACCCTTAGGACAGCGCTGCCCCTACCCCCACTCCCGTGCCAGGCCCTCTACTTTGAGTGCACCCTGCTAAAAGCCGGCTTAGGAAAATTTGCCCCGCAGTGCGGCTCTAGATCAGCCTAGCTTCAGATCTCGTCACTCTAGCTGTTCATGTATTTGGAGAGCCGCCGGAAAAAATTATCTGGCCCCTGGACGCAGGCCAAACCCGCCTACTTATCCGTGATAACCCGGACATGCAAATCCTCTTGGAAGGATTTCAGGGGGAATTCAGCTGCCATTATCCTAGCCATCGACTGTTACAGGGGCTCGCCAAGCTTCCCTTCCGCAGCCCCTTCCATCCTTTCCCTTCCTCTGTACCCATCCCGGGTGCCACTACCGTCTTCACTGACGCCTCCAAAACCCGTTTCGCCTTCCTCTCTTATTCTCAGGACCACCCAAAACCCCGCCTATTCAGTTATGTTAACCTTCATTCAGTTCAAGTGGGGGAAATTCTGGCGGTATCATATGCAATAAAAGCCCACTGCAACCACCCAGTAAACCTTTTCACAGATAGCCTCTACACGTATCAGGTCTGCCGAGTCCTCGCGTTTTCCACCTTTTTCCCGGGAGACTCGGCCATTGATAAAGCACTTTCTGACCTCAGAAGCATCCTGGAGCATCGACAGGATCCTTGGTTCATTAGCCACATTCGTAGTCACTCAGGCCTTCCGGGGCCCCTGGCTAATGGCAATAGTATAGTAGACCAAGCGGTCTCAGCTCAGAATACCCAAGCTATGCTAACCCACACGGCAGCCCCTCCGGGGGACGCTGTTAACCAGGCCAAGCTATTGCATTCTAGGTTTCACTTTTCGGCTACGTCGTTACATCATTTATGTAACCTCCCCCTAGACACCTGTAAACATCTTGTCCGCAATTGTGCAACTTGTGCGCCCTTTGCGCCGCTTGGCCCCCTGCAACCTCAGGGAGTCAACCCACGAGGCCTAAAACCCAATTCTAGATGGCAAATGGACGTAACTCACGTTCCGTCCTTTGGACGCCTCAGATATGTGCATGTAATAATTGACACCTTCTCGGCCATGTGTTATGCAGTCCCCCTTGCCGGGGAAACGGCCAAACACTGTATCAAGGCCCTAAGACAAGGAATTCTCTTCATGGGAGTTCCCTGGGACCTAAAAACAGACAATGGGCCTGCCTATCGCAGTGCCTCCTTTGCGGCCTTCCTTCAGTTATATAACATCACCCATCATTTCGGCATCCCCTATAATCCTCAGGGGCAAGTCATTGTGGAAGCAGTCCATCGCCGCTTAAAAATACAAATTGAAAAAGAGAGGGCTATGTTCCCCCAGGCAACTCCAGGGGACCTTATCATAGCAGCCCTTATTCACCTCAATCTACTCACATTCAATAAGGATGGACTTTCGCCCCTACATAAACATTGGGGGCCCTCATATAGGCCCACCCAGGCCCCGATGGTCTACTGGAAAGACCCAGAGAATAATGCCTGGAAGGGTCCCTCCCCACTCCTCGCCCAGGGGCGCGGGTTTGCTTGTGTTTTCCCAGATGATGCAGCACAACCAATCTGGATCCCAGGAAGGGCAATCCGGCCCGCCACCAGCAACCAAGCGTCTAACGAGACGAGAACGCCGTCGTCTTCGCAACCTGGTGCACCAGATGACAACAGTACACCTGGGCCTGGACCCCAGTCCGAGTAAACCCCCTTTTTCCACAGCCCTCCAGCCGCACCTCAGCTCCAACCAGCCGCACCTCAGCTACAAACAGCGCATCGCCAACACCACCACCCCAACCTTTCCTACCCCCCTCTCGTTACTCCTCTCCCCTCCTCGACCTTATCCAAGCGGCCTTCACCTCAGTAAATTCCTCCAACCCCAATCTTACCTCCTCTTGTTGGCTTTGCCTCTCCACTTCCTCCCCCCTGTATGAGCCGGTCGCCTCCAACCTTTCTTTTTCAGAAAACACAGAGGACAGCCCTTCGGAATGCAATTAAAATACCTCTGCCGTCCCCTTAACCTTTCATTCAGTCTCCTTTACAGGAAAGTGCATCCGCCCTCACTCGAGTAACTCTCCCAGCCTCACAGCTTGTGCCAACTACTCCTCTCCCAGCAGCTCTGCCAAGTTTCTTATTCCCCACAACTCCTCCCAATGGCTCTGCTCCTCTACAGGACTTACCCCCTGCCTTAATGTACAAACCCTCAATACCACTAATAAAACTTGCCTCCTAATTGTCCTTATCTCTAGGGTCTTATACCACAGCGAGGAAGACTTCTTCCTCCGCCTGGAAAGAACTGCAGATCCCGCCCTTCTGCAAAAGCGAGAGCCCATCACCGCCCTCACGATTGCCTCCCTCCTAGGTCTTGCAGGCGCTGGCACCGGAATCGCTGCATTAGCCAGTCAAGGCTCCGCCCTAACTCACCTCCGAGCGGCTGTTGACGAGGACATTCGTCACCTACAAGACGCTATTTCCCATCTTAAAAATTCTGTCAATTCCCTCTCTAAGGTAGTGCTCCAAAACCGCCGAGGTCTCGACCTTCTCCTCCTCAAAGAAGGAGGCCTCTGCGCCGCCCTAGGAGAAGAGTGCTGTGTATATGACAATTCCACAGGTCTCGCCGAGAACAGCCTAAAAAGGGTCCGAGAGGGACTGGAACAACGTAAAAGAGACCGTGAAGCCACCAACTATTAGTCCCACATCTTTACACCCCTCCTCCCATACCTCCTCCCTCTCCTTGGCCCCCTACTAATGATCATTCTAGCTCTCACCCTAGGGCCCTGCATTATCCGCAGAATCGTCCAACTTGTAAGGAAACAAACGGATGCTATTTTTTCCTCGTTCGTGCAAGTTCAGTACCAGCGACTCGCCACCTCTGACGCTGCCTACTCCAAGATGACAACCAACCCTCAGCGACCTCGCCACCACCGGTCAACCCGTCGACCGCGAGGCCCTTCTCAATCGCCTGAACCTCGTATCAACCCCGAGCTCCAGCTTCTCTAAACTTTCGCCCAGCCCGCTACCAGCAAGGCCCTTGTCGAGCGCCCGGGCGCCACACCAACGCTGAGCTCCAGCCTTGCTGAGCCACCGTCTACCCCTTTTTCCCCTCCCCAACCGTCCCCTTCCCTCATCCCTTGGCGGACCTCTCCGGTAAGCTTCTCCCTTTAATTTGAAAAGAAGGGGGAAATGCGGGACACTGATTACGTGCTTCAACTTGGCGGGCCTGGGCCAGGGGACCGGATCCGCCCCTGGGGAGGGTGGTGGGCACGGGCGACAGCGCCCTCCACAGCCCCCCGGGCCTGGGAAAGTGAGGCCGGAGGCAGGCCCCATTTCCTCACCCAAAATACCACTGTTGGGAGGGGCTTGCCGGAGGGAACCGCCTTTTCCCCACCCCCTTGTCCTGCTCGGACACTCCTCGTTGCCAGAGCAACTCCCCCACCTCTAGTGAGCATGCTCAGTTACCGGAACAACTCCCGCCCCCTGTCTATCAACCTCTGCACCCTCTCTAAACCAATCCAAGCCTTTGACCTCTACAGCTACCCCGCCCTCTAATCGCCCAATATAAGCTTGTGCTCTCGCCTAATAAAGCTCTCTCGCTCTCTTGGTTTTCCACACCCTTAAAGAACCGTGTCCCGCCTGCTCCTTCTCGCCGCCCTCCTTGCACGCCTCCGCCGGGGACTAGGGCCCAGTCCCCCGCCTCGCCCTCGCCTCCGGGAAAGAGCCCCCGCCGCCGGTACCCTCAGAGCAACGCCGAGAGCCGAGGGTTTAGCAACCGGCTGCCCCCCCCCCACGAAGCAGCAAACGCGACCGCAGGCCCTAAGTCCAAAGTTTTAGATCTTCCTCATTTCTCTGCCCAGCAATTTGAACTGGCTGCTGTAATAGCCATCTTAACAGATTTTTCTGAGGCTGTTAATATTTTATCTAATTCTGCCTATGTTGTTCATGTAGTTAGTAAAATCGAAACAGCATCCATTAAGCAACAGTTGCTTCCTTGTCTATTTAACCTTTTTCTTGAGCTACAATCAGCTATTCATGCTCATGTATCTCCTTTTTATATTACCCATATTCGTTCCCATACCAACCTCCCAAGCCCTTTAGCAGCTGGCAATGCTGCTGCAAATAAATTATTACTGCCTGTTATTTCAGAAGCTTCTCATTTTCACTCACTTACTCATCTTAATGTGCAAGGACTCATGACTCGATTTTCCCTTACTAGAACACAAGCTAAAGATATTGTTTCTTCTTGTCCTAATTGTCAACTCCTTACCGCTCCACCTTTGCAGGATCCTGGTATTAACCCTCGTGGTCTAGCCCCTAATGATTTATGGCAAATGGATGTTACTCATATCCCTTCCTTTGGCCGCTTAGCCACTGTTCATGTCAGCATTGACACGTGCTCTGGCTTTCTTTGGGCCACAGCACAAACCAGTGAAACATTTTGACATGCTCGTACTCACCTTTTTGCCTGTTTTGCCTCTAAGGGCTTGCCCTGTGCTTTAAAAACTGATAATTAACATGGGGAAGAGGTTATGCTTGTGTTTCCCCAGGTGACGGACAAGCACCACTTTGGATACCGGCCCGACAACTGAAGCCATACCATGAACCCAGCAAAGAAAAGAAAATTCCTATGGGACGTTGATCCACCAGTGATGCAGTTCCAGGGTCTGACACTGAAGACAACAGTGATCGGGCCAACACCCCGAACTAGGGAAGCCCGACATCCAACTTGGGGGCAGATAAAGAAATTATATCTCCGGCATGTGCTCATTCTGAAAATTATACCTATTGGGCTTATATTCCTAACCCCCCATTGCTGCAACAAGGCAACAGTTCGTTCAGTTTTCCCTCCTCCTTATTTTGGCTGCCTGGGTCCAAACCATTGTTGGGCATGGAGGCCACGGGGCATAGGCTGTCAAGGAGACAAAACTAACCCTCTTGGGGGGGAGCGTTGCCCCTCCCTTACATCACCCTGTATGGCCCCGGAGGATGGCTGGTTAGCCTAAGACAGGTAAGATTCCTCAGGGAAGGAACAACCTAAGACAGGCACAGTCGCAGAGGGGCCATCAGGAGAAAACTTGGGGGCCAACAGAGGTGGGGCACAGAACCTCACCCCCCCCCGGCTTTATGAGGGTCTGAACCCTCACCCCCTTTTAAGGTCGGTCTCCTGACCCCATGGCTGCTTTGTTTCCCATGCCCGGATCAGATCGGAGCCCCAGTGGCAGACAGAGATCTGACCAGTGGCTAAAATAAAAAGGGGGATATGTGGGGAACTGAGTCTTCCATGTTGCCTGAGGCATATCTGGGGTGGTGGCTTAGAATGCTGAGCTGCAGGCCTGCATAGAATGCCATGCAGGCCCACCCTGTAAAGATGTGTCTTGTGACTACCATTGTCTTAAACCTAGATTGTATGCACCTGATGTAAACATAAGTATTTGGTGGGCTCTCCCCCACCTGAGCACCTTTAGCATATACACCTGATCTTCTGAAATAAATAGCTGGAGCAAGGCTGCATTGTCGTCCATTTAGCACGAGATGCAAGTGGGCCCCCTGCTCCCTTAACTCTTAGCTTTGTGTCCGTGTCTCATTCCTGCATCGCCCTGTCAGCAATAGACAGTTACTACTGGGGGGATTGAATCATGTCCCCCATAAGAGATGTT
Source organism: Choloepus didactylus (assembly GCF_015220235.1). Lineage (NCBI taxonomy): Eukaryota > Metazoa > Chordata > Mammalia > Pilosa > Megalonychidae > Choloepus > Choloepus didactylus. The sequence goes on along the minus strand of NC_051319.1, from coordinate 44,366,897 downwards.
TAAGTCCTAATCCCTGGTCTTGTGGGTGTGAACTCATTTGTAAATGGGATTTTCAAATATCCTATTAAGACAAGACCAAATTAAATCAGGGTGACTGGTTTAATATGATTGATGTCTTTTTAAGGGGAGAGGAAATCAAGAAAGAGATTCAGAAGGTTGAGTAAGAGGAGTAGAAGCTGGAAGTGGAGACACAAATTTCCATGAGAAAGAGACAGAAATTAAGCCAACACCAGAATGTCACAGATTTTGGAGAAAGCATGCATGTCAATTTCTTAATTTTGGACTTCTTGTCTCCCATTCTGGGAGGCCATAAAATCCTGTTGTTTAGGCCAACCATTCTGTGGTGTTTTCTTATAGCAGTCCTGGCAAACTGAGATGTGACTAATAATTTAATTAATAACTACAAAAATTAGAGATATTGTCAAGTGTGAGAGATATTGGAGAACAAACAGCCCCCTCTTGATAAGACTCTAAGGAAGTAGTATCCTTGGGAAGGAAAGGGCTGTGTTATAATTACTTTTTTTTTTTTTTTTTTGGTCAGTCTCTTCATATTGTCAGTTCTTTCTTGACCCAAGTTATGATTAAGGCAAAGAGTTGGAGGGAGAAATACATTAAGAGGCTGAGGATGGAAAGAAATAATTTACTTAGCGGAAACAGTTTGGGAATGAAAATAGGATAGGGAACTGATCTCAGAGGGGTATACATCTTGGACAGTGAGCAAAGATAGCAAGGGTGTGGCCTACAGTGCTTTTGAGTTGCCAATAGTTTTTAGTAGTTTATTCACAATGAAACTTGAATCACAAGATACTCCGACCAGAAAAGGCAGAGGTCCTGGGGGCTAGAAATCCAGACTGGTTACCAGAAAAATTGCATCAGAATCACCAGTTCGTGTATTAAAAATGTTGATATGTAGGCTACATTCCAAAGGTTACTAAAGCAGAATCATTGGTGTTGGGACCAGGAAATGCATTTTAAAAATATTTTCCAACTGACATAACAGGCTGGTAGCAAAGCACTGTGTTTTACATTAAGATTTTGAAAATCCTGCTTTAGATGCTCTGTAGTTTAAGAGAGATTATCAGACCAGACTTTGTACATTGAGACAGGCTAGTGCATATTACCAGGGGAGACTGTCTCATTTACATATAGTTTCCTAGTCACCATGCATTTTAAATGGAACATACTCAAATGTAACTAGATTTATTTTGTAAGTGCTTCTGATGATTTGAGGCAAAATGAAGCAATGGTAAATAAAAAAGAAAGATTACATAAAACACTTTTTTTTTTTTTTTTGCTGGTTAAGGCTGTTTTATAATTGGCATGATTACTGAAGTATAATAAAGCTGAAGCTAAGTTATTTTTCTTTTAGTACATACTCGACATGTAATCTCATTGATTTATAGCCTTTGATTTGGGGAATCTTCAAGAAAGTTATGTCTCTATGCTATTAATTTCAGCCTGATTTGTTCTCCCAAACTATGCTTTTAATAAAAATGAACCAAAGGGTTAGGTTGCCTAGAGATTTCCTTAATTGTTGGTCATAGTGTCTGTAGTTATATTCATAATTGGTCATAAGCAACACGTTAAAATCCAAAGAATATAGTTAGAACATGGAAAGAAAAGAGAAGTAAAATATGCAAAGGAAAGGGTTTTATCAAAATGATCTAACATTTATTTTAGCATTAAATATATAGCCTATGTTTTCCCCAGTTTTGAACTAGATGGGTAATTGCATTCACTTTAATTCTATGACATTCTGTTATTAAATGTTTTATATCTTTGTTAATATGTCTAGATAATATTAACTGTTGTATTATTCATCTCACTGGTGACAATACTAAGGAGCAGCAAGGTTAAATTGACAGCCTTGGGTCAACAGAAAAACTATTAATAAAATTCACCTTTCTTGACCCCTATTCTAGAATCCTGTATCACACTTCACTCTCTAAATTATCTGTGGATAGACAGGTATTATGTTCAATCATTTGAGATCTTTCCATTTTGAGGTTAAGGAATGCAGAAGAGCCAATAGATTGTTCACCATTCATCTGAAGAAAGTAGAATTTGTGGGATAAATCATCAAATAATGTTCCAAAATATCTTGACTTTTTAAAAAACAATATTACAAGGTAAAATATACATTAAAGATTAAAATATGATGTTTTAAAGTACTTACTTGTTTGCATTTAAGGTTATATCTGTAATACAGCAGTTTGACTGAATTAAAAACTATGAATGAAAATATAATTTTCAATTAAGCAGAAACCATTTACATGAGAATTCTAATTTACCTAATATATGACAGAAAGGAAGAACCAAAATGCTGTAATCACATCACCACAAAGACTCTATCTAAGTTTTAAACAGAAAGTTAGATGCTATTATATGAAGATATTTCAGTTAAAGTTTGGTTTGTTTATTTTATTATTTGCAAAGCAAATGTATATCAAAGTAAATTAATAACACTTAAAAGAAAAACTAAGTGGTATCTTGGTTTTTCTTTTTTATTGCAGTGGTTGGTTTTCCTGTTCAAACACATTTGGGGGAGCTGAGTACCTTAGCCCAAAATGGAATGCTTGAGCAAAGCCAAGCTTCAAACAGTACATGTGGTTACTGGGCATTAAATTATTGAAATACTTCTTAAGTGTTGTTCATAGTTATTACTCCAAGTCCCCTGATTTCCTCTCCCTTGCCCAACTGTTCCAGGAGACCCTGGACCTCCCCTTAATCCAGCAAATAGAGAGGTTTTCAGGATGCTGGCGTTTCAGGGGACTTCACAACTCTACACACATCGTGGTCTTCATCCCTCCGACAGATCAGTGTCCCTCTCCTAGGAATATGATTATCCCTACCTTTTGGAGTTTGGGACTGACTGGTAATTGAATGGCAACTGTTGAATAAGGGCAAAGTGGTCAGCTATTTGGCAAAGAAATATTTAGCTTCCCTGAAACTAACATGGGAAGTTTGGGACTTCAGAAACTTGGGCTCCCTTCTCATGTTGCAACTACACGTTTTGCTTAAATATACTGGACATATGGCAAAACATTCCCAAATCCAAGCTTAGAATGAGGGATGTCAAAATACTAAATAAGAATGTTCAGTGGTTACCAAGAAAAACAGAATATGAGAATGACCTTCCCACATTTTCTGCAGTCTTGACTGCATTTGGGAGTCAAAAGGGCTCCCAAATATTAAATGATATTGATTCTCTTTCCACTCTGTGATTGAGAAGTCAGTTAGTTTCAACGTGGTTTAGGAAACATTATCCATTTCTTGAACCAAGTGCTATGGAGCACATTTATACTTACTATATTACTTTGTTCTGATTAAAAAAGTAGTTTGTTGTCATTATCGAAAACTTGGAAAATACAAAAAATTAAGGCTGGAAGGAAAGAAGGAGCATTTTAAATTAGGCTGGTATATTACTTTAATGGATGTAGTATAGTGTTATTTTCCATGATTATAAATTCCATTTGTACTCCCATAAGACGTGATTATTTACTCCATGCACTCCCATAATCAGGCATTTAAATTTTCTAAGTTGTAGTTTTGATTCTTGATCTTATTTTCTTCAGTTTTTGGAATTTTTTAATTGAGATTGTTCACAAACCATACAATTATCCAAAGATCCAAAGTGTACAATCAGTTGCCCACAGTACCATCATACAGCTGTGCATCCATCACAATTATTTTTTTTCAATTTTTAGACATTTTCTTTACTTCAGAAAAGAAATAAAGACAAAAAAAGGAAACTCAAGTCCTCCCATACCCCTAACCACCCCCCCCTCCATTATTGATTCAAGGTATTGGTGTGGTACATTTGTTACTGTTAATAAGAGAATGTTAAAATACTACTAACCATAGTATATAGTTTGCAGTGGGTATACATTTTTTGCCTATATGCTCCTCTATTATTAACTTCTAGTTGTAGTGTCATACATTTGCTCTGGCTCATGAGAGAAATTTATAATATTTGTACAGTTAATCATGGACATTGTCCACTACAAGATTCACTATTTTATACATTCCCATCTTTTAACCTCCAACTTTCCTTCTGCTGCCATAAGTGACTCTGAGCTTACCCTTTCCACCACATTCACAGACCATTCAGCACTGTTGGTTATTCTCACAATGTACTACCATCAAATCTGTCCACTTACAAATGTTTAAGTTCACTCTAGTTGAACATTCTGCTCATAATAAGCAACTACCCCCCATTCTTTAGCCCCATTTTATATCCTGGTAACTTATATTTCATGTCTATGAATTAACATATTAAAACTAGTTCATATCAGTGAGAACCTGCAATGTTTGTCCTTATATATCTGTCTTATTTCACTCAATATAGTTCCCTCAAGGTTTACTCATGAACCCCTTTCTTTTAAGACAGTTTTGTTCACACACCATATATTCCATCCTACGTAAACAATCAATGGTTCTCAGTATAGTCACGTATTTATGTATTCACCACCACCACCACTATCTATATAAGGACATCTCCATTTCTTCCACAAAGAAGAAGGAAGAGTCAAAGAAGGTAGAGAGACAAAAGAACAAAAAAAAAGAAAAAAACAAAACAAAACATGATAGCTAGGAAGCGACAAAAGGAAAGATAGCATTAAACCAAAGTAGAATAAAGAGTCAGACATCACCAGTATCAAGACTTCCATACCCCTTCCCTATGTCCCCCACCATATGCATTTAGCTTTGGCATATTGCCTTTGTTACATTAAAGGAAGCATAATACAATGTTTCTGTTTAATTATAGTCTCTAATTTGCATTGAGTGTATTTTTCCCCCAAAACCACCCCACTTTTAACACCTTGCAATGTTGACATTCATTTGTTCTCCCTCATGTAAAAACATATTTGTACGTTTTACCACAATCATTGAGCACCCTAGGTTTCACTGAGTTATACAATCTCAGTTTTTATCTTTCCTCCTTCCTTCTGGTGTCCCACACGCTCCTAACCTTCCTTTTTCAACCATACTTATACAGTCATCTATGTTCCGTGTACTTACATTGCTGTGCTACTATCTCCCAAAATTGTGTTCCAAACCTCTTACTCCTGTCTTTTCTTTCTGTCTGTAGTGCTCCCTTTAGTGTTTCCTGTAGAGCAGGTATCTTGTTCACGTACTCTGTCATTGTCTGTTTGTCAGAGAGTATTTTATGCTCTTCATCAAATTTGAAAGACAGTTTTGCCGGATATAGGATTCTTGGCTGGCAGTTTTTCTCTTTCATTATCTTAAATATATCACACCACTTCCTTCTTGCCTCCATGGTTTCTATTGAGAAATCTGCATATAGTCTTATCAAGCTTTATTTGTTTGTGATGGATCACTTTTCTCTTGCTGCTTTCAGGACTCTCTCTTTATCTTTGATGTTTGATAATTAAGTGTCTTGGCATAGGTCTATTCAGATAAATTCTGTTTGGGGTGTGCTGTGCTTCTTGGATCCATAATTTTGTCTTTCATAAAAGATGGGAAATTTTCATTGATTAGTTCCTCTATTATTGCTTCTGTCCCTTTTCCCTTCTCTTCTCCTTGAACACCCATGACATGTACATTCCTGCATTTTTTTGTCATGCAATTCCCTGAGACATTGCTCCTGTTTTTTCCATTCTTTTCTCTATCTATTCTTTTGTGTGTGAGCTTTCAGATGTCTTGTTCTCAGTTCCTGAGTGTTTTCTTCTGCCTCTTGAGATCTGCTGTTGCATGTCTCCATTGTGTCTTTCATCTCCTGTGTTGCACCTTTCATTTCCATAGATTCTGCCAGTTGTTTTTTTTTTTTTTGAACTTTCAATTTCTACTTGATGTACACCCAGTGTTTTCATTACATGCTTTATCTCTTTTGCTGTATCTTCCCTAATCTTTTTAAATTGATTTAGCACTAGTTGCTTCAATTCCTGTATCTCAGTTGAAGTAAGTTTGTTCCTTTGACTGGGCCATAACTTCATTTTTCTTACTGTAGGTTGTAGTTTTCTGTTTTCTAGGCATCTGGTTTCCTTGGTTACCCCAATCAGGTTTTCCCAGACCAGAACAGGCTCAGGTCCCAGAAGGAGGAAATAGTATCAGGTCTTAGAAGATTGATATACCCTGTGAGGACTCAAGCCACTGTGCTTTTCTGCCCAGGAGGTGGCACCTGTTAGCCTGTCACTCCAGATTGGTGTAAGGTGATGTGTCCCATGGCTGTTTTCCCCCAGGCTCTGGGGTCTGGTTCTGAATGGAAGGTGGGTAGTAAAGCCTGGCACCACCTCTTTCCTCTTAGGGAAAATATACCCCCTGGGGAGTTATCATTTGTATTCAAATAGTCTCTCTGTTTCTGATATCTCTACCCTTGTCTGGCTCAGAGTGCTGGGAACTGAAAATGGCTGAGGCTTTCTCCACTGAGCCAAAAAAGGGACAGAAAGCCCCCTTCAGGCTAGTCTGTGGCCATCCTGAGTTTCACCCATTGGCCAGAGACAGCACCCGGTCGTCTGGGCTCCCCCTCCCTCCCAAAGAGGTCCTCCTGCTCTTTCTCTCCAAGGTCAGTCATCACCAAAAGCCTATGTCTGCTTGTTGGGGATTTGTAGCTTGTATTGAGCAGTCAACATTTGTTAATTAAAACCCCAGTTGGAGCTGGGCTGAGGTATATTTGCTCATTCAGAGAGTGCTGCTCTCTAGGAGAGTGAGGCTTTGCAGTTTGGGCTGCTGTGGGGGAGGGTCTCCCAGCTTGGTTCCACAGATTTACATACAGATTTTAGGCTGTGATCTCGGGCATTCCTCCCAATCCAGGCTGATGTATGATGTGTGGACAGTCACATTTCTCCCCGAGCAGTTATTCCAGATTATTTACTAGTAGTTCCTGGTTGTTTATTAGTTGTTTCAGGGGAACTAGCTTCCACTCCTCTCTCTGCTGCCCTCTTCCATTTCCAGCTTCTTCATTGCTTTTTTTTTTTTTTTTTTGAGATTTTAGTTACCTAAGTGGGAGACACTGACCTGTAACTAATCAGCTAACCCTGATCTGAGCAACTGGCCTTCCCAGGAGACAGGCAGCAATGAGATCTTTTCTTCTGCTCTTTTGTAGCCTTTGGGTTAGTAACTGTTAGTGGTCATTTGATGAAAGTGTTCCCAGGACACACCATGCAGCAACTCATGACACTCTTATTTCTTTAATAGTCACTGTTCAGAGTAAAAGTATGCCAAAATCTATGTATATAAAGGCAATAATATACCTTTATTTTCTACTAATCATTGTCTAATAAGTTTCCCAGTTGTTAGTTATACCTCATTCATTTTACAGAGCTTATTATAAAAATATAATTTTGATATATTCTCCTTAGTAGTTATATTTATAAAATAATTTTTATATGTCTTTGTAATTAACTGACTTGAATATTATGGTCATTTCATTTTTCCATTACTGTTGTTTCACTATGTTATTAACTTTTTATATTAAACCATACAAATAATTTTTCTAATAAATTTAAGAAATGTAAAAATTAAATTGCCCATAAAATAAAATTACCTACTTTTCACTTGGAAATAAGCAACATTATTCTTGTGTATTAGTATTTTATATGCAGACATTTGCATTTTAAAGAATTCAGTATCAAACCTGAAATGTTCTCTCTCTTCTTCTCTCCTTATACCCTATGAATTCACTAACGCTAACAAATATTCTTCAAAAATATTAATTTTATTGACAATGTATAATAATTTATTTAATCAATTTTGGGGGGAAGAGTGTATTTATATTTTTCCCCCATGCTAGGAACATCAGGTGATATAAATCCCTTTTAGTATCTGTACAACTCTTTAAAGTAAATTCATTGAACAGATCTTAGAACAAAAAAAGTATGCTTAATTCAGGATTCTTGATATACATTGTCTGATTGGTTTCTAGAAGGTTTTAATGCTTCAGAATCCCAGCATCAGCATAAGAGTATGTGTTTCACTCTGCCTTCTCTAACAGAGAATACTTTCATAACAATAACAAAAAAGAGCTCCTGCAAAAATGTCACCTATGTGTTGCCTTAATTTTCAATTATTCTAGTACTAGAGAGGTTGACTATTTCACATTTGCTAGAAACTTGCACATCCTTTTTAAATTATCATCTGATTATGTTGTTTGTCTGTTTATCCAGGTTAAGTCCTTTTTAAGTTTTAAAAAATATAAATTAAAATAATAAATCCTTGTCATATCTGTGACAAGTACATATGCTTTCTTATAAAATCTGAACTCTTGTACATTATGATTGGTAATATGTTTTCATCTATTCTGTGACAAATTTAAAATATGGATGGAGAAAAAACTCATTCTTTGACTTCGCCTGTTCACCTGTTGAATGAGAAGTCACCACATTTCTTTGGAAGGAAGAAAGTCTGCCTGAAATAAAAGCAATTTTTTCATCTTAATATGTTCTTTTTATGAGTGTTTTAATAGGAAATAGATGAAATAATGTATTATAATATTATGTGGAATTTGACTTAATTTAAACATTAGGTGGAAGGGATTGAGCAATTTCTGAGGTATATTACAGCTTAAATATTCTATCAAGTTGGAGAGAGTAAAAAATAAATTTTGAAATATGTTTTTATCATTCCATTGTTTAGTTATGATTTAAATAGAAGATACATTTTGGAAACTGTATTTCTTAATTACTAAAATGTATAAATAAAAAATGAGCAAATTTATATCTATGGATTTTTATTTAAATTTAAGGGCTATGATAGAATATATTGACTGCTATTATATCTACAAAGCCAAAACATATTTAACTTCACAGGTTTTATATATATATATGTGTAAATTGCTAATTTTGAAAATTATTAATTAATTTAAATTAAACTATTGGTTTCAAAAATAAGAAAATTTTCCAAAACTATATATTTTTCTGTGTTTTGTAAAGATTCAAGCCCATTCAGGTTAAAATATTATAATCTTGGAACATTTACCCTTAATTCACATTTTGTGAAATTTGAAATATTTCCAAATTTCTCCATATATCTCGTAGAACATTACTAGGAGTCAGTGATACAGAGTGACTCCTTTCATCAGTTAAATATTTATTAGTTAGCTTTTTTATGCATAGTACTTTTTTTTTTCAATTTTATGGATTCAAATATGGTAAATTCCAAAAGGTCCAGTAATTGTTGTTTTAGAATTTACATCATTTTGCAATATGTGCACATATTGTATAAAAGAGCTTTTTGTGTTTCTGACAGATATCCAATGTTTAATAAATATTGGCTATTTTATTATTAACAATATATGAATGTCAATATGAATATATTGCAAAATAAATTTAATTGAAAGATTTATTATGCTGTCTGAAGTGAGGGAAATTGTATAAAATGGTCCTTGGAAATAGGAAATTTTCTTTGTCTGTTTATAAGCCATAATAGCTATAGTGGGATATTTTTTAGGGGACTTTTTAGTAGCTTTAGTTTGGTGAAGTTTTTCTGGCCTCTAATTTGCTCTGAGACATTCATAGGTTAGTGTTTTTATAAAATTTCTGCATGCAATTTTGCAACTGAAATGTAAAATTTGACATACCGTATGTAATTTCAGATTAGTTCCAGAGAAGATAATCAGGATGAGTAAAGGGTTGAATACTGATAGAAATGATAAACTAATGTGAAAATGTCACAAAAGAAAAGAAACAGCAATAAAATTATGATTAGTCTTTAAATTTGAATTTGAAACTTCCCTGGAATGTACATTGATTCATTCAGTGGACTTGAAGATCTTTTTAGAAAACAAAATTTCCACTTCCAAACTGACCTAAGCACTTGTTGCCAAAAGCAGAACTCTAGCTTAAGGGAAAATTGTACTTTCAGCCTTGCCAACTTTTTTGTATAAGATGACATTGTTTTCAAACAATACACATAACTTTATTGCATCTCATACATTCAGCCTTGTATGTCATAGTTATTTTTGTATAAGCATTATTTCTACAAGTACTTAGTATGGCATTTTGAATATATTATGTTATAAATAGCTTTTATTCTTCTGAAGTACCCAAGATTGTGTAAATAAGGAGAGAAGTAATGGATAAACTCTTCTTTTGTAAGAAAAGAACAAGACTCAAATGCCATCATCCATTTGATAGAGCCTCTCTAGGTTAAACATCATACATCAAACACACTTTTGTATTGAGTATTTAGTCCATTTATGTTTGGATTAAAATCAATCATCTTATAATAAGATTTATTTAATAAGCATGTTTCATGATTTTTTTTCTTGCATTCCTTTGGAATCAATTATTTTTTATTTATTATATTTCTCTCTCTCAACTATACATTGTTCTACTACTTTTTAGGGTTTACTTTAAAGATTATACTTGCACACTTACATTATGACATTAATGCAAATTATGGGAATAATAAAAAATGTAATGCAAATATTACTTTTTCCTCTTTCCATCAATGCTAGAAATTTAAAACACTTTGTTCCCATTGACTCTACTCATTTGTTTTGCTTAATTCTTCCAGAAATTTTGGTTTACATATATTTGAAGTCATATAAAACATTACTATTAATATTTTTTAAGAAGTTAATCTTCATTGATATTTACCCATATATTTAAGCTTTTCCTTGTTCTTCGGTTGTTACACACTTCCATATTTTTACATGGCATCATTTTACTTCTGCCTAAAGAATATTTTCTTCATATTTTCTTTCCACATTTAAAGATGCCAAGGTGTTGTTTTCTGGCTGTTTCCATGATTTCTTTTCAGACTGTTTTAAGATTTTCTCTTTGTCTTTAACTTTTAGTAATTATTCCAAAGTTGCTGATATTTGAGTTTACAAAATAATGCATGGATGAAAGATACTACAGAGTGCAAGTTGAGACAATGAATTTTAATGTATCCGAGTACAGTTTTTATTATTTGACATCCACATTGCAACTATCTTTTATAAAGCTATCACTTGTGGAGTTACAGTATCAAAGAAAAATATTCCCAATTCTCTTACAAATTTATCCAAATACTCCTCCATTTTCTAACTACATAATTGATTGAGCCCAGATTTTCTTCAAATTCTTCTATCAAAATAATGTAACAGATTGATTGCTGTTAAACAATCATATAAACAGATATGATAATCCAGCTGTCTTCTATTAAATCACACATTCAATTTATCGGCAAAAATGTGAAGCAATGCCACTATTATATTTTATTTTGAAATTAGATATTGCAGTTATAACTCATAAATATATTTTAACTACATTAATGTGAGTTCATTACTATTTTGAAAATGAATTAAAATATAGTGAATATTTTTCAATTTATAATACATTATATATATACATAATTCGAAAAAAACTCTGTTCGTCAATATTTTTAAGAATGTAAATTTTGAAAAATATTGTTTTCAGTTGTGCTTACATGTGGTCTTCTTTGTATTTCTCTTGATTGGTAACCAGAGCTTCTTGAATGTTTGAGTAGATATTATTCAATATTTTGGAAACTTCTTAGCCATTAATGTATTTTAAGTTTCCTTTTCTGAAATTTTTTTCTCTCCTTTTATTGGTGATTCCAATTAAACATATTCTAGACATGTCTTCCATGCTCTTTTCTGTAAATTCCACTTTCTCTTGCTTGCATACAGGCATCAGTTCAGATTTTTTTCTATTGATTCTTCTTCCATTTTAGTTATCATGCCTTCTCCTTTCACCAGTCTATTTTTACACCCATCTATTATATTCATTGCCTCATGCATTACATTTTTTACTTTTTTAATTTCCATTTGAATCTTTTTCATATCAGTTAGTTCTCACATTGCACAATGTTGTCAATAGTAACCAGCGCAAATTGGAACCGTGTTCTTGCTCTGCAGGGATCTGCAATCACAGGAAACCTGCAAAGCAAGAACATGGTTTCATCATTCACATGTTTCAGTGAGTACACTACCTGCAAAGTGAGGACTGTGTCCCGATTATCTATGACATTTTACATATTTTATTTTCATTTTATTTATAGTTATTTCTAGTAACTCTTATAATTCTGAAAATTCCATTAGGTACAACAATGCTGCTCAAGATGCTAGACTGTGATAAAGGGCTTGCTCTAAATGTAAACTGATTACATCATTGTTTAATTCAGTTGACTTAAATATATATATATATATATATATATATATATATATATATATATCAACAATTTAAATAAAGGTAGCAGTGCATCAATTTACAGTCTGGTAGAAGCCCCTTATCTTCTTGAACTTACTGCATTCTACCTTAAGCATGCTATTTCATGTAAGGTATGAGAACCTTACAAATAGATCCTTCCATTTTTTCCATCCTAGCTTTTGTGCTATAGCTTCTCATATATTTACCTCTAGATATCTTCTAAACCTCATAACAAATTATAATCATTTTTTCTTTGAGCAGTAAATTCACTTTTAAAATGGTGTAAATAATAATAAGAAATATAATTTGTATTTAGCTATGTAGTTAACAATTTGCTTAAAGATCTTCAATCATTTCTTCAATACATTTCTTGTATTGAAGACTATGGTGATAAATTCTTTCAGGTTTTGAATGTCTGGAAAAGTCTCAGTTCAGATTCATTTTAGAGATATTTTCACTTGGTATAGAATTTTAGGTTGATAGTTTTTTTGTTTGTTTTTTGTTGTTTTTTTTGTTTTTGTTTTTTAATTTTAAAGATTTCTCCACTGTGTTCTGACTTGCATTGTTACCAAAAAGAAATTGGCTGTCATCCTTATCTCAGTTCCTCTACATAATATCTTTCCTCTGGCTGCTATTTAGGTTTTTCTCTTTCTCATTGGTTTTAAATGACTTGATTATGATGTCCCTTCATGTTGTTGTCTTCTTGTTTAATAGTCTGTGTTTTATTGAGCTTCTAGGATTTGTGGATTTATAATTCTATTAAATTTGTTTCTTCAAAAACAATTTTCTAGAAAAAAGAAAGCATTACTTTGTTTCAAAATTGCTTATTCAAAAAGTTTTTATAATCCTTTTTTGCTTCAAGAACTCCAATTGCATGTGTATTATGCCACTTGAAGTTTTCCCATAGGTCATTGGTGCTCTCATTTTTTTTTCATCCCTTTTTTGTCCCTACAAATTTAATTTTGGATAGTTTCTATTGTTATATCTTAAGGCTCACTATTCTTTTTTTCTTCAATGGCCAATCTGTTTTAGTCCCTTTCACATTTTTGTTGTTGTTTTTTTAAATCTCACATATTTTAGTTTTCTCTAGAAGTCTGTCACCTTTTCTAGAAGATTGATACTTTTGTTTTTAATATCTCTGCATCTACATTTAGCATGTTTAATGTTTCATATGGCTTTCAGAACTTATAGAATGGCTACTAATTCTATGAGCTCTATAATGTATGGTGTAGGTTCAATTGATTTTTTTTTTTTTTCCTCATCATGGGTCAGATTTTACTATTGCCTTACATGGCTGGTCATTTTTGACCTGATATAAGACATTGTATTTTACCTTTGTGGGAACTGAATATTTGTGTCTTATTATGAAGAATACTGTACTTTGTTATAGGAAACTGGATTTTAAAAATATTTCTATGAGTATTCTTGATCCTTTCATGTATGGTGTTTCGTAAGGTGGGGCTAGAACAATGTTTAGTCTAAAACTTTCCCCACTATTGAAGAATAAGCCTGCAAATACAAAATTCCCTGTGAATAATGTTTCCCACTGTGGTGTGGAACAGGAACTATTCCCGATTATGTGTAAGATCTGTATTCATTCCCCTTAATCTTTCAGGTGGTTCTTTAGTTAGTATGGGTGGTGCTCTTTATACATGCACTGATCAATATTTAACTGAAGCCTCAAGGGAGACACTTTACAGGTACCCAAAGTTCTGTTTTCGTAGAACTCTCTTTCCTTTAGTATAAATTTCCCTGTGAACTTGTTTCAACTGGGCCTCCCTGGACTCTCAGCTCCATCTCCTTAACTCTGCAGATCTTGGGTCTTCATTTGGATTCCCCCTTCTTGCACTGGAGTGTGAAAACTTTTTATAGGCTCTAAGTTGAGACAATTTCAGGACTCTCCTTGCTATTTTCCTAGACCACTGTCATTTGTTGTTTAATATCTAATGCCTTGAAAACCATTTCTTTTTTTTGTCTTTTTTGTTTGTTTGTTTGTTCCAGGCAGAGCTTAAATCTAGTTTCTGTTACTCTATCTTGGATGAAATCTGAAGTCCTCATACTTTTTAGGTTTTTTTTTTTTTTTTAGAATTTAAAAATGTATATTATATTTATATATTCAACATGAATAACCAAAATTGCTATTTAAAATAAAAATAAACCTAAAAAATAATTTCTTAGCATATCAGTATTTGTTATATGAATAAGCTAAAGATGGTCTCTGTGAAGTGGCCCTGTGTATTGTCTACTTAGTCACTGCAGCCTTGGTCCATTAGAAAAGGCTGCCAATACCAAACTGCAATTCTTACACATTCAATTGTTTTTAAAATGGTCCAAATAAGCAATTTTTAGTCATTTAGAGTTGACCTACTTTGCATACTCCAAAAATAGAGCCAGCATCTGTTCACCATTAAGATAAAACTGAGCGGTCATAAGGACCCAAGCCACTTCATTCCATTGAAGTAGTCTGGGCCATAGACCCCCTGCTGTGTTGACTCAGATATCCATTACATACTCATATAAGCCACCAATCATCACTTTCCCTCTCCCTCAGGAGTCTGGGAGTTTTCCCTGATTCTCTTCACAGTGCCCCTCATGCCATTGCTGCTAGAAGGTTTTTGCTACACGGGGCTGCTCTTCTCATTGCAAAACTTTTGAAAGGTCAACTAGCTATCAGATCCTCTTCTTCGTCAACTCTGAAACCCTTGAATTCAAACTCACTGCATTATTACATTTTAAAATTAATTATTATAATTTCTGAAATTTTTTCCCTATTTGTAAAACTCAATGGAATTGAGAATAGATAATCAATCATTATTTAAATGGGTACTTCATTGAAGATGCATTTGCTATCATATTTGAGAATTTTTGCCTTATGGTAATTTTCTAAAAAGAAATGATCTATTTTAATGGCAATCTATGTCCCAATATTTTTAATCTATATATTGATTTTAAAGGCAATTTAAACATATTCTCACCTTTATTTACATACATGAAACATCTGAAATCACTATGGTTGTTGATTATAAATTCATCTATGACTAACAAACAGAAATTATTTTTTCACTGTTCAGCAGTATAAATTAAATTAAAATGGAAATAGCAGCAACAAAAAAGGTGGAGGACATGTAAAAGACTCTGGATGCGTAAAGATTCTTTTATTCATCAGAAAGCCAGATGTGAAATAACAATCTCAGAAAAAGATTTGGGTAATCTCCTTAAAAAGGATGAATATAAAATAAGTTACAAAAGTTTCGTTTGCTTTTAATGCAGCTGTGAGTAACAAATTCAATAGATGAATACAAAATAGAGATTTTATATTTAATTCCACATGATTTGTCCTTATATATCTAATGAATTGTGAAAATAGAAAGGGTTCTAGAAGATCTGCCTATGATTTTAGTATCCTAGGGCCAACAAATATGAAAATCAACTCACTTGGCTCATTCACAAGAAAAACAGTGAACCAATACGCTCTTTATATATCAGTTAAACTTTATTTATTTACATTTCTCATGTTACATAACAGGGAAATTAATCCAAGCTTATCAAAGGTGGGCTATTTTATCAAATGCTTTTTCTGCATCAATTGAAATGATCATGTGTTTTTTTCCTTTCATTTTGTTAATGTGGCATATTATATTCATTGATTTTTGTATGTTGAATTACCCTTGTATAGCTAGGGTATAAAACCCACTTGATCATGGTATATAATTCTTTCAATATGCTATTGGATATGATTGCAAGTATTTTGTTGAGGATTTTTGCATATATATTCACAAGAGAAATAAGCCTGTGATTTTCTTTTCTTGCAGTATCTTTATCTAGCTTTGTTATTAGGATGATGTTGCCCACATAAAATGAGTTAGGTAATGTTCTTTCTTGTTCAACTTTTTGGAAGAGTTTGAGCAGGATTTGTACTAATGCTTTCTGGAAGTTTTGGTAGAATTCACCTGTGAAGTCATCTGGTCCTGGACTTTTCTTTTTTTGGGATGTTATTTTTATAACTGATTCAAACTCTACTTGTAATTGGTCTGTTGAGATCTTCTGTTTCCTCTAGAGTCAGTGTAAGTTGTTGATGTGTTTCTAGGAATATGTCCATTTCATCAAGGTTGTCTAATTTGTTGGCATACAGGATCTTATGATCCTTTTTATTTCTGTGGAGTCAGTAGTAATGCCCCACTCTCATTTCAGATTCTATTTATTTGTATTTTCTCTCTTTTTGTCTTTGTCATTCTAGCTAAGGTTTTGTAAATTGTTTTGATCTTTTCAAAGGACCAACTTTTGGTTTTCTTAATGCTGTCTTTTTTTCTTATTCCATATTTCCCTCTCTCTCTCTCTCTCTCTCTCTCTCTCTCTCTCTCTCTCTCTCTCTCTCTCTCTTTCTCTTTCTCTCTCTCCCTCTCTCTCTCTCTCTCTCTCTCTCTCTCTCTTTTTGCTCTAATCTGTGTTCATCTTTCTTTTTGCTTATTTTGGGTTTAGTTTGCTGTTCTTTTTCTAGTTCCTCCAGATGTATAGCATCCTTTCTTGACAAAAACACATAGGAAAAATAGGAATAGAAGGAAACTTCCTCAACACAATAAAGTGTTATATGAAAAATCCACAGTTAATGTACTCAATGGCAAAAGACTGAAAGCTTTCTCTCTAAGATATGGGACAAGATAAGGATGCCCACTGTCATCACTGTTATAAAACATTGTGCTAGAAGTTCTAGCCAGAGCAGTTAGGCAAGAAAAAGAAATAAAAGTCATCTAAATTGTAAAGGAATAATTAAAACTGTCACTATTTGCAGATGACATGATCCTATGTATACTAAGTCCTGAAAAATCTGCAACAAAACTACTAGAGCTAAACATGGATTCAGCAAAGTGACAGGGTACAAGATCAACATGCAAAAATAAGTAGTGTTTCTGTATACTAGTAATGAGCAATCTGAGGGGGAAATTAAGAAAAAAGTTCCATTTACAATAGGAACAAAAACAATCAAATATCTAGGAATAAATGTAACCAATGATGTTAAGGACTTATACACAAAAAGATATAAAACTTTGCTAAAAGAAATCAAAGATCTAAATAAATGGAAGGACATCCAGGCTTCTGGATAGGAAAATTAAATGTTGTTAAAATGTCAGTTCTACCCAAAATGATTTACAGATTCAGTGCAATACCAAACAAGATTCCAACACCTGCTTTGCAGAAACAGAAAAGCCAATCATCAAATTTATTTGGAAGGGCAAGTGTCCCTGAGTGGTTAAGCCATCTTCAAAAAGAATGAAGTTGGAGGATTTCTTGATCTTAAGGATTATTACAAAGCTGCAGTAGTCAAACCAGCATTTCTTTTTTTTTTGCCAGTACTACAAGGATAGACATACAGACCAATGGAGTCTAATTGAGAGTTCAGAAATAGACCTTCACATTTATGACAAATTGATTTTTGACAAGGCTTCCAAATCCATTCAATTGGGAGAGAATATTCTTTTCAAAAAAATGGTGCTTGGAGAACTGGGTATCCATGTACAAAGAAGAAGAGGAGGAGGGACAGGAGGAGGAGGAGGAACAGGAGGACCCCTATCTCACACCATATACAAAAATTAACTTACAATGGTTCAAAGATCTAAAATAAGAAACAGGTCTATAAAATTGTGGAAGAAAGTGTAGGGAAGCATTTTCAGGATCTGTGTTAGGCAACAGTTTCTTAGACCTTACACCCAAAGCATAAGCTATGAAAGAAAGAAATAGATAAATGGAACTTCATCAAATTTAAAAACTTTTGTGCATCAAAGGACTTTAGCATGAAATTGAAAAGACATCCATCTTAATGGAAGAAAATATTTGTAAGTCACATACCAGATAAGGATTTAATATCCAGAATAATAAATGAATCCTACAAGTCAACAATAAGAAGACAAACAACTCAATTAAAAATGGGCAAAAGACTTGAATAACATTTCTCCAAAGAGGATGCACAAATGGCTGAAAAGCATATGAAAAAATAGTCAACATCATTCACTATTAGGGAAATGCAAATCAAAACCTCAATGAGATACCATATCACCCCTACTAGAATGGCTACTAATAAAAATTAATTAATTAATAAATCAATTAATTAAAAAAACAAAATTACGAATGTTGGAGAGGCTGTAGAGAAATCGGAGCACTCATTCATTGCTGGTGGAAATGTAAAATGGTGCAGCCACTGTGGAAGATAGTTTGGCAGTTCCTCAGAAAGCTAAGTATAGCATTACCATATGACCCACAATCCTTCTACTAGGCATATATCCAAAAGAACTGAAAGCAAAGACTCAAGATATTTACATGCAAATGCTCATAGTGGCATTTTTCACAATTACCAAAAGATGGAAACAGCCCAACTGTCCCTCAGCCGATGAATGGATAAACAAAATGTGGTTTTAAATACAATGGAATATTAATCATTAAAAAGGAATGAAGTTCTGGTTCAGGGGTCAGAATGAATGTACCTTGAAAACATTATGCTCAGTTAGATAAGCCAGATACAAAGGAAAAATATTGTATGATATCACTGATATGAAATAATTAGAATAAGCAAACTCATGTGTTAGAATCTAGAATATAGTCTATTAGAGGCTGGATTGGGGTAGGGAAAGGAAAGCAAATGCTTAATTTGTACAGAGTTTCTATTTGGGTTGATTGAAAAGTTTTGGATATGGAGGGTGGTAATGATAGCACAACATTGTGCCTATAATTAACAGCAATGAATCATACATGTGAATGTGATTAAAAGGGGAAGTTTTAGGTTCTATATATGTTACTAGAATAACAATTAAAAGATAAAACATAAGATTGTATAACACAGTGAACCCTATTGAAAATGATGGACTATAGTTAATAATACAATTATAGAAATATTATTTCATGAATTATAACAAATGCACTACACTAATGCAAGGTATTAATAATAGGGTCATGTACTGGAAAAAATGCATCTTAATATAATCTTTGGACTATAGTTAATACTGCAATTATAATATTTCTCATCAATTTTAATAAGAGTACCATGCTAAAGCAAAGCATTAATAATAGGGGGTGTTATATGGGAATGCTGCCATAAACCTACAACTTCTCTAATTGAAACAAATTGATAAGAAAAGTGGTTTACATATACATGCTAATTATTGAAACTTGTGTCTGTTTACTCTTCTTGTTTTAAATATTTAAAGGAAGTTCATTGTCAAGCTTTTAGATACATGTGCCTTGAAGACATGTGCCTTTGAAGATCATAGAAAAGACTTAGACTCTAATAAAAAGAAAAAAAAAAACTAAGTCCTCTTGGAACATTCTTTGTTCAATTAGTTTTTTTTTTTTAATTTTCATTCAACATTGTTCAAAACAATCCCTGATGTTTACAAATTTACACAAAATTCAATTTATTTATATCTGACAACTGTCAAGAGCTAAGCTGTCAAGAGCTGAAACAGCTGAGCTGCCAGGTTTTGTATTGGCCATAGAAAGGCAACAAGTCAAATGAAAGTGACAGTCAAGCTTTTAATCACATCCTGTGATGGTATAAGCCAACGGCCAATTTGAAGAAAGCATCAGCTCCGTTTTTCCCATGGAAAGACACCTCCAGATGAAGGTCATTTCCATCAACATAGATATGGGGAAATGTCTCACTGCTAAAGTAGCCCAAACAGAAGGCTCCTGCTATTTTATGGGCCAGGGAACCGGGCAGAGAGAGAGAGGGCACGGGGTAAGAGTTCAAATGTGCTGATACTGAGACAGAATAGTGACAAGTGTCTTCAAGCTCACTCCCTCCCCCATAAGAACTCTTATCAGAGGTGTCTGAGGAAGGTCTCAGTTTCAAGCCCCTGCGGAAAGGCCTCCAATGGCAGTGCTTGAGCTAGGAATTAGATATTCACAGACCAGCCAGGGGCCCTGAGTCTTTGACCATAAGTCCCACTGGAGACTGCAATATACTGGCTGTGAACCAAGTTTGGTGTGAGGAGGAATGCTTTCCCCCTGGAAGACTGCCAGGTAAAGCCTTTTTAATTCCCTATAGTTGGGACTGAAAGATCACACATAGGTTTTGGCCAGGAAGTAGACCTGTCAAATTCATGAAAAAGCAATTTTTAAATACTTTATATGATAGGTGTAAAAGACTACTATGGTTATTAGCTTAAGAAAGACACTCCTGACCCCCCTTTTTCTTTGCATTTTCCATAATCTGAGGGACATAGGGCCTAATCTACTTGAATAGGCTAATAAAAATAACAAGGAATTAAGCCAATATTACTGATAATGGAAAACAAATTGAAATAATACTTAGATCATTCAATGTTAGAATGACTGATTAAACATTCCTCAATAGGCCGATATTATTTCTTACCCCAGTGAACTAATCTATCCTATTTGCTAGAGAATATAGAGTTCAGTTACAAGTCACATCCATTTTTCCTGCAAATAACAATTTCTTTGAATGCAATCTTTTCAGAAAAGAGGCCTTGTCTGATATCATAATCTTAGAGAATGTACAATCTAAAGTTGGGTTAGCAATCTGACTACTTTAGATGCAACAGGTTAAAAGTGTATAAACACAGGCTCGTGTTCCATTACTTATACTAAATTCTCAACCCTATTATTTTAATCATAGGCTCAACAAAGAGAGACATGCAGAAAGAATAATTTGCAGCAATGAACACAGGAAGAACAAATTTTATTTTACTTTATTCTCTTCTCTAACTCTTTTAATGTGAGTCAATTAGAAGTTTCATAAATAGTTTCCAAGAAATATGTTCCAGAGCTTAGAGTCAGTACCCCAAAAAGATTCTTTGTTTTCTTTCTTTCTGTTTTTAACCCTACCATTAAAAGGTCAATTTTATATGATTAATATCAATTTGCTTTTTTTTTCTATGTCTACAAAGCAACTACTGTCAATCTTTCAAAATATACAGAAAATAACCCTTCATCTGAGCACCTAGATTCATACACAATACTATTTCACCATTAAGTTTGAAGACTTGATTTATGTGCCCATGTACCTCATAAATTTCCTACTATTTTCCAACCTTTTAGCGATTTAGGAGAGTGAAGAAAGTGGAGTAGTGACTAAAAGGCCACACTCAAAATGAACACCATTCTTTCTTTTTCTTGTAAGAGATGATGAGAATTTCACTACTTTCAAAATAAAGTGAGAGAGAGGCCTTTCTCCTTAACTTCAAGAATATAGAAAGGAACCCTGAGAACTTCCAACAAAAGCATTTATAGGATAACCTGGAAAAACATATTACTGGGATGATTTTAAATGATCTTAAGGAAATGAAACTGTATAAAGTGAGGGCTGACTTGCTTTCATATATCTATCTCTAGAATATTCTTCTTTGGGATGGGTAAAAATGTCCTTGAATGTGGCTCATCTATTTTTCTTTTGCCATTTCCCAGAAATCAAGAGTTGGTACAACCTATTATTAAAATGTTACAGGAGGGCTGCAAATACGTTATCAAGTATAGAAATATGTGTGGAAAATGATTGAAAAAAATGACTTTTTAAAAATAATATTTGGGAAAGTGTGTGTGTGTGTGTGTATGTGTGTGTGTATATATTTATATAGATCCAGTCTTAAAAATATATTTGTTTCAATTATGCAGGAAAATCTGTAAATACAAAAAGTCTATTTTATAATAAATGAGAAAAGTGTGGTCTTGATCTTACATCCTTATTCACTAGAGACTTCTAATAATTAAAACAGATACTTAAATTCTGTTTTCTAGAATTGGAAATTAATGTAGTATATTGATATTTCTAGGGATGTTTTAAATATAAAGGATCTAGTAAGAATACAATCATATGAGGAATCATGGATAGAGATTTGAATTTAGGAAGTTAAAACTCAATATATTTTCTTTACAATCCCATTACCAAGATGGGATTGTAGAATTATTAAGTAATTCCTGATTTACCATCCCTGTTTGGGGAGTTAAAATACCTTTAATAGCTTTACAGGAGGCCCTTGTTTTGCCCCTGATTCCTCTATTGCCTTTAATTCTAAATGTAGAGAGAATAGTTTCTTCTTTATGTTTCCTTTTTCTCCTTTATTTTGTTCTATATTTGGTACCTTGATGCAAGTTACCTGCATTATAGGACCCAAATAACTATAGAGGTCAACAAAACACCTTTTTTTTTTTGGACTTTTAAAGTTATTGCACAGTGAATATTGTATAAACTTTGGTGAACTAAAGATAAGTATGTTAGAATCTAGAGTCCTTTCTAAAGTCAAGCTTGCTCTTTCCTGAGAAGTGTGGCTTCTTTACCAAGTTCTGTCTTCTATCTCTAGAGTTTTCTCTCTCTTTTTTTGGTGATAGGATACACACATTTGGTTCTCTTGGAAGAACTCATTGTTTTGCAATTGAACGTAACATCGAGTTCACATTTACCACCACATGTGACTTACTCCCTCCAAAACTTGTCTTCTGCCTCCTAAAATGTCTGAGACAAAGACTTCCATTTTTTTAATAGTTGTCTCACATCATTTCTTAAGTTAATCACACATTGATATAAATTACTGGTAATATACAAGATAATACTTCGGTATGATAGAATGCAGAAAAAATTTCTACTTGGTTGTACAGTGTGATATTATCACATGCTATTACATTAAGAAAAAATATACATTATCATCTTTTAATTATTTATAAATTACACCTCCATATAAATATATACAAATATATACTACATATTGGTAAGCCAATTCTGACTCTCACTTTCATAAAATATTTTCTATAAGACACTTTACTAATGCTGTGTATTTCACTAATAGACAACTTTTATATGCCCTTCACACAAAGTTTTTTATTCCAATGAATTTGCGTAAGAAAACAAACATGTGATGCTAGTTAACTAAGTATCTAAACAGGATTAGAATAAGCAATGCAAAGAAATAAGTTTCACCTTATTCAATAGTAAATGTATTTAAAATGTTAAGGAAATGGAAAGGAAATAATAAAACCATTTTTACTAAAAGGATATTAGGGAAACATTTTGATTCTTTAAAGTCTTTGGACAATAAGCTTACTAGTGGTCTTTTAATTGTTGGAAAGGAAGCTATGAAAATGGTTCCTTGCAGGAACAGGTTTTATCACAATGAGTACAGAAAAGAAAACCTAGCTTAGACTTTTAAGACATATTCCCAACCTAGTAAAAACTCTGTAGGAATGACTGAGATTGTTCTAATAATTGGTCAATTACTGAGCAAGAACTTTAAATACTATGTACACAGGAATGATATATTGTCCTAGGGAGGAGGAGGCAGACAGCTGTAGATGCCACCACTTGAAAGGAAATTTCTTGAACATTTTATGAGTGATAATATTCACATTGGATAATCATCCCTGCTATTCATGAGTAAACACTTGTTTTGAGAGAAACTTTAAATTGTCATAAGGCATGCCAAATGATACATTATTTCTCTGGAAGCCAGCAAGTTGGACTGAAATAATTTCAGCAAGAGCAAGTATTATAATATAACCTTAGTCCATCTGTATATATGAGATAGTTCAGAGTTTCATTAAGCTTTTACTAGAATTACGACAACTGTCCCAGTCTATTTTCAAAAGCTTTTCTGTCCAGTTTCTCATGAATTTTATCAGAAGAAAAGTGCTGATAGTGTTCAAAATAAACAAAGGCTATTATTTTGTAGAAGATTGTGGAAACCTGAAGTGACAACTTGCAACCTTGCCTACGGAGCTAAAATTTATTATCTTCTTCCAATAGAATGTAATGTGTCCACATTGAATTGTACCTTATTTGGACATTTATATATATTCTTCATGTTATTCTTATTGTTCTTAGGTACCCCTTCCACACATAAACAACAACTGCCACAACAAAAACTTAGTTTTCCTATACACATCCCACAAACTGTGATAATTTTGATCAATTCCAAAATCATAAGGTCTGGTAATACCTCATTAGCCAAGCTTTGTGGAAATGCTTTTGTGCATTCAAAATGAAATAGTTTCTGAGATTTTGGGGAAGATGGCAGAGTGAGTGAGGTGGAACAGTCTTCTCCTCTGTGAATGAAACTAGAGAAGGGCTAGAGGATAACCAGGACCACAGTTTCAGGGTGTGACCAGCCATAGAGGTGCTCCTATAGTATCTTGTGGGGATGTGGATAGAAAGGTGGAAAGACTGTGCCTTGAGGGATGGGGTGAGTTTGTTAGGCCAGAACTGCCTCCTGGGACCAAGAGTGGTGAGACAGCTGCTGGGCAAGGGAGTAAGCAGTGGCACTTCACTCCCATAAGCCCACCTTAACAATTCACTGGAAGATAATCTGCCACAGCCACATGGCTTGGAGCTCCTGAGAAGGAAACCAGGAGACAGCAGATGAGTATTGACAGCATTTACTCTCCCCACATGGAAGTCTGGGGCATGCATAGGCAAGAAGTGTGGATGGGAGAGGGCACCATATGGAAGCACCAGGAGCCCTCTCTCACACCCCAGAGGCTTGCAGGTGCATGGCAGGCAGGGAGTGGGGCATATTTTACCTAGAGGGTGCCCTTGAGCAGATTATCTGCTGAACTGCACAGGGCCTACATCACTCCCCCAGGGCATGCAATTCCCAGTGCACATGGAGAACTGGTGCAATGATTGGATTCCCACCCAGTGTGTACCCCATCCAGCCTCGAGGAAAAGTTGAGGGAAAGCTGGCTTGAGAGTAAGTGGTGACTCAAGAGTGCCATCTGCTTGTAGGATAGAGAAAGTGCACTCCAGCAAGCTGTATCTCTGCCAAAATATATATAAATGCTCAACAATCCTGCAATTCCCAAAATAATCTTACCGAGGTAAGCAAATGCCCCAAAGCCAAAAGAAAATCATAAAGCACCTGAAGAACCAAGAAGATACGGACAAGCCAAATGAAAAATTAAAAATCCAGAAGAGACACAAAATTTGAGGCAATTAAAGAAATCTGTACAAATTGCCAAAACAACTTTAATGAGATGGCTAAAGACATAAAGAGTCAAAAAAAAAAAAAAAAAAAAAAACTCAGGAAGAGCATAAAGAAGAATTTGAAAGAGTAAATAAAAGATAGCAAATCTTGTGGAAAGAAAAGACACTGCTGATCAAAATAAAAACAGCAGCAGATTTGAAGACACAGAAGAAAAGATAAGTGAACTAGAGGAAAGATCATTAAATGATAACACAGGAAAAAAAATGGTGAAAAAAATGGAAAATTTGAAATGGATCTCAAGGAAATGGCGGACAACATGAAACCTGTAAATATAAGAATCATTGCTATTCCAGAAGGAGAAAAGTAAAGGGCTAAGAAGAGTGATTCAAGACATAGTTGGGAAAAACTTCCAAACCCTTCTTAATGACATAAATATGCAAGTCAAAGATTCCCAATGAACTCCAAATAGAATAAATCCAAATAAACCCACTCCAAGACATATACTGATCAGATTCCCAAATGCTGAAGAGAAGGAGAAAGTTCTGAAAGCAGCAAGAGTGAAGCAATTCACCACACACAAGGGAAACAACATAAGACTAAGTAGTGACTACTCACTGGGCACAATGGAGATGAGAAAGCAGTGGTATGACATATTTAAAATTCATATGAAAGAGAAAAATTGCCAGCCAAGAATTCTTTATACAGCAAAGCTCCCCTTCAAAATTGAGGGAGACTTTAAAATTTTCACAGGCAAATAAATGCTGAGAGAACTTGTTAACACAAGACCTGCCCTGCAAGAAATACTAAAGGAGGCTCTACCAGCTGAGAAAAAAGAAAGGAGAGAAAGGTCTGGAGAAGGCATAGAACTGAAGAGTATTAGTAATGGTAACTTAAAGGAAAAAAGACAGGGAGGGAAAAATATATCTGACAACTAACAACCAAAGGATAAGATGGCTGGTTCAAGAACTCCCTTTGCAGCAATAACTTTGAGTGTGAATGTATTAAGCTCTCCAATTAAAAGGTACAGATTAGTAGAATGGATTCAAAAGTATGAACCATTATATGCTGTTTAAAAGAGACTCAATTCAGACCCTGTGACGCAAAAGACTGAAAGTGAAAGAATGGGAAAAAAATATTCTAGGCAAGCTACAACCAAAAGAAAGCAGAGGAAGCTACACTAATATCACAAAAAATAGACTCTAAATGCAAAAATGTCATAAGAGACAAAGAAAGAGATTATGTACTAATAAAAGAGACAATTCTCCAAGAAGAAATAATGATCATAAATGTTTATTCTCCCAATCAAAGAGATCCAAATTACATGAGACAAATATTGGCTAAACTGAAGGGAGCAATAGAAATTTCTGCAATTATAGAAATAATAGACTTCAATACACCGCTCTTTTCTATGGATAGAGCAACCAGACAGAGGACCAAAAAGGAAATTGAGAACCTAAACAACATGATAAAGGAATTAGACTTAACAGATATACAGATTGTTACATCCCAGTGTACCAGGATATACATTCTTCTCTAATGCTTATGGAATGTTGTCTAGGATAGATAACATGCAGGGGAACAAAACAAGTCTTAATAAATTTCAAAATATTGAAATTATTCAAAGCACATTCTCTGACCATAATGGAATGCAACTAGAAATCAACAACCACTAAAGAACCAGATATTTCACAAATATATGGAGGTTAAACAACACATTCCTAAACAACTGGTGGGTCAAAGCAGAAATTGGAAGATAAATAGTTAACTATCTATAGATGAATGAACATGAGAACACAACGTATCAAAACCTATGAGATGCAGCAAATGTGGTGTGAACAGGGAAATTTATGCATACATCAAAAAGCAAGAAAGAGCTAAAACCAAGACCTATCTGAACAACTAAGGAGGCTAGAGAATGATCAGCAAACTAACCCTAAAGCAAGTAGAATAAAAGAAATAACAAAGACTAAAGCAGAAATAAATAAGCTGGAGAGCAACAACAACAACAATAACAATAGAGAGAATACATAAAACCAAAAGTTGGTTCTTTGAGAAGATCAACAAGATTGAAAGACCCTTAACTAAACTGACAAAGACAAAAAGAGAGAAGACTCAAATAAACAGAATCAGAAATGAGAGCAGGGTAATTACTATGGATCCTGAAGAAATAAAAAATCATAAAAGGACACTAGGAACCTAGGAACAACTGCATGACAATAAGCTAGAAAATTTAGAGGAAATGGACAATTTTCTGGAAACACATGAACAACTTAGACTGACCCTAGAAGAAATAGAAGACCTTTACAAGCCTACCACAAGCAAAGAGATCCAATTAGTTATTAAAAATCTACCTACAAATAAAAGCCCAGGGCAATATGGCTTCACGAGAATTTTACCCAACTTTCCAAAAAGAATTTAAACAATTCCTGCTCAAACACTTTCAAAAAAATTGAAGAAAAAGGAATAGTACCTAAATTATTTTATGAAGCTAATATCACTCCAATACTAAAACCATGTAAAGATACTACAAAAAAGGAAACCTAGAGGCCAATTTCCCTAAAGAATATAGATGGTAAAAATTCTTAACAAATACTTGCAAATCTAATCCAAAGGGACATTAAAAGAATTATACACCATGACCAAGTGGGGTTCATTCCTTCATGCAAGGGTGTTCAACATAAGAAAATCAACCAATAATCTATGTAACATAACACATGAAGAAATTGAAAGTAAATAATCAAATGATCACTTCATTAGACTCTGAAAAAGCATTTGACAAAAATTCAGCATCCCTTTTTGATAAAAACCCTTCAAAAGATAGGAATTGAAGAAACCTTCCTCAAAGTGATAAAGGGCATATATGAAACACCCTCAGCCGGTATAGTCCACAATGGTGAGAAACTGAAAATCTTCCCGCTAAGATTGGGAAGGAGACAATGATGCCCATCGTCAGCACTATTATTTAACATTGTGCTAGAAGTTCTAGCCAGAGCAATTCACCAAGGCAAAGAAATAAAATGTATCTAAATTGGAAAGGAAGAAGTAAAACTGTCATTACTTGCAGATGATATGATCTTATATTTGGAAAATCCTGAGAAATCAATAACAAAGCTACTTGAACTATAAGTAAATTCAGCAGACCGGCAGGATACAAGATTAATAACATATGTTAAGTAACGTTCCTATAGACTAGTAACGACCTAACTGAAGAGGCAATCAAAAAAAATTTCATTCACAATAGCAACTAAAAAAATCAAGTACCTAGGAATAAATTTAACCAAGGATTTAAAAGAGCTCTACACAGCAAATTAACAAGTGTTACTAAAAGAAATCAAAGGGAACCTAAAGATATGGAAAGATATTCTGTGTTCATGGATAGGAAGACTAAACATTGGTAAGATGTCAATTCTACACAAACTGATCTAGAGTCAACACAATTCCCATCCAAATTCCAACAACCTATTTTGCAGACTTGGAGAAGCTAATCATCCAACTTATTTGGAAGGGAAAGGGGCCTCAAATTGTCAGAAACATCCTCAAAAAGAAGAACAAAGTGGGAGGACCTACACTTCCAGACTTTGAAGTCTACTATAAAGCCACAGTGGTAAAAAAAAATGTGGTACTGGGTCAAAGATATACATATTGATCAATGGAATCAAATTGAGAGTTCAGAAATAGACCCCCAGATCCATGGTCAACTGATTTTTTTTGAAAGGGCCTCAAATCCACTGAACTGGGACAAACAGTCTCTTCAATAAATGAGGCTAAGAGAACTGGTTATTGGTTATCCATACCAAAAGAATGAAAGAGGACTTCCTACCTCACACCCTATTCAAAAATTAACCTAATGAGTATCAAAGACCTCAATATAAGAGACAGCACAATAAAACTCTTAGAAGATAATATAGGGAAACATCTTCAAGACCTAGTAATAGAGGCAGCTTCTTAGACCTTATGTCCAAAGCACAAGCAACAAAAGAAAAAAAAATAGATAAATGGGAACTCCTCAAAATCAAAAGCTTCTGTGCCTCAAAAGACTTTGTCAGGAAGGTGAAGAGATAAACAGCTCAGCAGGAAAAAATATTTGGAAAGCATATATCTGATAAGAGACTGATATCCTGCATATATGAAGAAATCCTACAACTCAACAACAATAGCACAAACAGTCAAATTATGAAGTGGGCAAAAGATATGAAAAGACATTTTTCCAAATAGAAAATACAAATGGCTAAAAACACATGAAAAAAAAATTCATCTTCACTACCTATTAGGGAAATGCTAATCAAAACCACATTGAGAATTACGGGGAGGCGGGGCAAGATGGCAGACTGGTGAGCTGTATGTTTTAGTTACTCCTCCAGGAAAGTAGGTAAAAAGCCAGGAACTGCGTGGACTGGACACCACAGAGCAATCTGTCTTTGGGCATACTTCATACAACACTCATGAAAACGTGGAACTGCTGAGATCACCGAAATCTGTAAGTTTTTGCGGCCAGGGGACCCGCGCCCCTCCCTGCCAGGCTCAGTCCCGGGGGAGGAGGGGCTGTCAGCTCCAGGAAGGAGAAGGGAGAATTGCAGTGGCTGCTCTCATCAGAAACTCATTCTACTGATTCAAACTCCAACCATAGATAGACTGAGGCCAGACACCAGAGACTCTGAGAGCAGCCAGCCCAGCAGAGAGGAGACGGGCATAGAAGGAAAACAACACGAGAAGCTCCAAAGTAAAAGCAGAGGATTTTTGGAGTTCTGGTGAACACAGAAAGGGGAAGGGTGGAGATCAGGCCTTGAGGCGCATATGCAAATCCCGAAGCAAGGCTGATCTCTCTGCCCAGGGCACCTTTCCTTAATGGCCCTGGTTGCTTTGTCTATTAGCATTTCAATAACCCATTAGATCTCTGAGGAGGGCCGTTTTTTTTTTTTTTTTTTTTTTTTTTTTTTTTTTTTTTTAAATCCTTTTTGCTTTTTCTAAAACAATTACTCTAAGAAGCTCAATACAGAAAGCTTCAAAGAATTGAAATTTGGGCACGTCAAGTCAAGAGCAGAAATAAGAGAGCTCTGAGACAAAAGGCAATAATCCAGTGGCTGAGAAAATTCACTAAACAACACAACTTCCCAAGAAAAGGGGGGTGTCCGCTCACAGCCACCATCCTGGTGGACAGGAAACACTCCTACCCATCGCCAGCCCCATAGCCCAGAGCTGCCCCAGACAACCCAGTGTGACGGAAGTGCTTCAAATAACAGGCACACACCACAAAACTGGGCGTGGACATTAGCCTTCCCTGCAACCTCAGCTGAATGTCCCAGAGCTGGGAAGGGGGAGCAGTGTGAATTAACAGAGCCCCATTCAGCCATCATTTGAGCAGACTGGGAGCCTCCCAACACAGCCCAGCAGCCCAGAACTGCCCTGGGGGGACGGCACTCACCTGTGACATAGCACAGTCATCCCTCAACAGAGGACCCGGGGTGCACAGCCTGGAAGAGGGGCCCACTTGCAAGTCTCAGGAGCCATACGCCAATACCAAAGACTTGTGGGTCAGTGGCAGAGACAAACTGTGGCAGGACTGAACTGAAGGATTAGACTATTGCAGTAGCTTTAAAACTCTAGGATCATCAGGGAGATTTGATTGTTAGGGCCACCCCCCCTCCCCGACTGCCCAGAAACACGCCCCACATACAGG